>NC_042631.1:61664185-62264185 GCF_901001135.1 Rhinatrema bivittatum
TGACCCTTTCCAGGGAGTACTTCCCTGCACAAAGGAAAGGGAACTCTCTCCTGGGCCAATTGATAAGAAAACCACAATTCTGCAGCCAAAAATAGGCTGGAAATCCTTCCCCCATTGACTTTAATGGGCGACATATGTACATATACCCAACTCATTGAATTTTTTTTATGTCCATATTGACCGCAAGTGGGACCCCCTTTCGGACATAAGAAATATGAACATAAAATTTTGCTCTGCACATCCCTAGTGATTACTATCCTTACTAAAAAAAAATCCCTTGAATGATTAATGCAATCCCAACTTTGCTCTCTGCTTCAACGGCAAAGGGAAATGTGGAAAAGAGGATTTGCATTCAGATAACAACCAAAAGGACTGAACGTCACAATCTGGTTAAATAAATAAACATGGGGGTAGGTTGCTTATTATGGCGGTTACTACCCTAAACCAATTAAGCATGATACATCACTTGAATGCATACACAGGGTTGCTCTCTGCTTCTACGGCAGGGGGAAAAAAGTAGAAAACAGGATTTGCATTCAGACATCATCCAACAAGGCATCGATCTCTGAAGTCTGGGTGAATAAGCATCGGGGTAGCTTGCTTGATGTGGCAGTTACAACCCTTAACCATAAGATTTATGCTCATCTTTGATGCAACTCCAACATTACTCTCTGCATCAATGACAGGAGATGACATGAAATTTGAATCAGTTACCAACAAGAGCCCTGAAGTTGGTGATTGGTGAAACAGATAAGTATGGGAAAATAAGAGTTGAAGCTTGCTGGGCAGACTGGATGGGCCGATTGGTTTTTTTCTGCCATCATTTCTATGTTTCTATGTATAAGTTCTTGGAGGAGAAGTCCATTAACGGCTATTAATCAAGTTTACTTAGGGTATAGCCATTGCTATTAACTGCATCAGTAGCATGGGATCTTCTTAGTGTTTGAGTAATTGCTAGGTTCTTGTGGCCTGGTTTGGCCTCTGTTGGAAACAGGATGCTGGGCTTGATGGACCCACCATGGCAATTTCTTATATATAACAGTTTTAGTCATTTTGTGTGGATTCTGAGAACGTGTTACTGATGGATTTGCATTTGCAAATCGCTTGAATTTTTCATGAGAAACTACACTTGTATTGTTTGTGGTAGCTTCTGGTGGTCTTCCTGGAAAGTGACATCCAACATCCATTAGCCGTCTGACATCACGTGATGATGAAGAAGACCGCATGGGTGCTGAACTTACAAAATCTCCAATTAGTTCCATAACCAGATTGTCAAGAAAGTCAATAAATGTTCTTGAACGCTTGCCAGTCTCTAATTTCTTTTGAAATAATTTTCAATGACATAGCCATTGTAAGCCGACCATAGCAAGCATTTCATCATCAATCTCCAAGGCCATCGATAATGGCATCTGCTGTGATGTAACTTGGCCATTTGATCATTGAGATCACAACCTCCATTGTTTTCATTGTACTTTACTGCAATCACAAGGCAGTTCACTTGCTCTGTGGCACCAGTTTTATTTTTTCTTTTTACAGTTGTGATTTCTGTTGGGTCATCACAAGTTGAGAGGAAAAAAATTGGATGTCTATCCATTCATACAACAGCCGACATGTTCACAGACACATGTAATTACTTTCTCCACACTTCAGGTCCTTTTTCTTACAAATTATTTCCTTTGGAAAATACTTCCTATTAGTCATAACAGTTCCACAGGCATCAATTCCCTTGTCACTCAAAAATTTCATCAGTGTTGGTGATGAGTAAAACCTGTCCATGTATACTGTAAAACCCTGATTTTAAAGGCCATGCATCAAGCGATAAACAACATTTCCAGTAGCTCCGATGTCAGGATCAGTCAGGTAACCTACTGTTGCATCCGTCGGTCACAGACGGCTTCGACCTCTGTGCTTCAGCTTTCTTCCTTCTTCCTTCTCTCTCCTCAAGCCTTGGGAAGATGGCTGCTGCCGCGTCTTCATGCCACTCTCTCCGGCGTCCCTGGAATGGCAACAGCGACGGTGTTCGCCATGGATTTCCTGAGGACATCCTAGGGTGCGCGCGCGCACTCCACCCACATCTTTATCCACATCATGGCGGGAACCTCAGGGGCGTCTCCTCCGAATGATGTCACAACATCCGGGTATTTAGCCTGCCCTTCGTTTGCTAACAAACCAAGTTATCAAGGATTGGAATGCCTCCGGTCTAAGCTGCTCTGCCGCTTCCTAGCTGCCGCGGGAAGCTCTCTCTCTCTGCCCTCTGGGGTCATTCATCTCTAACCTGGGTACCCGCTCCTTGGGGGCCCTTATGCTTCTTTCAGGTACCTATCTGGGATACCGGGTACTCGCTCCTCGAGGGCCTGCTCTCCCTACCTTGGTGCCTACAGTTCAACTACTTCTGCCTGCCAGGATTTTCATAAACACAGCTATCTACTTCATTGAGTAACTAACCTTGTCAGTCTGTCTCATCTTCAACTTCAGCGCTGTGAGTCTGCATCCTGGACTTCTCTACTACCTTGTGCAGCCTACCTACTATCTGAGCATGGGACCTGTCTCCTCTGCTGAGGAACCCTGGACTACTTCTACTGGGTTACCTCACTGCTGCCATCCCTGGGCAGTATCACCAAGCTGTATAATAAATACGAATTCTCTGTGTCTGCGTGTATAGAGTCTAGCCTAGTACTGCGGTTCCTCACGGGGCTCCTCCCCGTGGGAGTAGCCATCACCGCAGTACCCAAGAATCCACTCCAACAACTCAAAACCATAACACCTTCACCTTCACTTCTTCCAGTGTATACTTCAAGATCATAAATATACCCTGTTTTACTCTCATATAACATGTAGCATTTGATGCCCCATTTCGTGGATTTATCTTTCATGTATTGTTTGAAACCGAGACAATTTTTGGCAGGTATTACACCTTCATCCAAAGACAAGTCCTTATGGAAAGTGTAGTGCTCCTGAAAGCTGGCAAGCAGTTTACTGAGAAGTGGACACACTTTGTAGATTTTATCAGTTTTATCGCTTGAACCTTCATCGACGTAATGAAGGAATTTCCATACTGCCAAGAATCATTCACGAGTGAAGTACTTGCGACATACTGGTGTGTGGAAGAGATAGCCCTGACATTTTCTGTACCAGTATGATTCATATCTGGGCTTCACCTCTGTATACTCCATAGAAAGCCTAACGCCAAAGAATGCCTTCATTTCATTGACAGTCACTGGATAAATTGCAGGAAGACCTTGTGAGACTGTAAAATTGGGCATCCAAATGGCAGATTAAATTTAATGTGGATAAGTGCTAGGTGATGTATATAGGGAAAAATAACCCATGCTATAGTTACACAATGTTAGGTTCCATATTAGGTGCTACAACCCTAGAAAGAGATCTAGGCATCATAGTAGATAACACATTGAAATTGTCGGTTCAGTGTGCTGCTGCAGTCAAAAAAGCAAACAGAATGTTGGGATTTATTAGAAAGGGAATGGTGAATAAAATGGAAAATGTCATAATGCCGCTGTATCGCTCCATGGTGAGACTGCACCTTGAATACTATGTACAATTCTGGTCGCTGCATCTCAAAAAAGATATAATTGCGATGGAGAAAGTACAGAGAAGGGCTACCAAAATGATAAGGGGAATGGAACAGCTCCCCTTTGAGGAAAGATTAAAGAGGTTAGGACTTTTCAGCTTGGAGAAGAGACAGCTGAGGGGGGATATGATAGAGGTGTTTAAAATCATGAGAAGTCTAGAACGGGTAGATGTGAATCGGTTATTTACTCTTTTGGATAATAGAAAGACTAGGGGGCACGCCATGAAGTTAGCATGTGGCACATTTAAAACTAATCGGAGAAAGTTCTTTTTTACTCAACGCATAATTAAACTCTGGAATTTGTTGCCAGAGGATGTGGTTAGTGCAGTTAGTATAGCTGTGTTTAAAAAAGGATTGGATAAGTTCTTGGAGGAGAAGTCCATTACCTGCTATTAATTAAGTTGACTTAGAAAATAGCCACTGCTATTACTAGCAAAGGTAACATGGAATAGACTTAGTTTTTGGGTACTGGATTGGCCACTGTTGGAATCAGGATGCTGGGCTTGATGGACCCTTGGTCTGACCCAGTATGGCATGTTCTTATATTCTTATCATATCATTTTCTTGCATAGTAATCTTTAGGATTTGTCTGAAAACATCGTTCAACTTGCATGTTTGTCATATCTACAAATGTTTGCCATTTACTATCATCCCAGAGTTGTGAAAAGAAATCAACAGCGCTTGATTCAGAAGAAAGTCCACTCACCATTTTTGAGCTAGCCTGCTGTATACTAGGCTGACTAGTACGACTAACAGGAACATAGTTCTTTGACCAAGCAAATGGTGATGTTGTCTGGTTCTTTGATTTACTACAACGTCTTTCGCGTTTTGTTGCCGGTCTGACCACAACTTCATCCTCACTTTCACTTTCACTTGTAACCCGACTATCTTTGGAGTCCATCTCCGAACAGTGTAACTCCTCAAAGTCAGTATCTAGCACCTTTTGTAATGCCTGCTTTGCACTAAATGTGTTTCTCTGTGGCTTTGCTTTCGAACGGCTAGATGGACCAGGGTCATCATTATTTGATGAACAAGGATTCCTCTTATGCTTATCCATTGTAAGTTGTAAAAACAACAAATTATTATGACCAAATAATACTCAAAGTACCTAAAAACTTCCATAAATTTCATAAACAAACATGGCTGTCATAAGTCATCGCCTATCATGTGGCTGAAATCTAGTGTGTCACACGCAGCTGTCAGCAGAGGGTGCATGCTGTAGAAGGCTATATATAGTCTAGAGGCATAGCTAATGCTATAGAAGGCTATATATAATATAGAGGCGTGGCTAACTGTTTGCTGCCCATAGGACTCCTGCACCAGTATTACGTGGGAACGGAATAAATCAATATATGATTAAACCGGTTTACCGGGATAACGGGTGATATTGATATTAGGCCATCCCAGATTTCAGGTACAATGTGTTCAAAGGGTTAAATTTAAACACTAAAGGACATAAAGTATGGATTTTAGATTGTTTGTTAGGTCATGAAAATGTAAGGGATAAAAAACTCACCTAAGTATACTGGTGATTAGACAAGTGTTGCGAGATTTATTTATTTATTTATAACTTTTATATACCGACATTCAAATGAATATCACATCGGTTCACATACAACTGGGGAGTCAAAAACTAAAAGAGAGGAAGGAAGAGTAAAAACGTTACAATTAACAGGGAATCATAAGGAACTGGGAGAGAGGGTGGAATGGTCTAAGGGGCCAAGACAAAGTGTTAGCAGGAAGCATAGAGGAACAAAAAACTTAAGACTTTGTTGTGATAGCAAACTATATTACATAATATATTTACACAACTGTACGACAGTTAAAGGCATTAGCTGTTGCAGCAAATTGAAGTGCCAATGAAACATAGTTGGGGTTTACCAGAGATGGCTATAGGTGAGTTAAGTAGTGTGAGGGATAAATAGTTGAGGTTATGGAACTGGAGTAATGGAGAACTGGAGAAAGGAGACTGGGAGGTCGGCGGGATTAAGAAGGAAGGGAGGGATTAAGAGTATGCTTGATTGAATAACCAAGTTTTAAACTTTTTTTTAAAGGTGTTTGGGCAGTGTTCCAGGCGTAGGTCTGGTGGCAACGAGTTCCATAGTGTAGGACCTGCGATGGAGAAAGCTCGTTCTCGGGTAGAGGTGAGCTGGGCAGATTTGTGAGAGTGGGCAGTTATAGTTCCTAGGTAGGCAGATCTGGTGGGCCTGTTGGGGATATGAAACTGGAGGGCGTCATTGAGCCAGTGAATCTCAATATTGTGTAGGGTTTTGTGGATGAGGGTTAGGCTTTTATGGAGGATTCTAGCTGAGATAGGGAGCCAGTGGAGATCCCTGAGGATTGGAGTGATATGGTCAGATCTCTGGGAATTGGTAAGAATTCTGGCTGCTGCATTTTGCAGCATCTGCAGTGGTCTGGTGGTGGACACCGGCAATCCTAGAAGTAAGGTATTACAGTAATCAATTTTTGAAAATAGAGTAGTTTGGAGGACAGTTCGGAAGTCGTTATGGTGTAAGAGGGGTCTTAATTTTTTCAGGATGTGTAATTTGTAAAAGCAGTCTCTTGTAATGTTGGTTATGTGTTTTTGGAGATTGAGGTGGTCGTCCAAGGTGACCCCAAGGTCTCTGACAAGTTGTGAGAAGGGGTGAGTCGGGGGCAGCGATGTGGGAAGGTGGCGGGCTGGAGCAATGTAGAGTAGTTCAGTTTTTGAGGAATTTAGGGTGGGATTAAGGTTGGTGAGAAGGCAGTTGATTGAGGATAGGCATTTGTCCCATAGGTTTTTTTTTTTTTTCTCTTTGTAATACAATTTTTATTGAGTGATCCTCAGACACAATATGAAACTTTGCCGATAACAGACAAGCAAACATAATACAGCAAACGATATTGATGACACAAATCACAGAACCATGAGGAAACACTCCTCAATTTTCCCCCTTCCAGATATCTATAACTGTGTCTAAGACATCTCTAGAGCCACCCTAGAGAATTCTCATGTCGCCAACAAACTAGGAGAGGCTGCACTCTGATACCTCCCCCAGTCTGACATATTGAACAACTATAGCGGGCTAGCTCTGCTTAAACAAGAAGGAACAGAGTCCAGTATGCTTATCCCCAAACCCTCACCCTCTCCAAACCTCCCCGTCCCGCTTCTCCCCCTTTACCCCCCTTTCCCCCCCCCTTCCCCTACCCAAGGCCTGGCTGACAAACCAGTTGAGACATCCATGTATACTAGAGTCCAATCATAACATTGAAGGCATGGGTCTATCACTAACCCAAAAAACAAAAAAAGAAGAACAAACAAACATCAGGCATTGAGGATCAAGCTGCGAGCCCGATGTGGCAAAGTCTGCACATATACCTCCCAGGTCTCCAAGAAAAGTCTTCGGTGCGTTGGCGACAACTTAGAAGTAAAACTGTCCATATACATCATTCGATGAAAATGATTACGCCAAGTCCAATACGATGGGGCAGATATCTCCAACCAATTAAGTAGAATAACTTTTTTCCCCACCAGCCAGGCCTTTTTAATCAGAGTTGTCCCATAGTTTTAAGGCATTTGTAACAGAATCAGTGACGGGAAGAAGTATCTGGACATCGTCCGCATATACATAGTGTGTGAGTCCAAGATCTGCAAGTAATTGGCATGGGGTAATACATAAATATTGAAGAGGGTAGGGGAGAGGGAAGAGCCTTGGGGGACACCATGAGATAACTTAACTGAGTTAGATTCGTGATTGCCTATTTTGATTTTGTAGAAGCGGTTATCTAAGAAGGAGGATAACCAGTTAAGGGCTGAGTCCGCAATACCGATATCTGAGAGGCGATCGATAAGGAGATTGTGGTTGACAGTATCGAAAGCCGCAGAGATGTCTAGCAGGGCCAGGATATAAGATTGGCCCTTATCTAACCCTTTGAGAATTGTATCGGTAAGAGATATTAGTAAGGTTTCAGTGTTAAAGAATTTTCGGAATCCGAATTGGGAGGGGAAGAGCAGGTTGTATCGAGATGTTCTATGATCTGAGTGTTAACTACCCTTTCCATGAGTTTAGCTATGAATGAGAGGTTGGATATCGGACGGTAGTTGGCCGGTACAGCAGGGTCCAGATTAGGTTTCTTTAGAATGGGTTTGAGGGTGGCTTGTTTAAGTTCATCGGGGACCTTACCTAGGGAGAGGGATCGATTAATAATATCGGAGATAGGTTTGGCTATTGCATCTGGGATAGCAAGGAGCAGTTTTGTAGGGATGGAATCTTCGGGGTGGAGTGAAGGTTTCATTTTCTTCAGGAGACTAGATACCTCTGAGGCCGAGGTGAGTTCGAATGAAGTGAGAGAGTTGCCGGATGATTTTTGGATAGGGCGGGTGGGGGGGTTGTGGGGAATTTCGAGATAATATTGGTGATTTTGATGTGGAAATAGTTAGCTAACTCCATACACTTGTTTTTGGCATCAGAATCTGAGATAGGGGGGGTGTGGAATTTGTGAGAGAGGATACATACTTAAAGAGGGCTTTGGCATCGTATTGGTAGTTGTGGATTTTCTGAGCATAATAGTCTCTTTTTGTTTTGGATATGGAGGTTCTGTAGGTGTGGAGGGTGTGTTTGTAGGAAGCCTGGAGAGCAGAGGAGGGGTTCTTACGCCATTTCTTTTCCTTGGCCCGTAGTAGCAGTTTAAGGGCTTTAAGTTCGGGGGTGAACCAAGGTTTTTTTGGATTTGAGGGTGTTATTTCTTTGGTAATAGTGGGGCAATTTTCGTCGGTGATTTGTTTGGTAATGTTCTTCCAGGAGCTGTAGGCCGTGTTCTCATTAGTGAGATCTAGGTTCTGTAGGTTCTTTGAAAGGGCTAGGGACAAGTCCTCTAGGGCGCAGGTCTTCCTATATTGTATAATATTGTTTTGTTTGGTGTTAGAGGTAACCGTTTTGTTTGTAGAGAGGATCGTTTTTATGAGAGCATGGTCAGACCATGGTACAGTGGTGCAGATGGGAGGTGAAGTTGTGAGGAGGTGAGAGTTTGTGAGATGCAGAGGTATGGTTGTGAGATGCAGAGGTATGGTTGTTTCTCAAGGGAGATTTGTTAGCCGCGAGAGGTGAACAAGTACAAGCACGAGCAAAGCAGGTACAAGGACCCCTGTTGTACCACCAGGGACTTTTGGCAAGTCTTGGTGGAGTGACTCCTGACCTCCCCAAGACTTGCCAAAAGTCCCTGGTAGTCCAGTGGGGGTCCTGGAGCGATCTCCTGCAATCGTGCCATCAGCTGCCAGTAAAATGGCGCCAATAGCCTTTGCCCTTACTATGTCACAGGGGCTACTGGTGCCCTTGGTCGGCCCTTGTCACATGGTAGGAGCATAAGATGGCGGCGGCCGTCCATTGCTCCTACCATGTGACAGGGGCCGACCAATGGCACCGGTAGCCCCTGTGACTTAGTAAGGGCAAAGGCTATTGGTGCCATTTTGAATACCGGCAGCCAACAGCCCGAATACAGGAGATCACTTCAGGACCCCCGCTGGACCACCAGGGACTTTTGGCAAGTCTTGGCGGGGTCAGGAGGGTGGGGGGTTGTAGTAAATTAAATTTAAAGGGTTGGGATGGGGGATTTTTGGGAAACGAATACATATGTAACTAATAAACGGATCGGGGTCTCCCGAGAAAGGATGCAACGGATTTGGGTCCCAATGAATCCGAATACCGAATGGGATGAATCCATCCCTGCTGCACATCCCTAATAGATGGTCCCAGAGCAAGCACCATGAAAGAGCAAGCAGGGACTGAATTGGAAATAGTGAGATGGAGCCAGGACTAGGATGCAGACACCTGCTGTACGTCATACAAACCCAAAGACCTGGAGCTGCTATGGAGTATTCTCTGATTGGTTATATACTCTCTAAAGCTTGAAGGTATTTGGCGATGAAGTTGGACTTGGTACTCGATGTGAAAACCTGGGTGGAGGCGCCTCCTGCAGGTCATATGGAAAACCAGGAAGATGAGCCAACATCACAGTGGAAAGAACGAAGATGGTCCCTGGAATAGAAGCAGGTTGAGAAAGTTCCAGGACTGGACTGAACTTGGAGAAGATCTGGATGCAGGTGCCTCCGGCAGGTTGTGAAAGCCAGATAACTGAAGAGGTGAAACAAGCAGCCAAGGAAAAAAAAATTGGCTAGAAACAAGGATTCAAATGTCCAGGAAACTGGGAGCAAAAATTCTCTGGGCAAGAAACAGGTTCAAAAGTGTCCGGGAACTTGAATAAAAAATTCTGGGCAAAATCAAGGCTAACAAAAATGTCCAGAAACTTGAGCCCGGCACAGGCACAGCTTACCGAGCTCATGGCCTTAGGATCCTGTTGCGAGATGCGGAGGCGCAGTCACTTCTCAAGGGAAATTGTGAGCCCTTGGCTCAGGGGGAGCACCAAGACACACCTTGAGAGGTGAGCAAGTACAAGCACGGGCAGAGCAGGTACAAGGCTGGACTGAAGACAAGACAAGGCAAGGAACATCTTCCACTGGACCTACACGCACCAATGAGACCCAGCAACGCAATTCTGATCTCGAGTGTAACCCTCCAGCCACTTGGGAATGACTAGTGCATGAGGCCAGATGGAGGCTGAGGGCAGGAACTAGAAAACTCAGACGAAGACAGGATATTCGGAAGATTCAGAAAAAGACTCAGGATACTTGGAGGACTCAGACATAGACTAGGATACTCGAAAGACTTAGACAAGGGTTAAGGATACTCAGAAGACTCAGACAAGGGTTCAGGATAATTGGAAGATTCAGACTCAGGTTACTCGGAGGACTCAGACAAGACTCAAGATACTCGAAGGACTAAGACATAGACAAGATACTCGGAGGACTCAGACAAGGTTTCAGGTTACTCAGAAGATTCAGACAAGGTTTCAGGCACTCAGAAGACTCAGGCGAGGTTTCAGGATGCTTGGAGTTCTCAGGCAAGGATTCAGGATTCAGGAGAAAGTACTGGGTGAGTACTGCATCGCAGTGTGCCCTACACAGCCATCCATAGCTGGTCGCAGACCATGCTGAAGGTGAAGCAGACTCCAGACGGAGCAGTGGAACTTGAAGCCAGGACATGATGAAGATTCAGGAGAGGCCTGCACTGGGGCGCGCCCTACACAGCCACTGGTGGCTGGTCGCGGATCACGCTGAAGCAGAGCAGGTTCTGGCAGAGTCTTGGGCATGGACAGAAGCAGGCACAAGGAACTCTGAAGACCGGGACAAGATTCAAGACTCGGGATTCAAGACGCAGGATTCAGAATCTATGCATTAAAACCAGGAGCCTTCCAGAGGCTTGCACTGCAGACGAGAAGGTAGGCCTTATGCCACGAGGCGCCCTCCACAGCCCCCCATGGGCTGGTCACAGATCACGATGGTGGCACGCCAGGAAAGGTGAACAGTCAAGGAACCTGGGAACTCGACGAAGAGCTGGAGACGAGGAAGACAGATTCAGGGCTGGAACATGCAGGGAAACCGAAACTTCAGCTGGCATTGGGGTTTTGCTTTGTCTGCTATAGAGGGTCTTTTTATTTATTTATTTATTTATAACTTTTTTTTATACCGAAGTTCAGGTAACAGAATTACTTATCACTCCGGTTTACATTATAACAAGTAGAAAACAATGACAACATATGTCTTACAATGAACAAGGGAGTGAACAACTTGGATAATATAACATAACATAACTAGGAACAGTAGCAGTATGCACTATTAGAGCGAGACTAGCACATGGGGAGGGAGGTTTGCTAACATTTTACAACATCGTGGGGCATGTTTCTGTTAGATTGAATAAGAGCTGTTGCCTGCTTTTTAGATCAGAGAACACTGTGTGATTTTACATGCATTTCTACAAAAGACAAAAAAAGATATTTTCTCTTTGCACATCTTTGTGACTTTCTCTGGGTGGATGATTGAGATGTCTGGTCAACCACCCTAGAGGTGGTCTTACACTGGTTTCCCAGCTTGCTGACACCCTTTATTATATACTCTATAATTGTGTTTTGAAAACCAAAACATAGATCTTGGAGTGACTTCTCTCTGTCCTGGCTGCAACATCAAACCAAATCATCTGATGATCAATGGTGCTCAGGTGAACATCTACCTGGACATTAAAGATATTATCCCCATTTCTAAGCAGTAGATTGAGTATCGCTTCTCTCCTCATGGGTTCCATCACCATTTGTTTGAGTATAGCCCCTTAAAGAGCATCCATCATCTCTCTACTTTTTGCAGATTCTGCAGCAATGATACTCCAGTCCACATCAGGTAGGTTAAAATCTCCAACAAGCAACAATTCTCCCTTCTTTCCCACCTTTTAGATTTCTTCTGCCAAATCTCTGTCTAGTTCTTCTGTTTGATTTAGAGGTCTGCAGATCACCCTAATGTAAATGGAAGCACCATCTTCTTTTTTTCAAGATGGCCACAGTGTTTCCTTTCGCCAAGCCCCTTGTATTTCAGAGACTCATATACTGTTTTTGACATAGTTACTCCTCCCCTGTTTCTGTCTTTATCCTTTCTGAACAAGTTGTAGCCCATATGAGTCTCACTAAACTATGTTTCTATATTAGCAACAATATCTAAATTATGCCTCCACCATTAGAGCTTGCAGATCTGGACTTGTATAGCCCACACTATGAGCATTTATGCTTATAGTTTTCCTTTTTTTCTTATTCAGATTGTTGCTTTTCTTGAACACCTTATCTGCCATATTAAGCTGTTTATTACAAATTTTTCTACCCACTTCACATGTTGGTGGAGATGACATTCCAACTTCCTTCTAGCACCCCCCATCCTCTAGTTTAAATGCCTAATGATATATGATTTGAATCTCTCACTTAGGATCCTTTTTCTTTCTATTGACAGACGTAAGCTATTTTTACCATATAAACTTTTATTGTTCCATACAGTTAAGATTATAAGCAAACAACAACAAAAAAATAACTGACATATACAATTATTAGGATTTTGTTGTTACGAACCTGCCCGCGGACCTCATCCCGCAGACAGGTCCTCCTCTTATCGGCCCACGCTGCCATCCCTGTGCCTTGCCTGTGTGGCCTGGTGCCGTTGATGTTCTTCTTCGCAGCTGAAGCCATTGCCGCTGACTCCACCGGAAGCTACCACTGGGATTCCTCTAGAGGCTGGAAGCCACCGCCGGCGCTGCCTCCACCTTCGCGGCTTGAGCACTGCTGCCAGGACCTTCCACGTGGCGTGGTAGCCGCCTCCAGCCTTGCTCCATCGCGGCAGGGATGCCGCCGATGCAGCTGTCTCCCGGACTTCCTCTAGGTGTGAGTGCACGCCTCTTCCTTATATTTAAAGGGCCAGCGGCGGGAAAAGCCTGCGGTCCCACCGGATGATGTCATCACCATATTACCTTATCCAGCCCTATAAAAGGGCTCTGCTTCCTTCCCTCAGGGCCTTCGACTGGTCTTCACAGTAGTCTGTGGTCTTCATTCCGATCTAGATCTAACGTGGTCTTCCTGTGCCTTGATGGATCTTTGTTCCATGTTCTTCATGTTCCTGGTCTCATCCCTCATTGGAGCTCCTTCATTGCTTGGTCCTTGTTACTGTTGTTCTTGGCTATCCATATCTGAATGCTTCAAATATAAACTGGGAACAATAATATATAAACTTCTGAATGACATCTCTTATTCATGGGCCAACTCCTTTCTCAAATTTTACCAACCCACTCGTTCTCTATGCTCATCACAAAACCTCTTTCTCGAAGTCCCCTCACTAAGGGGCAGTTTTTAAAAAGTTGCGCGAGCGCGTACTTTTGTTCGCGCAGCAGGCGCGAACAAAAGTACGCCTGATTTTATAAGATACGCACGTAGCCGCGCATATCTTATAAAATCTGGGGTCGGCGCACGCAAGGCTGCGCAAAATCGGCACCCTGCGCGTGCCGAGCCGCGCAGCCTGCCTCCGTTCCCTCCGAGGCCACTCCGATTTCGGAGCGGCCTCGAAGGGAACTTTCCTTCGCCCTCCCCGCACCTTCCCCTCCCTTCCCCTACCTAACCCAGCCCCCGGCCCTATCTAACCCCCCCCTTACCTTTGTCGGCAAAGTTACGCCTGCTTCCGGCAGGCGTAACTTTGCGCGCATCGGCCGGCAGCCCCACTCCGTCCTACGGTCCCGGAGGCCTCGACCACGCCCCCGGGCCGGCCCCCAAAATGCCACGGCCCGCCCCCGAAACGCCGCGTCAGTAGGCCACGCCCCCGACACACCCCCTTACAAAAGCCCCGGGACTTATGTGCGTCCCGGGGCTTTACGCGCGCCGGCGGCCTATGCAAAATAGGCGCGCCGGCGCGCGGGCCTTTGAAAATCCACCCCTAAAAGCAGTACACTTCTATATTATATGTGAATGCTCCTTTTCCATTGCTGGACCTATGTTCTAGAATATCCTCCCACTCGAAATACGAAAATGTGACGCTCTTAAAAAGTTCAAAGGTCTTCTCAAGACCCATTTGTTTAAATCTGCCTATTTTTGAGTTTTATGATTTGAAACAGTATTTTAATTTACTATTCTGTTATGCTTTTTAATGTAATTTAATGTTTTCTTTTTATTGTCAATTATTTTATGCATGTTTCATTGTTAACCGCCTAGACCATTCTGTGTTAGAAGGTCTATAAACCTAATAAATGTAAATGTAAATAGATATAGATATAGATATATATATATGCGTGCGGTTCCCAGTGTGTGCACATGGAAGTACTGATTTAATAACATGTGCGCGCATGTTATAAAATCTACCACACACATGCGCGCGCGTGAACCCGATTTTATATCAGCACCTGGGGTCCACGGGCAGGTTCGTAACAACAAGATCCCAATCCTGGTGTAGTAGGAAGTCAAAGTTATTTTTTTGTTGTTGTTTGCTTATAATCTTAACTGTAAAGGCTCTCGTGCTAAACTTTCAAAAGGGAAACTTTGAGAAAATGAGAAAAATTGTTAGAAAAAAACTGAAAGGAGCAGCTACAAAAGTAAAAAATGTCCAAGAGGCGTGGTAATTGTTAAAAAATACCATTCTAGAAGCACAGTCCAGATGTATTCCACACATTAAGAAAGGTGGAAAGAAGGCAAAACGATTACCGGCATGGTTAAAAGGGGAGGTGAAAGAAGCTATTTTAGCCAAAAGATCTTCATTCAAAAATTGGAAGAAGGATCCAACAGAAGAAAATAGGATAAAGCATAAACATTGGCAAGTTAAATGTAAGACATTGATAAGACAGGCTAAGAGAGAATTTGAAAAGAAGTTGGCTGTAGAGGCAAAAACTCACAGTAAAACCTTTTTTAAATATATCCGAAGCAGAAAGCCTGTGAGGGAGTCAGTTGGACCGTTAGATGATCGAGGGGTTAAAGGGGCACTTAGAGAAGATAAGGCCATCGCAGAAAGATTAAATGATTTCTTTGCTTCGGTGTTTACTGAATCGGATATTGGGGAGGTACCCGTAATGGAGAAGGTTTTCATGGGTAATGATTCAGATGGACTGAATCAAATCACGGTGAACCTAGAAGATGTGGTAGGCCTGATTGACAAACTGAAGAGTAGTAGATCATCTGGACCAGATGGTATACACCCCAGAGTTCTGAAGGAACTAAAAAATGAAATTTCAGACCTATTAGTAAAAATTTGTAACTTATCATTAAAATCATCCATTGTACCTGAAGACTGGAGGATAGCAAATGTAACCCCAATATTAAAAAGGGCTCCAGGGGCGATCCGGGAAACTACAGACCGGTTAGCCTGACTTCAGTACCAGGAAAAATAGTGGAAAGTGTTCTAAACATCAAAATCACAGAACATATAGAAAGACATGGTTTAATGGAACACAGTCAGCATGGCTTTACCCAGGGCAAGTCTTGCCTCACAAATCTGCTTCACTTTTTTGAAGGAGGTAATAAACATGTGGATAAAGGTGAACCGGTAGATATAGTATACTTGGATTTTCAAAAGGCGTTTGACAAAGTTCCTCTTGAGAGGCTTCCAGGAAAAGTAAAAAGTCATGGGATAGGTGGCGATGTCCTTTCATGGATTGCAAACTGGCTAAAAGACAGGAAACAGAGAGTAGGATTAAATGGGCAATTTTCTCAGTGGAAGGGAGTGGACAGTGGAGTGCCTCAGGGATCTGTATTGGGACCCTTACTGTTCAATATATTTATAAATGATCTGGAAAGAAATACGACGAGTGAGATAATCAAATTTGCAGATGACACAAAATTGTTCAGAGTAGTTAAATCACAAGCAGATTGTGATAAATTGCAGGAAGACCTTGTGAGACTGGAAAATTGGGCATCCAAATGGCAGATGAAATTTAATGTGGATAAGTCCAAGGTGATGCATATAGGGAAAAATAACCCATGCTATAATTACACAATGTTGAGTTCCATATTAGGTGCTACAACCCAAGAAAGAGATCTAGGTGTCATAGTGGATAACACATTGAAATCATCGGTACAGTGTGCTGCGGCAGTCAAAAAAGCAAACAGAATGTTGGGAATTATTAGAACAGGAATGGTGAATAAAACGGAAAATGTCATAATGCCTCTGTATCGCTCCATGGGGAGACCGCACCTTGAATACTGTGTACAATTATGGTCGTCGCATCTCAAAAAAGATATAATTGCGATGGAGAAGGTACAGAGAAGGGCTACCAAAATGATAAGGGGAATGGAACAACTCCCCTATGAGGAAAGACTAAAGAGGTTAGGACTTTTCAGCTTGGAGAAGAGACGACTGAGGGGGGATATGATAGAGGTGTTTAAAATCATGAGAGGTCTAGAACGGGTAGATGTGAATCTGTTATTTACTCTTTTGGATAGTAGAAAGACTAGGGGGCACTCCATGAAGTTAGCATGGGGCACATTTAAAACTAATCGGAGAAAGTTCTTTTTTACTCAACGCACAATTAAACTCTGGAATTTGTTGCCAGAGAATGTGGTTAGTGCAGTTAGTATAGCTGTGTTTAAAAAAGGATTGGGGGGGCGTAACCAAGATGGCTGACCAAGAGGTAGCAGCACCCGGACGCTCTGATCGTTTCTGATTTACCTTGGTTATTATTACCGCATTTCTTGAAAAATGCCCCACAAAAGAAAAGGTAAGGTGAGGGTATACCCATCCGAACCCTCCCTACCTTCTGACCAGAGGCTAATCCGGGAGTATGCGACATCAGTGGCGCAGGCGGCGGCTCCCGCAGGTGGAGGGGTTAGAGGAGAGCCCATTTCACCGGGAGAGATATCTTTAAGCCCGCCGAACCCGAAACATGTGCAGCAAGCTTCCTCCCCAGAATCCCCTAAAGCTACTGGTGAACCCCGAGGAAACTCGGTCAGAGGAGACCAGTCGGTGGGAGCCGAAGGAGTTGGCTCTGGGGTAGCGACGACATCAACCCCTATAAAGCTGAATGGAGCAGTTGGAGAAGGTGGAAGAATGGCGGAGGCAATTGAGAGGATGGATTTGACTTCTAGAGCTAATGGGGTGAGTCAGTACGCTTATCGGATTGAAAAACCTGCAATTGTGACTTTAGACTCCCTATGGGAGCTTATGGCTGGAATGGACATTAAGATACAGGAGCAATCTCATAAGTTACAAGGGGTTTCTGCCAAATTGGATATTGTAGCCCACGATCATCAGCAAATATTACAGGAACAAGGATCCGCTATTCAAAGGATTGAATCGGAGGTTAAAGATTTAAAAGAAGTTTCAGCAGCGTTCTCTAGGGAAAGGCTTGCTACATTACGTAAAATGGAGTTTCTTGAAAACTCTCTCAGACATTTGAACCTTCGTTTGTTAAATTTCCCGGTGATTAAGGATGAACAATGCCTAGTAACATTAAGAAATACCTGGGAGAATTTTTAAAAATCCCCCAGGAGAAAATTCCTGTGATAAAAAAGATATTACATCTTTCTCAGAGGCAAAGTACACCTAGAATAAGTGTTTTGGATAACATGGACAATCTGACGCAGTATTTAGAGGCATCAGAGGTAGAGGTCGCCAGAAGAGAGACTCTTTTAGTGACTTTTATTTCAGAAGAAGATATAAATTTGATTATGCGTAATTATAAAAATATACGGGTACCCTTTTGTGGGGACTTGGTAAGGATATTCCCTGACCTTGCCAAGGCCACCCAGGCGAGGCGGAAAGCATTTCTTCAAATGAAACCCAATGTATTATCTTTGGGAGCGAGTTTCATTGTGAAATACCCGTGTAAATGTGTTATAGGCTGGCGTGGGTCTACTTACATTTTCTTTGATATACCACAGTTGAAAGAATTCCTGAGTTCTAAATGCCCAATGACAGTTGAAACATCTATGGAGGGTTAGTAATTAAGAATGTCTACTCTTGGTTGGCTATTGTTTGAATTAGACTCCTCTGTATTTCTGTACGCCCCCCGAAATATTATCCTCTATAATGTGATAGTGCATAACTAAGAGTTAAAATGTTACCTCTAATGGAAATGACAAAAATTTTGTTGCATTTTCTCGTATTTCATTGTAAAAGCACTTAAATTTCTGTATGACAAAGAAGCTTTTGTTATTATAATTTGAAAAATTCAATAAAGAATAAATTGAGAAAAAAAAAAAAAAAAAAAAAAAAAAAAAGGATTGGATAAGTTCTTGGAGAAGTCCATTACCTGCTATTAAGTTCACTTAGAGAATAGCCACTGCCATTAGCAATGGTTACATGGAATAGACTTTAGTTTTTGGGTACTTGCCAGGTTCTTATGGCCTGGATTGGCCACTGTTGGAAACAGGATGCTGGGCTTGATGGACCCTTGGTCTGACCCAGTATGGCATTTTCTTATGTTCCTATGTTCTTATGTAAAGGAATGGACCGGGGGGGGGGGGGGGGGGGGAGAGAACTTCTTAAACCCCCTACCTACTTTTCCTGCCTTTTCCACTATCCTCCCCTATCCCTAAAACCCCTCTAATTACCCTTTTTTTGTTTTTCAACTTACCTGCTTTCCAGAGCAGCAGTATGTTGCGCGGGCCAGCCCACTGCCAATGCATGGTTCAGCAGGACAGCACCTAATAGCGCTGTCCTGGTCCACCCACACCCACCCAGATCCCACCCGTCCCTCCCTGGCCCACCCCTTTTTCAAATCCAGCTCTTTTGCACGTACCAGGTGATACACATGTGGCCATGGTGCTTTAAACATGCGGACAGCACGCACGCAGCCCAGCCATGTGCATATCTCCTGGTATTGGCGCATGCAGGCCTTTTAAAATTAAGCTGTAAATTAATTCTTTGCTTCAATGTTTATTGAGGAGGATGTTGGGGAGGTACCCATTCCGGTGAACCTGGAAGATGTAGTAGGCCAGACTGACAAACTGAAGAATAGCTAATCACCTAGACCAGGGCTCTAAATGAATTAAAAAATGAAATTTCAGATCTATTACAAGTAATTTTTAACCTATCATTAAAATTGTCCATTGTACCTGAAGAATGGAAGGTGGCCAATGTAACTCCGATATATAAAAAGGACTCCAGAGGCGATCCAGAAACTATAGACTGGTGAGCCTGACTTCAGTGCGGGAAAAATTGTGGAAAATATTATGAAGAATAAAATCACAGAACATATAGATAGACAAGGTTTAATGTGACATAGCTAAGGGAAGTCTTGCCTCACAAATCTGCTACATTTTTTGAAGGGGTGAATAAGCATGTAGATAAAGGTGAACCAATAGATGTGGTGTATTTGGATTTTCAGAAGACACTTTAAATCCCTTATGAGAGGTTTCTAATAAAAGTAGAAAATCATGGGATAGGAGCCAATGGACTTTTGTGGATTGCAAACTGGGTAAAAGACATGAAACAGGATTAAATGGTCTGGTTTCAAAGTAGAAAAAGGTAAACAGTGGAGTGCCCCAGGGATCAATACTTGGACCAGTGCTTTTTAATATATTTATAAATGATATGGAAAAAGGTACGACGAGTGAGGTGATAAAATTTGCAGATGACACAAAATTATTCAGAGTAGTTAAATCACAAGCAGATTGTAGGACACTAGCTGATTAATTAGTAAATTCACCTGTAAATTTAAAGTACTCTCATTCCAACTCCCTTAGGGGCGGATTTTCAGAGCCCTGCTCGCCGGTGAGCCTATTTTACATAGGCCTACCGGCGCGCGCAGAGCTCCGGGACTCGCGTAAGTCCCGGGGTTTTCGGAGGGGGGCGTGTCGGGGGCGGGACCGAGCGCAGCAGTGTTTTCGGGGCGTGTCGGCAGCGTTTTGGGGGCGGGTACAGGGGCGTGGCTACGGCCCGGAGTGGTCCGGGGGCATGGCCGCGCCCTCCGTACCCGCCCCCAGGTCGCGTCCCGGCGTGCAAGAGGCCCGCTGTCGCGCGGGGATTTACGCCTCCCTCTGGGAGGCGTAAATCCCCCGACAAAGGTAAGGGGGGGGCTTAGACAGGGCCGGGTGGGTGGGTTAGGTAGGGGAAGGGAGGGGAAGGTGAGGGGAGGGCAAAAGGAAGTTCCCTCCGAGGCCGCTCCGATTTCGGAGCGGCCTCGGAGGGAACGGGGGTAGGCTGCGCGGCTCGGCGCACGCCGGCTATACAAAATCAATAGCCTTGCGCGCGCCGATCCAGGTTTTTAGCAGATACGCGCGGCTCCGCGCGTATCTACTAAAATCCAGCTTACTTTTGCTTGCGCCTGATGCGCCAGCAAAAGTAGGCCAATTCGCGCTATTTGAAAATCTACCCCTTAGTCTCCTAAACTCCCTTAGTCTCCTAAACTCTCTCATTCCAACTCCCTTAGTCTCCTAAACTCCCTTAGTCTCCTAAACTTAACCAGCAGCAAGCGGGGGACTTTCTAGTCTTTTGCATTGAGTGTCACATGCATTATTTTTTACCCGCCGGTGAGAGATTACATGTCTGCACTCAGTGCAAAGAGCTCCTGGCTCTCAGAGAACGAGTCCGATCTCTGGAGGCTAGAGTAGCAGACTTGGAGGAGCTGAGGCAGACAGAGAGGTACATTGATGAGACCTTAAGAGACATAGTAGCCAAGTCTCAAATCCAGTCTGGCAGCTTCAGTGCTGCCTTGGATCAGAAAGGTCTCCCAGTAGGAGAACATCACCCTGGTGTAGCAGGAAGTGATCCTGTAGCAAGGACCTGCTCTCCAGGTGATGTATTGGTCTCTCGCACTGAGGACAAGTCTCCCAGGGCTACTGCCCAGGAGGGAAGGGTTAGGCCGGCCATCATAGTTGGTGATTCAATTATTAGAAATGTAGATAGCAGGGTGGCTGGTGGACATGAGGACCGCCTGGTAACTTGCCTGCCAGGTGCGAAGGTGACAGACCTTACACGTCACCTAGATAGGATTATAGACAGTGCTGGGGAGGAGCCAGCTGTCGTGGTACATGTGGGCACCAACGACATAGCAAAATGTGGGAGAGAGGTTCTGGAAGCCAAATTTAGGATTTTAGGTAGGAAGCTGAAATCCAGAACCTCCAGGGTGGCATTCTCTGAAATGCTTCCTGTTCCACGTGCAGGTCCTCAGAGGCAGGCAGAGCTCCAGAGTTTCAATGCGTGGATGAGACGATGGTGCAGGGAAGAGGGATTCAGCTTTGTAAGGAACTGGGGAAACTTTTGGGGAAAGGGGAGACTTTTCCGAAAGGATAGGCTCCACCTTAACCAGAGTGGAACCAAGCTGCTGGCACTAACTTTCAAAAAGGAGATAGAGCAGCTTTTAAACTAGAACAAGGGGGAAAGCCGACAGTCACTCAGCAGTGCATGGTTCAGAGAAATGTATCCTTGAAGGAAAATAATGAAACAGGAGAGTTAGGGCATCCCAACAGAGAGGTTTCATTAAAAGCAAACATAGTCCATGTGCCTATATGTAAAAAAATCACCGAAGCTAATGATTTCCAAATTATCCCTAACAATGGAAAAGCAGGTTGTTAATACAAACAAAAAACACACTTTGAAATGTCTGTATGCCAATGCCAGAAGTTTAATAAGTAAGATGGGAGAGTTAGAGTGTATAGCAGCAAATAATGAGATTGACATAATTGCATCACAGAGACTTGGTGAAATGAGGATAACCAATGGGACAGTGCTATATCAGGGTACAAATTATATCTCAATGATAGGGAGGATCAACTTGGTGGAGGTGTGGCACTTTATGTCCGGGAGGGTATAGAGTCCAATAGGATAAAGATCATACAAAAGACTAAATGCTCAGTAGAATCTAAATGGGTAGAAATCCCATGTGTGTTGGGTAAGAATATAGTGATAGGCGTATACTAGCATCCACCTGGACAAAATGGTCAGACAGATGATGAAATGCTAAGAGAAATCAGGGAAACAAACCAATTTGGCAGTGCAATAATAATGGGAGATTTCAATTACCAAACACACAAATTCTCTTAATGAAAAATCCCACGATTGAAATGAACTAACTGCTAGAATTAACTAGGCAGGGAGATGGTGTCGGCGTTCGAAAAATTGATGGATCTTCGGCACCTTGTATGAAATTCTTTTGCTTATACCCCCGCTAAAGATACGGGGATGTGCTGGATCAGGAGAGTTTGAATACGGATGTCTCTGAAGCAGCTTGTGTGGCGAAACGCGCGCGTCGGACAAGTTACCCCGACAGCTACGGGATAAGTAACCCCGATAACCCAGAAACAAGGGAAGTTGCCTTTTTAATATATATAGTAAAAAACTCATAAAAAGTACACAAAATTGAATTTTGATGCCTTCCATCTGGACCAATTGATTAAATGTGACCCCGTGAAAGTGCATGAGATGCAAGTTTGACTTGTGAGCACTGTGGGTGGTATGATGGTCCTTAAACATACAAGATAAAGTTTCATAGCGTTGTGATTGTTTAATTTTTCAATACCACGTGTTTCTATATAGATTTCAATTACCCCAATATTGACTGGGTAAATGTAACATCAGGACTTGCTAGAGACATAAAGTTCCTGGATGTAATAAATGACTGCTTCATTGAGCAATTGGTTCAGGAACCAACAAGAGAGGGAGCTATTTTAGATTTAATTCTTAGTGGAATGCAGGATTTTGTGAGAGAGGTAATGGTGGTGGGGCCACTTGCAACAGTGATCATAACATGATCAAATTTAAACTAATAACTGGAAGGGGGACAATAAGTAAATCTGTAGCTCTAACACTAAACTTTCAAAAGGGAAACTTTGATAAAATGAGGAAAATAGTTAGGAAAAAAGTGAAAGATGCAAAGGTTAAAAGGGTTCAACAGGCATGGACATTGTTTAAAAATACAATCCTAGAGGCACAGTCCATATGTATTTCACAAATTAAGAAAGGTGGAAGGAAGGCAAAACGATTACCGTCATGGTTAAAAAGTGAGGTGAAGGAGGCTATTTTAGCCAAAAAAACATCCTTCAAGATCCATCTGTAGAAAATAGGATAAAACATAAGCATTGCCAAGTTAAGTGTAAATCATTGCTAAGACAGGCAAAGAGAGAATTTGAAATGAAGTTGGCCATAGAGGCAAAAACTCATAATAAAAACTTTTTAAAATATATCCGAAGCAAGAAACCTGTGAGGGAGTCTGTTGGACCATTAGATGACAGAGGGGTTAAAGGGGCTCTTAGGGAAGATAAGGCCATTGCAGAAAGACTAAATGAATTATTTGCTTCCATGTTTACTAATGAGGATGTTGGGGAGATACCAGTTCCGGAGATGGTTTTCAGGGGTGATGAGTCAGATGAACTGAACAAAATCACTGTGAACCTGGAAGATGTAGTAGGCCACATTGACAAACTAAACAGTGGCAAATCACCTGGATTGGATGGTATGCATCCTAGGGTACTGAAGGAACTAAAAAATGAAATTTCTGATCTATTTATTAAAATTTGTAACCTATCATTAAAATCATCCATTGTACCTGAAGGCTGGAGGGTGGCCAATGTAACCCCAATATTTAAAAAAAGGCATAGGGGCGATCCGGGTAACTATAGACTAGTGAGCCTGACTTCAGTGCTGGGAAAAATAGTGGAAATTATTCTCAAGATCAAAATCGAAGAGCATATAGAAAGACATGGTTTAATGGCATACAGTCAACATGGATTTACCGAAGAGAAGTCTTGCCTAACAAATCTGCTTCATTATTTTGAAGGGGTTAATAAACATGTGGATAAAGGGAACTGGTAGATTTAGTGTATTTGAATTTTCAGAAGGCGTTTGACAAAGTCCTTCATGAGAGGCTTCTAAGAAAACTAAAAAGTCATGGGATAGGAGGCGATGTCCTTTCGTGGATTACAAACTGGTTAAAAGACAGGAAACAGAGAGTAGGTTTAATGGTCAATTTTCTCAGTGGAAAAGGGTAAACAGTGGAGTGCCTCAGGGATCTGTACTTGGACTGGTGCTTTTCAATATATATATAAATGATCTGAAAAGGAATACGATGAGTGAGGTTATCAAATATGCGTATGATACAAAATTATTCAGAGTAGATAAATCACAAGCAGATTGTGATATATTACAGGAGGACCTTGCAAGACTGGAAGATTGGGCATCCAAATGGCAGATGAAATTTAATATGGACAAGTGCAAGGTGTTGCATATAGGTAAAAATAACCCATGCTGTAGTTACACAATGTTAGGTTCCATATTAGGAACTACCACCCAGGAAAAAGATCTAGGCATCATAGTGAATAATATTTTAAAATTGTTGGCTCAGTGTGCTGCAGCAGTTAAAAAAGCAAACAGAATGTTAAGAATTATTAGGAAGGGAATGGTTAATAAAACAGAAAATGTCATAATGCCTCTATATCGCTCCATGGTGAGACCGCACCTTGAATACTGTGTACAATTCTGGTCACCGCATCTCAAAAA
This sequence comes from Rhinatrema bivittatum, assembly GCF_901001135.1. Lineage (NCBI taxonomy): Eukaryota > Metazoa > Chordata > Amphibia > Gymnophiona > Rhinatrematidae > Rhinatrema > Rhinatrema bivittatum. The sequence goes on from NC_042631.1 coordinate 61,688,587, forward strand.
AGATATACCGTAGTTGCGATGAAGAAGGTACAGAGAAGGGCAATGAAAATGATAAAGGTGATGGAACATCTCCCCTATGAGGAAAGGCTGAAGAGGTTAGGGTTGTTCAGCTTGAAGAAGAGACGGCTGAGGGGGGATATGATAGAGGTCTTTAAGATCATGAGAGTTCTTGAATGAGTAGATGTGAATCGGTTATTTACACTTTCAAATAATAGAAGGAATAGGGGGCATTCCAAGAAGTTAGCAAGTAACATTTAAGACTAATCGGAGAAAATTCTTTTTCACTCTACTCACAATAAAGCTCTGGAATTTGTTGGCAGAGGATGTGGTTAGTGCAGTTAGTGTAGCTGGGTTCAAAAAAGGTTTGGATAAGTTCTTGGAGGAGAAGTCCATTAACGGCTATTAATCAAGTTTACTTAGGGAATAGCCACTGCTATTAATTGCATCAGTAGCATGGGATCTTCTTAGTGTTTGGGTAATTGCCAGGTTCTTGTAGTCTGGTTTGGCCTCTGATGGAAAAAGGATACTGGGCTTGATGGACCCTTCGTCTGTCCCACCATGGCAATGTTTTATATTTTATGTTCTTAGATTGTGATAAATTGCAGCAGGTGTTGTGAGACTGGAAGATTGAGTGTTGTCCATAAGGCTGATGATATATAACATGGGCAAGTGCAAAATGATGCAGATAGGGAAAAATAACCCATGCTGTAGCTACACATTTTAGTGTTACGACTGGGCTCCGGTCAGGAGTCGTGAACACCACCCAGAAGGGTGGCTCCAGGTTGAGAGAGACAAGAATGGCTAGTACAGGGTCTGGGTCCAGGCTGGGTCAGGGCAGGTGGCAGATAGCAGTGTCTGGGTTCAGGCTGGGTCAGGGCAGGTGGCAGATAGCAGTGTCTAGGTTCAGGCTGGGTCAGGGCACAGTAAGCAGGACAAGGCAGGTCAGAAGGCCCGTAGGCCACACACACACAGAAGGCCCGTAGGCCACACACCGTAAGCGGGGCAAGGCAGGTCAGAAGGCCCGTAGGCCACACACACACAGAAGGCCCGTAGGCCACACACCGTAAGCGGGGCAAGGCAGGTCAGAAGGCCCGTAGGCCACACACACACAGAAGGCCCATAGGCCACACACCGTAAGCAGAGCAAGGCAGGTCAGAAGGCCCGTAGGCCACACACACACAGAAGGCCCGTAGGCCACACACCGTAAGCAGAGCAGGGCAGGTCAGAAGGCCCGTAGGCCACACATACACAGAAGGCCCGTAGGCCACACACCGTAAGCAGAGCAAGGCAGGTCAGAAGGCCCGAAGGCCGCGCAAGGCAAGGCAAGAAAAAGGCCCGAAGGCCGCCCAAGGCAAGGAAAGGAAAGGCCCGAAGGCCGCGCAAGGCTAGAGCAGGGAGCCCAGGAGAGCTCGATGCCGAAGCACCGAGGCAACTGTCAGGCAGGGTTATAAGGGCACACCCAGAACATAGAGTGGACAGAGGAGATGGACTGGGCCTGTCAGGAAAGCCAGCACTAGAGGGACCCCTGGTGGTGAGGCGGTTGCACTGCAGCCAAAACTGTAACAGTACCCACTCCTCAAGGCCTCCCCCTCCTCCTGGGTCCCATCTTAGCAGGGGGTACTCAAAAATGAAATCAGACCCCTCCGAGGGCAGCAATAGCTGGAGCGATTCAACAGGCTCAGATGGCTGAGTCAGAAAGTCTGTTAGTGGTACTGGTTTGAGCCCCTCTGGGGGCGGCAGCAGGACCGGTTCAGCAGGCTCTTCTCGGGGTAGTGCAGCAGGCTCGGACCCCTCTCGGGGTGAAACAGCAGGCTGGAACACCTCTCCGGGCATTGTAGTAGGCTCGGACCCCTCTCGGGGCGTTGTAACAGGCTCGGATCCCTCTCGGGGCGTTGAAGCAGGTTCGGACCCCTCTCGGGGAGATGAAGCAGGCTCGGACTCCTCTCTGGGCGTTGTAGCAGGCTCGAACACCTCTCCGGGCGTTGTAGCAGGCTCGGACCCCTCTCCGGGCGATGAAGCAGGCTCGGACCCCTCTCAGGGCGATGAAGCAGGCTCGGACCCCTCTCGGGGCGATGAAGCAGGCTCGGACCCCTCTCGGGGCGATGAAGCAGGCTCGGACCCCATTCGGGGCGATGAAGCAGGCTCGGACCCTTCTCCGGGCGTTGTAGCAGGCTCGGACCCCTCTCGGGGTGATGAAGCAGGTTTGGACCCCTCTCGGGGCGATGAAGCAGGTTCGGACCCCATTCGGGGCGATGAAGCAGGCTCGGACCCTTCTCCGGGCGTTGTAGCAGGCTCAGACCCCTCTCGGGGCGTTGAAGCAGGTTCGGACCCCTCTCGGGGCGATGAAGCAGGCTCGGACCCCATTCGGGGCGATGAAGCAGGCTCGGACCCTTCTCCGGGCGTTGTAGCAGGCTCGAACACCTCTCCGGGCGTTGTAGCAGGCTCGGACCCCTCTCGGGGCGATGAAGCAGGCTCGGACCCCTCTTGGGGTGTTGAAGCAGGTTCGGACCCCTCTCGGGGCGATGAAGCAGGCTCGGACCCCATTCGGGGCGATGAAGCAGGCTCGGACCCCATTCGGGGCGATGAAGCAGGCTCGGACCCCTCTCCGGACGTTGTAGCAGGCTCGAACACCTCTCTGAGCATTGTAGCAGGTTCGGACCCCTCTCGGGGTGATGAAGCAGGCTCGGACCCCTCTCGGGGCGTTGAAGCAGGTTCGGACCCCTCTCGGGGCGATGAAGCAGGTTCGGACCCCTCTCGGGGCGATGAAGAAAACTCAGATGGCAGAGCAGCAAGGTTAGAAGTAGTGTACATGGAAGACACAGATTGTACTGCCAAGGGCTTGATACCTCGAGCCAAAGTCTGAAGCTCCTGATTTTGTTTCTGGAGGAGCAGTTTAGAGAAGGCACAGGCCGTTCTAGGACGTCTAGGGAAGGTGCTCGTTACAGGCTGTTCAGCAGCTGTGGGAAGCAGAGCCCTGCTCGGGTTAATGAGTTCCATCTGTTTTTGTGCTTGATCTCCTAGAACGGAAGTCCTAGAAGTTCTCTTGGCCAGGTAAGTTTTTGGTTTTTCTGAAGTATAAGTTGCTTTTTGGTGAGAAGTTTTGTGACAAGTTATGCTACAATCTTCTGTTAGTAAAGTGTCCAGGGTGAAAACATTCCTAGCTGAGCCAGAAGCAGGGCAGAGTGTGATAGCTCTGACTGAATCTTTATGAGGAGACGGTGGCCCGTTAGCTGTGCAGCTGGGGCAGGGTTTGCCTGGAGGCAAAAGACAAGGAAGACAGAGACACTTCCACCAGCCTGGTTTGGGAGAATTGCAATTAAGGCATTCTTGGTATACAGACACATTTCTTTTGTGACAGTTGCTGCATATCCAGTGCTCCTGGTCCGAGAGCTGACAAGCTAAGCAGTTCAGGTACGTAGGATAATTCAGAGTTTGACAAATGGTACAGATAATAAACCGTGAAGACTCACCGTCTGAATACTGAGTCCTTTCTGTCTCTCCCAATGTGAATGGCTTCGGCACACTGTTACAACTGGGCTCCGGTCAGGAGTCGTGAACACCACCCAGAAGGGTGGCTCCAGGTTGAGAGAGACACGAATGGCTAGTACAGGGTCTGGGTCCAGGCTGGGTCAGGGCAGGCGGCAGATAGCAGTGTCTGGGTTCAGGCTGGGTCAGGGCAGGCGGCAGATAGCAGTGTCTAGGTTCAGGCTGGGTCAGGGCAGGCGGCAGATAGCAGTGTCTAGGTTCAGGCTGGGTCAGGGCACAGTAAGCAGGACAAGGCAGGTCAGAAGGCCCGTAGGCCACACACACACAGAAGGCCCGTAGGCCACACACCGTAAGCGGGGCAAGGCAGGTCAGAAGGCCCGTAGGCCACACACACACAGAAGGCCCGTAGGCCACACACACACAGAAGGCCCGTAGGCAACACACCGTAAGCGGGGCAAGGCAGGTCAGAAGGCCCGTAGGCCACACACACACAGAAGGCCCGTAGGCCACACACCGTAAGCAGAGCAAGGCAGGTCAGAAGGCCCGTAGGCCACACACACACAGAAGGCCCGTAGGCCACACACCGTAAGCAGAGCAGGGCAGGTCAGAAGGCCCGTAGGCCACACATACACAGAAGGCCCGTAGGCCACACACCGTAAGCAGAGCAAGGCAGGTCAGAAGGCCCGAAGGCCGCGCAAGGCAAGGAAAAGGCCCGAAGGCCGCGCAAGGCAAGGAAAAGGCCCGAAGGCCGCGAAAGGAAAGGCCCAAAGGCCGCGCAAGGCTAGAGCAGGGAGCCCAGGAGAGCTCAATGCCGAAGCACCGAGGCAACTGTCAGGCAGGGTTATAAGGGCACACCCAGAACATAGAGTGGACAGAGGAGATGGACTGGGCCTGTCAGGAAAGCCAGCACTAGAGGGACCCCTGGTGGTGAGGCGGTTGCACTGCAGCCAAAACTGTAACATTTAGAAATTACCACACAGGAAAAAGATTTGGGCATCAGAGTTGATATTACATTGGAATCATCAGCTCAGTGTGCTGTGGTAGTCAAAAAAGCAAGCAGAGTGTTAGGAATTATTAAGAAAGGGATTGGCAAATAAAATGGAGGATATCATAATACCACTATATCGCTCAATGGTTAGACTACACTTGGAATACTGTGTGCAGTTCTGGTCACCACATCTCAAAACAGATATAGTTGCACTGAAGAAAGTACAGAGAAGAGCGATCAAAATGATAAAGGGCATGGTGTTTGGTTTAGCGGTGTTTGGGTGGATTCTTGGGTACTGTGGCAGATGACCACGCCCACGCGGAGAAGCCCCATAGGGAGCCACAGTACTGGGCTAGTCTCAGGATGCACAAACACAGAGTTAGTTTTTTTATTGTACAGTCTGATGTATACCACCAGAGGTGGCAGTAGTGAGGTGATCCAGAGGAAGCAGTCTCGGGACCCTCGGCAGAGGGTACCTGTCTCACCCCGTTGGAATAGGGGAATTCCGGTGTAGGTTTCCCAGCAAAGCAATGCTGTAGTTGACACAGACTGAGAGTTAGATTACTCACTAGATGGTAGCTGTAGGTTGGCGATTCCACCAGGCAGAAGTAGATGGTACAGGTACCGAGGCAGGGAGAGCAGGACCTCGAGGAGCCGAGTACCTGATCCAAGTAAGGCACCTGAAATAAAGCAGAGGGCCCCTGAGGAGTGGGTACCCAGGTTAGAGAATACCCCGAAGGGCAGAGAGAGAGCTTCCAGCGGCAGCACGGAAGCGGCAGAGTAGCTTTGACAGGACGAGTCCAATCCTTGCCAACTCAATGAGCTAGCAAACAAGTACAGGCTAAATACCTGGATGGCGTGACGTCACTCGAGGGGGACGACCCCGAGGTTCACGTCATAGCTGGAATAAAGACGTGGGTAGTGCACGTGCGCACACCCTAGGAGGCCCTTGGGAGAAACATGGGGGAGGCAACTCCATAGCCATTCCGGGAACGCCGGAGTGCGCGGCTTGCAACCATGGCGGTAGCCATCTTCCCAAGGCTAGTGGGGAGAGCTGAGAAAAAGGTGAGGCACAAAGATCAAAGCCATCTGAGACCAACGGATGCAACAGTACCCCCCTTCAAAGGGCCCCCTCAAGACCTCCTACCTGGTCTTGGTTTTTGAGGATGCATTCTGTGGAATTGTTGAAGCATCTCTTTATCCATGATATTTGCGAAAGGTTCCCAAGAGTTTTCTTCAGGTCCATAACCCTCCCATGACAGGATGTATTCCCATACTCTGCCTCTCTTTCTCACATCAAGGATGTGAGAAAGAGAGGCAGAGTATGGGAATACATCCTGTCATGGGAGGGTTATTGTCTTCTCCTGCATCAATTGTTGTAGGTTCAGGTGTCTTAGTTGAGAACTCACTAAGGACTAAGGGTTTCAATAGTGAGACATGGAAAGCATTATGAATCTTCAATTTTGGTGGGAGCTTCAGACTGTAGGTGAGATTGCCTAATCGTCGGAGAATGGAAAAGGGTCCAACGAAGCATGGAGCAAAATAAGCTGAAGGTAGCTTGAGTCTTAAATGCTTAGTGGATAGCCAGACTTTGTCACCAAGCTAGAAATCTGGAGCCTTGCAGTGATGAACATCATAGCCTTTCTTTGCTCGTTGTCCTGCTTTATGAGGTATTTCTTTGGTCTGAGTCCATAGTTGATGAATATCTTTGGCAGTAGTTTGAGCTGCCGGGGACAACACTGACAGTGGAAGTGGTAGTGGTGGTAATGGTAGTCGTCCATAGACCACTTTGAATGGTGTTGATCCAGTTGATGTTGCTGGATGAGAGTTGATGGCGAATTCAGCCCAGGGCAACAGTTCAGCCCAGTCATTTTGACGAGTGCCCACAGAGGCACAAATGAACTGCTTGAGTGTCCTATTCATTCTCTTTGTTTGCCCGTTAGACTGTGGATGGTATGCTGAGGTGAAGTCGAGAGAGATATCAAACTTTTTAAACAATGCCTTCCAGAACTTAGCTGTGAATTGGGCTCCTCAATCAGAGACGATGTGCTTTGGCATGCCGTGTAGACAAAAGATTAATTAATTAATTAATTAATTAATTAATTAATTTATAACTTTTCTATATCGAAGTTCAAATAACAGAGTTAATTATCACTCCGGTTTACATTGCAACCTTAAAAACAGTGACAGAGTTGTCTTACATAGAACAGGGGGGGAGAAAAACTTGGATACCGCTTAAGCATGGGGAGTAACGTGTCAAAACTGGTAAGAACTGATAAGAGTTGGCTTTTTGGGGTAACAAGGTATTCCGAGGGAGGGGGTAGAAAAGATGTGAGTGATGAAGAGCTTTGCAAGCTTCATGGCTGTGGGTAAGCCAGGGAGAGCCACGAAGTGAGCCATCTTTGAGAAATGATCTACTGTTACCCAGATCATGTTGTTCCTCCTGAGAGTGGTAAGTCTACCACAAACTTTGTAGCAATGTGTATCCATGGCTCGACTGGTACTGGCAAGGCTTGGAGTAGGCCCCAAGGACGACCGGGTGGTGGTTTCTGTCTGGCACAATTTGAGCACAAAGCAATGTAAGAGAACATGTCTTCCTTCATGGGGGGCCACCAGTAATACTTCTGCAGTTTAGCCAGAGTTCTGCATTGACCAGGGTGTCCAGCCAGTTTAGAGTCGTGAGTCCATGCTAACAGCTTTTTTCTTAGGTTCTTGGGTACAATGGTCTTACCCGCAGGTACTGGGTGAGTAGCTGACAAGATAACTCTTTTCGGGTTGATGATATGCTGAGGTTTATCTGGAATGTCCTCAGAGAGGAATGAGTGAGATAGGGCATCTGCCCTGATGTTCTTATCTCCAGGGTAGTATTTCAGCACAAAGTCAAATCTGTTGAAGAACAGGGACCATCTCGCTTGCCTATGCTTTAAATGCTGTGCGTGGCGGAGGTACTCCAGAATTTTATGGTCTGTAAAGACTGTGATCTGATGTTGGGCTCCTTCAAGCCAGGGGCGCCACTCCTCGAATGCCATCTTTATAGCCAGGAGCTCTTTATCTCCTAATCCGTAGTTCTTCTCCGCTGGTGATAAATGACGGGAGAAAAATGAGCCTGGGTGTAAGGCCTTAGAATCACCAGCCTAGCTTAGCATGGCCCCTATGCCGACGTCTGAGGCATCGACTTCAACGATGAAGGTCCGAGTCGGATCTGGATGTTGGAGGCATGGCTTGCTCAAGAAGGTGTCTTTCAGTTTCTGGAATGCTGTTACTGCCTCCGTAGACCAATTAGCAACGTTGGTACCTTTCCTAGTCATAGCTGTAAGCAGAACAGTTAGTGAGGAGTAGTTCTTAATGAATGTTCTGTAGTAGTTGGTAAATCCCAGAAATTGTCTGAGAGCCTTTAGACCTGTGGGTTGTGTCCATTTCTTAATGCTCTCCAGCTTCTGTGGGTCCATCTGGAAACCTTGGTTGGAAACAATGTACCCTAAGAAAGGCACTGATTCCTTGTGAAACTTGCACTTAGACAACTTGGCTTATAGATGATTCTCACGGAGTCTTTGCAGCACACGTTTGACATCCTCCAGTTGAGTGGTCATTTCTTGGGAAAATATCAAGATGTCATCTAGGTACACAATGACACATTTGTAGAGAAGGTCCCGCAGAATGTCATTCATCATGTTTTGGGAGACAGCCAGGGCATTTCACATGCCAAAGGGCATCACTAGATATTCAAAGTGACCGTCCCGAGTATTGAAGGCTGTCTTCCATTCATCGCCAGAGAGAATGCGAATTAAGTTGTAGATTCCCTTGAAATCAAGCTTGGAGAATATATTGGTGCCCTGTAGTCAATCAAATAGCTCTGAGATGAGTGGTAAGGGATAGCAGTCTTTCACAGTGATCTCGTTTAGACCTCTGTAGTCTATGCATGGACGCAACGTTCCATCCTTCTTCCCCACAAAGAAGAAGCCTGCACCGGCAGGAGACTTGGAGGGTCTTATGAAGCCTTTTTGAAGGGCTCCTGTATATATTTGGATATGGCTATTTTCTACCATGGAGAGAGGGTAGACCCTTCCTTTGGGTGGTTCAGTGTTTGGCTTCAAATTGATGGTGCAGTCATAGGATATTTGTGGCAGAAATATGTCTGCAGCTTCTTTGGAAAGTACATCTTGAAAAGATGCACATTGGGGCAGCAACCCAGGCATCAATGGGGTACTAGGCATGCAGGGTATAGGAGCGACCTCCATCAGACTTATCTCACAAGATACTTATCTCACAAGACCCACGTATCTACTCACCCAGCCTTTCGCAACCCTCCTCATTAAACATTTATCTCTCCTCAAAAGTCAGGGATCTAGGAGCATGGCTTGACAATCAACTTAACTTAAAAATTTTTATAAACACCACCACCAAGGACTGTTTCTATAAACTACAAGTCCTCAAAAAGTTAAAACCACTCCTTCACTTCAATGACTTTCGCCTCGTCCTTCAATCCATTATTTTTTCAAAACTCGACTACTGTAACTCAATTCTACTTGGTCTCCCCGCTAACAGTATCAAGCCTCTACAGATGGTACAAAACGCCGCTGCCAGAATCCTAACAAACACCAATAAAAGAGAACATATTTCCCCCATTCTGAGCAACCTCCACTGGCTACCCATCAAACAGAGAATCCTTTTTAAAACCCTCACCATTATTCATAAATCAATACACAACATCGCACCTATATCACTCCAAACTCAACTTCGTCCACACCTATCCTCCAGACCCATCAGAAGCGCTTACAGAGGCACATTATTCGCCCCTCCAGCAACATCATTACTAAGAAAAAGAGCACTCTCAACTGCAGGACCACACCATTGGAACGCTCTCCCCCCTGACCTACGCCTCGAACCCAGTCTACCAGAGTTCAAAAAAAAGTTAAAAACCTGGCTCTTCAGGCAAGCGTTCCAATCTCCAGAATGTAACTAAGCGCCGCATCCTGATTGAACTATTCTGTGTTACAGTTAATAATATGCAATTTTATGCAAAATTAAATTTCAATTTACCTTACATTTAATTTAAGTTCAACATGCCATTGGCCTAATTTTAATTAAATTACGAAAATATTTAAGGATTTATTGTTATTGTTCAATGTTCTTTGTATTATGAATGTATTATATGTTATTGTTCAATGTTCTTTGTAAAAAAAACCCCGATCTGACTTCCCAGACCAGGGCTATCTTTTCGTTCCATGTAAACCGGTCTGATTTGTATTGTATACAGGAATTCCGGTATATAAAAATTAAAAATAAATAATAAATAAATAAATAAATAAATCAGACATTTACCATGGCAATCTGGACCCCAACGTGAAAGTTCCAGAGTGGCCCAATTGAATTGAGGCATATGCTGCTGCAGCCACGGTAGCCCCAGTACTATAGGGTGCATGGCCTTCTCTAGAGCAAAGAAGGAGATAGTTTCAGAATGGAGAGCACCAGTCAGTAAACATACTGGTTCGGTGAGCTGGGTTACTTCGCCTGGTAAGTGCTCTCCATGAATTTAAGATAGGAGTAGTGGCGACATCATGGTGGTAGTGGGAATCCGCAATTGCTCCACTAGTCGTTGTAAAATGAAATTACCTCATGCCCCTGAGTCCACTAGGGCAAGAGTCTGATATTCTAAGGGTCCGCAGATCAAGGATACAGGAAGGGAGAGCGGAGGAGAGGGTGCAGTAAGACCTAAGAAGAGTCCTCCCGCAGGATTTAGATCTGCCAGTTTCCCGGACATATAGGGCATGTTTGAACAGCATGGCCAGCTTGTCCACAATACATGCAAAGCCCCAACTTCTTCTGCGTTCTTCTCTCTTTTGACGTCAAGTGATTCCGGCCTAATTGCATTGGTTCTTCCTGGCCAGCAACTGGACCTGAAGGAACAGGCCTGGGACCCTGAAAGGGTCTTTTGGGAGTCTTAGTCTCTTGAACCTTGTCACGAAGTCGGCGATCAATCCTTGTTGCCAAATTCACCAGCTCAGCCAAGGTCTCAGGCATCTCACGAGCTGCCAGCTCGTCTTTCAAACGAGAGTTCAGTCCTTCAAAGAAGAGGGTCCTCAGGCATTTAGGGTCCCAATGTAATTCAGACGCCAGTGTCTTGAATTCTATAGTGGAGTCTGCTAAAGGTTTACTACCTTGCTTCAGGTGAACCAACGAAGATCCTGCAGGGTCATCAAAAACTGATCTGAACAGTTCAAGGAATCCGGCAAGATCATGTAGGATAGGATCATCGCGCTCCCAGAGCGAAGAGGCCCAAGCCAATGCTCTTCCATCCAGAAAAGACAAGATGTAGGTGGTCTTGGCATAAGCCATAGGAAAATGGCTAGGTTGCAGGGAAAAGTGCATGCAACACTGGTTAATAAAATCTCTACATTTCCAAACTTCCCCCAAGAAGCGTGTTGGAGCAGGTAGAGGTATAATTGTCTTGACCGTCACTTCTGGCAGTGTAACTTCTTTACCTGAGGTGGTGGGTAAGTTCATCTGTGCATGCAGCTAGTTGAATGCAGCAGTCAAATTCTCCAGTGCATTCTGCTGTTCGGAGATTCGCTGGGCCAGGCCTGGGATGGCCTGCAATGCGGTGAGCTGAGCCAAATCCATGAGGTTAGCAATCTGTTATGGTTTAGTGGTGTTTGGGTGGATTCTTGGGTACTGTGGAAGATGACCATGCCCTTGGGGAGGAGCCCCGTGGGGAGCCACAGTATTGGGCTAGACTCAGGACGCACAAACACAGAATTAAATCTTTTATTGTACAGCTTGATGTATACCACCAGAGGTGGCAGTAGTGAGGTGATCCAGTGGAAGCAGTCTCGGGACCCTTGGCAGAGGGGACCCGTCTCACCCCATTGGTATAGGGGAATTCTGGTGTAGGTTTTCCAGCAAGGCAATGCTGTAGATGAGACAGACTGAGAGTTAAATTACTCACTAGATCAGTGGTTCTCAACCCTGTCCTGGGGACCCCCCCAGCCAGTCGGATTTTCAGGATATCCACAATGAATATGCATGAGAGAAAATTTGCATACACTGCCTCCATAAAATGCAAATGTTCTCTCATGCATATTCATTGTGGATATCATGAAAACCCGACTGGCTGGGGGGGTCCCCAGGACAGGGTTGAGAACCACTGCACTAGATGGTAGCTGTAAGTTGGCGATTCCACCAGGCAGAAGTAGATGGTACAGGCACCGAGGCAGGAAGAGCAGACCCTCGAAGAGCGAGTACATGATCTCAGTAAGGCACCTGAAATAAAGCAGAGGACTCCCAAGGAGCGGGTACCCAGGTTAGAGAATACCCCAAAGGGCAGAGAGAGAGCTTCCAGTGGCAGCACGGAAACGGTAGATTAGCTTAGACAAGTACAGGCTAAATACCCGGATGGCGTGACATCACTTGAGGGGGACGCCCCCGAGGTTTCCGCCATAGCTGGAATAAAGACGTGAGTAGCTCACACACGTGCACCCTAGGAGGCCCTTGGGAGAAACATGGAGGGAGGCAATGCCATAGCCGCTCCGTGGACGCCGGAGAACGTGGCTTGCAGCCATGCAGTAGCCATCTTCCCAAGGCTAGCGGGGAGAGCTGATAAAAAGGTGAGGCACAAGGGTCGAAGCCTTCTCAGACTGATGGAGGCAACACATGGAACTGCTCCCCTATGAGGAAAGCCTAAAGAAGTTAGGGTTGTTCAGGTGGATATGATAGAGATCTGCAAACTCATGAAAGGACTAGAAGAGTAAATGTGAAATGGTTATTTACTCTTTCAAATAATACAAGGACTAGGGGGCACTCTATGAAGTTAAGAATTACACATTTAAAACAAATCAGAGAAAATGTTTTTTCACTAAACACACAATTAAGCTCTGGAAATCATTTTCATAGGATGTGGTTAAGGCAGCCAGCATAGCTGGGTTTAAAAATGGTTTGGATATGTTCCTGGAGGAAATGTCCATAAACTGCTTTTTATCAATAGGAAATAGCCACTGCTTATTGCCGGCATTACTAGCATGGTGTTATGGGAGTCTCTGTTTAGTGGACCCTTGGGCCGACCTACTGGAGACTGGGAAAGGTGGTCAATGTCTCTAATGAATAGCAGGCCGGGAGGCAGATGTTCAGGTAGGACGTAGATGCTCTTCACCCTGGAAGCTGGTGCTCCCCTGGGAGGAGCTCGTAGGAGCCCAACTGCTGGGACTTAGGTGGCTTTACCCTTGGAAGCCGAAGCCCCCCCGGGAGGAGCCCGTAGGGGCCCGGCTGCTGGGACTTAGGTGGGTTTTGGATCAGGACAGGTAACTGGAACCAGACTAGGACAGTAGCAATACTGTAACTGGGCTCGGGTTCTGGAACCAGGCAGGAACTGTAGCAAGACTCGGGTACTGGAACCAGGCAGGAACTGTGGCAGGATTCGGGTACTGGGACCAGGCAGGAACAGCAGCAGGCACTGGGTACTGGAACCAGGCAGGAACTGTAGCAGGCAGACTGGGACCAAGCAGGTACTGTAGCAGGGATGGAGCGACGAAGCAAGGCAAGTCACTCCGGGGCACAGCGCAACAGGAAACCGGCAGGCTAACCCGTTGCAAGGCAAAGACTGGTTGGCCACGGCTGGCTTATGAAGGCCGCGGCGTCTGACGTCAGGAGTTGGGCGGAGTCACCACTGGTGGGAAATTCAGATCCAACCATTGCAAGGTGTCACTAACACCTTGACACTTAATTTTATACCCATACTTGCTTATTGCATGTCTATTTAACAGTCATTATTCACCTTTATATAACCGCTTACTGCAGACCATATACGCTACTAAAGTTGCTTGAAAAAAGGTGAACACACACATACTATTCAATACACGAATAAGGTTATTTGTTATTTGGTTAAATATTATTGTTACTTTCAATGTTCCTTGTAATAATGTTCAATGGTTGATTGTTATTGTTCAATGTTCTATGTAAAAAAAAACCCCGGTCTAACCTCCCAGACCAGGGCAACCTTTTCGTTACTTGTAAACCGGATTGATTTGTATTGCATACAGGAATTCTGGTATATAAAAATTAAAAATAAAATAAATAAAATAATAAATAAAATTGCTTAGAAAAGGGCCGAAGGGGCAACGCGCGCGTGCCTAGGAGCCGGGCGTCCAAGGGAGACCTCGCAGCGGCGCAGCCCCAGCGGGGATGCCGCCAAACAGGCCTCAACCCAAGCCTCTGGAAGCGGGAGCAGGTCCGGGAGCCCAAAGGCAAGGGCCTGGCCGCGGTACTCGTGACCAGAACCACAACACATGGGATCTGTTTAACGTTTGGGTACTTACCTGGAACATAAGAACATAAGAACATCACATACTGGGTCAGACCAAGGGTCCATCAAGCCCAGCATCCTGTTTCCAACAGTGGCCAATCCAGGCCATAAGAACCTGGCAAGTACCCAAAAACTAAGTCTATTCCATGTTACCCTTGCTAGTAATAGCAGTGGCTATTTTCTAAGTCAACTTAATTAATAGCAGGTAATGGACTTCTCCTCCAAGAACTTATCCAATCCTTTTTTAAATACAGCTATACTAACTGCACTAACCACAACCTCTGGCAACAAATTCCAGAGTTTAATTATGCAACTGAGTAAAAAAGAACTTTCTCCAATTAGTTTTAAATGTGCCACATGCTAACTTCATGGCGTGCCCCCTAGTCTTTCTATTATCCAAAAGAGTAAATAACCGATTCACATCTACCCATTCTAGACCTCTCATGATTTTAAACACCTCTATCATATCCCCCCTCAGCCTCATCTTCTCCAAGCTGAAAAGTCCTACCCTCTTTAGTCTTTCCTCATATGGGAGCTGTTCCATTCCCTTTATCATTTTGGTAGCCCTTCTCTGTACCTTCTCCATTGCAATTATATCTTTTTGAGATGCAGCGACCAGAATTGTACACAGTATTCAAGGTGCGGTCTCACCATGGAGCAATACAGAGGCATTATGACATTTTCCGTTTTATTCACCATTCCCTTTCTAATAATTCCCATCATTCTGTTAGCTTTTTTGACTGCTGCAGCACACTGAACTGACGATTTTAATGTGTTATCCACTATGACGCCTAGATCTCTTTCTTGGATTGTAGCACCTAATATGGAACCTAACATTGTGTAACTATAGCATGGGTTATTTTTCCCTATATGCATCACCTTGCACTTGTCCACATTAAATTTTATCTGCCATTTTGATGCCCAATTTTCCAGTCTTATAAGGTCTTCCTGCAATTTATCACAATCTGCTCGTGATTTAACTACTTTGAACAATTTTGTATCATCTGCAAATTTGATTATCTCACTCGTCGTATTTCTTTCCAGATCATTTATAAATATATTGAAAAGTAAGGGTCCCAATACAGATCCCTGAGGCACTCCACTGCCCACTCCCTTCCACTGAGAAAATTGTCCATTTAATCCTACTCTCTGTTTCCTATCTTTTAGCCAGTTTGCAATCCACGAAAGGACATTACCACCTATCCCATGACTTTTTACTTTTCCTAGAAGCCTCTCATGAGGAACTTTGTCAAACGCCTTCTGAAAATCCAAGTATACTACATCTACTGGTTCACCTTTATCCACATGTTTATTAACTCCTTCAAAAAAGTGACTTGAATTGGCCACTGTTGGAGACAGGGCTTGATGGATCCTTGGTTTGACCCAGCTTGGCATATCTTATGTTCTTATGTAGTTCCGCCATCTGATGAATGTGAAGGATTCCACTTCATTGGTACGTTCAGCAAGGAACACTAATACTAGGTAATGTATTGAGCAATACTAAAGAAGCATCATCATTGGTCCCTACTGATACTTGATGCCAGGAGCAGGGAGATTGTAGCTGTCACCCTAAATCCCATGAAATGTTCCTATAGAAAGAGAAGCTGACTCTCACATTGATCTCAGGAATTTCAATAGCCTACAAGGGCCTGGTTGACAGTCACTGATCTTCCTCAAGCGACTCATAAGATGTAACCATGCCTCCTGCTAGCCATACTGTATTGGCATCAACAATTTTTGAGAAGGAGAAGAAGATCCAGGAATCACTGTATCACAGAACTGAAAATACCAGTACAACATCATCAACATTATTGGATGCCTTGTCGATGAAGGTCCAGCCACTGCTTCACACTATATTAGCATCAAAGTTGAAGGGCCCAGATGTCAGTTCATAGAGAAGTATCAGCATTTAGAACCACACACCAGAGTCAATTTCCAGTGCATCTGGAGGCAGAAAACTTCCTCCAGGTACAGAAATTAAGTGTGGTCTACATGCCAACAGAGAAGGGATACCCTCATGAGGCTTTGTTTCCTAGCCAGATGCATACTCAAACTGAACATCAACTCATGATTCTTGGCCAGAGTCTGAATATTCCTGGGGAGAAACCTACATAAATGAGGATTATGCAGATCAGGAGGAATTAACAAGTCTCCCCTTGTACCCTTCACAGGAAAGGAGAAGGTCTCCTCCAGAGGACCTCTGCTTTGCAAATTTTGTTAAAAGAATGGCAGAAACTCATTCTTTATGAATTACAGAAGGAGGAAGAATCTAAAGAAGAATCTAAAGAAGAATCTAAATCCTGTAAATAGTTAATTATCTCTGTTCTCCCCTCTTTATTTCCTATCCCCAGTTTTTACGCCCTTGTTACAATGTAACTTTTGTTTCATCAATCTATGTCTGTTGTTGGTTACGGTTAACCGCTTAGTTCGATGTAAACTGAGTTGATTTGATTTGTATCAAGAAAGTCGGTATATAAAAGCCTTAAATAAATAAATAAATACATAAACAAACAAATAAATAAATAAAGCAAAATTGATTGACATCCTCCAGTTCATGGACGTCCATAAGGAAGTTATGGCAGTACTTGTCCATGATTTCTACAGGAGATGCAAATGAGAATGTGGGAGAACCCCCCCTATCTATGTCTCTAGGAAATAAGTGTAGCACCCCCTCAAGTATTATGCTGCCAAGGGAGAGGGGCTACACAAGAATAACCCCCACCTGCATCCCAGGGTTTGAGTGTCAGAGTGGGGGTTGCGGGTTACATTAGCGCCTCTGGGATAGAAAATCCAAATGCCCCGATCCTCTCTTGTGGGTCCCTATGGTTCCCATCCCACTCCTGGGAATAGGGTACAGTGCAGAAAGTCACCACTCTACTGTAAACATTCAATTCTTTTACTATTAACAAATAAGTAGAATGATGCATACAGCACTGATACAGCAAAAGAAGGGAAAACTATTACTAGCTCGAGACAATAAGCATAACAGTCACAAAGTGGTCCAATATTACTTGCTATTAAATCTAGCAACCTACAAAATCAGCCATGGCAATGATCAAGTTGAATTATCCATAGCAGTCTGTTGATTTGCATGCTTAGACTGCACTCTGGAAAACTTTGTTTACCCAAAACCCTAAGGGTAATTCTCACACCAGTGTATCAGAATGTGTTCTACTGTTCCTCTCATAATCCCTAATTCAAGATGTATATACCCCCTTAAAGCATAATCAATGAAGGCTGTATTAGCTGAAACGTAGTGGCACTTTCTGGGGAAGCTCCAGTCAGAGAGGCTCCAAACAAGGGGAAACATGTTGGTTCCCTGCCCTGATGCAGGGAGTGAAAATTCAGGGCAGGTCTCTATTCAGTTAGTAGCTAACAGCAGTGTGTTTATCTGGCAGCTCACTAATGCAACAGTCTGATGTCAATATTGCAAGGCAGGGACAAAGAACAAAAGCATAACCCATTGTACTGCTGCTGCTGAACAATTTAGGGCTACTTAGCTGCAATGGGTCCTGCGGTGGGGGGGGGGGGGGGGGAGTGGGGACGTAAACTCCCAGCTCCTGTAGTTAATGCTCCTGGACTTTCCTTCTGCTGTGCACTCTGTCTCCTGGTAACTGTGGTCGAAGTGGGGGGGGGGCGGGGGGTTCCTCTCCCAAGCACAGCTCTCTGATTTATCTCTCCAACTGCTCTCAAATGCTGATATCTCCCCTCTCTTTTCTCTTGTTCACTTCTGATTCTTCATGCCTTAGGCTTTGGGGGTTTTTTTCTCTTTTCTGATTGGTCTGAAGTTCTTATCCGCTCTCCGGGTAATGAGCTGGCTCCCCATTGGCTCATGATAGTAACTGAACTTCCTGTGCCTCGTGTAATCAGATAACGGCTGGTTTCCCGTCGATAGCAGGCTGAATTAGCCCTGCTGTAATGGGACCTGTCCGTCAGGCACAGGAGGCGGAGCTTCCAAAGTGAGTCAGAGCTGTGCTCTGAGGCTGCGCGTGGCTTCCCGCGCTGGAATAACGACTCTCCTCAGCCTGTTTTTTCGCGCGCAGGAATCGCACGCGGAGCTTCGGACCTCCTCAGCTTATACGTCAAACAAGTAAGAATGTCAGATCTAAGTAAAAAACACGGGCCCAGACCATCCGGCTTTAAGCTGTGCGGATGTGGGAAAGTGATGTCTATCACAGACACCCACGATCGATGCTACCGTTGTTTGGGGCCCCACCATGATATGCCGAATTGCACCTCCTGCGGTCGTATGTCCCCGAGGGCTCGCAGAATCCGGGCGGAACGGATGGACTCACTAAAATCACTGCAGGATACTTCCTATCCAGTCTCTGACACCAGGTCGTCCCCGGGACCCTCTGTGTCCAACCCCCCACAAAAACGCAGGGGGGGCTCGATTGAAAGAGTGACTGGAAAACAAATAAAATTAAAAAGGCATGAAGAGCGAAGGCACCTGTGTATCCGCCTGCTCAGGCCGCGGAAAGAGTACGGAAATCTCCGTCCGATCATCGGACTCATGAAGGGGAGGAATTGCAAAAGCGAACTCACCCACAAAAATCAAGAGGAGACGCGCCATCTGCGTCGAGACGCACTTCCAGCCACGACTCGACTCAATCCAAGAATAAAGGAACACCGTCAAAAAGAGTACTGCTCGAAGCGACTCGCTCACCGAAGCATTCGGATGCGACACGAAGCGCCAGTAAGACGCACCATCGACGCGGCGCACAACAACCAGCACCGCTCGACGCGACGCACTCTGCGCCACTCGACGCGACGCACGCGCCACCCGACGCGACGCACTCTGCGCCACCCGACGCGACGCACTCTGTGGAGATCGCAACTCAGAACACGCCGGTCGAAGAAACAATACGCATGACACACGCCAGGAAATCACACCTCCTGCCACAAAAGACAAAATCCACTAGAGAGCAACCACATACCGCTGCTCCTATTCGAACAATGGCGATCGAAACCACAGTGACGGGCAGAACAAACTTGTTACGTCCAAATCCTCTCTCACAGAAGTTCAGACGTTTATATTCAGATGAAGACTTCTCGGACGTCCGTTCTTTACAATCATCATCCACGTCCTCAGACAGGTGCTACTCAGACCTCTCACAAAATTCCAAAAGACGAATGACAGATAACCCACTCCAGGAACCCTTAGTTAAAAAGCGTGCACTACCAATTGAAACACGCACCTTGAAGACCATACCTCCACAACCGGCTTCGGATATCTTAAAAGCACGGATTTCCACAGCACAGGATACCACACCATTAAAGGCGACTATGCCTCCAGAAACGTTAGATGTGTTCAAAACTCTATCCTTAGCACTCGCAGGCTTTTATGAAACAATGAAGACTTCATACTCCATTCCTACGTCACCTATGGCTGATAAACACCCTTTACCAGCACACTCTGACACCAACTCACCAGGAACAGCGACTCCTCCTGGGGCGGACGACATATTAGTCTCACCCCCTGCACCAGATCCAACACCACCATCTCCGACTAAGTCAAACCAAAGATCCTTGGAGGGAGGAGCAGGAGACCTGCACTATTCACCCGGGAGTGACCATCACTACACGGAACCATCACCGGATTCCTCTACCGGCTATCCTTCCGAACCGGATGAGGAACTGCATGAACCATACTCCCCACCTGAAGATTTGACATATCCTAAGTTCCTTGAAAAAATGGGGAAGACACTGAACATCTCTGTTCAGAAGCTGCTGGACCCACGGGTGGAAACTATGGACCTACTAAAGATCTTCGATATACCCAATGAACCATCTGCTCTACCGCCGCATACAGTTCTTGATGCGTTGTTGGAGAAATCAAGGGACACCCCCTTCACGGTCCCAGCTGTGTCAAGGAAAATTGACATCAAATATAAATTATAAAAATCACAGTACTACTCCACTACACAGCTTCCTCATGCCTCGTTAGTGGTAGAATCTGCTATGGGGAAAGCTCGTAAGAATAAGCTATATTCCTCTTCTTCCCCCTTGAAGGACTTGCGAACTCTGGACGATTTTGCGAAACGTGCATACCAAGGTTCCATGCTTAGTGCTAGAATACATCATCATCAATTCTATTTAGCCCAGTATCTATATAACTGCGTTCAACGTATGAAAACCGACCAAGATCTCACCGATCCTTCACCAGTTCAAGACATGGAAGAAGGGATAAGGCATCTCCTTCATACTATCTACGAAGGGTTTGATACTGCCTCACGGGTCTCGGCGAGTGCAGTGGCGGCACGTCGGCTGGCATGGCTGAAGGCAAGTTCAATTAGGGAAGATGTGCACCATAAATTAGCCAACCTCCCCTGCCGGGGAGACAACCTCTTCGGAGACAAATTGCAGGAAACAGTGGCTCAATTAAAAGAACAATCTGCGGCAGTACAATCGCTTACCACCCAGCCACCCTACCAAACAGCTCGCAGGTTCTTCTCACAATTTAGAAGACAGTCTTTCCAACGAAGACCTTATAGGCAGTATTCGTCGTACAGAACGCCTACCTATCAGCCTTATAACAGGCCTGTCAATCTACAGAACCAGTCTCGGAGAGGCCGGGGGCGTTCACAGAGACCACAACAACAACAACAACAGCAAACAACGACCCCTAAGCCTTCACAGTCTTTTCAGTAGTCCCTCAGCCACCATCACTCCGCCTGCTAGCGGGCAGAATCTCCCGCTATTACCAACAATGGGCATCTATCACCACGGACCGCTGGGTCTTAAACATTGTACAACATGGGTACAAGATTCCATTCCAAAGCCAACCGATCCTTCCCCACCCACCTTCCAGAACATACCAAACCAACACGTTGCAAATACGACAGGAACTGAACAAATTGCTACATCAACAAGCGATACATATCCTACCACAGGATTCCTGGAATACAGGATTCTACTCCCCATACTTCCTCATTCCAAAGAAATCAGGGGATTTGCGACCGATCCTAGATCTCCGACAACTCAACAAGTTCATAGTCAAAGAGAAATTCAAGATGATATCTCTCAAATCAATCTTACCACTCATTCACCGCAACGCATGGATGTGCAGCATCGATCTCAAGGATGCCTACACTCATATTCCAATGCACCCCTCTTCATGGCAGTACTTGTCTTTTCAAGCCCAGAACACTCATTATCAATACAGGGTACTACCGTTCGGCCTCTCGACAGCTCCCAGGGTCTTCACCAAGTGCATGGCAGTGGTGGTGGCACACCTTCACCAACGGGGAATCATAATATTCCCTTACCTAGACGATTGGTTACTGGTCACCTCAGACCCGACAACCTTAAATCAAAATCTTTCGGAAACAATCCTCTGCCTCAACAACCTCGGTCTCCTCATCAATCATCAAAAATCCCAATTTCAGCCAACGCAAACCTTACAATTTCTGGGAGTAATCCTAGACACGATCAAACACAAGGTCTTCCTTCCTCCAGAACGAAGAACAATGATGAGGAACATATTTCGCAATCTGCAAAGGACACACAGACCCACGGCCCGACAGGTCTTAGTCGCCTTAGGACATATGGCGGCCTCCATAAACGCCATTGCGAATACACGTCTTCAGATGCGTCGCATTCAATGGCATCTCCATCGACAATGGAAGCAGCACACACAACCATTGTCCTGGAAAATCAATCTGACCACAGCAATGATCAATCAGCTCCAGTGGTGGCTCCAAGTCCACACCTTAAAGAAAGGGGCATCGTTTGCCTTCCTGCCTCACAATGCTGTACTCACGACAGATGCCTCCAGGAAGGGATGGGGCACTCACTTGGACCATTTACAAACTCAAGGACTGTGGTCACGCACAGAGCAAACGTTTCAAATCAATCTTCTGGAACTGAGAGCAATACGATATGCTCTACGCACCTTCCTACCTTACCTCAGAGGACACAGGCTCATGGTTTACACGGACAACCAAGTGGCGATGTTCTACATAAACAAACAAGGCGGTACGGGATCCTGGCCACTTTGCAAGGAAGCGATTATGATCTGGGAATGGGCATGCAGGCACTCAATTCACCTTCAAGCCACATACATTCCAGGAATAGCCAATACTCAAGTAGACAAACTCAGTCGTGTTTTTCATCCACACGAATGGGAGCTTCATCAAGACGTAGCAGACTCCATTTTTCAACAATGGGGGCAGCCCTCAATAGACCTATTTGCAACCGAGCACAACCGGAAAGTACTCGACTTTTGCTCAGTATGGCCCAGTCACCTCCGACAAACGCAGGACCTTTCTACTTCCATGGACACAACCACTAATGTACGCATTTCCACCAATTCCTCTGATCACATGTATGCTACAAAAATGCATACTAGACTCAGCACAACTGATTCTCATAGCACCCGCGTGGCCGCGCCAACACTGGTACACGCATCTGCTACACATGTCTGTACAAACACCAATTCGCCTTCCACTACGAGTAGATCTCCTCTCACAGGACAAGGGCACATTACTCCATCCGCTCCACGATTCCTTACATCTCACTGCGTGGAGACTGAGCGGCTCCTGTTATCAGAACAAGGCATATCCCTAACGGTACAGGATGTCATCCTAGCATCACGAAGGCCATCTACGCGCAGAAATTACCACTCCAAATGGCAAAGGTTTGTCCTTTGGTGCACGACGGAGTGTCTAGATCCTTTATCTTGTCCTCCATCCCGACTGTTGGACTACCTACATACCCTATATTCCTCAGGGCTAGCCACCACTTCGGTAAGGGTTCACCTTAGTGCCATAGCGGCAAGACACAAATTATATAATGGACAATCCATATCTTTACATCCCACGGTATCCAGATTTTTGAAAGGTCTCATGCATTTACATCCACCGGTTACAAAACCACCAATACAATAGGACTTGAACATAGTATTGGAGCAACTCATGAAACCACCATTCGAACCCTTACAAACGGCTCATCCTAAATACCTCACCTGGAAAGTGGTATTTTTGGTAGCCATCACCTCGGCAAGACGGGTGAGTGAACTCCAAGCTCTAGTGCATTACTCACCGTACTTACAATTCTATCCGCATAAGGTAGTAGGGATGTGCAGAGCAAAATTTTATGTTCATATTTCTTATGTCCGAAAGGGGGTCCCACTTGCGGTCAATATGGACATAAAAAAAATTCAATGAGTTGGGTATATGTACATATGTCGCCCATTAAAGTCAATGGGGGAAGGATTTCCAGCCTATTTTTGGCTGCAGAATTGTGGTTTTCTTATCAATTGGCCCAGGAGAGAGTTCCCTTTCCTTTGTGCAGGGAAGTACTCCCTGGAAAGGGTCCACCCCTAGAGTTGTGTGTACCCGGTGTTTACATTGGCGTCCAGTGAATATCGTTGGCGTCTAGTGAATTCCGTTGGCGTCTAGTGAATTCAGACGGTACTTACGCACTTCAGCAGATGACAAAGGAATTGGAGGATCTCTCAGAAATAAGAATACGTGTGGGAACACAAGGTCTGGATGAACAGGCAGGCACAGCAATGGAGTTAAAACAGCAGTAGGAACACAAGGCCTGGATGAACAGGCACTTCATTCGAGGACAGAGGTCAATCCCAGCTAGGGACACAAGGCCTGCATTAACAGGCACAGGAACTAGGTTAAAACACTGGTAGCTCGCCAGCATCTTTCTGATGCATGCTAGAATATTGGCAGCGGTATGGGCATGGTCCGTCAGGTGGGTGTGCAGTAAAGCCCACCTCCACCCTCATGCTTGTTCAGGGAAGGACTCCCTGGAACGGGTCCACCCCTAGAGTTGTGTGTACCCGGTGTTTACATTGGCGTCCAGTGAATATCGTTGGCGTCTAGTGAATTCCGTTGGCGTCTAGTGAATTCAGACTGTACTTACGCACTTCAGCTGATGACAAACGAATTGGAGCCTAGGATCTCTCACAAATAAGAATACGTGTGGGAACACAAGGCCTGGATGAACAGGTACATCATTCGAGGACAGAGGTCAATTCCAGCTAGGGACACAAGGCCTGCATGAACAGGCACAGCAACCAGGTTAAAACACCTGTGGGAACACAAGGCCTGGATGAACAGGCACAGCCACTGAGTTAAAACACCTGTGGGAACACAAGGCCTGGATGAACAGGTACATCATTCGAGGACAGAGGTCAATTCCAGCTAGGGACACAAGGCCTGCATGAACAGGCACAGCAACCAGGTTAAAACACCTGTGGGAACACAAGGCCTGGATGAACAGGCACAGCCACTGAGTTAAAACACCTGTGGGAACACAAGGCCTGGATGAACAGGCACCGCCACTGAGTTAAAACACCTGTGGGAACACAAGGCCCGGAAGAATGGGCACAGCAACTGAGTTAAAACACCTGTGGGAACACAAGGCCTGGATGAACACGGATACTCGGATAGTAATTATGTGTTTTTTTAATGTATTTATATTCTTATTCGAAAACGTTTCTAGCACGTCATACTTGATTACACTCAGGTACTGTAGGTATTTCCCTATCCCCAGAGGAACACAAGGCCTGGATGAACAGGCACCGCCACTGAGTTAAAACACCTGTGGGAATACAAGGCCTGGATGATCAGGCAGGCACAGCAATGGAGTTAAAACACCAGTAGGAACATGGATGAACACTGATACTCGGATAGTACAATTTTTTTTTTATGGATTTATATTCTTTTTTTAAAAAGTTTATAGCACTTCATTTATTTTTATATTTATTTGTCATTTTTATATACTGACATTCTTGTATTCAATGCAAATCATACTTGCTTACACTCAGTTACTGTATGTATTTCCCTATCCCCAGAGGAACACAAGGCCTGCAGGAACGGGCACAGCAACGGAGTTAAAACACTTGTGGGAACACAAGGCCGGGATGAAGAGGCGCAGCAGTCGAGCACAGAGATCGATCCCAGCTAGGGACACAAGGCCTGGATGAAGAGGCACATCATTCGAGGACAGAGTTCAATCACAGCTAGGGACACAAGCCGCGGAGGAAAAGACACTAACCAGGATCCTCCAAGCCCTCATTTTCTCCAAATTAGACTACTGCAACTCTACATTTCTTGGACTCCCTTCCTCATACACAAAACCACTCCAAATGGTTCAAAACGCAGCAGCCCGTCTACTAACAAACACTAGGAAAAGAGACCACATTTCCCCAGTCCTAAAAGACCTCCACTGGTTACCAATTCAGTTCAGAGTCATTTACAAATCCATCACCTTGATATACAAAATCTTTCACCAACACACCATAATCGACCTACAAATTCCTCTCCGTTTATACAAATGCACAAGACCGACCAGGGAAGCCTACAGAGGATGCCTCCTTGTTCCACCCTCCAAAACCACTTATCACAGCACCTTTAGAGATTGAGCCCTTTCCACAGCAGGTCCACCGTTATGGAACTCCATCCCCCCAGATCTCAGAAATGAACCTTGCCTCCTAACCTTTCGGAAAAGACTCAAGACATGGCTTTTCAGGCAAGCCTTCCCGAACTGCACCTAACACACACCATCAATAAATTCTCAGCTCAGAAGCTGTATATATTGGACGCCATATTTGTAATGTACTCTTGTATATTTTTATATTCTACACATGTATATAATTAACCTCCTCTATCCCTCTTTATTTCTTACACTCCCAGTTCATAGCCCCAGTTAATTGTAACTGCATCTCTTCACCACGTGTATTTATGTTATATGTTGTTTTCTTTGCACCCCTGTTTTCTGTAAAGCGACATCATGTGAACGATTTCATGAATGCCGGTATAAAAAAAACTTAAATAAATAAAATAAATAAGTAAGTACCGCAAGGGAAAGTTGAAAACAACTTTGAAGAGGGAGTTCAAGAGGGCGTGAAATTGTAAAGAGGTAAATGGGTGGGGTCCGTGCAGTCCGCCCGCAGGATTCAACCCGGCGGGTTCGGTCGGACCGGGGTTTCGACGGATCCCCCACCCCCACCCCTTTCGCGGGGGGTGGGGGAGGGGCGGGGAACGCCTCCCGGACGGCCCCGGCCCCCGCAGGGCGCATTTCCTCCGCGGCGGTGCGCCGCGACCGGCTACGGGTCGGCTGGGAAGGCCCAGGGGGGGCAGGTGGGCCGCTGCTCCGGCGGCGCGTGTTATAGCCCCCCCCTCCCGGCGTTTCCTCCTTCCCCTTTGGCAACTGTTAACTTGTCTTAACCTCATTCACTACATCTATGCAGACGATGTTCAGATTCTTATTCCCATAACAGAATCTATTAACAAACTTGGCTATTCTTACAAGCCTTCCCTGATCCTTCAAACTTTCACTAGATAAGTACAGCTACTCAGCTTTGAATATGGAACTTCGCCCCTCCAATTTTCTCCTCATTTAGCTACCCTACTTATGCACTTCAGAAAATGACAAAGGAATTGGAAGATCTCTCAGAAATAATAATACGTGTGGGAACACAAGGTCTGGATGAACAGGCAGGCACAGCAATGGACTTAAAACACCAGTAGGAACACTAGGCCTGGATGAAGAGGCACATCATTCTAGGACAGAGGTCAATCCCACCTATGGACACAAGCCGCGGAGGAAAAGAAACTAACCAGGATTCCCTCCGTAACGGCGAGTGAAGAGGGAAGAGCCCAGCGCCGAATCCCCGCTCGTCCGGCGGGCGCAGGAAATGTGGCGTACGGAAGATCGCCTCTCTGGCGCCGCTCGGGGGCCCAAGTCCTTCTCATCAAGCCTCAGCCCACGGACGGTGTTAGGCCGGTAGTGGCCCCCGGCGCGCCGGGACCGGGTTTTCTCGTAGTCTGTTTGTTTGGGAATGCAGGCCAAAGTGGGTGGTAAACTCCATCTAAGGGTAAATACCGGCTCCGGCGCGTGTTATTGCCCCCCCCCCCCCCCCCCCGGCAGCAGCTTCGCCGGTTCCCCCGGACAAGGGTCCACCTCCAAGTTCAACAATTTCTTACTCTTTACTTTGTCTGTCGAGGCTTGACGTCTCTAAAAGGGTTTGACCTGGAATGCTGTGCATGTCCATCCAATATCGCATACAATATAAAGTGGCATGTTTAATTCAAAATGTTGTACACGGGGAGATCTCAGAAATGAACCTCGCCTCCTAACCTTTCTGGAAAGACTCAAGACATGGCTTTTCAGGCAAGCCTTCCCGAACTCCACCTAACACGCACCATCAATAAATTCTCTGCTCAGAAGCTGTATATATTGTATATACAGGTGGCCCGCCGCTCCGGCGGCGCGTGTTATAGCCCCCCCTGGCAGCAGCTTCGCCGTTTCCCCCGCCGTTTCCTCCTTCCCCTTTGCCAACTGTTAACTAGTCTTAACCTCATTCACTACATCTATGCAGACGATGTTCAGATTCTTATTCCCATAACAGAATCTATTAACAAAGCCATCGCACTTTGGAACAACAGCTTACAAGCCATCACTAATCTCCTCAACAGTCAAAGCATGAGATCTTATTAAGAAACTGACATTATCCTCAACAAATTCTTACTCCTAGCAAAACCTCTGACAAGTAAGTACACAGGGGTCTGTATTTTCATACCCCAGTGCTTGCTGTTTGAATACCGCTCTTGCCGTACCGACCCGCAGGGACCACCTAGGGACACAAGCTGTGGAGGAAAAGAAACTAACCAGGATTCCCTCAGTAACGGCGAGTGAAGAGGGAAGAGCCCAGCACCGAATCCCCGCCTGTCCGGCGGGCGCGGGAAATGTGGCATACGGAAGACCGCCTCCCCAGCGCCGCTCGGGGGCCCAAGTCCTTCTGATGGAGGATCAGCCCGCGGACGGTGTTAGGCCGGTAGTGGCCCCCGGCGCGCCGGGACCGGGTCTTCTCTGAGTCGGGTTCTTTGGGAAATCAGCCCAAAGCGGGTGGTAAACTCCGTGTAAGGCTGAATACTGGCACGAGACCGATGAAACAGCTAGTAGCAATCGGAATCTCTGGATTGGCGCTCGCCTGGTTCAAATTGTTGCTAACCAACAGAGGTTATAAGGTAAAAATCCAGAACAAAGAATCACCACGCCACGACTCAGCCATCGGAGTCCCACAAGGTTCCTCTTTATCCCCTAAACTCTTTAATATTTACCTCCTACCACTCTGTCGACTCCTTACCAACCTCAATTTAATACACTTTCTCTATGCAGACGACATCCAGATCCTGATCCCCATCAAAGAATCATACACAAAAACCCTCGAATACTGGGATTCCTGTCACCTAGAAATCAAAAGCCTCCTCAAAAGCCTAAATCTGGTACTAAACTCCTCTAAAACTGAAGTATTACTCATAACTCCTGACAACAATCTCACAGCTTGTCTCCCAACCAACCTACAAACTACTCATGTGAGGGATCTAGGTGTGCTAATCGACAATTAACTGAACTTGAAATCCCATATCAATAAAACCACCAAAGACTGCTTCTATAAACTGCAAGTTTAAAAAAGGATAAGACCACTCTTCCACGCCAAAGACTTCAGAACCATCCTCCAAGCCCTCATTTTCTACTACTGCAACTCTACATTACTTCGACTCCCTTCCTCATACACAAAACCACTCCAAATGGTTGAAAACGCAGCAGCCCGTCTACTAACAAACAGTAGGAAAGGAGGCCACATTTCCCCAGTCCTAAAAGACCTCCACTGGTTACCAATTCAGTTCAGAGTCATTTACAAATCCATCACCTTGATATAAAAAATCATTCACCAACACACCATAATCGACCTACAAATTCCTCTTCGTTTATTCAAATGCACAAGACCCACCAGGGAAGCCTACAGAGGATGCAATGCCGGTATAAATAAATAAAATCAATAAATACGTAAGGGAAAGTTGAAAAAACTTTCAAGAGCGAGTTCAAAAGGGCGGGAAACCGTTAAGAGTTAAACGGGTGGGGTGCGTGCAGTCCGCCTGGAGGATTGAACCCGGCGGGTTCGGTGGGACCGGGGTTTCGGCGGATCCCCCACCCCTTTCGCGGGGGGGCGGGGAACGCCTCCCGGACGGCCCCGGCCCCGTCCAGGAATAAAAAAATAAAGTAAATCAATAAAATCAATAAGTACGTAAGGGAAAGTTGAAAAAAACTTTCAAGAGCGAGTTCAAAAGGGCGGGAAACCGTTAAGAGTTAAACGGGTGGGGTGCGTGCAGTCCGCCTGGAGGATTCAACCCGGCGGGTTCGGTGGGACCGGGGTTTCGGCGGATCCCCCACCCCTTTCGCGGGGGGGGCGGGGAACGCCTCCCGGACGGCCCCAGCCCCGTCCAGGAATAAAAAAATAAAGTAAATCAATAAAATCAATAAGTACGTAAGGGAAAGTTGAAAAAAACTTTCAAGAGCGAGTTCAAAAGGGCGGGAAACCGTTAAGAGGTAAACGGGTGGGGTGCGTGCAGTCCGCCTGGAGGATTGAACCCGGCGGGTTCGGTGGGACCGGGGTTTCGGCGGATCCCCCACCCCTTTCGCCGGGGGGGTGGGGAACGCCTCCCGGACGGCCCCGGCCCCGTCCAGGAATAAAAAAATAAAGTAAATCAATAAGTACGTAAGGGAAAGTTGAAAAAAACTTTCAAGAGCGAGTTCAAAAGGGCGGGAAACCGTTAAGAGTTAAACGGGTGGGGTGCGTGCAGTCCGCCTGGAGGATTCAATCCGGTGGGTTCGGTGGGACCGGGGTTTCGGCGGATCCCCCACCCCTTTCGCGGGGGGGCAGGGAACGCCTCCCAGACGGCCGCAGGGCGCATTTCCTCCGTGGCGGAGCACCGCAACCGGCTCCGTGTCGGCTGGGAAGGCCCAGGGGGGGCAGGTGGCCCGCCGCTCCGGCGGCGCGTGTTATAGCCCCCCCTGGCAGCAGCTTTGCCGTTTCCCCCGCCGTTTCCTCCTTCCCCTTTGCCAACTGTTAAGTAGTCTTAACCTCATTCACTACATCTATGCAGACGATGTTCAGATTCTTATTCCCATAACAGAATCTATTAACAAAGCCATCGCACTTTGGAACAACAGCTTACAAGCCACCACTAATCTCCTCAACAGTCTAAACCTGGTCCTCAATGCCTCTAAAACTAAACTCCTCTTCATTTCCTACAAGCAAGAAAACCTCCCATCTCAGATCCATCACAAACACCTTCTCTCCCAGAACCATGTGAGAGACCTGGGAGTAATTATAGACAACCGTCTTCACCTAAAGAATATGATCCAAACCACAACTATAAGATATAATATTATATCTTAATGGGCCTCGACAAAGGAAACTCTTTCCTATTGATCTTGTTAGACCTTTCCGCAGCGTTCGACACGGTCAACCACGCCATCCTCCTAAACCAGCTTTCGTCCATAGGAATCAGCGGCACCGTCCTATCCTGGTTCAAAACATTTCTCAATTACAGAGGTTACAAAGTTAAACTCCAAAACAAGGAATCCTCAAGATTTGACTCTGTCATAGGAGTCCCTCAAGGTTCTTCATTGTCTCCGACCCTATTTAATATCTATCTTCTTCCTCTCTGCCAACTTCTTACCGACCTCAATCTAAAGTACTTCCTTTACGCAGATGATATTGAAATCATCATCCCTATCAAAGACACATACTGTAAAACTCTTGAGTACTGGGAAACATGCCACCAGAAAATCAAACAAGTAGTAAACAACCTACACCTCATCTTAAACTCATCCAAGACAGAAATCCTACTCATCTCTCCTGAAAACAATATCTCCAACACTACTCTTCCCACCAACCTACCTACCACACAAGTTAGAGACTTAGGAGTGATAATAGACAACCGGCTAAACTTCAAGGCACATATCAACAAAACAACCAAAGACTGCTTCTATAAACTCCAGGTTCGGAAGAGGATAAGACCTCTTTTCCATGCTCAAGACTTCAGAACGATCATCGAAGCAGTCATTTTTGCGAAATTAGACTACTGCAGTTCCCTATTGCTAGGTCTGCCCTCATCCTATTCCAAACCACTACAGATGGTTCAAAATTCAGCAGCCCGATTACTAACAGGCGCAAGAAAGAGAGACCACATATCTCCCATTCTGAAAGAGTTACATTGGCTACCCGTCCACTTCCGTATCATCTATAAAGCCATATGTGTCATCTTCAAAACTATTCATCAACGCATCTTATGCACTTTAGCTGATGACAAAGGAATCGGAAAATCTCTCAGAAATAAGAATACGCGTGGGAACACAAGGTCTGGATGAACAGGCACATCATTTGAGGACAGAGGTCAATCCCAGCTAGGGACACAAGCCGCGTAGGAAAAGAAACTAACCAGGATTCCCTCAGTAACGGCGAGTGAAGAGGGAAGAGCCCAGCGCCGAATCTCCGCCACTCCGGGTTCGGGGATCTGAACCCGAATCACTTTCGATCAGCCGAGGACAACGGAGGCCATCGCCCGTCCCTTCCGAACGGCGCTCGCCTATCTCTTAGGACCGGCTGACCCATGTTGAACTGCTGTTCACATGGAACCCTTCTCCACTTCGGCCTTGAAGAAGAATGCTCAGTCTGTTTAAAATAAGAAAATGAACGGACCCACTCTGAAGGACCATGCTCAGTCTGTTTAAAATAGCAATATCAACAGACCCACTCTGAAGGACAATGCTCAGTCTGTTTAAAATAACAAAATGGAACTGCCCAGCTAGGGACACAAGGCCTGGAGGAACAGGCACATCATTGGTGGACAGAGGTCAATCCCGGCTAGGGACACAAGGCCTGGAGGGACAGGCAGGCACAGCAATGGAGTTAAAACACCAGTAGGAACACAATGCCTGGAGGTACAGGCAGGAACAGCAACGGAGTTAAAACACTTGTGGGAACACAAGGGCTGCACAGTAGATGCCGGTCAGGCACAGCGATTCATGTCAAGAACATGTGCTGCAGTGCTTACATTATCTTGAGCATAGGAGGCAATTGGAACTGCTGCAAGGCTCCTTTCAATAGCTTTTATTCATCTTGCCATTCACAAGGAAAATCGGGAAAGCCAAGCAATGGCAGGTTTACTTTCAAAAACACTAGCATTTCCATCAAGACCGGTGACAGCCTTGAGCGGTGAGGGCTCATGATATCCCCTGTCATTGAAAAAACACGTTCACTGGGCACACTGGTTGGTGGACATGACAGATATCCTTCAGCCACTTTGGCTAGGTGTGGCCAGACAGTGGACTTGTGTGCCCAATATGCCAGCGGATCTGTCTGCGTGTTCTCTATCGGCTCTGAGAGATACCGTGTCACTGACAGCTCTGCTGCTGTCTCCTCCTGTGCTTGGGAGGGCTGAGAGTCACTCAATCCAGTTACTTTCTCTCTCGCCCGTTGCACAACTGATGTATCTTTATGGCCAACATGCCTTGGGCGTTCTGACGTGGAGGAGGAGGCACTAATAATAGTATCTGTCACTGACACAGTCCTTCTCCTGCCAGGGCTAGCAGCAGCACAACTCTGTGACGTGCCTGCTGTTTCCACCTGTGCTTCAAGCCTAATCTGTCTCCGCCTATGGTGCTCCTGTTCACGGACCTGTGCTAACAACAGCTCCTTCACAAATGACAGACAATTGGTCTGTAGGGCGAGTTTACCTTTCACACGGGGATCACAGACAGAGGCGAGCATGTATGTGCTGTCCTCTGTTAAAGGCCTTAATCTGTCTTTCACCTGCTGCTGCAAAACGTCCACACACTGCAGCACCTCAGCAGTCATTCCCTCTTGCCGTTTAATGCCTTCCAAATGGTCATCCAGGAATTTCACAATAGGGATGATGTCAGCCAAGGTGGAACTTCTGGAACTCAGCTCCTCCGTGACGTCCTTGAAGGGCTGCAGGATTTTTAACAGCTGACTCATGACTAACCAATCGTGATGCCCTAGGGGATTCTGTACACCTATGTCTATTGTACCAGAAAGTTCATGAAGGGGTGTCTGCAGCTCCAATAACCTCTCCAGCATCATAAAGGTGGAATTCCACCGGGTGGGAACGTCTTGAATGAGACGCTTCTCAGGCATATCCAAATCAGTCTGCTTTTCTCGGAGAACCTGCCCCGCCCTGACACTTCTGTGGAATTGTGCTGCTATGTTCCTGCACTTGTGTATTAACCGACGCAGGTATTCAGTCTCCTTGTCCTTGGACTCCAATCCCAAACCTGACTTCACTACCAGATGCAGAGTGTGTGCAAAACATCGGATGTTCTTAAACCGCCCATCGCTTATTGCCTTAACCATGTTTGCACCGTTGTCTGTGACAAAAAAGCCTGCCCGCGTTTTACTGTCTCGCTGGTGTACTTTCCAGCTCGCCAGCATCTTTCTGATGCATGCTAGAATATTGGCAGCGGTATGGGAATGGTCCGTCAGGTGGGTGTTCAGTAAAGCCCACCTCCACCCTGATGCTTGTTCAGTAATAGAGCTGCTGGCTGCCCCTGCCTCTGCCATGTCCCACCAGTGTGCTGTCAGAGAGAGGTAAGAGTGTGCAGCATTCATGGCGGTCCAGATATCGCAGGTGAAATGCACTCTTCCGTCTGCCTTACCTAGCAGTGCTTGCACGCGACTGACACAGTGCTTGTACAGGCTGGGGATGACCTTTCTACTAAATGTGGTTCTGGAGGGGACTTTGTAATTTGGAAGTACGACCTTCAAGAAACGTTTGAAACCCACATTCTCCACTAACTGCAGGGGCTGGTCATCAAGGGCAATCATTTCCCCAATGCTCCTGGTTACTACTTTTGCGGCTGCCTGCCTCCTACCCCGGGATAGCGTTACCGCACTCCACCCCATTTCCTCCATGGTGCATTGTCGCTTCTGCCACATGTCAGTGGGTTTCTGGCCTGCCGCCTGACTGCTAGAAGGGTATGAGGGCGTGGGCTGACTCTGCTGCTTTCCTACCACTGCACCCTGGTTGGAAGGGGAAGGGGTCCCCTGACGGAAAATGCTACCATCCCCAGATGGCAGTAATCTTGTTGGGTGTTGCCTCTTAATATGATACTCCATGCCAAAATTTGACAGATGTCCCAGTTGCTTGCCTCTGCTAATATCCCTGGCACAGTAATTACACCGAGCATAACGCGGGTCTTCTGTCACTTTAAAATGTGCCCAGATCGCAGATTTCTTTTGTGATCCTCCTCTCTTTCCCGCCCTGGGGGTGGATGGTGGCACTGGAGTTGAGGTACTACTGGGTGTGGGTAGTGCACCCACTGCACCCGGCGAAGCAATGCCAGCGGGGGCAACAGTCACCCTCTGTCTCCCTTCTGACAGCTCTTCCTCCTCCTCGATATCAGTGGAATGTCTACCCGGCTGCAGAATTCTGGAGGTGGAGGCTAAAACAGGAGTAAGTGACAATTCTACCGAAGATTCCTCAGGTATTACATCTTCCGTTTCTGATGAGAATCCCATCCAAGAAGATTCTTCTTCTGAATCAGAAGCTAACAGTGCCAGCGCTACCTTGTCAGCGTGAATTTTTGCAGGACACTTATGTCCCCTGGCTGCTCTTGGGTGTGTAACTTTTGTCTGGCTAGACTCTGCCTCCTCTTCACTCTCCTCCAAAACTACAGTGCCAGAAACACGTGGTGGCGATTGCAAAGTTTCATGGTCTGATTTCTTTTTTTTTGCCATGGAACTGCCATCCCCTACAAAGACGTTTGATTGCGACAGTTGCCTTTTTACCTGTACTGGTGGTGTTGCGCTGGTGTCTTTTGCGGTGCCTCCGCTGCCATTCCCACTAAGTCGCTTGCATCTCCCTTTCCCTGACATTATGGATTTAATGTCAATGAGTACTAGTGGTAACACTGCCCACTGTCCCACAATAATAATGTTCGGTCTGTTTAAAATAACAAAATGAACGGACCCACTCAAGAAGAATGCTCAGTCTGTTTAAAATAACAAAATGAACGGACCCACTCAAGGACAATGCGGTTAAGTCTGTTTAGAAATAGCAAATTTAACAGACTCGCTGAAGGGCAATCTTCACTCTGTTTACAATGCCCACTGCCTCACTGCCTGCCTGGCAATGCACGGAATGTGTCTGTCTGTGTGTGTGCAGTGAGTGCACAGAGAACCAGCTTCCTTTTCAGTAGATATGAGGCAGAGTACTGCCAGTGCAAGCCCTGGCACTGCCCACCCAGCACTGAACCAGTCAAGGACAATGCGGTTAAGTCTGTTTAGAAATAGCAAATTTAACAGACTCGCTGAAGGGCAATCTTCACTCTGTTTACAATGCCCACTGCCTCACTGCCTGCCTGGCAATGCACGGATTGTTTCTGTCTGTGTGTGTGCAGTGAGTGCACAGAGAACCAGCTTCATTTCAGTAGATATGAGGCAGAGTACTCCCAGTGCCAGCCCTGGCACTGCCCACCCAGCACTGAACCAGTCAAGGACAATGCGGTTAAGTCTGTTTAGAAATAGCAAATTTAACAGACTCGCTGAAGGGCAATCTTCACTCTGTTTACAATGCCCACCGCCTCACTGCCTGCCTGGCAATGCACGGAATGTGTCTGTCTGTGTGTGTGCAGTGAGTGCACAGAGAACCAGCTTCCTTTTCAGTAGATATGAGGCAGAGTACTGCCAGTGCCAGCCCTGGCACTGCCCACCCAGCACTGAACCAGTCAAGGACAATGCGGTTAAGTCTGTTTAAAAATAGCAGATTGAACAGACTCGCTGAAGGCCAATCTTCACTCTGTTTATGCCCACTGCCTCACTGCCTGCCTGGCAATGCACGGAATGTGTCTGTCTGTGTGTGTGCAGTGAGTGCACAGAGAACCAGCTTCCTTTTCAGTAGATATGAGGCAGAGTACTGCCAGTGCCAGCCCTGGCACTGCCCACCCAGCACTGAACCAGTCAAGGACAATGCGGTTAAGTCTGTTTAAAAATAGCAGATTGAACAGACTCGCTGAAGGCCAATCTTCACTCTGTTTATGCCCACTGCCTCACTGCCTGCCTGGCAATGCACGGATTGTGTCTGTCTGTGTGTGTGCAGTGAGTGCACAGAGAACCAGCTTCCTTTTCAGTAGATATGAGGCAGAGTACTGCCAGTGCCAGCCCTGGCACTGCCCCCCAGCACTGAACCAGTCAAGGACAATGCGGTTAAGTCTGTTTAAAAATAGCAGATTGAACAGACTCGCTAAAGGCCAATCTTCACTCTGTTTATGCCCACTGCCTCACTGCCTGCCTCGCAATGCACGGATTGTGTCTGTCTGTGTGTGTGCAGTGAGTGCACAGAGAACCAGCTTCCTTTTCAGTAGGTATGAGGCAGAGTACTGCCAGTGCCAGCCCTGGCTCTGCCCACCCAGCACTGAACCAGTCAAGGACAATGCGGTTAAGTCTGTTTAGAAATAGCAAATTTAACAGACTCGCTGAAGGGCAATCTTCACTCTGTTTACAATGCCCACTGCCTCACTGCCTGCCTGGCAATGCACGGATTGTGTCTGTCTGTGTGTGTGCAGTGAGTACACAGAGAACCAGCTTCCTTTTCAGTAGATATGAGGCAGAGTACTGCCAGTGCCAGCCCTGGCACTGCCCACCCAGCACTGAACCAGTCAAGGACAATGCGGTTAAGTCTGTTTAGAAATAGCAAATTTAACAGACTCGCTGAAGGGCAATCTTCACTCTGTTTACAATGCCCACTGCCTCACTGCCTGCCTGCCAATGCACGGAATGTGTCTGTCTGTGTGCACTGCAGTGCACATAGAACTAAAGTAGATATGAGGCAGAGTACTCCCAGCCCTGGAACTGCTGCCCAGTGCCCACCGAGCACTGAACCACTCAAGGAGAATGCTTTTAAGTCTGTTTAAAAATAGCAAATATGAGGCAGAGTACTGCCAGCCCTGCCTGGCACTGCCCAGGATAAAATGTACAGACTCACTCAATAACAATGTTCTTTTTTTTTTTTCCCGAACAAAGAATCTGTTCTGTGTTGTCTATCAAATCTGGTTCTGTTCTGTGTTGTCTATCAAATCTGGTTCTGCTATCTTCTCTGCCTCAGCCTGCCTAAGCCCACCCTGCACGATCCCGATCCCACCTCCCCACTGAATCGCTGACAATGTCCGTCTGTCCTCGTGCTGCTGCTGCTTTTATAGTGCTGGCTCGTCAGGAAATCCTCAGAGAAGCACGGAATGACAGCGCGATTCGCTGCATTCACTGCTTCTCTGAAAAGGTGAACGCAGATTCGCTGCGTTCCGGTATCCATGCCGACCTGTCCCACCCTTTCTTGTGAGTCACTGAGACTCACAGGACAGGGTCAGACAGGTTGGCATGGTTACCGCAGGGGCGCCGCCATTTTCAGGTAATCCGGGGCTCCGAGCTCGAGTCGCAGGTAATGGCGGCGAGAAAGCGCGCGCATGGCGATTCGCCGTATCCGACATATCTATGTTCAATATGTCGGAAATCTGCTCGTTTACGCCTCATCTTTTTTTTAAGTTAAAAAAAAAATATGAGTTGCGTTTTACATATGCGGTCAATCCGAATGCACATGCCTATAAGGTAGTACTACGCCCGCACCCCACTTTTCTACCAAAGGTGGTGTCTCCGTTTCACCTCAATCAATCCATAGACTTACCGACTTTCTATCTAGAACCACACACTTCGGACAGAGAAAGATCACTACATGCTCTGGACTGAAAACGTGCACTTGCACTATACACCTTACAAACTCAATCTCCTAACCGTCCATCTCAACTATTTCTGTCTTTTAATCCAAACGCGCCTGGGAAGCCAATCGCGAAACGAACCATAGCGAGCTGGATCGCGCAATGTATTCAGTTCTGCCATGCCAAACAGAATATAATTTTATCTACTCGACCGAAAGCACACCAAACACGAGCTATTGCCACTTCTATAGCATATCTAACAAAAGTTCCTCTTTTGGATATCTGTAAAGCGGCAACGTGGACATCTCTTCATACCTTTGCAGCACACTACTGCCTGGACCAGCATACATCAGATGACACAAGACTGGGACACTCAGTCTTACAGACTACAGTTAAAGAGATTACTGAACTTGACTGACACATATTAGCATCACGACACAAGACAATAAGAAAGATTACGTGATGCGGGGCTTTGAACTCCCATTACAGCAGAGCTAATTCAGCCTGCTATCGACGGGAAAAAGCAAGTTTGCTTACCGTAACGGTGTTTCCGTAGATAGCAGGATGAATTAGCCATGCTGACCCGCCCACCTCCCTGTCAGTCGACTACACTACGTGCTCACGCTTGCTTTATTACAGACTGAGGAGAGTCGTTATTCCAGCGTGGGAAGCCACGCGCAGCCTCGGAGCACAGCTCTGACTCACTTTGGAAGCTCCGCCTCCTGTGCCTGATGGACAGGTCCCATTACAGCATGGCTAATTCATCCTGCTATCTACGGAAACACCGTTTACGGTAAGCAAACTTGCTTTTTCTGCAACAGCACAAGTCTCATGCTGGATTTAAACTGAAACAGTTGTCACCAGTCTAGTTTTTTTTCTGGTTTACACTATACATCCTTGTGCCAGGTAAGGTCAGGAGGGCAGGGACCCAAATCAGGCAGTCCGGCCACATAAGGCAGATGAAATATATTGTGTCCAAAAGGCTCTCAGGTTTGAGAAGCAGCAACTGCCTCATTGTAGTCAAATCCATTCTCAAAAGGGCAAGAGATCTGGAATCCATTCCTCAGTACTCTCAGGAAAGAATTACTGTACCTATGACCTTCTTGGGAGAAAGGTTTATCAAAGAGCTAGGATAAATGTTTGCAATTTTTCATGGATCAGTATATTCAAAACACTGCTGGACAAGGAAATTGAGTGTGGGAAACACATAGTCATTTAACCTACCTTATTTTTGAAATGTCATTAAGGGTCTCTGCAGTAGGTCTTGGTCCTTGCATGTCTATGGGCTTCAGGCCTCAGGAAAGACTCGCAAATTGTGCCATCCAATGGAGAAAAGCTTTTTGAGATAAAGTCAAGGAAGCAGTGGCTCAAGTTAAAGACTACTTTGCTATGTTTCAAACCCTTTCCACTGCTACTCCAGATCCACCTTCCACATCTAGGAGGTATTCAAGTGAAGCACCAAGGACCTTTGTGTCCTCTAAGACATTATCTTCTGCCCTCTCATCCTTATCGGGAATCTTGCTCTCATCCCAGATAGCAGAAGGCCTAAAAGCCACAGTCAACATCCTAGCCAACTCCTGGGATGCTTTGACTGCATCTAAGAGAGCATAGTCAGGATCCCAGTACCCATGACAGAAAACCATCCTGTTGGGGAAGCTTGAGACTTTATGTAAACCATTGGCCCAGAATAATTTCAGATACTTGGGTTCTCAGCATAATCAAAAAGAATACAGATTGCACCTTTTGGAAACCCTGCCAAATTGCCCACTAAGAAACTCATGGTTTGCTTCTCAACATCAGGTACTGCAGCAAAAGGAACTCTCCTCCCTCTTAGAGGCCAATGCAGTCAAGCCTGTTGCACTAAGGGAAAGAAGGCAGAGATTTTATTCCAAGTACTTTCTGATTCCAAAGAAAACAGGGAGACTCCATCCCATCCTGGTAAAGAAAAGTTAAAAATGGTTTCCCTGGGCACCTTGATTTCCATCATGGTACAAGGAGACTGACTATGCTCCCTGGATCTAAATGATACTTAAACCCACATAGAGGTATTTTCAGGTCACCGGAAGCATCTCAGATATTTAGTAGGGAAACACCAGCTCCAATATCACATGCTGCTGCTTGGCATGTTTCACAAAACACATGAGGCAAGGATGGCTGAGTATCTATGTACATTAAGAGGTAAATGTTAAGTGCTTGGTGTGCTCCAAAACCAGGAGATACACATGTCTCTTGGGCCAGCGCATGCCGCAAAGATTTTTTAAAATGCTTGAGTGTGTGCATATCTCCCGATACACTCAGAAAAAGTTTGGGGGGAAAGGGATGGAGTGCAGGTGTGATCTGGGTAGAGCGTGGGCATTCCTGGAT
The DNA here is from genome assembly GCF_901001135.1 of Rhinatrema bivittatum. Lineage (NCBI taxonomy): Eukaryota > Metazoa > Chordata > Amphibia > Gymnophiona > Rhinatrematidae > Rhinatrema > Rhinatrema bivittatum. The sequence continues at coordinate 61,728,258 of NC_042631.1, forward strand.
TTTAGCATTTAAACAGTGCATAACTATTTACACGCATTGTGATGGAGAAGGTACAGAGAAGGGCAACCAAAATGATAAAGGGGATGGAACAGCTCCCCTATGAGGAAAGGCTGAAGAGGTTAGGGCTGGTCAGCTTGGAGAAGAGGCGGCTGAGGGGGGGGATATGATAGAGGTCTTTAAGATCATGAGAGGTCTTGAACGAGTAGATGTGACTCGGTTATTTACACTTTCGAATAATAGAAGGACTAGGGGGCATTCCATGAAGTTAACAAGTAGCACATTTAAGACTAATCACAGAAAGTTCTTTTCACTCAACGCACAATTAAACTCTGGAATTTGTTGCCAGAGGATGTGGTTAGTGCAGTTAGTGTAGCTGGGCTCAAAAAAGGTTTGGATAAGTTCTTGGAGGAGAAGTCCATTAACAGCTATTAATCAAGTTTACTTAGGGAATAGCCACTGCTATTAATTGTATCAGTAGCACGGGATATTCTTGGTGATTGGGTAATTGCCAGGTTCTTGTGGCCTGGTTTGGCCTCTGTTGGAAACAGGATGCTGGGCTTGATGGACTCTTGGTCTGACACAGCATGGAAATTTCTTATGTTCTTATGTTCTTAAGTGCGCGCCGGGGTCCCTATCCACATATCTTTACTTCTGCTATGGATGGTGGGTTACTAATCTAATAAAACAAATGAGACTAGTTAGCAAGGAGTAAAGGGGTGGACTAAAAGGGTAAAAGGGAGGCAGGTTAATGAGGAGGGGTAGGAATTCCTTCCCTTTACCTGGGTGAACTGGGAGCAGACTGGGGAAACTGGTAATTGTGACTGTATGTGTATGTAATTAATTCCCCTTCTTACTCAACAGAGCTAGCATTTGCATACATGTATATGCATACTGCCGATTTTATACTATAGTGCATATACGTGCATATGTTATAAAATGGCCACTTCCATTCACATGAGCTGGCATACACACTTACATATACGCCCACATGGCTGTTTGAAAGTTACAGTTTAAGGGTACATGTATTTCCCTGTTTGAAAAATTGACTGGTCAAGAGCATATCTCAAGAAGGTGCCATAGAATCAATAAGCAAAATCATCTGGGTGCTAGAGTTGCTAGGGTTCATCATAAGGTAACCCAAATCCAATTTAAGACCAGTATTTCAATTGTAATTTATAGGTGCCGCTTAGCTGGCTAAGTCTGAACTAAACGCAACAAAAAGACCCTATCTTATTGTGAAACAATGCTGTGCAATCATTTAAATTGAAATGTGCCGCATCAGCAAGCCAGACGACGGCAGTCATAAAACTTGCCGCCCGGACTACTCGTCACTTGCGGCAGTTTTTTTTAGAAATTTTTGAAGATAAAATTTGAAATCCCAACTTGTGGTAAAGTGTTATTCTCAATATTTCATACAGTCCCAAATTGTTTATATATAAGAGCAACATGCATCTGTGCCCTGAATTGTGATTAAGAAGCCCGACAATGGCCGGTGTTTTGCGATCACAGTATCGCTTCTTCAGGAGTAATTAGAAAATACCAGGACCCAGGACTGATGCTGTAAATCATAAAAAATATACGAAAATCAGACATACTAATATTGAAAAAGTTTTCAAATGAATACTTAGCTCGAGATGTCACAGCACAAACTTTTCACGGACATACCGTCTCCTAAGAATTATTTCGATGTCTGGGACAGAGCGAAGCCCGAACTGCTTTCTCTTTAAAAAAGCCCGCGCTTTTCAGACGTGATGATGTCATGCCGTGCTCACGCACTGAACAATCGTTGTCAAGGAAACCTGTAAACAATCATGAAAGTTAAAGCGAAACAAGGACCTGTGCATTTCCACCTGTGCATTTCCACCGGCCGACTTACAGCTCCTTTGACATCCCACTGCATACAACATCATCATACTTTTGATGACTTAAAAGTATGTGTGTTAGAGCAACTATCCCCAAATTGGAGAGAAGGGGATTTTAATACCCGGCTATTACGTGCTGAACAACGTTGGATTCACCGGCTTCAGACTGTGGAACCCACCGGGTTAAATTCAGCACTTGAACTTCAAGTATTCTTGTGAAAATTACCCTTACATTTTGGGATTAAGACATCACTTCATTGACACTTGTTTCGCTTTAACTTTCATGATTGTTTACAGGTTTCCTTGACAACGATTGTTCAGTGCGTGAGCACGGCATGACATCTGCTGGATTGGGGACATAACCCACTGTCTGGACTGATCCAGGTACGTACAGGGAACTTCACTTTGTCCAGTGAAGGACAGTTAAATTTGTAATTGGTTCACCCTGGACTTAGGCTTCTGAAAAAACATAAAACAAGTAAGACATCATGTCATGAGAAAAGATGATGCAGATTGAAATCTGGTAAGAACAAAGCATTATGTAAGTACAGTATTAAATTTTATCTGACTGAATACTTAATTGATTCAAGTCACAATACTAAAGGCAAAATAATTAAAAAGAAAGAACTGTTAGAGGCAGTTGGAATCCCATGGTCCATAACTTCCTTTTTTTGTGAATCTATGGTTTGTTTTTTTTAAACTGGGCTATAGATCAGAGTGAGGTCATTTATTTAACATTATTTTATTTATGTAAAAACATTATATACCACTTAGACATGGTTCATAGTAACATAGCAATGATGGCAGAAAAGGACCACATGGTCCAGCCAGACTGCCCAGCAAGCTTCTTATGGTAGTAACTGAAGCTCCATGCAGATTATCCCAATATTTATCTTTAAGGGTAGAACCTGCCGCTCCATACAGTTATCACTCAAGCCTTATGATAACCCATAAAAAATGTCTTGCTAGCAACATTTGTAATGGTTCACTATGTACCCTAAATATAAATTGCTATTTTCTTAGCCTGGCTGCTATCCAACAACTGTCCAAAAGTGGGCTGCTGTTTTGCTCTTCTCTAGCTGGCATTTACAAAATTAGACATGATTATAATAAATAAATAAATTATAAAAATGATTGATAGATGGTTTGATATTTTAATACACAAAATATTTAATATTTAATATATTTAATATTTAATATTGAAAATATTTAATACCTCAAAAACAGAATTATTCGTCATCTCGAATCACCCTGAACGTGTCACCCTCCCCATGCGACAGAACACCCCCCAAAATACTACCACTGCCCTCTCTCAGACCCAGTTTGTAAGAGACCTGGGCGTCTTTATAGATCAGAACCTAAGTTTTAAACCCCACATCAAAGCTCTCCTAAAAGGGGGTTTCTATAAACTTAACATCCTAAAAAAACTCAAACCCCTCCTCCACACCCACGATTTCTGCACAGTCGTTCAGACCACCATGCTCACGAAACTATTGTAACTCCCTGTTACTAGGACTCCCTGCCTCCACCATCAAACCCCTTCAGATTCTACAAAATTCCATGGCTAGAATCATAACCGGTACGCGTAAAAGGGACCACATCACACCCATACTAAAGGACCTTCATTGGTTGCCCATCTCCTTCCGCTCACAATACAAAACCCTCACCATCCTTCACAACTCCCTACATAAACACAATCACACCTGGCTCGATGAAATGCCTCATTACCGCTCCTCCGATCGCCCCACAAGAACTACCCATACAGGCACCCTCCACACCCCATCCCTCAAAACAGCTCATTCAGCTCACACCAGAGGGAGAGCCTTCTCCGTTGCTGGCCCTACCCTCTGGAACTCCCTCCCCACCCTCCTACGCCAAGAGACATCCTTTCACAACTTCAAGAAAGGAGTCAAGACATGGCTTTTCCGACAGGCCTACCCTGACGCAAACCCCGACACAAACCCTGACGCAAACCAAACGTAATATCTCCCCCCAGCTCCCCCCTGCCCCCCCCCCCCCTTTCAGTTTCCGCTCGGCCCGGCCATCCCTCACCCTTCTCTCGCCTGTCTTATCCCTTTCTCCTCCCTGCCCCCTGTCACCCTTTCGTTTCCGCGTCACCCCGGCCGCCACCCTTCCCTAATTCCCCCCCCCCTCCACCACCCCCCCTTTTTATACCCTTTGAAGTAACTTTTTCCCAGTTTTCTACCGCCTTCTTCAACTTTCGACGCCTCCGTAATTCTATGTAGTTAAATGACACCTGTACAGTTCTCCTGTACATAGTCTCCCCCTACTCTTTTAGATTATCCCCATACCTCCTTCTAACTATGCTTTCCCCTTCCCCTCCTACCCTTCGCCCACCCTCCCTCCCCCACCCTACCCCTTGCCTACCCTCCCCCTCCTCTCCCCCTCTCAATTCGGCTCCCATGGTTTCTTTTTGTAATGTTTTATTTGTTCACTTTGTTATAATGTTTCATTGTTATATTATATTATATTGTTATATTGTTTCACTGTATCTCCCACCTGAGTTCTTTGTAAACCGGCATGATGTGCTTCACGAATGTCGGTAAATAAAAGTTAATAAATAAATAAATAAATAAATAAAATAGTTGGACTTCAAATAAACACAAATTAAAGCAAAAAAAAAAAGTTAAATAGAAAGCCTAAATTGTTTTGTACCATTCTCTCAGCATTCACTTGCATATGGTTACGTTCCAAAAGATTGCAATAATTGCACATATGCCTTTGGGAGAATATTATATAAAGAACTAACCCTGACAGCAAACAGATGTAACATTCCTTCTTTGTATAAAATTCTAGACACTGATGATAAGATTAGATGCATCTGAGTAATCATAGTTAATGCTCACTGTTACCAATTGGCCTTATTAGTACAAGCAATTTGAAGACAGGATGACAATTATCATAAACAGTATGTTCATTTATTGAGAGGGGGCATTTGTAAAAGGTTACACTGTCCGGAAATTAAACATTACCCCTTTCATTATTAGAAATTCAGGAAACCTGAGAAGACCAGTTACTACAATCAAAGTGAAAGTGCATAAAAAGCTGTTTGCTTTTGTTTTAACTGAAAGCTATGCGAGTAGGAGTCAAAATTAAGGGCATAAGCCACAAAAATAAGGGAAATGTGTTTTGGAACACTCTGGATTCACATGGCACCCAGCTGAGGTATATGAAGAAGAGGCCGTATTATCTCACAAGTTCTTGTTTAATTTCTTTTGCTTGCCCTTTTTATGTTTTCCATCATATAAAAGGGATTAATATCCATCTATTGGTAGGCACAATAACTTTCCAAAATGACATAAATTCCCCAAATTTGTCATGCAGGTAGAAAATGTGAATATCTCAGATGGATTCAATACCCAGAAACATCCAATGCTTTCTATAATAAAAAATGTGAAGTTGTAAGAAGCTGTTCAAACTGATAGAAAGGAGAGGTTACAGCCCAGCTGCATACTTATCCAAATTTCTTCAGTGGTGGGCTTAAGGTAACCAACTGTCCAGTTTTTGACTGGACAGCCCAGGTTTTTTGCAGTCTGTTGTACAGTGTCCGGTTACAAGGGTAACCGGACACTGTAAAACCCGATCAGGAAAGGCCAGGGGCCAATCAGTGGTGGCAGCCTGGCAGCGCTCCAATCACCTGCCTGTTTTGGGGGCTTGGTTGACTCTCCTCCTCCTCTGCCTCTCCCAAAGCTGTGTGGCACGTTTTTTCTACTTCACGCTATCCTCCTGGGAGTCGCAGAGGAAGAGGAGAGTCGAACTGAGCCCCAAAGACAGGCAGGAAGAATCTGCCTAGGAAAAAATAAATGTTTGATTTACAAGAGAAAAAGGGGGGGGGGGGGGGAGCTGCTGCCGGCTCCCCCCCCCCCCCCCCCCCCCCCGGCCCCCAAATGTCAGTCCTGCTCCATAGAAAAGTTGGCAACCCTAGGTGGGCCTCTAAGTCTACCATAAGCACCTAGGATAGGGCTGCTAACAACACACGCTTCTTCTTTCTGCTTGCCAGGTTCAGAGGGATTTCAGCCCATCTGCATTCTTATTTATTTATATTTAGCTCACGTCTTATCACTGGTAGCCCAAGGCAAGTAATGCAAATCAAATAGTCAATGCAATTAAAAAAGAAAATAAGAAATCTAAAATCAATGTTCTCATCCATCTGGGGACCAACAGCCTTGCTAGAAAGAGCATCCAAGTGGTACAGAGAGATTTTCAGAATCTGGGGAAACAGATTGAGCACATGGCAAAGACTGTTGCCTTTTCAGAAATATTTACCTGTTCTCAGGGGAAGGAAAGGTTAAGCCATATAGACAACTTCAAATACATGGCTCAAGATCTTGTGTAAGGAAGAAGGTTTTAGATATATTGGGGGCTGGTGCCATGTACGGAACAATAAAAGGCTTATAATAAAGATGGCTTACATCTGTCTGTGGCAGGAAAAATGATTTTAATTAAATTAAAATCATATGTCATAGGACATTTTAAACAGTAAGTTGGGGGTAGCAGAAGGAAATTGGAATGTTGCCCCTGAAAAACACAGGAAGTGGGTGGAGAAATTAACAAAGATCAGTTCAATAGGGCAGAAAGGGTATCAAGGAAGAACACCAAGGTGTGTGAGAAAAGCTGGAAAGCTATGAGCACTAGGGGTGTGCATTCGGATTGACCGCATTAGTAAAACGCAACTCATATTTTTTTTTTACTTAAAAAATTGATTCGACATAAACGATCGGATTTCCCACATATCGAACATAGATATGTTCGATATGTGGGAAATCGCGATTGTTGAGCCAAAATAAAAATATAAACCCCCTCACCCTCCTTAATCCCCCCCCCCCCCCCCCCGACTTACCACAACTCCCTGGTGATGGAGCGAGGAGTGAGGACGCCATTTCTGCAATCCTTGGCGAGAAGCATGTGACGTCGGCGGCACGTCGAGTGACGCCGGCATCACGTGATTCCCGGCTCGTTCGCGCCCAAGCTGGCCAAAGCTGGCCAAAAGTTCTTTTTGGGCCGAACGAGCCGTCCGGCGCGAACGAGCCGGGAATCACGTGACGCCGCGTCACTCGACGTGCCACCGACGTCACATGCTTCTCGCCAAGGATTGCAGAAATGACGTCCTCACTCCTCGCTCGATCACCAGGGAGTTGTGGTAAGTCTGGGGGGGGGGATTAAGGAGGGTGAGGGGGTTTAAATTTTTTTTTTGCATATATGTACATATACCCAACTCATTGGATTTTTTTTATGTCCATATTGGCCGCAAGTGGGACCCCCTTTCGGACATAAAAAATATGAACATAAAATTTTGCTCTGCACATCCCTAATGAGCACAAATGCTCATAGTATGGGAAATGAAATTCCAGACTTACAGGCCCTAATGGTGGAGGCAGGCTTGAATTTGTTGCTATTATGAAAACATAGTTCAGTGAGTCACAAGAATGTGATACAGCCATACTATTGTGTTGCTGGACCCTTGGACTGAAATGGGATTGACTGCAGGTTCCTGCCATTAGCAGGCAGATCCAGTTGAGGCAGAAACCCATCAGAACTAATATCAGCTCTCCTTCCCTTCGGGTTGAGCCATTGGGTGCTGGAGCCGACAGGAATTAGGTGGAGTCTCTACTAATGACAAAAAAGAAAGTCTGTGGTTAGCTAGGGTCATAGGCAGGCACAGGGTGGATTGACCTATCGGGGGATCGGGCTTCCCCCGGTGGGCCGGTCACTCCTGTCACATGATTTTTTTTTTTTTTAATTATAAAGTTTCCAGCCAAAGTATTAGGGGGCGCCTCGAGCAGTGGTATTCCAAGGGGAGCCAATGCCCCCGGGCTCAGGGAGGCTCATGCGGCCGCCAGTGACACGCATGTAGCAGGCAGATTGGCAGGGCCGTGGTGGAAGTCACGTCACCACGGCCTGAAGAAAAAGATCGCGTTTAAATGCGCTGATGCTCCTCCTCCTTCCTGCCCGCGCGGTCCCGGAAGTAAACGTTGCCGGAGCCGCGTGGGCAGGAAGGAGGGGAAGCATCAGCGCGTGTAGAAGAGGAGCAGCACTTGCGCTTACGGGCCGCCGCGAATCATCTCAGCGGCCGGAGAAAAGGAAGAGGCCCGGTAGCAGGGCCGCTGCGGCCAGAGAAGAGGAAGAGGCCTGGTAGCAGGGCTGCTGCAGAGCCCATCCTGCGGCGACCCGCGAAGAGGAGGCCCAGAGGTGAGAGAGAGGCTGAGGATCTGTAGAGTGTGTATGTGTGCGTGCATGAGATGAGTTGAGAGACTGTGTGTGGGAGTGAGGACCTGAATGTTTTCAGAGACAGCATGTAAGACCCTCTATGTGTGTGAGAGAGACATCATGTGACAGGGAGAGCCTGTGCTTGAGCAAGACAGCATGTGGGAGTGAGAGAGAGCCTGTGTGTGTGTGTGAGAGAGACAGCATGTGAGAGCCTCTGTGTGGGTGAGAGAGACAGCATGTGACAGTGAAAGCCTGGGTGTATGAATGATTGTATGAGAGAGAGCATGTGCCAGTGAGAGCCTGTGTGTATGAATGATTGTATGAGAGAGAGCATGTGCCAGTGAGAGCCTGTGTGTATGAATGATTGTATGAGAGAGAGCATGTGCCAGTGAGAGCCTGTGTGTATGAATGATTGTATGAGAGAGAGCATGTGCCAGTGAGAGCCTGTGTGTGTGTGAGAGAGAGAGAAATGCATGTGAGAATGAGAACCTGACTGTGTGTTTGAGGGAAGAAGATGGAGAGAAAAAAAGATAATATAAAAGGAATTGGAAAAAAAATAAGAAAGGGAAGGTGGAAAAAAAAAGGCCTGTGACCAACCGATTAGAAAACTAAGATCAGCCAGCAAAGGTAAAATAAAAAAATTAATTACTTTTTAGTGATTGGCACATGTAATCTTTGGGAATGTGCAAGAATAGCACTTTCTCTATGCGGATCTCACAATGTACGAGATCAGCATGGAGAAAGTGGAAGCCCACGCGGCCTGCACAGAGGAGGCAGCAGGATGGGCTTCAGTGTCAGTAACAGCAATCGGCGCCTCCCCAGTAAGAACATAAGAACATAAGAAATTGCCATGCTGGGACAGACCAAGGGTCCATCAAGCCCAGCATCCTGTTTCCAACAGAGGCCAAAAACCAGGCCACAAGAACCTGGCAATTACCCAAACACTAAGAAGAACCCATGCTACTGATGCAATTAATAGCAGTGACTATTCCCTAAGTATAATTGATTAATAGCCATTAATGGACTTCTCCTCCAAGAACTTATCCAAACCTTTTTTGAACCCAGCTACACTAACTGCACTAACTACCTTCTCTGGCAACAAATTCCAGAGCTTTATTGTGCGTTGAGTGAAAAAGAATTTTCTCCGATTAGTCTTAAATGTGTTACTTGCTAACTTCATGGAATGCCCCCTAGTCCTTCTATTATTCGAAAGTGTAAATAACCGAGTCACATCTACTCGTTCAAGACCTCTCATGATCTTAAAGACCTCTATCATATCCCCCCTCAGCCGTCTCTTCTCCAAGCTGAACAGCCCTAACCTCTTCAGCCTTTCCTCATAGGGGAGCTGTTCCATGCCCTTTATCATTTTGGTTGCCCTTTTCTGTACCTTCTCCATCGCAACTATATCTTTTTTGAGATGCGGCGACCAGAATTGTACACAGTATTCAAGGTGCGGTCTCACCATGGAGCGATACAGAGGCATTATGACATTTTCCATTCTATTAACCATTCCCTTCCTAATAATTCCTAACATTCTATTTGCTTTTTTGACTGCTGCAGCACACTGAGCCGACGATTTTAAAGTATTATCCACTATGATGCTTAGATCTTTTTCCTGGGTGGTAGCTCCTAACATGGAACCTAACATCGTGTAACTACAGTTATTTTTCCCTATGTGCAACACCTTGCACTTGTCCACATTAAATTTCATCTGCCATTTGGATGCCCAATCTTCCAGTCTTGCAAGGTCCTCCTGTAATGTATCACAGTCTGCCATGTGGCAGCAGTGACAGTGGCAGCAGAGGAATGAGAGAGGTTCTGAGGTTGCTGGCAAAAGAAAGAGAGGGGGATCTGCCTTTAGTGTGTGCATGTGTATGAATGGGACTCTGCCTGGGAGTGTATGTGTGAGAATGAATGTGTGCATGCCTGGGGGACGGGGAGGGAGTGTGAGAAAATGAATGGGAGCCTGCCTGGGGGTGTGTGTTTGTGTGAGCCAGTGAGTGTGAGAGCATGAGTGTGTATGAGAAAATCCAAGGGAGTAAGAGTTTGGGTGTGGGTGTGTGTGTGTGTGGAGGGGGAGAGAGTGTCTTAGAGCCTGTCAGTGAGAGCAAGAGGTTATGGTGGAAATAAGAGCATGAATGTGTATGTATGTGACAGCGTATGTGTGAGAGAGAATGGACATGTGAGTATGTGTGAGAGAGAGAGGATAACCTAATCCTCAACAATATCAGGGTGACTGGAAATCAAGAGCTCCCACAGAAGGGGACAGCAGGGACTTTTTAAAATCCTTATTAGTTTTAATTATTGAATGTTATTTGATATATGTGCTGTTTTGAAATATTTTATTAGTGTTTGGGATATTGTAAAAAATGTATATGATTTTAATTAATAGAAATTCTATTTATCAGTAGTTTTAAAATACTCTTTTATTATGGTTTTACTATTATAACTGATGCTTTGTTTCTTGATTTTATTTGTTTTATGAGGAATGGTGGTTCTATTTTTCTATTGTTAATACACGGAGTCTGGCTTCTTGGAGTTTCCATTTCAGTTTTTGTCATTTGTGCTCATTCATTTTGTATTCTGTATTTGGTGAGAGTTTGTGTTCTGCATGCAAATATTGAGATGAAGCATTATTTTAGCATGTGGTTTCTCTGTAGGGATCTGTAGTAGTTTGGCCTGTTCTGTTTTCCTGGTAGGTGTATTGATATTTTAGATTCTGGTGTAATATTTGTAGTATTCTTTTTCATAGGTGGGGTTGTTATTCTTTGAGTGTTGGCAAATAGTACTGTGTTGATATGGGAGGACCATGCCGAAATATAGGGGTGTGTACATATATATGTAAATTATATATGTAAATTATATTGTATATGTAATTGGGTACCCATGGGCCAGTATGGAGAAAAATCCCCCGGGCCACTATTTTCCCTCAGTCCGCCCCTGGGCAGGCAGCAGTCAAGCATATCCGAGGTCCAGGCAATGGTCAGAGGCAGACAGTGGTCAAGAGTATCAATGGTCCAAGCAATGGTTAGAGGCAGACAGTGGTCAACACCTCCTTATCATCAATACCTCCTTATCCTCTGGAGATGTTCCCACCCAGCTCAAATCAGCCATAGTAAAACCTATCCTTAAGAAACCAAAACTTGACCCTTCTGACTTATCCAACTACCGTCCTATCTCCAACCTCCCCTTCATCGCCAAAGTACTTGAAAAATCGGTCAATACTTTCAGACTACCTAGACCAGCACCAGATACTCTATCCCTCTCAACACAGCTTTAGAAAGCGCTTCAGTACTGAAACTCTACTACTCTCCCTCAACGACCTTGTCATCAGAGGCTTTGACAAAGGTCACTCATTCTTTCTAGCCCTTTTAGACATTTCTGCTGCCTTCGACACTATTAACCACACTATATTACTCGACAGGCTAGCTGACATTGGCACCTCTGGGACCCCACTCCGCTGGTTCAAATCATACATAAGTGACAGACATTTCAAGGTAAAAATTGAAAACCACGAATCTGACCCAATTGATATCACAAGGGATGTCCCCCAAGGCTCCTCCTTATCATCCACCCTCTTTAACATATACCTCCTCCCCCTCTGCCAGCTACTCTCAAATCTCGACCTCCCACACTTTGTCTACGCAGATGACGTGCAAGTCCTTATACCCATCACCGACTCCATCGCCAACGCCCTAAAAAGATGGGATAATGCCCTCTCATCCATCAACTGTCTACTCACAGAACTCAACCTAGCCCTTAATCCCAATAAAACTGAACTTATGATCATTTCACCCCAACCTATCAATCCCTTACCCACTCCCTCAGCCAACTCTCCCCTTGCTCCCCCAGTCCTCTCGCAAGCTGTAAGAGACCTAGGTGTTACTCTTGACCCTTAATTCAGCCTACAGAAATTTATCTCCTCCACACTCAAAGATTGTTACTATAAATTACACACTCTCAAAAAACTTAAACCCATCCTGCACCTCAACGACTTTAGGACAGCCTTACAAGCCCTAATATTATCCAAAATAGACTACGCAAACGCTCTACTCCTAGGTCTCCCAAAGAATAGCCTTGCCCCCCTACAGTTGCTGCAAAATGCAGCTGCACGCGTATTAACAGGCACCCGTAGAAAAGAACATATCACACCCATTCTCAAGCAACTTCACTGGCTCCCCATCACAGCCAGAATTCAATTCAAAACCCTTACCCTTATCCACAAAGCTATCCACAATCCTGACATGCATTGGTTCCCAGACAGCTTACACATCCGTTCCTCTTCCAGACCCACCAGAATGCCCTACACCGCAAACATTCACACTCCCTCTCCCAAACTCTTCCATCTCACAGCCACTAAACAACGTGCAATATCCCTAGCTGGGCCATCCTTATGGAACGCTATGCCCACCCACCTACGCCTCGAGAAGTGCTCTAAAACATTCAGACAGAATCTCAAGACCTGGTTGTTCACACGAGCCTACACATGAGCCGCACTTCTCCTCTCTCCTATTCTCCTGCACATATTCTCTCACCCTCTAGATCCTCGTCTGAATTCCCCCCCCCCCTCAATTCTCTCTTTCCAGTATACTATTGTACATATTCTTTTCTTGCATTTAAGTATGGTTTTATTGCGTTTAACTATTTGTACAGTTTAACATTAGTTTCCCCTACCCCCCTACCCCCCCCCCCACATCCACCCCCTCAAGTTCTTTTCAGTTCCTTTGTAAAGCCTCTTCCCTCTACCCCCCCTTCGCCCCCCTCCCCCCTAGTTCTTTTATCAGTTGCATTGTAAAGCCCTGTTGGCCAATTATTGTTCTATGGAAACCGATGTGATGTTTTCTTAACGAATGTCGGTATACAAAAAACTTTAAATAAATAATAAATAAATAAGCGTATCAATGGTCCAAGCAATGGTTAGAGGCAGACAGTGGTCAAGAGTATCAATAGTCCAGGCAATGATCAGAGGCAGGCAGCAGTCAAGCGTATCTGAAATCCAAGCCAAGTTCAAACCAAATATCCGTCCGAGGGAAGATAAGGAGGACATATAGGCAGGACAGACAAGCATAGACAAGAATAAGCAGACAATGTGGGAGAAAACAAACTGGAGCAGGACAAGAACTGAAGACAAGCTGGATAAGGCTGGAGCGAAGACAAGATGCTGGGAAGCAACATGCACTATGAAGTGTAACTTGACCTGTTACTGAGATAGTGTAGGAAAGACAGCAACAAGTGCCTTTTATAGGCCTGAGTTCATGATGACATCATTAGGCATTATCAGGATTTTTCCGCTGAAGGCCTTTTAAATAGGGTGAAGTCAAGTTCATGCGCACCTAAGGAGGAGCATGGCTGGAGGAACACTGCTGTATGAGGTGCTGGCAGCATTCTGCCACATCAGAGTGCGGCGTACAGCCACATGGGGCCCCAGAAGTATTAGGCTGTGTCAGGATCTGCAAGGGACAGCCCTGGTGGAGAGGTGAGTGCGGTGGTTCATGGAGACATCCTGCGGACCGCCAAATAAACACATTCCAGACTATAACTTGTTCAGAAAGGATAGAGATGACAAATGGAGGAGGAGTATCTCTTAATGTAAAAAACAATATCCAAGCAACTGAAATGCAGGTGCATTGGTGTTGCAACCGTCGCTGCCCGACGGCTTCACTCCGCCCATCTTTCTTTTTCTGCGACTCCTCCTGCTCCCTGTGGATGTCTGGCTGCTGCGGCGTCTGCCCGCCATCCTCTCCGGCGTCCCCGGACCGGCTTGGCCGCTGCCTCCCACCATGCTCCTCAGGTACCTTAGGGCGCGCAGACCATTTATTTATTTATTTATTTAACATATTTCTATACCGGTCTTCATGAAGGGATTCATATCAAGCCTGCGGCCCTTATTCTTATTTCCTCTATGGCGCGAACCTCATGGCACGAACCTCATGGGTGTCCCCCTGTGATGATGTCACCCTGCCCGGATATTTAAGCCTGTTGTTTATTGCTAGCCTCTGAGTTAGCAAGGGATTTCCTACAGATGGGATTCGCTCTCCGTACCCAGCTACTCTGCCTCAAACTTCTATTTGGACTCTTTGCTGTTAACGAGGTATGCTTTCCTCGGGGGCCTCTCTGCTTCTTTCAGGTCACTATCACTATCACTCGAGGGCCCATGTTCCCTGACTTGCTGCCTGTGTCCATCTCCTCTTCTACTTGGAAGAATTCGCTACAGACACCATCTGTGAGTACTACTACCATCTACTCCTCAGAGCTGTTTCCCTGGAACCAGGTACTCGCTTCTCGAGGGCCTGCCTCCGTTCCAGCACTAGTGCCATCTTCTACGGATAACTGCTGTGTGAGTACTTGCCAACGAGTCTCTGTGCCCAGGGATCTGGTACTCACTCCTCGAGGGCCAGCTCTCCCTACTCGAAGCTTCTCCATACTGGGTACTCTGTGAATATCTCAGTGCACTCATTTTCTCAGTTCTTCTTCCTACAGCACTGCTACCGGAGAAGCCGCTGTTCCAGCGCCCTGAGGAATACCAGCCCAGTCGGGCTCTATCTTCTACTCACTACTGCCACCTCTGGTGGCTTCACAAACTGTCTAATAAAAGATATAATCTGTGTTTGTGTCCAGAGCTGAGCCTGACCTGTGGCCCCTCACGGGTCCTCCCCCCCGTGGGCGTGGTCAGCTGCCACAGTGTCCAAGGGTCCACCCAAACCCTACAAAACATAACAATTGGGGAAAGGAAGAAGTGTTGTGAGCCATTGTAATAGATTCAGCAATAGCTACACTAGTCCCTACAAGATGGCCACTAAGGAGAACTATAGTTCTCATACTCTTTTGTAGCTAGCTTCTCAGAGCAGGAAAGGGCTCAGTCATAATGGCTCACCACAATTAGTGGCGTAGCCATGGGTGGGCCATGGCCTGCCCACTTTGGGCTTGGCCCATCCAACGAGGGCTGTCTGACCCAAAAGAGGACTGAAACCTGGAATAGCAATGCCATTGTGGGATCCCATCCCCGTGACGGTGAAGAAAAGAATCAGAGCTGCAATGCCATCGTGAGATCTCATACCCACAATGGTGAAGAGGAGGATCGGAGCTGCAATGTAGTCGCAGGATCCCATCCCAATGGCGGCGGAAGTAGGAGTTTGGCTGTGCCTAATGAAAATGGGAGCTTGAATGTGTGTGTGGAGTGTGTGTGGATTAGAATGGGAGCCTGGACATGTGTGAATGTGAGTGAGAATGGGAGCCTGAGTGTGCATCTGTGCGTCTGTGCGTCTGTGTGTATGTATTAGAATTGAGACCTGGATGTGCATCTGTGTGTGTGAGAATGGGACAGGGGGGAGGGGGAGAGAGAGAGAGTGAGCTTGTTGTTGTGGTAGAGCATGTGAGAGTGAAAGCTTGTGTGTGTGTGTCTATGTGTGTCTGTGTAGAGAATGTGAGAGTGAGAGTTTGTGTGGGAGAGAGAGTATATGAGAGTGAGAGCTTGTGTTTGTGGTAGAGCATGTGAGAATGGAGTTTGTATGTGTGTACATGGTAGAGCATGTTAGAGTGAGAGCTTGTGTGTTTGTGTAGAGACTGTGAGTGTAAAAGCTTGGGGGGAGAGCATTTGAGAGTGAGAGCTTGTGTGTGTGATTGAGCCAGTGAGAGAAAGCATGAGTGTGTGTGTGTGTGTGTGTGTGTGTGAGGGAGGGAGGGAGGAAGGGAAGAAGGCAGTAGGGAAAGAAACAGAATGAGAAAAGAGACTCTAAAACGGAATTAGGAAATGACCATTAAGGGAAAAGCGGGGAAAAAAGAGACTGGGACCATCTGATTAGAAAAATACAAAGATCAGACAACAAAAGTTAAAAAAAAATATATATATATATATTTATTTAATGTGTTTTGTATACCGTCATTCGGTTTCGCCATCAGAACGGTTTACAGAAACATGCAACAAATTGTAACATTATCATCACATAGTCATATCATGTGGTGTAGGTTAGTAGCATCTGCTAGATTCTTCCACATCAAGTTATTACATACTGCAGAGTGTTACATACTGTAAAGTGACACATACTGCAAAGTGTTACAAACTGCAAGTTATATCCTACTGCAAAGATATTTCCTACACGCTGTTACATACTGTAAGTTTTTCTTATTGCCAAAGTATTTCTTATTGCCAAAGTATTTCCTATACATTCATATTACTTAGCTGGGGATGTATCTTTTTTTATGTTGTTGGGTTGCGAGTTTGATGTGTCTACTGGCTGATTGAGTGAGTTTGAGTTGGCTCTTGTGAACAGCCAGGTTTTTAACTCTTTTTTGAACATTTTTATGTTTGGTTGAGTTCTTATTCCAATTGGTAAAGCGTTCCATAGTTTGGGGCAGACAATGGATATGGCTCTCTCACGTGTTGTGTTTAGTCTTGTGATTCTTGCGTGAGGTAGCTTGAGGAGGCCTTTATTCCTAGATCATAAATTCCATCTTGGATTGTGTGTTACTATGTGTTTGCTTAGCCAGTTGTTTTGTTGTCCTATGATTATTTTATGCATGGTTGAAAGAACTTTGCATTCTATTCGGTATTTTATTGGGAGCCAGTGTAACAAGATTAGTATTGGTGTGATTTGTTCATGTTTTTTGAACCAGTCAGAATTCTGGCTGCTGTGTTCTGTAGGATTTGCAGAGGACATAAGAACATAAGAAATTGCCATGCTGGGTCAGACCAAGGGTCCATCAAGCCCAGCATCCTGTTTCCAACAGAGGCCAAACCAGGCCACAAGAACCTGGCAATTACCCAAACACTAAGAAGATCCCATGCTTCTGATGCTAGTAATAGCAGTGGCTATTCTCTAAGTAAACTTGATTAACAGCAGTTAATGGACTTCTCCTCCAAGAACTTATCCAAGCTTTTTTTGAACCCAGCTACACTAACTGCACTAACCACATCCTCTGGCAACAATTTCCAGAGCTTTATTGTGCATTGAGTGAAAGAGAATTTTCTCATAATAGTCTTAAATATGCTACTTGCTAACTTCATGGAATTCCCCCTAGTCCTTCTATTATTCAAAAGTGTAAATAACCGATTCACATCTACTACTAGACCAAGGAGTAGGGCATTGCAGTAATCTAGGTTAGAGAAGATGAGTAGTTGGAGAACTGTTCTGAAGTCATCCTGGATGAGGAATGGTCAAATGCAGCTGATAGATCCAGGAGGATTAATAGGTACTTTTGTCCTTTGTCAAATCGTCAGAGCAGTGCCATTTACTGAAAGCAGGAGATATTCCGTACTTAAGTTTTTCCTGAATCCGAATTGAGAGGGGTGAAGAATGTTGTTTGTGTCAAGGTAATCACAGAGTTGTGTTTGGACAAATTTTTCTAAGATTTATGCAATGAACGGTAAGTTCGATATAGGTCAGTAGTTTTGAATGTTCTCTGGATTTAGGTTGTTCTTTTTTATTAGTGGTTTAATGATTGCTGATTTTAAGCATTCTGGGTATTTTCCTTCTGTGAGGGAAAAGTTGACTATGTCTGTTATTGTTTTGTTTATTGAGTTAACAATCAATTTAATTGTCTGAATGGGGATACTGTCGATGGGATGGTTTACTGGATTCATTTTTTTGATTATATTTTGGATTTCCAGAGAGGCTTCAAAGTCGAAGCTAGTCCATGTTGATGTAGTTTTCTGTTGCACTTTTGGTGTTTGGGTGGGTGTGTTGTTGTTGGTAATGGAGTTGTTTATGTAACGGTTGCGGACCCTTAGTCCGGAGCGAAGGATGAAACTCACCGAGGATCAGCCCCGACGAACTCGTCTCTGGAAGGTGGTAATGGACAACAGTATTACTAGAGATAAAGTTCCACAGAACAGCCAGGTGGCCCTCTGAGGAGCGGATAGCCTAGGAGCGCTCTGCCCAATGCTGCCTGCAGGGACGCCAGAGAAGTCGCGCCACGGACCGTGCGTAACCCGCCGCTTCAGGAGGTCCCCTGTGCCGGTGGACTGACAGAGGTAGGGGGACCTGGCGGAGGGCTACCGTGGCCAGGTGCCACAACAGTACCCCCCCCCCTTATGCCCCGTCTTGGGAGGACCGGGTTTTCCAGGATGTGTTAGATGGAAGTGCTGAAGTAAAGTTTTATCCAAGATATTTGATGATGGTTCCCAGGAATTCTCCTCCGGACCAAAGCCTTCCCAGGCAATTAGATATTCCCACCGTCTGTGGTTATGATGGATGTCAAGAATTTCCCGTACTTGATAGATCGGGTCATTATCCGATTCCACATCAGGAGGTAGAGGCGGAGCAGCATGGAACAAAAAGGAAATCAATGGCTTCAGCAACGATACATGGAAAGTGTTATGGATATGAAGACTAATGGGAAGCTGTAAGCGGTAGGTTACCAGACCCAGGCGTTTACTGATGAAGAAAGGTCCAATGTACCTGGGAGCGAGCCTCATGGATGGGACCCTGAGGCGTATATGGCACATGCTGAGCCAAACACGGTCTCCCGTGTTGAACAGTGGAGATGGTCGACGATTTTTGTCCATCATCCTTTTGGTGGTTTCAGCAGCATGTAGTAATCTAGCGTTAGTAACCTCCCATAGCTCATGCAGCTGTTGAGTGGAAAGGTGGGCTGCCGGGGAGGCTACGGAAAGTGGTAAAGGAAGTGGGGGTCGTGGCTGCTTGCCGTAGACAATCTGGAAAGGAGAATTCCCTGTAGCCGAGTGCGTGTGGGAATTATGTGAAAATTCGGCCCAAGGTAAGAGCGTGGACCAATCATCTTGGCGGTTGTTCACGAATAGGTGTAGGAACATCTTCAATCCTCTGTTGATCCGTTCTGCCTGCCCGTTGCCTTGGGGGTGAAATGCTGTGGTAAAGTCCAACTGTACTCCAAATTTTTTACACAGCGCACCTCAATATTTGGCAGTGAATTGTGGGCCTCTGTCCATTGTTATGTGGAGTGGGAAACCCATGAAGGTGGAATATATGCAGAGCAAAGAGCCCGTTAACTCAGGGGTGGATGGTTAATTTGGGTAATGAGACAAAGTGTGCCATTTTTGAAAACTGATCAACCACGACCCATATTACCTGATTCCCAGAAGAAGGAGGGAGGTCCACTACAAAGTCTGTGGATATATGGGTCCAGGGTTCTCGAGGTGGTGGAAGAGGTTGGAGAAGACCCCAAGGCTGGCCAGGTAATGGTTTTTGTTGGGCACAATTCGGGCAAGAATCAATGTAGTCACGTACATCCCGATACATATAAGGCCACCAATAGTAGCGAGATAATAGTTCCAAGGTACGTGCTCTTCCAGGATGGCCAGCAGTAAGGGAATCATGCACCCAGGATAGTACCTTGGGGCGAAGAAGAAGGGGAACCACCGTCTTTCCAGGGGGTGCAGTATCCATAGTGGCAAGTACCACCTTAGCTAGGTCTATAATGTAGTTAAGAGTTTCTTGTGTGTTCTCCTTCTCATATAATCTGGAGAGGGCAACTGCACGAGCATTCTTGGTTGCCGGGCGATAGCGCAGCACAAAATCAAAGCGGCTGGAGTAACGACCAGAGGGCTTGGCGTGGGTTCAACCGCTACACCTTGTTAAGGTATTCCAAGTTTTTATGGTCTGTGTAGACCGTAATTGTGTGTTGCGCCCCCTCCAGCCATTGCCTCCATTCCTCGAACGCCATCTTTATAGCCAACAATTCCTTATCACCAATACCGTAGTTCTTCTCGGCCTGAGAAAATTTTTGGGAAAAATAGGAGCAGGGGAGTAATGTACCTTGGTTGGAGTGTTGGCTAAGAACTGCCCCTACAGCAACAGCGAAGGCGTCTACTTCCACAATGAATGGCCGAGTAGGATCTGGGTGGTGGAGACAAGGTTCTTGCAGAAATGCTGTCTTAAGTCTCTCGAAAGCCTGTACAGCCTTATTGGGCCATCTCCTGGGATCTGCTCCTTTCTTGGTTAGGGCTGTGATAGGTGCCACAATATGCGAATATTGTGGAATGAAATTCCTGTAAAAATTGGCAAAGCCAAGAAAACTTTGTAATGCACGAAGTCCCACTGGTCACGGCCACTCCTGGATGCTAGCTAGCTTATCCGGGTCCATATGGAAGCCGGTGGTGGAAAACAAAACTTAACCAGCTGCTCCTACTCACCTCAAGCCGCAACTGCACCATCGTCTGCGAAGGGAGGCCTGCGCGATCGGCGCCCAGACCCGTCGGGGTAAGGCCTTTTAATTTCCCTTCCCCCCGGCGAGCCTGACCGTCGATCTCGCGGCTGAGCGGCAGCCCCTCGACTCCTAGGCACGCCCACCACCGCGAACAGCCAATCCAAATCGAGAGGGACTTTTAAACTTCTTCACCCTCCGGCGCCGTGATTAAACAAAACTTAACCAGCTGCTCCTACTCACCTCAAGCCGCAACTGCACCATCGTCTGCGAAGGGAGGCCTGCGCGATCGGCGCCCAGACCCGTCGGGGTAAGGCCTTTTAATTTCCCTTCCCCCCAGCGAGCCTGACCGTCGATCTCGCGGCTGAGCGGCAGCCCCTCGACTCCTAGGCACGCCCACCACCGCGAACAGCCAATCCAAATCGAGAGGGACTTTTAAACTTCTTCACCCTCCGGCGCCGCGATTAAACAAAACTTAACCAGCTGCTCCTACTCACCTCAAGCCGCAACTGCACCATCGTCTGCGAAGGGAGGCCTGTGCGATCGGCGCCCAGACCCGTCGGGGTAAGGCCTTTTAATTTCCCTTCCCCCCGGCGGGCCTGACCGTCGATCTCGCGGCTGAGCGGCAGCCCCTCGACTCCTAGGCACGCCCACCACCGCGAACAGCCAATCCAAATCGAGAGGGACTTTTAAAATTCTTCACCCTCCGGCGTCACGCGCCAGCGTCGCGCGCCGGCGGAGCGCGACAAAGGGGCTTGCCCCTTTGTGCGCCCCTTCGTGCACCCCGGAGGCACAACACGCTCCCTTAACAATCAACATCTACCACTCTTCTTCAATTACCAGTCCTTCAAATCACTCGACCATTCTCCAAGCCTACAAGCAATCTGCATTCTAACTGCACATCTCATTCAAACCTCAATCACAAAACTACTGTGAATCTCTCCTACCTATCCACCCCCATTCATACAACAAACCATTAATTCTTCTCTTCAAAAATAACAACAAGACATTTGACTATTTCTAACCATCATGCTCTGTGGTCTCTCGATTCCGATTCTCCATCACAGAAGACATAACGCAACTAGTAAGTCTCTGATTTCTCATCCTCACACCTATAAAGCCCTCATTCCCATTATTGCGTCTCCCTTTACACAATTACTAGGGCTAACATTTTTCTCACTATTTCTATTCAACGCCCAATCCATCCCTAAGAAAACGCCCATTCTCAACGATCTTCTCCTAGACGCAAATCCTGACGTATGCGCTATAACAGAAACTTGGCTCAAACCGACAGACACTGCACTAATTAACCAATTACCTACACATTCATATGACTTCTTCTCAATTCCCCGACAGAAAAGAAAAGGTGGAGGAATTCTTCTTGCTACCAAAAAAGATTTGAATTTCACCCAATACACAGTCAACTCTCCTAACAAACTGGAAACAGGCCTTTTCAAATCAAACTATCTTCAAATCCTTCTTGTATATGCTCCCCCAGGCCTTCTCGACTCAGATGCCTCTCCTCTTCTGGAATTAATAGTCTCCCACATCAATCTAGATTCTCCAGCAATTATACTCGGCGACTTCAATTTACATGTTAACAATCCCTCTCTATCTACAAATGGGAAAACTCTCATTACCGCCTTATCTGCTTTAGGTTTCAACTAAATTATCAAGGAACCCACCCATAAAGCAGGTCACACATTGGACCTCATCTTCACTAATTCTGGTATCTCTAATTCAACTCAACCAATCTGCGAACCAGTACCCTGGTCGGACCACTCTCTAATCTCGACCACCATCACACTTGCACAAAAAAACAGCTCCCTCGCCCCTCAACAACAATTCTCCTATAGGAAAATATGTACATCCAAGGACCTCCACAACCACCTAATTTTAGAACTTCCCCATATGGACCTTTCCTCTCCAAATTCAGCACTTCATTCTTGGAATAATATCACAGAAACTGCAGCTAATAAACTCTGTCCTCTAACAACTAAAAAACTAAAACACAACCTTCCAAAAAAACAACCATGGTTTAATGAAGAACTACAAAATCTAAAACTTTCCCTCAGACGGAAAGAAAGCAAATGGCGCAAATCTCCTTCAGCGTCCACCCTCTCTACCTACAAATTTGCTTTCCATCACTACAAAAATTCCTTGCTAAAAATCAAAAGAGACTTCTATGCTCATAAGATTCATCATATGATCTTTGATGCTAAAGCCCTATTCGCCTACGTCTCCAACTTAACTCAAATCCAAATACCTGACATTCCATTTAACAAAGCCCAAGAAAAAGCAGAGGAACTTGCCCTCTTCTTCAACAACAAAATAGCCAACCTTCTTTCTAAGAATTTGCTCAATACTTCTTCCCCTCATAGTACCTTTATACACCATAACAAAAACATCTCACTCAACACATTGGAACCCACTACAACTTCGGAAATCCATAGAATACTGAAAAATATGAAACCATCGACACACCCATTAGACCAAATCCCTTCCAAATTACTCCTCCTTATTCCGGACACCATATCCAAAGCTCTGGCGGACATAATCAATTGCTCTTTATCTAAAGGACTCTACCCTGACGACCTCAAAATGGCATCAATCAAGCCGCTCTTGAAAAAACCAAAGTTAGACCCAGACGACCCCTCCAATTTTCGCCCTATCTCAAACCTCCCGTTCATTGCTAAAGTCATGGAAAAACTGGTTAACTCTCAATTATCAGACTACCTGGAAGACCACAAAATTCTCTACCCTTCACAATATGGCTTCAGGAAATCGTTAAGTACAGAATCTCTCCTAATTTCCTTAACAGACTACCTCATCCTAGGTCTAGACAAAGGCCAGTCCTATCTTTTGATTCTCTTGGACCTCTCAGCCTCCTTTGATACTGTTAACCACTCCATGCTCTTAAACCAACTATTGAACATCGGCATAACGGGCTCTGCACTGTCCTGGTTCCACTCATTCTTAAAAAATAGAGGCTTCAAGGTAAAAATACACAGCAAAGAATCTAAACGCTACCCTTCATCACAAGGAGTTCCCCAGGGTTCATCCCTCTCACCTACCCTCTTTAACATCTACCTCCTCCCTCTCTGCCAGCTTTTAACCAATTTGAACCTTAAACACTACCTGTATGCCGACGATATCCAAATTGTAATACCAATCAAAGAATCCATTAAAAAAACCCTCGAGCTTTGGGATTATTGTCTACAAGAAATCAACTCCCTCCTTTCCAGTATGAATTTAATCCTAAATTCCTCAAAAACGGAACTTCTTCTCATATCCTCTGAGATCTGCCACACACCCACAATTCCTCAAACTAATTTACAAACAACAAAAGTAAGAGATTTGGGCGCAATCATCGATAATAGACTTAATCTAAAAGCTTTCATAAACCAAACTACTAAAGACTGCTTTCATAAACTGCATGTTCTAAAAAGAATAAGACCACTGTTCCACAACCATGACTACAGGACTATCCTACAAGCAATAATCTTCTCCAAGTTAGACTATTGCAATTCTTTATTATTAGGTACCCCATCAGCACACACCAAACCACTACAAATGGTTCAAAATACTGCAGCCAGAATCCTAACTAATACAAAGAGAAGAGAGCACATTTCCCCAATCCTTAAAGAATTACACTGGCTACCAATTCATTTCAGAATTCTTTATAAGTCAATCACCATAATCTACAAATCCATCCAACAAATCGCCCCTCTCAACCTACAAATCCCTTTCATAAAACATACTTCCTCCAGACCCATAAGAGAGTACTACAAAGAGTCACTACAAGTACCGCCTTCCAAAACTTCCCTCCACATAACTTACAGAGATAGGGCTTTCTCCACAGCAGGACCCACGCTTTGGAACTCCATACCAACGGAACTTAGACAGGAACCCTGCTTACTGACTTTCAGAAAAAGACTTAAAACATGGCTTTTCAAACAAGCCTTCCCAGACGCAGATTAAAAACTATTCTATCCGATTTTCAACCTCCAATCAACATATTTTATTATTATAACCATCCTGGTATCCTACCCCTAAGCATTATTATCATCCAGAATCTTCATTACTTATGATTTCGCCTTTATTGTTAAACTACATACTTGTACGGAACAATTCATTGTAATTCTCAAACATCCATTTTTGGAAATTCCTCCATTCTACAGGTTTATACACTTTGTTAAAGTTTCTATCTTGTCTTCTTCTTGCTCCTAGTTGTACGTCTCCCTGTTTATTGTAACTGCATCTATATTATTTATAGTTCATATTATTTTGTTCTCTGTTCCGGTTATCACCCATTGTTTATTGTAAACCGGCTTGATGTGATATTTTCACGAATGCCGGTATAGAAAAAATTAAAATAAATAAATAAATAAATAAATGATGAAGCCCAGGAAGGGCATTTCTCCAGCTTTACAAACAACTGGTTCTCTCTTAAATGTTGAAGAACACGTTGGACGTCAGTGCGATGGGCGGCCAAGTTCTTGGAACAGACTAGAACATTGTCAAGATAAATGATTACTCCTTTATGTAACATGTCCCGAAATTCTTCATTCATTAAGTTTTGAAATATATCCGGCACATTACACAGTCCAAATGGCATCACCAGATATTCATAGTGACCGTCGTGTGTATTAAACGCGGTCTTCCATTCGTCTCCAGGCTTTATTCGGACCAAGTTGTAGGCGCCACACAAATCTAGTTTGGAGAATACTCTGGCTCCGTGAAGGTGGTCTAATAATTCCGGAATCAGTGGAAGAGGGTATCGATCCTTGCGAGTGATTGTATTGAGTCCCCGGTAGTCAATGCATGGTCTCAATGACCTGTCCTTCTTTGGGACAAAAAAAGAAGCCTGCACCAGCTGGCGACATGGAGGGACGGATAAACCCCCATTCAAGATTATCTTTAATGTATTGAGACATGGCTTGTGATTCCTGGCCTGATAGTGGATAAACCCGCCCCCTGGGCAGACTGGTATTTGGTAGCAGATCAATGGCGCAGTCAAATGAACAATGTGCCGGAAGGATCTCTGCTTCTTCTTTGGAGAAGACATCAGAAAAATTGGCGTACTGTGGAGGCAACTGAAGTTTAGTGGTGGCCAGTTGTACCTTGGATTGCGGTCTCTGAAGTAGACAAGTGTTGAAGCATTCCGAACTCCAAGCTGTGATCTGGAGAGTCCTCCAGTCAATGATAGGTGAGTATCTTTGTAACCAAGGAAGACACGGTACCACTGGGTGGACTGCTTTTTCCAATATGAAGAAGGATATCTCTTCTTTATGGAGAACTTCCATCTGGAGGGTTATCGGGGCCATACAGGAGGTGACTCGACCTGGAAGAGTCTCCCCCTGGATGGAGAAGATTAATAAGGGCGACTTACGAGGAAGCACTGGTAGTTGTAACTGACGGACCAATTCCGCAAAGATAAAGTTTCCCCCCACCCCTGAATTGATGAGGGCCAGGGTCGTAAGAGATCCTTGACAAAATTGCAGCGTGACTGGAACAGTACAGTGAGGAGCGAGATTTCTCCCAGGGTCAGCTCCTCGATGACGCCTAGGTTTGATAGTTTCCCGGATGATCAGGGCATTAAGCCAATAAATGCCCTTTGTTTCCGCAGTAAAGACATAGTCCCATCCTCCGTCGGTGCTGCTTCTCCTCGGCAGTCAGATGACTTCGCCCTAACTGCATGGGTTCCTCCCTACCTTCTGATGGTGTCTCGGAAGTGGTTGGTGTAACCAAGGGACGGGAGAAGGTAGAGGCCAAAGGAACCATAAGCTGAGGTGGCCTTGCAATCTGAAATGGTTGTGGACCCTTAGTCCAGAGTGAAGGATGAAACTCACTGAGGATCAGCCCCGACGAACTCGTCTCCGGAAGGTGGTAATGGACAACAGTCTTACTAGAGATAAAGTTCCACAGAACAGCCAGGTGGCCCTCCGAGGAGCGGATAGCCTAGGAGTGTCGGAGAGCCCCCAAAGAGCAGGTACTACAGACGTTCCTACTGGAGTTGGGTATCAAGAAGAGCAGTCCGGTCCGGTGGTCCAGGTCAGCTGGAGAAGAACCGAGAAGAAGACCAAGCAGAAGATCAAGGGCCGGCAACAAGATGCGGAGTCGAGGTCCAAGTCGAAGGTCTGGGGCAGGCAGCAAGATGCGGAATCGAGGTGCAAGCTGAAGGTCCGGGGCAGGCAGCAAGATACGAAGTCGAGGTCCAAGCCGAAAGTCCAGAGCAGGCAGCAAGATGTGGAGGTCGAGGTCCAAGCCAAAGTCAAGCCAGAAAATCAGGAACACACGAAAAGGCAAGGCAGGCAAACTCACAGGAACCTTGTTGCAAGGCAACTTCCAGGTCCCAGGGAGAGGTTTAAATCTCCCTGGCTGATGACGTCATCTTCCGGGGCCGGCCTGGTTTTTGCGCCGCTGTCCCTTTAAAGGGCGGAGCCTGCCGCGCTCTGCCCGATGCTGCCTGCAGGGACGCTGGAGAAGTCGCACCATGGACTGTGCGTGACCCGCCGCTTCGGGAGGGCCCCTGTGCCGGTGGACTGACAGAGGTAGGGGGACCTAGCCGAGGGCTACCGCGGCCAAGTGCCACAACAGTTTATTAGATTTTTTATTTTATTGGTGAAATAATCCGCAAAGTCATTGCTGTTGTAGTGCTGGAGAGTGTTCTTAGTTCGTTTGGAGGTTTGGTGAGTGTTTGTACGATGCTGAACAGCATATATATTTTGAGATTTTAGGAACTGGAATATGCCATCTTTGAGAATGTGCATTTCTTATATTTTTGTATTTTACTCTTTCTTCAGTATTTCACTGTTCAGAGTCTAGTTTCTCAGGCTTTCTATTTCAGTTTTGTCTGCATGTTTCTGTTTCTAAATTGTAGTGTATTATTTCTATATCAGGTAAGAGTCGGTCTCTGTATTCCTGTGTGCAATTGAAATGCAATATTTCTGCTAGCGTGTAGTTTCTCTGTAGTAGTCCAGCTTGTTCTGTTACTCCAGTAGGTGGTGAATTAATGTTCTAGGGTCTGGTGTAGTATTTGCATTGCTGCTTTTTCATAAGGTTACTGTTATTTGAGTTCTGAGAGTCAGTGCTGGTACTGTGTGCTATGGCAAGTTTCTAGACATCTTTTTTTGCAGTTGTTTGTGTTGCTTCACAAAGGGGTAGATTTTCAAATACCGCGAATAGGCGTACTTTTGTTGGCACTCCAGGCGCAAACAAAAGTACGCTGGATTTTAGTAGATACGCGCGTAGCCGCTAAAATCCGGGATCGGCGTGCGCAAGGCTATCGATTCCGTATAGCCCGCGCGCGCCGAGCCGCGCAGCCTACCTCCGTTCCCTCCGAGGCCGCTCCGAAATCGGAGCGGCCTCAAAGGGAACTTTCCTTTGCCCTCCCCTCACCTTCCCCTCCCTTCCCCTACCTAACCCACCCGCCCGGCCCTGTCTAAACCCCTCACTTACCTTTGTCGGGGGATTTACGCCTCCCGGAGGGAGAAGTAAATCCCTGCGCGCCAGCGGGCCACTAGCGCACCAGGACGCGACCTGGGGGCAGGTCCGGAGGGCGCGGCCATGCCCCCGGACTGCCCCGGGCCGTAGCCACGCCCCCGAGCCCGCTCCCGACACGCCCCAAAAATGCCGCTGTGCTCGGTCCCGCCCCCGACACGCCCCCCTCCGAAAACCCCGGGACTTACGCGAGTCCCGGGGCTCTGCGCGCGCCGGTAGGCCTATGTAAAATAGGCTCACCGGCGCGCAGGGCCCTGCTCGCCTAAATCCGCCCGGATTTGGGCGGATTTAGGCGAGCAGGGCTCTTAAAATCCGCCCCAAAATGTTTAGCAGTGGAGGGTTATTTTTTGCTGAGGTGACAACAAAATTTCAATTTTGTTTTCATATTGGTTGTAATGTGAATTGTTCTAACTCTGCTCTGCACCTGTTCTGATGATTAATGCTATTTTATTATAGTTATGATAATTTCTGACTTTCTGCAAAGAGGATTCATAAAAGAATGAATTGATTTTTATTTCATGGTTGATTGGATGTTTAATTTGTTTGCTTTTTACATGATATACTTGTGTATTTATAAACTGCAATAAATATAACTAATTAATACAGATTAATAAGGAATTTTTAATGTTGGTAGGTTCTTGAAATAATTGAAGTCAAATGTTTTAAAGTTTCATGCATGATGTATAATGGCTGTTACCAACTACTTAGAAAGCCATTGTAGGGTGCAGTATATGGCATTATTTATCAGTAAGAATACAACTAGTAGGTCTTAGACCTCATGTTGTGGTCGTGGACCCTTGGGCCGGTTGGGACAATGAAAGGTATGCTTTGGAAGACCACTGTAAGCGTCCCAGCTGGGAGGCGGCTCGGAGAGACTCAGAAGAGGCTTCACACTGGAAGTCCGAGGTCCCCCCAGGAGATGCCCATAGGGACCCAGACCTCTTGGACTTAGGTGGAGTCCTATGTGACCAAGGACCCAGGCAGTGGCTGAAGAGATGGAGGGCTGGACCCAGGTAGCCGAAGAGTCTTCACCCTCGGAAGCCCGCGGCTCCCCCGGGAGGAGCCCGTGACAGCCCGAGCCACTGGGACATAGGAGAATCCTTCTGGGCCAGCAAGTACCGGAAACCTGAGGTGAGGAAGAAGCCAAAGTCGGAGTCCAGGAGCGAAGCCGGGTCAGAAGCCAGGAGTCAGAGAACCAAACCAAAGCCAGGGATGAAGCAGAAGATGGAGTCGTGGACGGAGCCGGGTCGGAAGCCAGAAGTCAGACATAGATACCAAAGCCAAGGGATGGAAGCAGAAGAGAAGTCAGGAAGCAAGCCAGGTCAGAGACAGAAGCAATCCAAAGTATTTGCAGCAACTAGCAAGTCAGGAAACCTGAGGAACCTCGTTGCAAGGCAAAGGCTGATGAAGCTGCAGGGTTTAAATACCCTGCAGCGTGTGACGTCACCCGGAGGGGGGAGCAGAAGCGCCGCGCACTGCTTCCACTTCCTCCCCCCAGAGCAGGAAGATCAGCTGGCCTCTCCTGCTGCCACCGGCCTCCTGCGTACGGGCGACCGATCTTCCTGTTTGGGGGGGGGGGAGGGAGGAGAGCGGAAGCACAGCTTCCGCTCCCCCCCCCAGCAGGAAGATCGGTCGGCCGTATGGCCCGAAGATAGCAGGAGGCCGGTGGCAGCAGGAGAGGCCAGCTGATCTTCCTGCTCTGGGGGGAGGAAGCAGAAACTGTGCACAGGCTTGAATGTGTATGTGTGGATGAGAATGGGAGCCTTGGTGTGTGTGTAGGTGAAAATCGGAGCCTGGGTGTGTATGGGAGTGAGAATGGAGTCTTGAATGTGTGTAGGTGAGAATGGAAGCTTGAATATGTGGGTGAGGATGGAAGCTTGAATGTGTGTATATATGGGTGAGAATGAGAGCCTGGATTTGTGTGTGTGGGTGAGAATGGGAGCCTGGGTTTTTGTGTGTGGGTGAGAATGGGAGCCTGGGTTTGTGTGTGTGGGTGAGAATGGAAGCTTGAATATGTGGGTAAGAATGGGTGCTTGAATGTGTGTATGTGTGGGTGAGAATGTGACCTTAAATGTGTGTATGTGTGGGTGAGAATGGGAGCTTGAATGTGTGTATGTGTGAGTGAGAATGGGAGCTTGTATGTGTGGGTGAGAATGGGAGTATGGGTTTGTGTGTGTGGATGAGAATGGGTGCCTGGATGTGTGTCTGTGTGTGCATAAGAATATAAGCCTGGGGAGGGGTAAGAAAGTGAGAACTTGTATGTATGTCTGCAGAGAATGTGAGCTTGGCGCGGGGTGGGGGGGGAGAGCATACGAGAGTGAGAGCTTGAGTGTGTGAGGGAGTCTGCGAGAGAAAGCATGTATGTATATATGTGTGTGTGTGGAAGGGAAGAAGACAGTAGTAGAAAAGACACTGAAGAGGAATTAGGAAATGAGCGACAAGGGAAAAAATGGGAAAAAGAGACCAGGACCAACTGATTAGAAAAATACAAAGATCAGACAACAAAGGTAAAAAAAAAATATATATATATAAAGAGAGAGAGAGAGAGATGTTAGCAATTTAAATATGTCATCTTTGGGAATGTGCATTCTTATATTTTTGTATTTTGCTCTTTCTTACGTATTCCACTGTTCAGACATTTTAGTTTCTCAGGCTTTCTATTTTGGCTTTATCTGCATGTTTCTGTTTCTAATTTATAGTCTCTTATTTCTATATTAGGTAAGGGTCAGTCTCAGTTTTGCCTGTGTGTGACGGAAATGCAGTATTTCTAGCATATAGTTTCTCTGTAGTAGTAGTCCAGCTTGTTCTGTTATTCTAGTACGTGATGTATTAATGTTCTAGGGCCTGGTGTAGTATTTGCATTGCTGCTTGAATCCTGAGAGTCAGTGCTGTGACTGTATGGCAAGGTTCCAGATGCCTCTTTCTTTGCAAGAGTTTGTTACTTCACAAAATAGCAGTGGAGGGTTATTTTTTGCTGAGATGACACCAGAATTTGAATTTTTTTTTTCATGTTACTTGTAATGTGAATTGCCCTAGCTCTGCGCCACACCTGTTCTGATGATTAATTATATTTTATTGTATATATGAAGATTTCTGGGTTTCTGCAAAGGTGGTTCATGAAAGAATACATTAATTTTTGTTTTATTATATGATTGGATTTGATTGTTTTCTATACTTGAAATAATTGAAGTAAATTATTTTATAGTTTCATACATGACACATAATGGCTGTTGCAAACTACTTAGAAAGCCATTCTAGGGTGCAGTATATGGCATTATTTATCAGTAAGAAAACAACTAGTAGACCTGCATGCCTTGTGCCAACCCATGTTAACCTTGTGCCCACCCAAAAAATCAATTCTGGCTACGCCACTGAACTAAGTACTTACTGGGAGCGACCTCGTTGCAAGGCAAGGTAGGAGAGGCAGACGCCGGCTTAAATACTCTGCCGGCGTCTGACGTCAGAAAGAGGGCGGTTCAGCACTTCCGGGTGCTGAACCTACAAAGAGTGCGCCCTCGCGCGCGCGTTCCCCAGCAGGGGGAGGAGTCGGTTTCGGGCCTCGGCGGCGTCTCCACGAGGGAGACGCCGCTGCCATGCGGCCAGGCAGGCCTTCCCCTTCGCGGCTCGCGGCATGGCTGGAGGGACCAGGAAAAAGGTAAGGACCTGGTCGCTAGCCTAGCGACCAGGACCACAACACTAGTGGTTAGTGTTTGGTATCCTCTGGCAACAAATTCCAAAGTTTAATTGTGCATTGAGTGAAAAACAGCTTTCTCCGATTAGTTTTAAATGTGCCACATGCTAACTTCTGTTATAATTAGTGAGGTTTGGGTGAACTCTTGGACACTGTGGCAGCTGACCATGCCCACGGGGGGGCAGTCCCGTGAGGGGCCACAGTTCAGACTTAGCTTAGGACACACAAACACAGAGATTGATCTTTTATTAGATAATGTGATGAAGCCACCAGATGTGGCAGTAGTGAGCAGTTGAAGTAGCCCGGCTGGGCTGGTATCTCTCAGGCACTGGAACATTGACTCCTCCGGGAGCAGTGCTGTAGGGAAAGAACTGAGAATAATGAGTACAGTGGAATAAGCACAAGCCCCAGTATGGAGAACCCCAGGATAGGGAGAGCAGGCCCTCGGGGAGCGAGTACCTGATCCCTGAGAGCTGAGAGGCTTGAAGGTATTGTACTCACACAGCGGTTCCACGTAAGAGATGGCACAGGGCTGGAATGGAGGCAGGCCCTCGAGGAGCGAGTACCTGGTTCCAGGGAACAGCTTTGAGGTGAAGATGGTGTTGTAGATAGCAAATCCTTCCAGACAGAAGAGAAGGTAGGAGCAGGCAGCGAGTCAGGGAATATGGGCCCTCGAGGAGCGAGTACCGGTTCCTGATAGTGACCTGAAAAGCAAGTGAGGCCCCCGAGGAGCGGGTACCCCGTTAGCATTAAGAGTCCAATGGAATTGGAGGCAGAGTAACTGGGTTCGGAGAGCGAATCCCATCAGTAAGGTATCCCCATGCTAACTCAAAGGCTAACAAACAATGTAGGCTTTAAATATCCGGGCAGCGTGATGTCATCACAGGGGGACGCCCCTGAGGTTTGCGCCAAGTAGGAAATAAGAATGAGGGCCGCACGGTGCGCGCGCCCTAAGGTACAAGCGGAGCACGGCGGGAGACAGCACCGAAGCCGGTCCGGGGATGCTGGAGAGGATGGCAGGCAGGTGCCGCGGCAGCCAGGCATGCATCCATAGTGAGAGGAGGTGCAAAGAAATGTAGGCAGAGTGAAACCATCGGGAAGGGACGGTTGCAACAAATTCATGGAGTGCCTCCTAGTCTTTCTATTATCCGAAAGAGTAAATAACCGATTCACATCTACCTGTTCTAGACCTCTCATGATTTTAAACACCTCTATCATATCCCCCCTCAGCCATCTCTTGTGGATAAAAATGAACAAGTAAATGTAGTGTATTTTGATTTTCAGAAGGCATTTGTCAAAGTCC
Organism: Rhinatrema bivittatum; assembly: GCF_901001135.1. Classification (NCBI taxonomy): domain Eukaryota; kingdom Metazoa; phylum Chordata; class Amphibia; order Gymnophiona; family Rhinatrematidae; genus Rhinatrema; species Rhinatrema bivittatum. The sequence goes on from NC_042631.1 coordinate 61,760,965, forward strand.
CTCATGAGAGACTTCTAAGAAAACTAAAAGTCATGGGATAGGAGGCGATGTTCTTTCATGGATTGCAAACTGGTTAAAAAATAGAGAGTAGGATTAAATAGTTTTTTCAGTGGAAAAAGATAAACAGCAGAGTACCTCAGGGATCTGGATGTGAACTGGTGCTTTTCAATATATTTATAAATGATCTGGAAAGGGAGACAAGTGAGGTGATCAAATTTGCAGATAACAGAAAATTATTTTGATTAGTCATTTCACATGCAGATTGTGATAAATTGCAGAAGGACCTTACAAGACTGGAAGATTGGACATCTAAATGTCAGATGAAATTTAAGATGGACAAATGCATGGTGATGCATATAGGGAAAAATAACCCTTGCTGTAGTTACACGATGTTATATTCCACATTAGGAGTTACCACCCAGAAAAAGATCTAAGCATCATAGTGGATAATACATTGAAATCATTAGCTCAGTATGCTATGGCTGTCAAAAAAGCAAACAATGTTAGGAATTATTAGGAAGGAAATGGTGAATAATATGGAGAATGTCATAATGCCTCTGTATCACTCCATGGTGAGACCACACCTGCCGCGTCTCAAAAAAAGATATAGTTGCATTGGAGAAGGTACAGAGAAGGGCAACTAAAATGATAAAAGGGATGGAATGGCTCCCCTATGAATAAATGTTAAAGAAGTTAGGACAGTTCAGCTTAGAGAAGAGATGACTGAGGGGGGATATGATAGAGGTCTATAAAATCATGAAAGAGGTTTATAAAATCATGAAAGTAAATGTAAATCGGTTATTTACTCTTTCAGATAACTCCATGAAGTTAGCAAGTAGCACATTTAAAACAAATTAGAGAAACTTCTTTTTCACTCAACACACAATTAAGCTCTTGAATTTGTTGCCAGAGGATGTGGCTAGGGCAGATGGTGTAGCTGGGTTTAAAAAATGGTTTGGATAAGTTCCTAGAGGAGAAGTCCATAAACTGTTAATCAATAGTGTATAGCTACTGATTGTTGCTGGCACTAGTAGCATGGGATTTATTTAATATTTGGGTACTTGCCAGATACTTGTATCTTGTTTTTATTTTCTTATGTTCTTATGGATTGGCCACTGTTGGAAAGGGGATGCTGGGCTTGATGGACCCTCGGTCTGACCCAGTATGGCAACATCTTTTATTATCAACTTTAGGGCCTCATTCACTAAGCATTTTTACCATAGACACAAAATGGGAGAAAAGCCTTAGTAAATCAGGCTCTTAGTTTTATCACATTGGCTGTATGAAAAGAAATGTAAAAACTGTGATCTGAAATGATTTGATTTTCTGGTTTTTTTGTTTTTATTTTATTACATCTTTTAATGTTTTATTTATTTATATGCTTTTATATACCGACTTTCGTTGGCGTATATCACATCAGTTCACATTATAACAGAGGAATAGTATGACTGTATGTCGTACTATTTATACATTGCAACATTAACTTTAAGAGGGGAACATTATAACAAGCTTTATAACATTTGGCAAAAAACCTTAGTGATAGAAACAGTTAAGTAAGTTAAGCAAGTTAAGCAAGAATAAGGTAGGTATAAAGGATAGGTATAAAGGATATGATGGGGATAACCTGAGTCAGAACATGCAAAATTTATAATGTAGAAGCGGCAGATGGAGTATGTACGGGGTGACATGAACCAGATTTAGATGGGAGGATAGAGTGTATGGGAGAGGGAGATATGGGGTGAGGGGAAGGGAAGGTAGGGGGGGAGGTGGAGCAAGTGGGGGGAGGGGTTAGGTAGGGTGTTGGTAGGCTTTTTGGAAAAGCCATGTTTTCAATTGCTTTTTGGAAGATTGGGTGGAGAGTTCCAGTCTGAGTTGGGAAGGTAGTTTGTTCAAGAGGGTGGGGCCAGCTACAGAGAAGGTATGTTGTCTGGTGGAGGTAAGGCACGCTAGTTTTGTATGGGGTATGTGTTTTGGGATCGCAGGTTTTCTGGCTATGTTATGGTTGGTCCATTTGATTTTTTGGTTGTAGATGGTTTTGTGAAGTATGCTGAGAATTTTGTATTGTGATCTGTGTGTTGTGGGAAGCCAGTGTAGTTCTTTTAGAATTGGGGTGATGTGTGAGGAGTGATTGGTGTTTGTGAGGGATCTGGTTGCAGCGTTTTGCAGTAGCTGAAGAGGTTTTGTGGTGGAGGCGGGCAGTCTGAGGAGGAGGGAGTTACAGTAGTCCAGCTTGGATAGTATGAGGGATTGGAGTACTGTGCGGTAATCATGGTGGAATAGTAGAGGTTTGAGTTTTTTGAGGACTTTTAGTTTGTAAAAGCCTTCTTTGATTGTCATGTTGATGTGTTTTTTCATGTTGAGGTCTGAGTCAAGGGTGATGCCGAGCTCTCTAACCTCATTGGTGAGAACAGTGTGTGGTTGATTGGAGGTGCTGTCTTTGCTGGTTTTGGTTGTGGTTTTGTTTGATATGTGAAGGATTTCGGGTGTTTTGTGGTTAAGGGGAGGGATATCTGCGTGAGGAGATTTGATATTTGGATGGAGAGGGAGTTCCAGAATGCGATGGTGTTAGATATGCTTTCTTTGATGGGGAGAAGGATTTGGATGTCATTGGCATAGATGTAGAATACGAGGTCCATGCTGGAGAGGAGTTTACAGAGAGGGAGCATGTATATATTAAATAGGGTGGATGAGAGGGATGATCTTTGTGGGACTCCTTGGGGGAGTTGATATTGGTCTGATTCATGGTTGTTGAGGCGAACTTTGTAGGATCTGTTGGATAGGTATAATCGAAACCAGTTGAGGGGTTTTTTCGCTTAGGCCGATCTCCATCAGTTGTGTCATCAGTGTGTTATGGGTTTACGGTATTGAAGGCGGCAGAGATGTCCAGTAAGATGAGAAGGTAGGAGTGTCCAGCGTCGATGTCTCTCAGGGCTGTGTCTGTGAGCGATAAGAGAAGAGTCTCGGTGCTGAGGGATTTTCTGAAACCAGGTTGGGTGAGGTACAGGATGTTTTGATTTTCTAGGTGTTCAGAGAGTTGGAGGTTTACGTGTTTCTCAATGATCTTGGATATGAATGAGAGATTTGAGATAGGTCTGTAGTTGGAGAGGTCGGAGGAGTTGAAATGTGGTTTTTTGAGGATGGGTTTGATTATGGCACATTTCAGGGCTTCTGGGAAGATGCCTTGGTCCAGTGATGTATTTATTATTTCTGCAATAGGTTTGGCGATGGTGTCAGGAATGAGTTTGAGAGACTTGACTGGGATTGTGTCAATGGGGTGTGTTGCTGGGTTGATTTTCTGGATGATCTTTTTTACTTCAGTTGAGGCGATAGGTTTGAAGTTGGACCAGGTGGGTGGAGTTTCGTTGAGTGAGGTCGATGTTTCTTCTTTAGTGTAACGGTTGGGAGTAATGAGTTTGCTGATTTTGTCAGAGAAGAATCAGGCAAGGTCTTCACAAGTCTTTGTTGTTGTTGTCTGAAGATGGTGCGAGAGGGTGGGGTTGCGTCAGTTTGGTGACGAAGTCAAAAAGGGTTCTGGGGTTGTGTTGGTGTTGATGAATTTTTTGTTCGTAGAATTCATGCTTTGCCTTGTCGGTGTCGGTTCTGTAGATGTAGAGGAGTGTTCTGTATCTGTCAAGGTGGGGTGGTGTGGGGTGTCTTCTCCAGGTTTTTTCGGCTTGACGGAGGAGTCTTTTGGTGTTTTTCAGTTCAGGGGTGTACCATGGAGTTTTGTAGGAGTAGCTGTGGGGAATTGCTGTGGTAATGATGGGGCATTTAGTCTTGGCGATTTTTGCATTAATGTCAATCCAGGAATTGATGGCCGTGTTTGGATCCTTGAGGTCTAGTGCGGTTAGGGCGCTGGGGAGGTCTTCGGCGAGGACGTCGCTGGGGCACAGCTTGGGGAAGCTGATGTAATTTTTGGAGTCATTTGGTGTGGGGTGGAGGGTGTTGAAGTGTAGGGAGGTCTGGATGAGTTTGTGGTCAGACCAAGGAATGCTGGTGGTGGTAGGAGGTCTTTTGGTTGTTGAGATTTTGCTGTTGATGAAAATCAGGTCGAGGGTGTGTCCTGATTTTTGCGTTGGAGAGTGAATGATTTGCTTGAAGTCCATCGCATTCATGGTATCGAGGAGGAGTTTGCATTGTGGTTGTAGGGGGGAGATGTCCATGTGGAGTTTGAAATCTCCTAGGATTATTGCTGGTAGGTCCATGTTGATTTGTGAGGTGATGGTTTTGATGAGGGTGGAGAGGTTTTGGCCTAGACAATTGGGGGGGGGGCGTATAGTAGGAGGATTTGGAGGTTTTTGGATTTAAAAAGGCCTATTTCTAGGGGGGGTAGGGAGGTGATGGGGATGCATTTGATATTGAGCTTTTTTCGTGCTATGAGGAGAAGGCCACCCCCTTTTTTCTTTGGTCTGGGTAAGGAGACGATGTTGTGGGTTGCATGAGGTAGTTGATTGATTAGGACTGTGTCAGATTTTTTGAGCCATGTTTCGGTGATGGATAATGATGTCCAATGATTTTCTTCTAATTCCTAAAAAGGTCACAGAGTTACAATGTCTGCTTACATACACTTCTGCCATTGTGAACGGTTTGCTATTTATTTATATTTATTTATTTAAATAATTTATATACCGGAGGTTCCTGTATAATATACATATCACCCCGGTTTACATATAACAGTAACAATCGCTACATTTTGCGGTTTACATAGAACAGTATTAAACAACGAAGTTTTACATTGAGCAAAAAGAAGTAAACAAGTTTTAACATTGAAACAAACGAAGTAAACAAGTTTTTACTTTGAAACAACTTAATAGAAGTAGGCAAATAGTAAATACTATTAAACCATTAATAGACATGCGGTTAATAAATCCAAAAATAACATGGAGATATGTAAGTCCACATGAATGTGTATGTAGACTATATGTAGACAGCATGAATGTGTGAATCTCTAATTGAATAAAAAAAAAAAAAAAAAAAAGATCTGAAAAATATCATTGTGGGAGTGAAAAGACTTTTTTTTTTTTTTTTTTTTTTGTTATCTCATTTTAACCTCTTTAAAATGATTTCCTTCATTCTATTTCAACAGCTTTATGGCTCCAATCCTGTGTTTGGGCATAACAAAGATTTTTATGATCAAGAAGAAGCCAAGCTGGGTGGAGGAAAAATTCCCTTCACTGACTATAGAGGCAGTGGGGCAATTCTGGGAGAATTAAACTGCCTCACAAAGCATCCCATGGAAGTCACTATCTCCTGTGAAACTTTGGTGCAGGTCAGAATTTATTATAATTTAGTCAAACTTTCTCAAATTCAGTAGAATTTTGCTGAGATACAGAACAGGAGAAAAATCAGACTTGAGGTGTGAAATTAGAAATGAAAATGTAATCGAGTCATAATTTCTATGCTACATCTCTCAGCTCATCACCTTGCCATATCAATGTTATTGCCAAAATTGTACATGAGCAGCCAATTTGTAAAGCAAGTGTTCCAGAAGGTTTAGTTTTAGTTGTTTTAAAAACTGCTCTACATTGTAAGAAAAGATTCAGAAAACTGCACTACTGCAATACAAATGTCCTACCTTATGCTTACTCTCTTTGGAGGATAAACTCTTCTGTCGGATCCCCTAGAAACAGGTATTCTTATACCCAGATGTGCCAGATTTTCTATCTTAACTGCACATAACGAACCATGTCTGTGTCTAGGTGTAGTCTCAAGTCTTATATACATCCTCTCTTCAGATGTTACTCTCATTCATTTAGGGGTAGATTTTCAAAATGTGCACACGGTGCGCACACATGGACACGCAATTTTATAACATGCCAGGTTGGCAATTAAGGAGCGGACTGGTAGGGAACTTCCCCAACCCCCTAGCCTAACCTCCCTTCCCCTTCCTCTATCTTGCCCTCCCCTATCCCTATCCTAACTAGCCTGATTTTTATTATCTCACCTTTTGTTCCTGCCTTGGAACGGCACCCTGCCATCACACGATCCCCCAGCACAGTGGCAAATGACTGCTGTGCCGGGCACCTCTAGACCCGCCCCCCCAGACTGCCCCTTTTTCAAGCCCCAGGACTTACACGTGTCCCGGGGGGTTACGCGTGTGGCCGGGCCTTTTGAAAATTGGCCCGGCGCGTGTAAGGCCCGGCCACACGCGTGAACCCCGGGCTTTTCCGTGTGCCGGGGTTTGAAAATCTACTCCTTAGAGTGTAACTGGTGTTAGGGGTATTGCCTTGACCATGTTTCTAGGATTCTGTTGTAGTCCATGATCAATCAGAAGTTGTAGTGGACAAGGGAATGAAACAGCTTCTGATATCTATGTGTATGTTTTGCCATTATGATTATTTATTTTTGTATTTTTATAATTTACCTTGAAACCTGTTTCATAAGACAAAATATAAGTATTTAAAATAAATCAATAAAACATTTCTCTGGGACTGGATAAAGTCTCCTTGGTTTATTTTTATTAGTTTTTACATTTAACTTTTTTGTTTTTAGTTTTTCAGGGTAAAATACATTTCAGGCACAGTCAGCAGGTATTTCCCAGTCTCCAGAGGTTTTTCAGTCTAAAGGGGTAATTTACTAAGCCACAGTAAATTTTAGCAAATAAAGTACATTATTCCAGATAGATGATGAACATTTGCTGGTATCACTGTACAACGTACTAAAGGAAAAGTTGTGCATTTAGGGAAAAAAGAAAATACTTCACAGTGTGATTAAACAATACCATGCAGTATTTTTCTGAATGTATATAATCAAGTCTAAACCTTTGTCATTGGTGTGAGAAAGCAGGTGACTGCTGAGCTAAGGAATAGGAGGATAGATTTTGAGAGAGAGGCAGATTCTACTACTACTACTACCTTAAACAGAAAGCTTGGGGTAACCCGCATGAAGCAGCAGTTCCTACAACCCTAAAAGTCTTGCTGGGCCATTTTGGCCTTTATCTGCTGTCATTTGGGAAATTCTGATATTCTGTGTGCTGTGCGCTGCGTGCCAAAGAAATCAAAGGAGCCACTGTGTCAGTGTCCAAATAAATCTTTACTGTTGCAAATGCTTGTAAGATGGCACAATACTGATCCACAACACCACGAAATATGTTCTTTACAGGATTGTGCTCAATCTGTGCAGGAATATGTGTTGCCACTGTCTAGGGAACTGCTATTCTCCAGGGTTTTGGAAAAATAGAGTCCCAGGTGGGCAGGGTGTCCTTTGGATGGGCAAAGCTGCTGCACAGAGAGTTATAATTCTCTCTCGCCCCAGGGTCTGAAGAATTATCATATGGGTGTCCTTATTGATGGTAGACTTTGCCTTTACTCACTCTTAGATGACTCAACCTTCTTTGCTCTAATGCAGTCCTTAGTTCTTACCTTTTGAATCCCTGATGGGAGGAATCTCCTGGAGCTGGATTCTTAGTGCTCCCAACAGGAATGAAGGGCAATCAGAACTTCCTCCTGGATTTTGACTTAATCTTTACACAACTGGGATCTGGCCTGGCAGGTTAGGAAAGACTGGGGGGGGGGGGGGGGCATGTCTTCCCTAACCTGCCCAGGCCAGACCCAGGATTCCCCATTCTTTGAGCCCAGGAGCTGAACAGGCTCCAGTAAAGCCCCTATCACTTAAAAGTAGAGATGTGAATCGTGTCCTCGATCGTCTTAACGATCGATTTCGGCTGGGAGGGGGAGGGAATCGTATTGTTGCCGTTTGGGGGGGGTAAAATATCGTGATAAATCATTAAAATCATTAAACCCGCTAAAATCGTTAAACCCGCTAAAACCCACCCCCGACCCTTTAAATTAAATCCCCCACCCTCCCGAACCCCCCCCCCCAAATAACTTAAATTACCTGGTGGTCCAGCGGCAGTCCGGAACGGCAGCGGTCCGGAACGGGCTCCTGCTATTGAATCTTGTTGTCTTCAGCCGGCGCCATTTTCCAAAATGGCGCCGAAAAATGGCGGCGGCCATAGACCAACAGGATTCGACGGCAGGAGGTCCTTCCGGACCCCCGCTGGACTTTTGGCAAGTCTTGTGGGGGTCAGGAGGCCCCCCCAAGCTGGCCAAAAGTTCCTGGAGGTCCAGCGGGGGTCAGGGAGCGATTTCCCACCGCGAATCGTTTCCGTACGGAAAATGGCGCCGGCAGGAGATTGACTGCAGGAGGTCGTTCAGCGAGGGTTCCGGCGCCTCGCTGAACGACCTCCTGCAGTCGATCTCCTGCCGGCGCCATTTCCGTATGGAAAATGGCGCCAGCCATACGCGTATGGCCGGCGCCATTTTCCGTACGGAAAACGATTCGCGGCGGGAAATCGCTCCCTGACCCCCGCTGGACCTCCAGGAACTTTTGGCCAGCTTGGGGGGGGCCTCCTGACCCCCACAAGACTTGCCAAAAGTCCAGCGGGGGTCCGGAAGGACCTCCTGCCGTCGAATCCTGTTGGTCTATGGCCGCCGCCATTTTTCGGTGCCATTTTGGAAAATGGCGCCGGCTGAAGACAACAAGATTCAATAGCAGGAGCCCGTTCCGGACCGCTGCCGTTCCGGACCGCCGCTGGACCACCAGGTAATTTAAGTTATTTGGGGGGGGGGTTCGGGAGGGTGGGGGATTTAATTTAAAGGGTCGGGGGTGGGTTTTAGCGGGTTTTAGTGTGCCGGCTCACGATTCTAACGATTTATAACGATAAATCGTTAGAATCTATATTGTATTGTGTTTCATAACGGTTTAAGACGATATTAAAATTATCGGACGATAATTTTAATCATCGTGAAACGATTCACATCCCTACTTAAAAGTTTAAATACCAAAAAATGAACTCAGAGAAAGAACTCCCACCAGGCAGGTTGAGTGCTGCCTGGGCAGAACCCCTCCCAACCCTGGCCAAGACCACAAAACAGGGCTTGCTTGGCTAAACTGGCTGGGCCTGTAAAATAACAAAAACTAAGCTCCTCTCCACCTCTGAACACTGTTCTCAACTCAAAGGACTGCCTTGAGCTATAGCAAGGTTGCAGTTATCTACTGTTATACATAGAATGCCATTTCAGACCCCGCAGAAAGAGGGGCTACATTTGAATCCTACTCTAGCTAGTAGTCTAATAGTAAGTTCCCAGGCCTTACTGGTAACCCAAGACTTCAGGAGGTGGAATAGCCTAGTGGGCTATGAACCATGAGACCAGAGTTCAAGTCCCGCTATCACTCCTTGTGACCTTGGGCAAGTCACTTTACTCTCCATTGCCTCAGGTTCAAAACTTATATTATTATCCATCTGGGGAGAGGTACATACAGTACCTGAATGAAAACCGATGTGATATCTCAGATCAAATGTCAGTATATAAATGAGTATATAAAAATAAATAAATAAATGAGATTGGCCCCTTGGCAGCAGGAGATGACATCATTCAGTACTATTGCTGCTCCTGCTGTCAGAACATAAGAACATAAGAAATTGCCATGCTGGGTCAGACCAAGGGTCCATCAAGCCCAGCATCCTGTTTCCAGCAGAGGCCAAACCAGGCCACAAGAACCTGGCAATTACCCAAACACAGTATTCAAGGTGTCAGCTTGCGTGGGAGACCTACGTGTTGAATCATTGGATTGGGCAGGGGTAACCCAAACCCCAATAATTAAATCTGATTTGGCAAGCCTCCTTCCAGAGATGGATTTAGGAATTTGCCGCCTCTAGGCACTGTTGCTGCTGTTGCAAAAGCCCCCCCCCCTCCCCCAGTAAGATCAGACAACAATGAGCATTTGAAATTGCCATGCTGGGTCAGACTAAGGGTCCATCAAGCCCAGCCTCCTGTTTCCAACAGAGGCCAAACCAGGCCACAAGAACTTGGCAATTACCCAAACACTAAGAAGATCCCATGCTACTGATGCAATTAATAGCAGTGGCTATTCCCTAAGTAAACTTGATTAATAGCCTTAATGAACTTCTCCTCCAAAAACTTATCCAAACCTTTTTTGAACCCAGCTACACTAACTGCACTAACCAAATCCTCTGGCAACAAATTCCAGAGCTTTATTGTGCATTGAGTGAAAAAGAATTTTCTCCGATTAGTCTTAAATGTGCTACTTGCTAACTTCATGGAATGCCCCCTAGTCCTTCTATTATTCGAAAGTGTAAATAACCGAGTCACATCTACTCATTCAAGACCTCTCATGATCTTAAAGCCCTCTATCATATCCCCCCTCAGCCATCTCTTCTCCAAGCTGAACAGCCCTAACCTCTTCAGCCTTTCATCATAGGGGAGCTGTTTCATCCCCTTTATCATTTTGGTTGCCCTTCTCTGTACCTTCTCCATTGCAACTATATCTTTTTTGAGATGCGGCGACCAGAATAGTACACAGTATTCAAGGTGAGGTCTCACCATGGAGCGATATAGAGGCATTATGACATTTTCCGTTCTATTAACCATTCCCTTCCTAATAATTCCTAACATTCTGTTTGCTTTTTTGACTGCTGCAGCACACTGAGCTGACGATTTTAAAGTATTCTCACAGAACAAGCAGGATAGAGCACTGTACGGAAAACATTTCTGTCAAAGTTTCTACAAAGCTTTGACTGACACTGGCACACTGAGTGCACTGAGCATGCTCAGCCTGCAATTATCCTTGTGAGCCACAGGTGTCTCCCTCAGTCTTCTTTTTTCTGCTTTGCAGTAAGCATAGCGGTTAGGAGCTCTGTGAGAATTCGAACACTTTTTCCCTACGGAAACACTTAAACATTTACTGCACAAACACGTTTCCCTGCACGGGCCTCCCTTCGCGTATGTTTATTCGACGCTCGGTGAGTACTATGCACTGTTTTTTCGGTCGGTTCCTGTCACCTCCCTGGCCTGCCAACCGACTGCGGCCTTCCCTCTCACTATGTTTTCAGTTAGCCACACATAGCCTGCGAGTGTCCCTCTGTGACACTCTGCCTAGTTACTAGCGCTAGTGGGACAGGGACTTCCAAGGTTTCCGTTGCCACCAGGGCCCCTGTCGATTTCAGGTCCTTTGATTTCCTCAGTACCCTCAGGCAGTCAATGCCCCCATCGCTACCATTGGTACCCCCTTCAGCCTGTCCTGGATTCTTAGATGCCATTGGTACCCCTCCCCCCCACGGTACACTGATGCCATCGGTCCCTGCATCGTATCTATCAGTGCCATCCATATTTTTCATCCATGGCACTGATTTTTCCTTGGGTTTCATCGGTGCCATCAACACCCGGACGGATGCCATCGACCCACACTTTTGTGTCATCAATGCCATCCATGCCCGGGTCGATGCCATCATCACTTAGGGCACTTCCATCGATGCTAGGGTCATTTCCATCGATGCCATTGTTTATTTTATCAATGTCATTGATGCCCAGGGCATTTCTATCGACGCCATTGTCCATGGCATCGATGCCATCGATGCCAAAGTGGATTCCATCGATGGCAATGTCAATTCCATCGATGGCATCGATGTCAACATCGATTCCATCGGTATACATTTACTACCTGGGATTACTGTCACTGCCATAAATCCCATATACAACATTTCTGGACACCACAGTCATAATGACCTTCCTGTCCAGCATATGCGCAGACATTCTAATAAATTCTTACATGTCCCTGCGCACATTTTCCATAACCTCAGCCCCACAATTCTTCATTGTCGAGCCATGGGGTTTTTTCACTATAAGAACATAAGAAATTGCCATGCTGGGTCAGACCAAGGTTCCATCAAGCCCAGCTTCCTGTGTCCAACAGAGGCCAAAACCAGGCCACAAGAACCTGGCAATTACCCAAACACTAAGAAGATCCCATGCTACTGATGCAATTAATAGCGGTGGCTATTCCCTAAGTAAAATTGATTAATAGCCATTAATGGACTTCTCCTCCAAGAACTTATCCAAACCTTTTTTGAACCCAGCTACACTAACTGCACTAACCACATCCTCTGGCAACAAATTCCAGAGCTTTATTGTGCATTGAGTGAAAAAGAATTTTCTCCGATTAGTCTTAAATGTGCTACTTGCTAACTTCATAGAATGCCCCCTAGTCCTTCTATTATTCAAAAGTGAAAATAACTGAGTCACATCTACTCATTCAAGACCTCTCATGATCTTAAAGACCTCTATCATATCCCCCCTCAGCCGTCTCTTCTCCAAGCTGAACAGCCCTAATCTCTTCAGCCTATCCTCATAGGGAAGCTGTTCCATGCCCTTTATCATTTTGGTTGCCCTTCTCTGTACCTTCTCCATCGCAACTATATCTTTTTTGAGATGAGGCGACCAGAATTGTAGACAGTATTCAAGGTGTGGTCTCACCATGGAGCAATACTAGAGGTAAGTATGACATTTTCCGTTCTATTAACCATTCCCTTCCTAATAATTCCTAACATTCTATTTGCTTTTTTGACTGCTGCAGCACACTGAGCTGACGATTTTAAAGTATTAACCACTATGATGCCTAGATCTTTTTCCTGGGTGGTAGCTCCTAATATGGAACCTAACATCGTGTAACTACAGCAAGGGTTATTTTTCTCTATATGCATCACCTTGCATTAGTCCACATTAAATTTCATCTGCCATTAGGATGCCCAATCTTCCAGTCTTGCAAGGTCCTCCTGTAATGTATCACAGTCTGCTTGTGATTTAACTACTCTGAACAATTTTGTATCATCCGCAAATTTGATAACCTCACTCGTCGTATTCCTTTCCCGATCATTTATATATATATTGAAAAGCACCGGTCCAAGTAAAGATCCCTGAGGAACTCCACTGTTTACCCTTTTCCACTGAGAAAATTGACCATTTAATCCTACTCTCTGTTTCCTGTCTTTTAACCAGTTTGTAATCCATGAAAGGACATCGCCTCCTATCCCATGACTTTTTAATTTTCGTAGAAGTCTCTCATGAGGAACTTTGTCAAATGCCTTCTGAAAATGCAAATACACTACATCTACCGGTTCACCTTTATCCACATGTTTACTAACCCCTTCAAAAAAAGGAAGCAGATTTGTTAGACAAGACTTCCCTTGGGTAAATCCATGTTGACTGTGTTCCATTAAATCATGTCTTTCTATATGCTCTATGATTTTGATCTTGAGAATAGACCCTGGTAGGCCACTACCAGACACATAGGGGCGGATTTTAAAAGGGCCGCGCGCGTAAATCCTTCAGGATTTACGCGTGTAGGGCCCTCGCGCGCCGGCGCACCTATTTTGCATAGGCCACCGGCGCGCGTAATTTGCATAGGCTGCCAGTGCGCATAAAGCCCCGGGACGTGCGTAAGTCCCGGGGCTTTTGAAAAGGGGCTTGAGGGGGGGTGTCCGGGGCATCCCCGAAACGACACGCCGTTTCAGGGGCATGCCCCGGCATTTCGGGGAAGGTTCCGGGGGCGTGGCGCCGGTCCGGGGGCATAGTCGAGGCCTCCGGACCACGCCCCTGAGACCGGAGGACAGAGCGGGGCTGCCGGCGACGCGTGCTAAGTTACGCCTGCTTTCAGCAGGCGTAACTTTGCCGACAAAGGTAAGGGGGTTTTAGATAGGGCCAGGGAGGTGGGTTAGGTAGGGGAAGGTGGGGGGGAGGGTGAAGAAAAGTTCCCTCCGAAGCCGCTCCGAAATCGCAGCGGCCTCGGAGGGAACATGCAGCTCGCGTGGGCTCGGCGCGCGCAGGTTGCACAAATTGCACCCCCTTGTGCGCGCCGACCCCGGATTTTATAAGATACGCGCAGCTACGCGCGTATCTTATAAAATCAAGCGTACTTTTGTTCATGCCTGGTGCGCGAACAAAAGTACGCGCTCGCGTAGTTTTTAAAAATCTGCCCCATAGTGAATTCACTAATTCATTTAAGGGACATTAGACACATTCCTACTCCCATAGCAACCTAAAACTTAACTAGGAACTGATCAAAATTGAGATGAAGGCAGCAGTCCAGCAGCAAGAGGGGGGCTCCCCAGTCTTTTGCATAGATTGTCACATGTATGATTTTTTACCCACCGGTGAGAAGTTGTACATGTGCATGCGATGCAAAGAGCTCCTGGCTCTCAGAGAACGAGTCCAATATCTGGAGGCTAGAGTGGCAGACCAGGAGGAACTGAGGCAGACAGAGAGGTATATAGATGAGACCTTCAGGGACATAGTAGTCAAGTCCCAACTTCAGACTGGCAGCCCTGGTGCTGCCTTGGAGGAAGAAGGTCTCATGATGGGAGAGCACCAACCAGGTGCAGCAGGAAAGGATCCTGTAGAAAGGACCTGCTCTCCAGGTGATGCATTGTCCTTTCGCACTGATGATATCTCCCCAAGGCCTACTGCCCAGGAGGGAAGGGTTAGGTCGGCCATCATAGTTGGTGATTAGATTATTAGCAATATAGATAGCTGGGTGGCTGGTGGGCGTGAGGATCACCTGGTAACATGCCTACCTGGTACGAAGGTGGCGGACCTCACGCGTCACCTAGATAGGATTTTAGACAGTGCTGGGGAAAAGCTGGCTGTCGTGGTACATGTGGGCACCAACGACATAGGAAAATGTGGGAGGGAGGTTCTGGAAGGCAAATTTAGGCTCTTAGGTAGAAAGCTTAAATCCAGAACCTCCAGGGTAGCATTCTCTGAAATGCTCCCTGTTCCATGCGCAGGTCATCAGAGGCAGGCAGAGCTCTGGAGTCTCAATGCGTGGAAGAGACGATGGTACAAGGAAGAGGGATTCAGTTTTGTTAGGAACTGGGGAACCTTTTGGGGAAAGGGGATTCTCTTCCGAAGGAATGGGCTCCACCTTAACCAGGGTGGAACCAAACTGCTGGCGCTAACCTTTAAAAAGGAGATAGCACAGCTTTTAAACTAGAACAAAGGGGAAAGCCGACAGTCGCTCAGCAGCACATAGTTCGGAGAGAGGATACTAATGATGCATTAGAATTAGGGCATCCCGACAGTGAGGTTCCAATAATTAGAAAAATAGTCCAAGTGCCTGTAACTAAAAACTCACCTGAGCTAAAAAAATTCTAACTTATCCCTATCAATTAAAAAGCAGAATGAAAATACAAACAAAAAACAAACTTTGAAATGTTTGTATGCTAATGCCAGAAGTCTAAGTAAGATGGGAGAATTAGAATGTATAGCATACATTAAGAAAGGTGGAAAGAAGGTAAAACAATTACCTGCATGGTTAAAAGGGGAGGTGAAAGAAGCTATTTTAGCCAAAAGTCATTCATTCAAAAATTGGAAGAAGGATCCAACAGAAGAAAATAGGATAAAGCATAAACATTGGCAAGTTAAATATAAGACATTGATAAAACAGGTTAAGAGAGAATTTGAAAAGAAGTTGGCTGTAGAGGCAAAAACTCACAGTAAAAACTTTTTAAAATATATCCGAAGCAGAAAGCCTGTGAGGGAGTCAGCTGGACCGTTAGATGATCGAGAGATTAAAGGGGCACTTAGAGAAAATAAGGTGATCGCGGAAAGATTAAATTATTTCTTTGCTTCGGTGTTTACTGAAGAGGATGTTGGGGAGGTACCCGTAATGGAGAAGGTTTTCATGGGTAATGATTCAGATGGACTGAATCAAATCACGGTGAACCTAGAAGATGTGGTAGGCCTGATTGACAACTGAAGAGTAGTAAATCTCCTGGACCAGATGGTATACATCCCAGAGTTTCTGAAGGAACTAAAAAATGAAATTTCAGACCTATTAGTAAAAATTTGTAACCTATCATTAAAATCATCCATTGTACCTGAAGACTGGAGGATAGCAAATGTAACCCCAAATTTTAAAAAAGGGCTCTAGGGGAGATCCGGGAAACTACAGACCAGTTAGCCTGACTTCAGTGCCAGGAAAAACAGTGGAAAGTGTTCTAAACTTGAAAATCACAGAACATATAGAAAGACATGGTTTAATGGAACAAAGTCAGCATGGCTTTACCCAGGGCAAGTTTTGCCTCACAAATCTGCTTCACTTTTTTGAAGGAGTTAATAAACATGTGGATAAAGGTGAACCAGTAGATGTAGTATACTTGGATTTTAAGAAGGCATTTGACAAAGTTCCTTATGAGAGGCTTCTAGGAAAAGTAAAAAGTCATGGGATAGGTGGCGATGTCCTTTCATGGATAGCAAACTGGCTAAAAGACAGGAAACAGAGAGTAGGATTAAATGGACAATTTTCTCAGTGGAAGGGAGTGGACAGTGGTGTGCCTCAGGGATCTGTATTGGGACCCTTACTTTTCAATATATTTATAAATGATCTGGAAAGAAACACAACAAGTGAGATAATCAGATTTGCAGATGACACAAAATTGTTCAGAGTAGTTAAATCACAAGCAGATTGTGATAAATTGCAGGAATACCTTGCGAGACTGGAAAATTGGGCATCCAAATGGCAGATGAAATTTAATGTTGATAAGTGCAAGGTTTTATGTCTTTTAGTATGTATTGGTTTAATATTTATGGCTTCTGACATTATTTTACTAGGATATCTTTTATTTTTACTTGTTAAATTTTATCTCTTATTATTATTATCATTTGTATTTTTCTTTTATTGTATTTTACTACTATGTTAACCGCTGTGAAGGCTATGCTGAGACAACGGTATATAAATACCAATAAACCTTAAACCTTAAACCATGCTATAATTACACAATGTTGGGTTCCATACTAGGTGCTACAACCCAAGAAAGAGATCTAGGCATCATAGTGGATAACACGTTGAAATCATCGGTTCAGTGTGCTGCAGCAGTCAAAAAAGCAAACAGAATGTTGGGAATTATTAGAAAGGGAATGGTGAATAAAACGGAAAATGTCATAATGCCTCTGTATCGCTCCATGGTGAGACTGCACCTTGAATACTGTGTACAATTCTGGTCGCCGCAGCTCAAAAAAGATATAATTGCGATGGAGAAGGTACAGAGAAGGGCTACCAAAATGATAAGGGGAATGGAACAGCTCCCCTATGAGGAAAGACTAAAGAGGTTAGGACTTTTCAGCTTGGAGAAGAGACGGCTGAGGGGGGATATGATAGAGATGTTTAAAATCATGAGAGGTCTAGAACGGGTAGATGTGAATCGGTTATTTACTCTTTCAGACTAGGGGGCACTCCATGAAGTTAGCATGGGGCACATTTAAAACTAATCGGAGAAAGATCTTTTTTACTCAACGCACAATTAAACTCTGGAATTTGTTGCCAGAGGATGTGGTTAGTGCAGTTAGTATAGCTGTGTTTAAATAAGTTCATGGAGGAGAAGTCCATTACCTGGTATTAAGTTCACTTAGAGAATAGCCACTGCCATTAGCAATGGTAACATGGAATAGACTTAGTTTTTGGGTACTTGCCAGGTTCTTATGGCCTGGATTGAAAACAGGATGCTGGGCTTGATGAACCCTTGGTCTGACCCAGTATGGCATTTTCTTGTGTTCTTATGTTCTTATGTCCACTATTTTTCCCGGCACTGACGTCAGGCTCACTGGTCTGTAGTTACCCGGATTGCCGCTGAAGCCTTTTTTAAATATTGGGGTTACATTGGCCACCCTCCAGTCTTCAGGTAAAATGGATGATTTTAATGATAGGTTACAAATTTTAACTAATGGATCAGAAATTTCATTTCTGAGTTCCTTCAGTACCCTAGGATGCATACCATCTGGTCCAGGTGATTTACTACTCTTTAGTTTGTCATTCTGGCCTACTACATCTTCCAGGGTCACAGTGATTTTGTTCAGTTCGTCTGACTCTTCACCCCTGAAAACCATCTCCGGAACTGGTATCTCCCCAATATCCTCATTAGTAAACACGGAAGCAAAGAATTAATTTAGTCTTTCTGCATAGCCCCACAGTTTGCTACAGTAACTCAGCTATAGATTCTGTGGCAAAAACTGGAAAACTTTGACGCATATTGGCAAACAGTTCTACCTTTCATATTAAAAGGTAATTTTCCAACTTTGTTTGTGTCTGTATATTGTATTGGGAAAATAGTGCTTGTTCTTTTATGAAAACCTGGCAACCCATTGTGCAGGCAGATCGCTGTTGCCTCAGCAAGATGGAGGAAGTTCTATGCTCTGTCCTGAAACTAAATACATTGTTGATAATTAAGGTAATCAGCCATTATGTTATGCTTCAGAAAGGTAGATCCTTTGTCCGAGGTGGAATTGTCGCTACCTGTAAGGGTAAACCCCCACAGATCCTTATTGTCAGAAGGCAAGGCTGAACTGATGCAGGGGCTGGCTGGAGCTTCGCCAATACCAACCTCATTCCCCGCGAGTTGAGCCCTTGGCTGCATGGGGCTGGCTGGTCTTAGGTGGGCCCCTGTGAAGGTGATGGAAGCGCAGCTGGAAGTAGTGAAGAGAATCAGCCCAAGATCGGAAGCCAGAGAGTCGCCAATAGTCAGTCCACAGTCAGATGCCAGAGGGTCGCCAAAAGCCAGTCCAGAGTCTGAAGCCAGAGAATCACCGATAGCCAGTCAGAAGCCAGAAGAATTACCGAAGTCAGTCCGAGGTCATAAGCCAGAAGATCCGTCCGAAGTAACTGGAGCAGGAACAGGACACGGAAGGAAGGAACCGGACTCGGAAGGCAGGAACAGGGCTCGGAAGGCAGGAGCAGGAACCACAAGCACTGAAGACCTCACCAAGGTGAAGGGTCAGTGGTCATATGGGTCGAGGAAGGTGCGGAATCCAGAAGATCGTCAGATGAGGAACAGGAAAACAGACCAGGAGCCAAGAAACCAAGGCAAAGTCTGAGGAGCAACCTTGCCTTAAATGGAGGCAAGCCAGGAGGGGCCCGAGGGAGGGGCCATGACAATTTCCTGCCGTGGTCCCTTTAAATGGCAGCGAGACCGCGCATGCAGCTCTAGGGAGGCCCAGCGAGGGAGGAGCCAGGAAGGAAAGCAAGTAGAGACGCGGCCAAGCCCAGCTGCGGACGGGACGGCCGAGAGAGGCGACACCTAGGATGGCTGCCCGTTGCTGCCAGCGCTCCCGGATCGGTCAGGCCACACTGGTGAGTGAGCAGGACTGGTTGTGGACCACCGCGGCCAGCGGCCATAACAGTACCCCCTCCTTTAGGCCTCCCCCTAGAAGGCTTGGGTTTTCCTGGGTGATCGGTGTGAAATATCTTGATAAGGTCCTTCTCTAGGATGTTAGTAGCAGGTTCCCAAGAGTTCTCCTCAGGCCCGAATCCTTCCCAGGCTAGGAGGTACTCCCACTTGTGGCCTCGCTTCTGGACATCGAGGATCTCACGGCCCTGGTATAGGTTTCCTCCTCCGCTGTGGAGCTTCAGGGACCTTCTGAGTAGGCCTGGTGAGAACCAGGGGTTTCAAAAGAGACATGTGGAAGGAATTATAAATCTTTAGTGTGGCAGGCAGACGAAATTGATAGGTCATGGGACCTAGTTGCCGAATCACCGGGAAGGGACCAATATAGCGGGGGCCAGTCGCATCGATGGGACCCTTAGGCGGATATGCCTGGTACTAAGCCACTCCTTTTCTCCAGGGCGGAATCGTGGAGCCGGTCTAAGATGTTGATCAAAACTTTTTTTTCCATGCGAGCCACCTTTAGAAGCATCTGCTTGGTGTTAAGCGGCTGCCGGCGATGGAACAGGCAATGGCAGGGGCAAGGGTGGCCTGGGTTGTCGCCCAAAAACAATTTGAAAGGGTGAGGCCCCAGTGGAGGTGCAGGAATGTGAGTTGTGGGAGAACTCAGTCCAGGGAAGAAGTGTTGCCCAGTCGTCCTGGAGGGTGTTCACATATAAACGTAGGAATTGTTTTAGAGTCCGATTCATACGTTCCGCCTTGCCATTGTCTTGGGGGTGAAATGCGGTGGTAAAGTCCAAGGAGATGTGAAACTTTTTGCAGAGATTGAGCCAATATCTGGCCATGAATTGAGGCCTGCGATTGGATGCAATGTGCTGCGGTATACCGTGGAGGCGGAAGATATGTAGCATAGAAACATAGAAACATAGAAATGACGGCAGAAGAAGACCAACCGGTCCATCCAGTCTGCCCAGCAAGCCTTACACTTATTTTTTCTCATACTTAACTGTTTCTCTTGGCTCTTAGTAACCTTATGTTCTAATTCCCTTTCCACCCCCACTATTAATGTAGAGAGCAGTGATGGAGCTGCTTCCAAGTGAAATATTGTTTGATTAGTTGGGTAAGCGGCAGCATAGCTCTCTGCCATGAAGCAGAGGGCAATGCTGGAAATGTGTGAAGTATCAGTTTTTCTTTTCCCCTGTCATTGAAGCAGGGAGTCATGCCGGACATGCACTGAAAGTGAAGCATGGCTTGAAAGTCACATTAACCATCATCAAATATTGAAAAGCCTAATAATTAGTAATACCTATAGCCCATGAACCCATCCCTGTTTTTTGTTTTGTTTTTTTTTAATTGGGAGATGGATGCCCTTCATCCTTCTACTCTGTGAAGGTGGACACCTACCACCGGCCACTGGCATCCTGCTCCGTTAATGCTTCTGTGGCTACTGCCACTCCATGCAGAGTTTTACTACCTGCTCTTTATATGCGTCCTCTAGAACTGATGGATCCCATCCCTGTTTTGTTTTTTGGTTTTTTTTTATTTAATTGGGAGATGACAGCCCTACATCCTTCCACTCCATGAAGGTGGACACCTACCACTGGCCACTGGCATCCCGCTCCGTGAATGCCTCTGTGGCTACTGCCGCTCCGTGCAGTGTTTTGCTACCTGCTCTTTTATACGTGTCCTCTGGACCTGATGGATCCACAATGTTTATCCCATGCCCCTTTGAAGTGCTTCACAGTTTTGGACTTAACCACTTCCTCCGGAAGGGCATTCCAGGCATCCACCACTCTCTCCGTGAAGAAATTCTTCCTGACATTGGTTCTTAGTCTTCCTCCTTGGAGCCTCAGCTCGTGACCTCTGGTTCTGCTGATTTTTTTCTGTTGGAAAAGGTTTGTCGTTGTCTTTGGATCGTTAAAGTTTTTCAAGTATCTGAAAGTTTGAATCATATCACCCCTGCTCCTCCTTTCCTCCAGGGTGTACATATTTAGATTCTTCAATCTCTCCTCGTATGTCAACCGATGAAGACCCTCCACCTTCCTGGTCGCCCTTCTCTGTACCGCTTCCAACTTGTCCTTGTCTTTTTGTAGATACGGTCTCCAGAATTGAACACAGTACTCCAGGTGAGGCCTCACCAAGGACCTGTACAAGGGGATTATCACTTCCCTTTTCTTACTCGATATTCCTCTCTCTATTCATCCCAGCATTCTTCTGGCTTTTGCAATCGCCTTGTCGCATTGTTTCGCCGACTTCATATCATTAGACACTATCACCCCAAGGTCTCTCTCCTGCTCCGTGCACATCAGCCTTTCCCCCCCCCCCATCGAATACAGTTCATTCGGATTTCCACTCCCCAAATGCATGACTTTGCACTTCTTGGCATTGAATTTCAGCTGCCATATCTTCGACCACTCTTCCAGCTTCCTTAAATCCCGTCTCATTCTCTCCACTCCTTCCGGCGTGTCCACTCTGTTGCAGATCTTAGTGTCGTCCGCAAAAAGACAAACCTTACCTTCTATCCCATCCGCAATGTCGCTCACAAAGATATTGAACAGGACCGGTCCCAACACCGATCCTTGCGGTACACCACTTAAAACCGCTCTCTCTTCAGAGAAAGTTCCATTTACCATCACGCATTGTCTTCTGTCCGTCAACCAGTTTGCAATCCAGGTCACCACTTCGGCACTCACTCCCAAGCTTTTTGTTTTATTCACCAGTCTCCTGTGCGGAACCATATCAAAAGCTTTGCTGAAATCCAAGTAGATGACATCTAGCGCTCTTCCTTGATCCAATTCCTTGGTTACCCAGTCGAAAAAGTCAATCAGATTTGTCTGACAGGATCTTCCCCTGGTGAATCCATGCTGCCTCTGGTCCATCAATTCTCCGGACTGTAGATAGTTCACTATTCTCTCTTTCAACAGTGACTCCATTACTTTTCCCACCACCGAAGTGAGGCTAACAGGTCTGTAGTTACCAGCCTCTTCTCTGTTCCCACTCTTGTGAAGCGGGACCACCACCGCTTTTCTCCAATCACTCGGCACCACTCCCGTTTCTAGGGATCTATTGAACAGGTCACACAGCGGACCCGCCAGCACATCTCTGAGCTCCCTCAGAATCCTTGGATGAATCCCATCAGGCCCCATGGCTTTGTCCACTTTCAGATTCTTTAGCTCTTCCCATACATTTTCTACTGTAAAATGATTTTCATCTATTCCACTACCCTCCAGCTTCTTGTGTAGAAATGGTCCTTCTCCAGGGTCTTCTTTAGTGAACACAGAGCTGAAGTATTCGTTTAATATTTCTGCCATTTCTTTGTCTCTCTCCACACATTGATCATTACCACCTTTCAATTTCACTATACCACTTTGAACCTTTCTCTTTTCGCTGATGTATCTGAAAAATGTTTTGTCACCATTTTTTATCTCCTTGGCAATCCTCTCTTCCGCTTGACTTTTTGCCAACTTGATTAATTTCTTCGTCTCCCTCAGTTGAATCAAATATTCTTCTTTGTGCTCCTCCCTTTGGGATCTTTTATATTTCTTGAATGCTGTTCTTTTAGCTTTAATTTTGTCAGCCACCTCGTTTGAGAACCAGATAGGTTTCATTTTTCTTTTGCTTTTCTTTACATTTCTAACATAAAGAGTAGTTGCCTTGGTGATTGCTCCTTTTAGATTGATCCACTGCTGATCCACATCTCTCTCATTCTCCCATCCATTTAGTTCTTCCTCTAGGTACTTCCCCATTTTGTCAAAGTCCGTGTTTTTGAACTGTAAAACTCTGGTCTTTATACTTCTTTTCCATATTCTTTTAGTGATATTAAACCATACCGTTTGATGATCACTGGTGCTGAGGTGGGCGCCCACCTGGACATCAGAGACATTATCTCCATTAGTGAGCACTAAGTCGAGTATATTTCCTTCTCTCGTGGGTTCTAATACCATTTGTTTGAACAAAGTTACTTGCATGGCATCCACTATTGCTCTACTATTTTTAGATTCTGCAGATGGGATTTTCCAGTCTACATCTGGCATATTAAAGTCACCAACGATCACCACTTCTCCCTTCTTACCTATCTTATGGATGTCTTCAACCAGGTCTCTGTCCAGCTCTTCCTTTTGGTTCGGGGGCCTGTAAACCACTCCACTTGCAGCTCAGATGCTTGGATATTGTTTCTGACATAAAGAGCCACACCTCCCCCTTTTCTATCCACTCTGTCCTTCCTTAACAAGTTATAGCCTGGTATTGCCGTATCCCAATCATGAGATTCTGTGAACCATGTCTCTGTGATAGCAACAATATCCACTTCTGCCTCTGTCATTAGGGCCTGCAGATCTGGTATTTTATTTCCAAAACTATGAGCATTTGTGGTCATAGCTTTCCAGGTACTCTCTTTAAGATTATTGCTTTTCCTGTACTCCTTATGAGACTTTAGTTGAGATTTGTTATTCACTTCACTCTTTCCTTTTGCAGTTGTGCCACTGATGCCAGAGTTATCCATCTCAATTAGCTTTTTCTTTTGGTTATGGATCTTGAAATTCTGCATGCATTGGTTTTCTCTCTTTTCTGGTAACACTTCAATGTTTTTCTCTAGGACTTCAGTTATTAATATAGGGAAGGCTTTTTGTTCTTGTTGCATTTGATACTGTGTGTGTCTCCTAGTAACTGGTCCAATTCTACCAGAGCCCACTGTAATCCTGGTTTTTAATGATTTACTTAATGACCTGCTTGAGTGGGGGGGCCAGAACAGTTGGGCCAGATGGGGAGAAGATGGGAGGACAGGTAGGGGCGTAAAACAGGCCATTTTTGAAAATCAGTCCACTACTACCCATATCACTGTTTTGCCCGCCGAGGGCAGGAGGTCCACGATGAAGTCCGTGGAGATGTGTGTCCATGGCTCTGTGGGGATTGGAAGAGGTTGTAATAGCCCCCAAGTTTTTCCTGCTGGAATCTTGTGTTGAGCACAGACTGGACATGAGTCGGCATATGCCGACTCATGTCGGGAAGACCCAGATCACGGTCTTCCCGTCAGACGGTGGTAATTCCACGATAAAGTCCATGGACAGGTGGGTCCAGGGCTCAGTAGATACAGGTAGTGGCTGAAGGAGACCCCAGGGATGACCCTGCAAGGTTTGCTGTTGGGCGCAGGTAGGACATGACTGGATGTAGAGCCGGACATCTCTCTTGACCTACGGCCACCAGTAGAACTCAGTCAGAAGTTCTAGAGTCCAGGCAGTACTTGGGTGCCCTGCGGTCAGGGAATCATGGGCCCATGCTAACACCTTTCTTTGTGAATGAGTGGGCACCGCTGTCTTGCTCGCGGGGACCACCTCGGATGCGGCCAAAAGAACCTTGGCTGGGTCCAGGATGTATTGAGGTGAGTCATGGTCTCCGTCATGTGGGAAAGGGCATCCGCTCAGACGTTCTTAGCTGCCGGTCTGTAATGGAGGGAGAAATTGAATCGGCTGAAAAAGAGGGACCAGCGCGCCTGCTGTGAATTAAGGCGCTGGGCATGGCACAGGTACTCTAGATTTTTATAGTCAGTGTAGACGACCACTGGGTGCTGGGCTCCCTCCAACCACTGGCGCCATTCCTGGAACGCTAGCTTGATGGCCAGTAGTTCTTTTTCTCCTGTGCCATAGTTTCTCTCTGCGGGGGAGAACTTGCGTGAGAAATAGGAGCATGGCAGGGATTTACCACTCTTGGACAACTGGCTTAAGACGGCTCCGACTGCCATGTCGGAGGCGTCAACCTCCACGATGAATTGGCATTGAGGGTCCAGGTGCCAGAGGCAGGTGTCTTGGAGGAAGGTGTTCTTCAGATCCTGAAATGCTCATACGGCCGTGGCCGACCAACTCTTAGCGTCGGCCCCCTTTCTCGTAAGAGCTGTCAGCGGGGCCACCATGCTGGAATAGTGAGGGATAAATTGCCGGTAGAAGTTGGCAAAGCCGAGGAACCGCTACAGTGCCTTGATTCCCATGGGTTGAGGCCAATTCTTGATGGTGACGACCTTCTCTGGGTCCATATGGAACCCTGTGGAGGACATAATGTACCCCAGAAAGGGTAATGATTCCTGTTCAAATTGGCATATCTCCAATTTCGCATAAATCCGATTCTCTCGCAGTTTCTGAAGTACTTGATGGACATCTTGGTGATGCGCTTCCAAGTCCTTGGAATATATTAAGGCGTCGTCAAGGTAAACAATCACTGAGGTGTGCAGCATTTCCCTGAGTACCTTGTTCATGAGGTTCTGAAACACAGCCGGGGCATTGCAGAGGCCAAAGGGCATGACGAGATATTCGTAATGGCCATCTCTTGTGTTGAATGTGGTCTTCCACTCATCACCGGGCCAAATTCTCACCAGATTATATGCCCCCCGAAGATCCAATTTCGTGAAGACCTTGGCTCCTTGTAGCCGATCCAATAGTTCTGGAATCAAGGGTAGCGGGTAGCGGTCACGCCTCGTAATGCTGTTCAGGCTGCAGTAATCAATACAGGGTTGGAGGGACCCGTCCTTCTTACAGACGAAGAAGAACCCAGCTCCGGCCGGGGAGTTGGACGGTCTGATGAACCCTCAGTCCAAGTTTTCTTTGATATAGGCGGACATGGCCTGGGTCTCCGAGAGTGATAGTGGGTAAACCCTCCCTCGAGGTGGCGTGGTGCGGGGATCAGGTTGATTGCACAGTCGAAGGGCCTTTGCCCTCACTATGATGGCCATTTTGAGTATTGGTGGGACGGCGATTTTGAGTCTCAAAATGGCGGCGATCGGCGCCATTTTGAGTCTCAAAATGGCGGCGATCGGCGCCATTTTGAGTATTGGGATCGGACGGCCGGCATGAAAGGAGGTCCCGGAGCGACCTGCATTCCGACGCCAGGACTCAAAATGGCGCTGATAGCCTTTGCCCATACTATGTCACAGGGGCCACTGGTGCCATTGGTCAGCCCCTGTCACATGGTAGGAGCACAAGATGTCGCCGATGGCCATGTGACAGGGGCTGACCAATGGCACCGGTAGCCCCTGTGACAAAGACTATCGGCGCCGTGATGAAACTAACACCAAGGGTCTGAGTGAGTTCCCGGACCCCACCGCTGGACCACCAGGGAGTTTTGGTAAATCTTGGGGGGGGGTCAGGAGGGTGGGGGGTTGTAGTTAATTTAGTAGTAATGTATTTACAGATCGACAACTTATTGAATTCTCCATACTTCCGCATGAAACGGAATTGACCCCCCACGAATACGGATCACGTATGCAACGAAACCTTTTTGCCTGCACATCCCTACAGAGCAATGATGACAGTGATGGAGCACTGACAGCATCGGCATGAGAACAATGTGGCATCGAATAATCGAACAACATCGTTGGTATCAGAAAAATGATACCGGCATCGATGGAGTCGATGACCACATCGATAGGAACATTGAAGACACTGATGAAAATGATGTGGGCATCGAGGGCATCGATGTATGGAGGCGGGCACCGATGGCATCAGTGGCATGGCCACGGGCATCAACGGTATGACCACGGATATTGACGGTATCGATTGGATCAACTCGGGTACCAACGGCATAAATGGTATGCATGCCATGGACATGGGCATCGATGGCACTGACATGGGCACTGATGGAATCGAGGTTGGCATGTATTCCATTGATGGAATTTACATTGGCATCGATGGAATCCACTTTGGCATCGATGCCACCCATGGAATTGGCATTGGCATGGATGCCCATTGATGGAATTAACCTGGCATGGATGCCCATCGATGGAATCCACCTGGGCATCGATTTCCATCGATGGAATCGACCTAGCATCGATGGCCATCGATGGAATCAACCTGACATCAATGCCCATCGATGGAAATGACCTGGGCATCGATGGCCATCAATGGAATCGACCCTAGCATCAATGTCCATCGATGGAATCGACCTAGCATCGATACTGATCGATGCCCGTAGATGAAATAGACCTGGCATCGATGCCCATCAATGGAAAGGACCTGGGCATTGATGGAAAGGTCCTGGTCATCGATGGCATCCATAAAATAATTATGGCATCGATGGAAATGACATTGGCATGGATGGAAGTGCCCCAGGCGACAGTGGCATTCACCCGAGCATGGATGGCAGCGACCAGACAAGGTGTATGTCGATCGCATCCATCTGGGCAATGATGGCACAAATGAAACCCAAGGAAAAATCAGTGCGCTGAGGAGAGACTATGAAGACGGCTTCACCACTGGAGGTCCCCCCAGGAGGAGCCCGTAGGGACCTGGGCTTCTTGGTATTAGATGGATCCTATGTGACCAAGGATCAGAAGGGCAGCCTGCTGAGGTAATCCAATGATGCCCAGGAGGTCAGAAGAGACTTCACCCTTGGAAGCTCACGGTCCCCCCGGGAGGAGCCCAGAGGACCCGAGCCGCTGGGCCTTAGGAGTACCTTCCAGGCGATGATAAGAGAACATAAGAAAAACATAAGAACATGTCATACTGGGTCAGACCAAGGGTCCATCAAGCCGAGCATCCTGTTTTCAACAGTGGCCAATCCAGGCCATAAGAACCTGGCAAGTACCCAAAAACTAAATTGATTCCATGTTACCGTTGCTAGTAATAGCAGTGGCTATTTTCTAGGTCAATTTAATTAATAGCAGGTAATGGAATACTCCTCCAAGAACTTATCCAATCCTTTTTTAAACACAGCTATACTAACTGCACTAACCACATCCTCTGGCAACAGAGTTTAATTGTGCGTTGAGTAAAAAAGAACTTTCTCCGATTAGTTTTAAATGTGCCACATGCTAACTTCATGGAGTGCCCCTTAGTCTTTCTATTTTCCGAAAGAGTAAATAACTGATTCACATCTATCCGTTCTAGACCTCTCATGATTTTAAACACCTCTATCATATCCCCCCTCAGTCGTCTCTTCTCCAAGCTGAAAAGTCCTAACCTCTTTAGTCTTTCCTCATAGGGGAGCTGTTCCATTCCCCTTATCATTTTGGTAGCCCTTCTCTGTACCTTCTCCATTGCAATTATATCTTTTTTGAGATGAGGTGACCAGAATTGTACATAGTATTCAAGGTGCGGTCTCACCATGGAGCAATACAGAGGCATTATGACATTCTCCGTTTTATTCACCATTCCCTTTCTAATAATTCCCAACATTCTGTTTGCTTTTTTGACTGCTGCAGTACACTGAACTGACGATTTCAATGTGTTTTCCACTATGACGCCTAGGTCTATTTCTTGGGTTGTAGCACCTAATGTGGAACCTAACATTGTGTAACTATAGCATGGGTTATTTTTCCCTATATGCATCAACTTGCACTTATCCACATTAAATTTCATCTGCCATTATGATGCCCAATTTTCCAGACTCACAAGGTCTTCCTGCAATTTATCACAATCTGCTTGTGATTTAACTACTCTGAACAATTTTGTGTCATCTGCAAATTTGATTATCTCACTCGTCATTTTTCTTTCCAAATCTTTTATAAATATATTGAAAAGTAAGGGTCCCAATACAGATCCCTGAGGCACACCACTGCCCACTCCCTTCCACTGAGAAAATTTTCCATGAACAAGTACCTGTGGCAGTGGGAAGAGATGAAACCGAAGTCCAGGAACAAGCCAAGGTCGGGAGCCAACAGTCA
The DNA here is from genome assembly GCF_901001135.1 of Rhinatrema bivittatum. Classification (NCBI taxonomy): domain Eukaryota; kingdom Metazoa; phylum Chordata; class Amphibia; order Gymnophiona; family Rhinatrematidae; genus Rhinatrema; species Rhinatrema bivittatum. The sequence goes on from NC_042631.1 coordinate 61,789,563, forward strand.
GATATCGAATGCCAAAACTAGGGACGGAAGCAGAAGCCAGAGTCGAAGAACGAAGCAAGGTAAGGAGCCAGGAATCAGACGAGAGGAACAAGCGGGAACCGGGAAGCAGGAAGCAAACTAGCTACTCTGAAGTAGCAAGGCACTGGCTGGCTGTGGCTGCCGGGTTTAAATAACTCGGCAGCATCTGACGTCAGCAGGGATGTGTCCTCTGTCTTCCCGTGCTGGCCCCTTTAAACAGAGAGCCCCTGCACACGCGCGCGCGCGCCTAGGAAACAGGGCCAGCGGCGGATCGCCGGCAGCATCTCCCTCTCAGAGGGGGTGCCGTAATAGGCCGCGTCTCAGGCCTGGGAGGCCGCGTCTTGGGTTTGGCGGACCGGAGGTGAGTGGAGATCCCGGGGCACGGCCCAGGATCGCAACAGTACCTCCTCTCCTACGCCCCCATCCTGGAGGCCGGAGTTTACCTAGGTGATCCACATGAAACTGGCAGATAAGGTCTTTGTCCAAGATGTTGGCGGCTGGTTCCCAGGAATTCTCTTCGGGGCTGTAGCCTTCCCAGGAAAGGAGATACTCCCACTGACAACGGTGGAATCAGACATCCAGGACGTCTTTCACGGTATATGTAATCACCCTGTTCAGCGGTAGAGGTGGTCGGTTCCGGAGACTCAAAATCGCCGTCCCGCCAATACTCAAAATGGCGCCGATCGCCTTTGCCCTCACTATGACGGCAATTGGCGCCATTTTGAGTATTGGGATCGGACGGCCGGCATGAAAGGAGGTCGCTCCCGGACCCCCGCTGGACTTTTGGCAAGTCTTGTGGGGGTCAGGAGGCCCCCCCAAGCTGGCCAAAAGTCCCTTTTTGTTCCAACAGGGCGCCATTTTGAGTATTGGCAGGATGGCGATTTTGAGTCTCAAAATGGCGCCGATCGCCTTTGCCCTCACTATGATGGCGATCGGTGCCATTTTGAGTATTGGCGGGACGGTGATTTTGAGTATTGGGATCGGACGGCCGGCGTGAAAGGAGGTCGCTCCTGGACCTCTGCTGGTCTTTTGGCAAGTCTTGTGGGGGTCAGGAGGCCCCCCCAAGCTAGCCAAAAGTCCCTGTGGGTCCAACGGGGGTCCCGGAGCGACCTGCCGTCCGACGCCAGGACTCAAAATGGTGCCAATAGCCTTTGTCCATACTATGTCACAGGGGCTACCGGTGCCATTGGTCAGCCCCTGTCTCCAGGATTTTAGCTAAGAATGGAAGGTTTAAGATGGTCTATAATTGTTTAAAGATTTATCATCCAAGGTAATAGATTTAGGGATCGAGCGAACTACTGCAGATTTTAATTTTTCAGAGAATATTCCTTCCGTAGAGTTTCAGACCCTGGCTGCCGAGCTGAATTGGAAAAGCAATAGCCTGCACGATATATTCCTGGAGGGACTCTCTCCATGACTTCAGCAAGAGTTGGCTGCCAGAGATCTTCCGGACGATTTGAATGATCTTATTGACCTGGCCGGCCACGTAGACTGCCGCATCCAACGCCGGTTCCAGGAGAGGAGACCCACTCGAGAACTCGGGGGCTCCAGAACCACGCCTCCCCAAACCACGCATTCTCCTCTGGCTTCCCCGGGGCTGCACAATGCTGAACCCATGCAATTGGGCCAGGGTCCAATTTCCCAAGAGGAAAGGAGAAGGCGCCGGTCCCAGGGTCTGTGCTTTTATTGCGGTGGCAAGGGACATTTCCTTGCCCGCTGTCATGAGCGTCCAGGTAACGCTCGGACCTAGAGTCAGTCGGGGAGTTAACTCTAGGTAACACCACCTCTGCCTCCCCGTGAACTGTTCCAGTAACCTTGATTCTCCCGGATGGGAACTTCGACACCCTAGCCCTGGTGGATTCCGTAGCCAGGGGGAACTTTATCCTGTGGGACCTGGTAGAGCAACTCCAATTTGGAGTCCAACCTCAGAAACCCCCCTTACGTGTATCTTTGATTCAGGGGACCCCATTTCCTGGAACCATTTCCACTCTCCTTCACCTCCGCACTGGTCTCTTACACCTCGAGGAGATCTCGTTCCTCATCCTGGAGAGATCCATACATCCAGTCATGTTAGGCCTGCCATGGCTTCGGAAGCACTCTCCCGTGATCAGTTGGGACTCCCTCCAGATTACGTCCTGGGGGCCGACCTGCTTTAAGGAATGTTGGCCTGGCCTCGACCGCTGATACCAAGAGACCAAGGCTCCCAGAAGACCCCTTCTGGGTAAACCCGAGTTAAGACTACACCCAGGCCTGTTTCCTCAGGTCCAGTTGCTGGTGAAGAAGAACCTTTGCAATTAGGCCGCAGTCACCTGACGTCAAAAGAGAGAAGAACGCAGAAGAGGTTGGGCCTATGTATGTATTGTTGACAAGCTGGTCATGCTGTACAAACATGCCCTATATGTCCGGGAAACTGGCAGACCTAAGTCCTGCGGGAGGACTCTTCTTAGGTCTAACTGCACCCTCTCGTCCACTCTCTCTTCCTGTATCCTTGATCTGCGGACCCTTAGAATGCCAGACTCTTGTCCTAGTGGACTCAGGGGTAGGAAGCAACTTTATTTTGAAACGATTAGTGGAGCACTTGCGGATCCCCACCACCACCATGATGACTCCACTACTCCTATATTCAATTCACGGGGAGCCCTTACCAGGCGAAGTAACCCAGCTCATCGAACCCGTCAGTTTACGGACTGGTGCTCTCCATTCAGAGACTATCTCCTTCTTTGTCTTAGAGAAGGCCATGCACCCTATAGTATTAGGGTTACCATGGCTGCAGCAGCATATGCCTCAATTCAACTTTCACGTTGGGGTCCAGATTGCCATGGTAAATGTCTGATGGAGGTCTCTCCTATACCTTGCATGCTAACTACCCCATTGATGTCTGGGTTGCCGCCTCAGTATGCATCTTTTCAAGATGTATTTTCCAAAGAAGGCGCAGATGTACTCCCTCCACACAGATCCTACAACTGTGCCATCAATTTGAAGCCTAACACTGAACCACCCAAAGACAGGGTTTACCCTCTCTCCGTGGTAGAAAATAAAGCTATGTCTGCATATATATAGGAAAACCTTCAGAAAGGCTTCATAAGACCCTCCAAGTCTCCTGCTGGCACAGGCTTCTTCTTTGTAGGGAAGAAAGACGGGACGTTGCGTCCATGCATTGACTACAGAGGTCTAAATGAGATCACTGTGAAAGACTGCTATCCCTTACCACTTATCTCAGAGCTATTTGATAGAGCCAAGATATTCTCAAGCTTGACCTCAAGCGAGCCTACAATCTAGTTTGCATTCGCGCTGGCAATGAATCGAAGACAGCCTTCAATACCCGGGATGGGCACTTTGAGTATCTAGTGATGCACTTCGGCTTGTGCAACGCCCCGGCTGTGTTCCAAACCATGATGAATGACATTCTGCGTGATCTACTCTACAAATTTGAACTCGGCCTGAATACGGATTACGATATGCCTCTGATTTTGGTACTTTGAACGGTCATAATTTTATGTTTATAGTTATTTATATATATATATATATATATATATATATATATATATATATATATATATATATATAGTTTATAGTCTGTAAATCAATGATATTGCTTTCATGACCCTACCTTACCCCTCCCAGTTTATTGCTTTCCTGGTTTTGTTAAGGGCTATGCCCCTAAGTTAACTGTATATATCTGTTCTTTGTAAGGGCTTCGCCCAAAAAGTTCTTGTTTTTTGTGAACCGATGCGATGTGCGAACGGACATCGGTATAGAAGAGACGTTAAATAAATAAATAAATAAATAAATGTGTCATCATGTATTTGGATGACATTTTGATATTTTCCCAGGACTTGAACACTTGTCTGGAAGATGTCAAAAGAGCACTGCTAAGACTCCACAAGAACCGTCTATACGCCAAGTTGTCAAAATGCGAGTTCCACAAGGAATCAATGCATTTCTTAGGGTACATTGTTTCTAACCAAGGTTTCCAGATGGACACAGGGAAGCTGGAGAGCATTCAGAAATGGTCACAACCCACAGGTCTAAAGGCTCTTAGGCGATTTCTGGGATTTACCAACTACTACCAAACTTTCATTAAGAACTATTTCTCACTAACTGTTCCGCTTACAGCAATGACTAGGAAAGGTGCCAACATCGCCAATTGGTCCACGGAGGCAGTGATGGAATGCCAGAAATTGAAAGACGCTTTCTCGAGCAAGCCATGCCTCCGACATCTGGATCCAACCAGGCCCTTCATCGTAGAGGTCGATGCCTCAGACGTATGCCTAGGAGTCGTGCTAAACCAGTCCGGTGACTCTAAGGCTTTACACCTTTGTTCTTTTTTCTCCCAATGTTTCTCGTCAGCGGAGAAGAACTATGGCTTAGGAGATAAAGAACTACTGGCAATAAAGATGGTGTTTGAGGAGTGGCGCCCCTGGCTTGAAGGTGCACAACATCAGATCATAGTTTTGAGGTTGATACCTCAGACATAGACGTAGGGGCCATGCTAAGCCAGGCCGGTGACTCTAAGACCTTATATCCATGCTCATTTTTCTCCCATCGCTTCTCCCCTGCAGAGAAGAACTACGGCATAGGGGATAAAGAAATCCTGGCAATAAAGATGGCATTTGAGGAGTGGCGCCCCTGGCTTGAAAGTGCGCAACATCAGATCACAGTTTTTACAGATCATTAAAATCTGGAGTAACTCCACCACGCACAGTTCCTAAACCATAGGCAGGCGAGATGGTCCCTGTTCTTTAACAAATTTGACTTTGTGCTGAAATACTGCCCTGGAGATAAGAACGTCAGAGCAGATGCCCTATCTCGCTCATTTCTCTCTGAGAACGTACCTGATGAACCCCAACATATCATCGACCCGAAAAGAGTTATCTTGTCAGCTACTCACCCAGTACCTGCAGGTAAGACCATTGTACCCAAGAACCTAAGGTGGTATACATCAGCTGTACAATAAAAGACAAAACTCTCTGTTTGTGCATCCTGATTCTAGCCCAGTACTGTGGCTCCCCACAGGGCTCCTCCCCATGGGCGTGGTCATCTCCCACAGTACCCAAGAATCCACTCAAACACCTCGAAACCATAACAAATACATTTAAAACTAATAAGAGAAACTATTTTTTTTACTCAATGATTAAGCAAGTTCTGGAATTCATTGCCAGAGGATGTAGTGACAATTATTAGTACAGCTGCTTTAAAAAAGATTTGAACAAGTTCCTAGAGGAAAAAGTCCATTAACAATTATTAAGAGAGAGTTGCAGAAATCCATTGCTTATTCTTGGGATAAGCAGCTTGGATTTTAGCTACACTTTTAGATCCTACCAGGTACTTGTGACCTGGATTGGCCACTGTTGGAAACAGGACAACTGAACTTGATGGACCCTTGGCCTATTCTAGTATGGCAAGCCTTATGTTCTTATGTTATTATTCCTCCACCCTATGACTGGGCACTGTTCTCCTGCAGCATAATCATAATAGCATACTCATGACCTGCTCCTACTTTTCAAGGAAACTTTCCTCAACATTGTGAAACTATACTATAGGAGACCATGAGCTGCTGGTGGTCAAATTGGTGCTAGAAGAAAGGCGGCATCTGCTGGAGGGTACCAAGCACTCTATAACCATCTATATGGATCAATAAAACTGAACTTTGGTGCAAGCTCAGAGACTGAACCCCAGGCAAACCTGCTGGTTTTTATTTTTCAACCGCCACGCAGCCTGCCTCTGTTCCCTCTGAGCCCACTCCGAAATCAGAGCGGCCTCGGAGGGAACTTTTCTTCCAACCCCCGCACCTTCCCCTCCCTTCCCCCCCCTCACCCCCCCCCCCCCCCAGCCCTATCTAAACCCCCCAACCTTTGTTGGAAATGTTATGTCTGCCTGAGGGAGGCGTAACTCGTGCACACCAGCCTGGGAGCGGTTTCGGAGGCCTCGGCCATGCCCTCGGAATGCCCCGGGCCGGAACCATGCCCGCGGCCCCACCCCCGGATGATGCGCCGCTGCGACACGCCCCGACATGCCCCTGACACGCCCCCGAAATGCCCCCGGGCCGGAACCATGCCCATGGCCCCACCCCCGAATGACACGCCGCTGCAACATGCCCCCCCCGACACGCCCCCGACATGCCCTCAACACGCCCCCCAGAAAAGCCCCGGGACTTATGCACGTCCCGGGGCTTGCGCGCGCCGCCGAGCCTATTCAACATTTATTTATTTATTATTTATTTTTAATTTTTCTATACCGAAGTTCCTGTAAGAATACAAATCACACCTGTTTACATTATAACAACAAAATTTGCTTAGGAGCGTTACATAGAACAATGAAGGCATATAAATATGAAATGAATTATAACTTAACATATCGTAAACTGTAACTTATCCTATCGTATAAATTAACTTCTCGTAAATAGATGTCTTGGAGGAATGCTTTGGAGAGGTGGCTAAGAAACATGGTAGGAGCGAATTTCGGTAGAAAGAGAGGAGGAATTGACAGTCTGAGATTGCAAGAATTAGGAGTCTGTGAATGCTAGAGTCTGGAGTATGGGAAGAATAGCATTAGGAGTCAGGGAAGGCAAGGCTGAATAGCCATGTTTTAAGTCTTTTTTTGAAGGAAGATGGACACTGCTCTTGCCTGAGGTCCGGTGGTAATGCATTCCATTGATGAGGTCCTGCTGTCGAAAGGGCCCTCTTTCTTAGGGCTGATTTTGCTTGTGGAGCAAACAGGGTGTCTTTATAGGCACGTCTTTTTTTTTTTTTTTCAGTTTTATTTTTATTGAAATTTCACATTTTTAAACAGAAATAAGATATTACATTCTTATTAGGAAAAACATATTATAACAGATTATGTTACCTTATTATCATTTTAAAAGAAATCTAATAAAGTACAAAAAAAACATGAGAACAAAGGGGTTCAAACACAAAAATAGGAGCACTACCCAATAGAAAATAATATAAAACAAATACTTGATGCTATTCTTCCCACATATAATTCTCCTTCCCCCTATTGCACAGCTTCTTAAGAGTGTGTGTCCAAATATGTTTGTAATTGCTCAGGATAGATAAAAACAAATCTATTATTTAAATGTTTTATTAAACACCTACAGGGATATCTCAATTGGAACTGTGCCCCCCTGGACAGTACTTCTGATCGCATCTCTATAAACCTTTTTCGTCTCATCTGGGTTGGGCGAGCTATGCTCAAGGCCCCCCCCAACAAATCATCGGTCCACAACACTATTCACAAGCGAGCTCTTTCAACAGCAGGTCCACTACATTGGAATTCACTTCCTCATGACTTACGCCAAGAACAATGCCATTCAACTTTCAGAAAGAAATTGAAAACCTGGCTGTTCGCAGAAGCCTACCGCTGAAGGATCTCCTCAACCATCACTGACTCTCAATCTCCCACCCCTCCCCAATCCCTACCCCCCCTCTTTTCCCTCTCTCTCTCCCCTCCCCCCCACCCAACCTCACCTTTCCTTCTCCCTCTGGACATACCATGCTAATAACTGCCTAGGATAAACCTATGTTTATGTATCTTATAGTTTTTTGTTGATTTATATATTTATCTCTCTCTAATCATTTCTTAGTTTAAACTCTGTACTGTCTTCCATTGCCCAGGTTTTACGCTCCCTGTTTAATGTAACTTTACTTTCTACCTTGATGTTAATTGGTTTCCCCTCAGTTACATTGTAAACCGGTACGATAAGACCTAGTCTTGAGCATCGGTATAGTAAAAGAAATTAAATAAATAAATAAATAAAATGTCTGGGAATATCCTTATAGATTGCCCATAAAAAATAGACTTTTGATGTTTAAAATGCAGTTTTAACACTGCATCCCTGTCTATTTGTGACAGAAATTGAACCAACAATATAGCTGTAGTATTAATTCTAGACTCAAAGGACTTTTCCAGAAATTCAGTTAGATTTAATTCTTCTGAAATCTCACCATTCTTTTCCTTACCCTCACCCTCTGTTTGTGGTAAATAATATAATTTACTTAATTTAGGTAAATTAACCTCAGAATACTTCAGATGTTCTTCAAGTAACTGTGGAATAAGTCCAAAAGTGTTATTAACTGACTTTTGGGGAAGTTCAATAGTCTAAGATTAACTTTTCATCTGATTTTCTAATGTCTCAATTTTACTTTCAATGATCTTTCTTCTGACTTGATTAGATTTAACTGAATTTTTTTAAATTTCCCCCAGCTGTTTATCCATTGTATTGACACTTTTCTCTATTTGATCTACTTTTTCCTGAACTTGATTATTTTGCTTCAGAACTTCCTGAACTGTATTTGCTAGTTTGTTAATCGATTTTTGCATTTTGATCATCATGGATCATCATGGATCCCAATTCATCCATTGAGAATTTTTTTGGGAACAATAACAGAAACATTCTCATTACTGTCCATACATAATTGGGCATCACTTCCTCTTGACTGTTGCAATAACCCTCCTTTTTCTTCTGCATTAATCAACAAAGTTTCTTTAAATTCCGTTGGAGTGTGATCTTCCATATCCTCCAAGTTCACAGATCTCTTAACAACATCTCTCTGAGAGAAAGAATCTTGTAAGGAGATATTTAAATCCACTTCAGATTCTGCAGCTGGAGGGACCGTTTTTTCCGGGGCACCCGGGGTTAATGATGTCTCAAATACCTCGTTATCCTCCACCTGCTCCTGGGTTGGACTACTAGCGGCCCTTCCGGGTGTAAAAGTGGGATTGATGTGAAAGCAGTCTGTGATAGTAGACTGAAGCATATTACCAGGCATTATTGAGGAAGAAAACTCTCTCATCCTTGCTTTCCTCTTGGTATGAGGCATAGCAATATAAGAGAGAGATTTATACTCTAAATCACAGAGAGATTTTATACTATATTTCTTCCACTATTTGCAGCAAGTTACTCACAGTTTGTTCCCCAATGTCTCAATCCGGCCGCGAGAGCGAGATGAAAATTCCTGGCTCCAAACCGCTCCAAACCGGGCTAAGCCGGGCAAAGCCGCGCGCCCCTTGACCACGTGCAGCTTAACTGTCGCGCCGGCAGTGTCCCGCTGGCGTAGGCTAGTTTTTATTTACCTACCCGGCTCTTCCTCCACGTCGCGGCATCCTCAGCACTGCCCAGGGATTGGAAGCAAATTTGGAGGCAATTTTGAAGAAGGGCTCTCACAGCCGGGAACCCAATTCAGGAAATGCTGCGGCAGTGTCCCGCCGGCGTAGGCTAGTTTTTATTTGCCTACCCAGCTCCTCCTCCACGTCGCAGCGTCCTCAGCACTGCCCAGGGATTGGAAGCAAATTTGGAGGCAATTTTGAAGAAGGGCTCTCACAGCCGGGAACCCAATTCAGGAAATGCTGCGGCCGGCACTTCTAATTGGTCTGGATGAGGTATGTGTTGTGAATGGAATAGTGGTGTTGATGGATGTGAGGTTGTGTTTGGCTTTATGGATAATCGTGAGGTCTTTGAAGAGGATCCTGAACTTGATGGGTAGCCAGTGGAGGTGCTGAAGAGTGGGGGTGATATGATCTCTTTTTTTTGGTGTTGGTGAGGATCCTGGCGGCTGAGTTTTGAACCATTTGAAGAGGTTTTATGGTGTTGGCTGGGAGCCTGAGCAAGAGAGAGTTGCAATAGTCCAGTTTTGAGAGGATGATGGATTGCAGTACCAGTCTGAAATCTTGGAGGTGAAGGAGAGGTTTTAAGTTTCTGAGAACTTGTAATTTGAAGAAACAATCTTTCGCGGTGGTGTTCACAAAGTTCTTTAGGTTAAACTGATTATCTAGGATCACGCCTAGATCTCTGACGAAAGGAGATGATTTGATCGTTGAGTTGGCCGAATGAGATGGGGGTGGTGGCGTTGGAGGTTTGGTGAGGATTTCCTTTGAGATGATAAGAATCTCAGTTTTGTTGTTGTTTAGGACCAGGTTGAGCGTGGATAGTAGTTGGTTAATTTCTTGGAAGCACGTGGTCCAGTGGTTCAAAGTTTTTTGAAGAGAGTCTTTGATCAGGATGAGGATTTGGACATCGTCCGCGTAGAGATAGTGGGATAGTTCAAACATATGCTCGGCGCGCAAGGGGGAACTTGGGGCAGGTTTTCGGGGGGTGCGCACGTACCCTTTTGAAAATCTGGCCATTGCTTGTCCTGGCCTCCCTTTTTGCATGCGTCTGCCCTCTACAGAATTAAAGGGCCCATGGCGGGAAGGGCCTGCGGTACCCACTGATGATGTCAGCAGCCTCAATATATATATAGGACTCCTGGGACTTCTCTACCTTGCATCAGCAACAGGCCTGCTGGTGTGCCTTGTGTTCCAGTGCGTGTTCTATTCCTGTGTTGTCTCCTTGTCTTGCCTTGTTCATGCCTTGTCCTTGTCGTCTTGTCTTAATCCCTTCAGCTTGACTTCCTGGATTCTGACCCTGGCTTGGGCTCTGACCTTCCGAGATTGCTGCCCGGACCTGACCCCACAGTTTTGGACTGGACTTCATTCTCTATCTGCCTGCCCTGATCTCTGGCCTCTGTTTCCGCTGTTTCCACTGTCTGCTGCCTGCCCCTACCTCTGGTCTGTTCCTTGTCTCCATTGTCTACTGCCTGCCTCAACTCTTGCCTTGTACTCTCATCGCAGGATAGCCCCAGAGACCCACCTAAGATCTAAGCTGCCAGACACCAAGGGATCAACATGCAGGGAAGGTGGCTTGTATATACGAAGCTCTAGTCAGTCCCACCATAGGGCTTCTCTTCCAGTTTCTGGTGTGGGCCTAAAGGGCTTGCTCAGTAGGCAGCACCACCCACACTGCAGCACCAAGAGTTCACTATTCCTGAAGGCGTTTCAAGCTCAGGTTACTAAAAAACATTGTACACAATCGCACAGGAAAATGCCGCAGCTTTTCACCTCATACAATGTTCAAGCAATGGCTACCTCTATTGCGCATCTCAGGGAGGTTCCCATTGAAGACATTTGTAAAGCAGCTACAGTATCTTGTCATCGGTGCATACATCCACATCACATTACTGACTTGACAGCCTACTTACTTCAGAAAGTGCAGTGGGACAGGCAGTCTTGCATTATTTAATACAAAAATAGTTTGCTGCCCATGGTAGAGTCTGGGTTGCTTATTTATTTATTTATTTATTTATTTATGTATGTATGTATGTATGTATTCTGGTACAATCATACCAGTTTACAACTTCAGACAATATTAACATAAAAACAAATTTAAAAATATAAATAAACAAGATTAATAGGTAAAAATAAATAATATAAAAAAATAAAACAGGAAAAATCACATCGATAATATTAAAACAATAAAAGATTTTATTTATTTATTTATTTGCTTTTATATAATGACATTCATTGGAGTACATCACATCGGTTGACATTATAACAGTAGGAATAGTATGACAGGGGTATCTTACCATTTATACATTGTAACATTAAACCTTAATGGGTGAACATTAAACATTTATAACAATAAACATTAAGGATTGGATATTGAAAATTCAGTTTTCTAGCTGGGCTAAGATGACCAAACGCCTCAACTGACATCCCCATATTGTACTGTTTTATAAAATTGTCAAACTCCAAAAGCCTGCTTGAACAAAATAGGTTTTTACTTTCTTTTTTAATTTTGAAAATTTAGTTCCAATCTCACCTCACCAGAACAGTGGGCCGGCCAGAGATAGAGCTCTCTCTTGTATTTTATTTAAATGGGCTAATTTAGGAGATTAAATTGCAAGTTGACCTTTATTACTTGATCTTAAATTATGTTGAGGCATATTTATTTATTTTATTTATTTAAAAACTTTTTATACCGGTATTAGAGGGGACATCATACTGGTTTTACATTCTAACAAAAGTTTGAAAGTACATAATAACAGGGAAAATAACGGGGAAAGGGAACACGCAAAGAACAGAGAAGAAACAAAGAGCAACTGCAGAAAATTCCTTAGCATAACTTGACTCTCAGACTAACCAAGTATGGGTGGGAAATGGCAATTAGAGAACAATAACATGACAAAGTCCCTCATGAGAGGCTTCTATGAAAACTAAAAAGTCATGGGATAGGAGGTGATGTCCTTATGTGGATTACAAACTGGTTAAAAGACAGGAAACAGAGAATAGGATTAAATGGTCAATTTTCTCAGTGGAAAAGGGTAAACAGTGGAGTGCCTCAGGGATCTGTACTTGGACCGGTGCTTTTCAATATATATATAAATGATCTGGAAAGGAATACGACAAGTGAGGTTATCAAATTTGCGGATGATACAAAATTATTCAGAGTAGTTAAATTACAAGCAGACTGTGACACATTACAGAAGGACCTTGCAAGACTGGAAGATTGGGCATCCAAATGGCAGATGAAATTTAATGTGGACAAGTGCAAGGTGTTGATTATAGGGAAAAATAACCCTTGCTATAGTTACACGATGTTAGGTTCCATATTAGGAGTTACCACCCAGGAAAAAGATCTAGGCATCATAGTGGATAATACTTTAAAATTGTCGGCTCCGTGTGCTGCAGCAGTCAAAAAGCAAATAGAATGTTAGGAATTATTAGGAAGGGAATGGTTAATAGAATGGAAAATGTCATAATGCCTCTATATCGCTCCATGGTGAGACCGCACCTTGAATACTGTGTACAATTCTGGTCGCCGCATCTCAAAAAGATATACTTGCGATGGAAAAGGTACAGAGAAGTGCAACCAAAATGATAAAGGGGATGGAACAGCTCCCCTATGAGGAAAGGCCGAAGAGGTTAGGGCTGTTCAGCTTGGAGAAGAGACGGCTGAGGGAGGATATGATAGAGGTCTTTAAGATCACGAGAGGTCTTGAACGAGTAGATGTGACTCGGTTATTTACACTTTCGAATAATAGAAGGACTAGGGGGCATTCCATGAAGTTAGCAAGTAACACATTTAAGACTAATCGGAAAAAATTCTTTTTCACTCATTTAACAATAAAGCTCTGGAATTTGTTGCCAGAGGAGGTGGTTAGTGCAGTTAGTGTAGCTGGGTTCAAAAAAGGTTTGGATAAGTTCTTGGAGGAGAAGTCCATTAATGGCTATTAATCAATTATACTTAGGGAATAGCTACTGCTATTAATTGCATCAGTAGCATGGGTTCTTCTTAGTGTTTGGGTAATTGCCAGGTTCTTGTGGCCTGGTTTTGGCCTCTGTTGGAAACAGGATGCTGGGCTTGATGGTCTGACCCAGCATGGCAATTTCTTATGTTTCTTATGTAATACATGTGTTAAAACTTAATTACATGGTCGTATATGTATATACGACATATGTAGACAGATATGTAGACATATGTAGACAGAGAGAGGCATTTAGGCACTCATTTTTTTCATTGTAAATAGCTTTATCCCAGGACAAGCAGGATGCTAGTCCTCACATATGGGTGACATCACTGACGGAGCCCTAGTGCGGGAAAACTTTCTGTCAAAGTTTCTAGAAACTTTTGACTGGCCCTGAGAGGCCACTGAGCATGCCCAGCATGCCATGATATTCTCTGCCTCAGGGGTCTTGCTTCAGTCTTCGTTTTTCCGCGCTACTGTAGGCATCGCGGAACAGGAGCCATGGTGAATTTCTTGTATTCTCTCTCATTGGAGTCTCTCGGGGTTTTTCCACTGGCCGGTGAGTACCTCGGTCTCATATTTTGCTCTTTGAGTAAAATAATTTTTCAGTCGACAGCCGTCGACTGAAAAATAGCTACAGGATTCAAAAAATGCCCTGTATGCAACAGAACAATGTCTATCACCGACCCACATTGCTTAAAAAACCTCGCCCGGGGAGGAAGTGATGTCACGCTCCATGCACGCAGCCTAAACCTTAGGCTCCGTGCCCCGCGGTCCCTGCAAAGCCGGCGAATAGCGACGGGAGCCGGAAAAAAATCAAAATAAATATCATACCGGCAATCGGAAGCTGTGCTGCAGATTTTTATAATGGCGGCAAAGAAAAAAAATACCGGACCTACGGCGCTTTTCATATTTACAGGCGCCGGAGGAGGAAGCCACCAAAATGGCGCCAGCGGTGAAGGCAGAGGAAACGGAGGGGGCTGTGCACGCGGCGCGGGAGCGGGACTGTGACTGCCCTTCAAGGGCTGAGATGCGCGGGTGGTTTGTGGAACTGCGGCAGGACTTAAAAAATTACAAAATGGAGGTCACTGAGATGATTGCAGATCTCAGAGAGGAGACTGCAGAGCAGGGGAGGCGCCTGGAAGAGCTGGATGTGCGTTTGGATACACAGGGGGAGAGCTGGCTGCAACTTAAGAAGGACCAGGAAACTTTGCAGCTGCAATCCCAAGCCTTGGTGGACAAATTAGAGGACATAGAAAATAGAAGTAGGCGCTCGAACATCCGCATACGGGGAGTGCCGGAGACGGAGGATTATAGTGATTGCATGGCTGTCGTGGAGCGGATCTCCAATTTCTTTCTGGATCAGGCTGCCACGACAAGCGAGGAAGAAAGACCTACGGTGCAGATAGACAGAGCGCATAGATCACTGGGACCTAAGCTGGCTAACAGACCTTGTGATATAGTGGTATGTTATCACCAATTTGCACAGAAGGATCAAATCTTCATGATCACCAGGAAACAGCGCTCGTGGCAATGGGAGGGCCACGAGATCAGGGTCTTTGCGGATTTGGCGGCACTGACGCTGAAGAAGAGACAGGAGTTCCGCTGCGTCACTACTAAGCTTATAGCAGCTCATGTACGGTATCGCTGGCTTTTTCCTGGGGGCATCTCCTTTCAAATACAGGGGGTGACCCATAGAGCTCTTACTGTCTCTGAAGCGGCAGGGATTCTGAGAGACAACGGCATGCCGGTGGATTTGCCAGCTCCAGAGGTCCGTACAGCGCGTCCTGTGAAGCCAGCTACCTACCTGCCTACCCGGTGGCAGAGGGTCCAGAACGGGAAGAGGAGGTTGCAGCGAAGCGCCGCGGGACGAGATCGGACAGAGCCGCCAGCCTGAAGCTTCTCCGGAGAGACGAAGGATCGCAGTTGGACACTTCAAGATCGGTTCCGTTATGAATTTTCGTTGGATTTCTACAGTGAGACTTTCTTGTTATAAAGGTTCCCAGTTCAGGTTTAAACTGCTAGCTGGCAGTTAATGTGACATTTTGAAATTAGACCGCGGGGCGGAGATGGGGATGACTATGCTTCCTCCTGATTTAATTCTTGGGATGAGGGCTTTATCCCTGGAAGCTGGAGATGGGGGGGGGGGGGGGAATTGTCTTTACACACACTGTTTCTTTGTTGTTGTTGGGGGCAGGGGGGCATGCAGGGGCTTGTTCTGGCAGCCCCAGCACACTGTCGCAGGATCTACGCCATTAGAGGCTTAAGTTTTGGGGCTTTAAAGCGGTATACTATTTTCATTAATGACCCGAAAGGTTGGAGAGGGCGATCAGAACGACTTGGACTGCGCAGTTCGGGCATGG
This sequence comes from Rhinatrema bivittatum, assembly GCF_901001135.1. NCBI lineage: Eukaryota > Metazoa > Chordata > Amphibia > Gymnophiona > Rhinatrematidae > Rhinatrema > Rhinatrema bivittatum. The sequence goes on from NC_042631.1 coordinate 61,805,008, forward strand.
GACGGAGAGACGGGTGTATAGATGGCGACGCTTAAGTTTCTATCCCTGAATGTCAAGGGACTTAACCAGTGGCGTAGCCAGAATTGATTTTTTGGGTGGGCACAAGGTTAACATGGGTGGGCTGTAGGCATGCAGGTCTACTAGTTGTTTTTTTTACTGATAAATAATGCCAAATTATGCAGCATAGCATTCACATCTACGCCTAAGTATGAGGCTTACTTAATGATACAAACATAATTCACAGTGATTTGTGGTACTTTAGCCTTCTTATTATTACGATTTTATACACGGCTCCTACCTGTCCATAAATTTTGAGAGAGCGGTTGTGTTGCTTATATTTAAATTGCTAACATCTCAAAATATAGATATATATTTTTACCTTGTTGTCTGATCTTTGTATTTTCTAATCAGTTGGTCCTGGTCTCTTTTTCCCATTTTTTCCCTTATAGCTCATTTCCTAATTCCTTTTCAGTGTCTTTCTTCTATTACTGTCTTCTTCCTTCCACACACACACACACACACATACACGCTTTCTCTCACAGACTCCCTCTCACACACTCAAGCTGTCACTCTCATATGCTCCCCCCCCCCCCCCCCCCCCCCCACCAAGCTCACATTCAAGTTCTCACTTTCTCACCCATCCCCAGGCTTATTTTCTTATGCATACACAGATGCACATCCAGGCACCCATTCTCACCCACACACATAAACCCAGACTCCCATTCTCACCCACAAACCCATGCTCCCAGTCTCACCCACACATATTCAAGCTCCCATTCTCATCCATACATATACACATTTAAGGTACTATTCTCACCCACACATACACACATCCAAGCACCCATTCTTATCCACATATTCAAGCTTCCATTCTCACCCACCCACACAAACCCAGGCTCTCATTCTCACCCATATATACACACATTGAAGCTCCCATTCTCACCCACCCACAAACCCAGGCTCCCATTCTCAACCACACATACACACATTCGAGCTCCCATTCACCCACATATTCAAGCTTCCATTCTCACCCACATACACACCCAGGCTCCAGTTTTCACCCACACACACTCCCATTCTCATCCACACACATACACATTCAAGCACGTGCACAGCTTCCGCTTTCTCCCCCAGAGCAGGAAGATCAGCTGCCTCTCCTGCTGCCACCGGACTCCTGCTATCTTCGGGCGTCCGAACTTCCTGTCGGGGGGGGGGGGGGGAGCGGAAGCGCAGCGCACAACGTCCGCTTCCTCCCTCCCCCCCCCCCCCAAGCAGGAAGATCGGCGGGCAGTATGGCCCGACGCCCGAAGATAGCAGGAGGCCGGTGGCAGCAGGAGAGGCAGCTGATCTTCCTGCTTTGGGGAAGAAAGCGGAAGCTGTGCGCGGCGCTTCCACTCCCCCTAACAGGAAGTTCGGCGGGCCGTTTGGTCCGAAGATAGCAGGAGAACGGGTGGCAGCAGGAGAGGCAGCTGATCTTCCTGCATTGGGGGGAGGAAGCGGAAGCTGCGCGCGGTGCTTCCGCTCCCCTCCCCCCCGAACAGGAAGACCGGTTGGCCATACGGCCGCAGCAGCGCTTCCCCATGTGTGCCGTGATGGCGCGCGAGGCGTGGGTTCTCTTGTTTCGCTGTCGCGGGGATGGGATCCCGCGGACAGCCTTGCAGTTCCGGTGCCAGTTGGGTGGGCCTGGGTCTAAGTTGGGTGGGCACCTGCCCACCCAGGCCCACCCGTGGCTACGCCACTGGACTTAACACACCCCGCAAGCGACAACTCCTATTTAAGGAATTAGGGCGCCTTCACACAGATGTGATATTCTTACAGGAGACACATCTGAGAAAACACCATCAGCGATTACTAAAGTCCAACAAATATCCCCATCAATATTGGGCAGCGGCTACCCCCACTCTAAAATACACAGGGGTGGGAATCCTGTTACACAAGGATGTGCCTTTCGAATTTCTCCTATCCAGGTCGGATCCAGAGGGGAGATACGTTGTGGTTAAGATACGGTTGGGTGGGGAAATACTTTCCTTAGTATCGATTTATGGACCCACAGTACATAAAGATACATTTTACACTGACCTGAATGAAACCCTATCCGCTGTCTTGGAAGGCCAGACGGTGATAGGAGGTGATTTTAATATCACGGTGAATCCTAGATTGGACACGTCTAAGGGCCAGAGTGCAGATCCCAAATTGGCTAGAATAGCATTGAAAACCTTCATTAAGGACCAGGGGCTGGTGGATATATGGAGGCATAGAAATCCAACTGATAGAAACTACACCTTTTATTCGGCACCTCACGAGAGCTACTCCAGATTGGATATGATTCTGAGTTCTAGAGCCACCTATAATAGGGTGGATGGGGCAGACATAGAACCTATAGTGTGGTTGGATCATGCCCCCATCTGGGTATCCCTCCACCTATCCGACGAGGATAAGGGTCATAGGTTCTGGAGGTTTAATGATTCCGTACTTCATGATGAGCAGTTTGTTTCCCAAATCCAAGATGAGATAGGGGATTACTTAACCATTAATGACAATGGGGAGGTGAGTGCGATTACTGTTTGGGAATGTTTGAAGGTGGTCCTTAGGGGGCGTTTTATAGCATGGGCGGCTCTCCTCAAGAAGAGGAGGGAACAAACACGTGCTACACTCATTCTCCAACTTAAAGGGATGGAAAGACTTCATAAGGGTCCGGGTCCCCGACGGGTGTCTTACTCACAGATTGCCACCCTTAAGAGTCAAATAGCAGCTATCGACAATGCGACCCTGGCTCACCAATTGGAACTTCTGCAACAAAAATATTTTGAAGGGGGCAATAAGGCGGGGAGGCTGTTAGCTCATGCTCTCAAGAAGAAGCAGGCTCAATCGATCATAACTAAGGTCAAGACAGCGAATGGTTCCATGGTAGGGGACAACAAATCTATTAGACAACGGTTTTTACAATTCTATGCTGAATTATATGCACAGGATGATACTATCAATTCAGAGGGTATTTTAGGGTATTTGGCCTCGGTTCCTTTACCGGAATTAACAGCTGCCCAACAATTTATACTGGATAAGGAGGTTTCCGAGATCGAAATTTTAGCCGCTATTAAAGCTTTAAAATTAGGGAAATCACCGGGACTAGACGGTTATACGGGGCGCTTTTATAAGGCTTTCGCACAGCAGCTGGCGCCAATCTTGGCCAATTATTATAAGGCGTTGAGGCACGAGGGGGTTCTTTCCTCGGCAGCCAACACTGCGGGGATCACAGTACTACTTAAGCCAGGGCGAGATCCCACGCTTTGTAGTTCCTACCGTCCAATTTCTTTAATTAATTTGGATCTCAAAATATTGGCCAAAATCCTGGCCATCAGACTGAACGGTTTTATTGCAGACTTGATCCATCCCGATCAGGTGGGATTTATCCCTGGGAGGCAAGCAAGTGATAATATCCAAAAGATTATGGATGTTATATGGTGGGTGAAAAAGCAGGGCTCTGCGGCACTGGCGTTATCTGTCAACACTGAGAAAGCTTTTGACAGGGTCCACTGGCCCTATCTTTTTTCTGTATTGCGGAAAATGAAATTTGGGGAACCTTTTCTGCGGTGGATAGAGCAATTTTATACGCAGCCCTGTGCCCGTATTAAAGTTAATGGCGGCTATACGGATTCTTTTCCGGTAGGGAGAGGTACGCGACAGGGCTGTCCGTTGTCCCCCCTATTATTCGCTCTTTTCCTTGAACCGTTGGCTATTAAGATACGGGGTGCCGCTAATATTAAAGGGGTAGATGTGGGTCAGCTTTCGACCAAAATGTCTCTCTATGCTGACGATATTCTGTTCACTATCACCGATCCGGTGTCATCACTACCTCCTCTGATTGATGAGATGGAAGCCTTTGGACGGGTATCAGGTTTTCGGATGAATTGGGACAAATCCAAGATTCTGAATATTAATGTTTGAGCCCCTCATTAGCGACTAAGCTCCGCAGACAGTATAAATTTAAGTGGGCACAACAAAAAATAAAATACTTGGGCATATATCTAAGTGTGGATATGAATATGTTTCAATTAAATTATGAGGCCTTATGGGCTCGAATATCTCTTGATCTGGAGGAGTGGAACAGATACCGGATTTCATGGCTGGGACGCATTGCGGCAGTTAAGATGATGGCGTTACCTAGGCTGTTGTATTTATTCCAATCCCTACCTATTCCAGTGCCGAAACCGGTTCTCCTTAAATGGCAAAATCGGGATCTTGAAATATATATGGGGAGGGTCGTGAGACCGAGGGTTGCAAGGTCAACCATATATCGGTTTCGGGGACAAGGAGGGTTGGGAGTTCCACATCTGGAACGATATTATTTAGCGGCTAAGTTTAAACTGATTGTAGATTGGCATAGAACACAAGAAATAAAACCTTGGATACAACTTAGTCAGCAACTCTTAGCTGACATTCCCCTTACTAGCTTTATATGGCAACCATCCTCCTCATGGCAGCTATGCCCGGGAGGGGTGTTACCGCCATCTATGAGACTTCTTTTGCAGGTATGGGAAGCTAATCGACACTTATTAGTGGGTACCAAGGCTTATCACCAGAGAACATACTTATATGCGAATTTATGATGCAGGAATTACTGCAGCAGTGAGTCGGAGTCTTTCCATTCTTTTGCACTGAGTTCCACATGTATGATTATCTCCCAGCTGGTGGGAGGTCATATGAGTGCACTAAGTGCAAAGAGCTCCAAGCCCTCAGAGAACAAGTCCAACTTCTGGAGGCTAGAATGGCAGACCTGGAGGAGCTAACAGAGACAGAGAGGGATATAGAGAAGACCTTCAGGGACATAGTAAAGTCCCACCTACAATCTGGTAGTCCCTGTGCTGCTCTGGAGAAAAAGGTCACCAGAAGGAAACCATATGCTTGATGAGGCAGGAAGCAATCCTGTAGCTAGGACGTGCCCTCAAGATGATATAGTACTCCTCTTGCACTGAGGATAGGTTTCCAGGGGGAAACGTGCCCAGGAGGGAAGGATTAGGACGGCCGTTATAGTTGGTGATTCAATTATTAGGAAGGTTGATACCTGGGTGGCTGGGTAGACATGAGGATCACTTGATAACTTGCCTGCCTGGTGTGAAGGTGGCTGATCTCATGCATCACATAGATAGGATTTTAGATAGTGCTGGGGAGGAGCCGGCTGCCTTGGTACAAGAGAATACTAATGACATAGGAAAGTACAGAAGGGAGGTTCTAGAAGCCAAATTTAGAATTTTAGGTAGAATGTTGAAATCCAGAACCTCCAGGGCAGCAGTCTCAAAAATGCTTCATGTTCCATGTGCAGGACCCAGAGGAGGCAGAGCTCCAAAGTCTCAATGCATGGATGAGACGGTGCAAGGAAGAGGGTTTTAGATTGTTAGGAACTGGGCTTCATTTTGGGGAAGAAGGGGCCCTTTTCCGAATGATGGGCTACACCTTAACCAGAGTGGAACCAGACTGCTGGTATTAACCTTTAAAAAGGAGATAGCGCAGCTTTTTAAACTAGATGATGGGGGGGGAAGCCGATAGTAGCTTCAGAAGTGAATGGATCAGAATATGTATCTTTGAAGGATACTAAAAGAACAAAGAAAATAGAGCATCCCAGTAGAGAGGTTGCAATAAGTGCCAAAGTGGATCAGGTGCCTTTAAGTAAAGTGCAGAAAGATTCCAAATACCCCTGTCAACTGATGAGCAGGTTGTTAATAGGGATGTGCACTGATTTTTTTTTTCTGTGTGTCATTTTCATTTCAGGTTGTTAACTGTTTGATTTCATTTTTAAAATGGTTTGTAGGATATTTATTTTGGGTTTCCCTAATTTTGGAGTTAATGCACACTAACTGGATGTTAGTTAAGGAAAAGTGAAAAAGTGTCATTTGGGGAGCAGTTTGTTAGCTAGAGGACAGCCAATGGGAATGTTAGCTACATTCCCATTGGCTGTCTCCTTAGTTACTTGTTTGTGCTGCCAAGATTGGAAGGTGGTGTTTGTGGGGTGATGGCCAGTGCCTGGAAACAAGTGTAAACAAACAAATGATATAATAAACTAGCAACTGTACCCGTTCTACTCCTGGGCGGTGAGTCTTTTTATTGACACATCTGCTCTTGTTTTGAGCAGAATTTCCCTATAAATTCACTGTAAGAGTATCCCTTCCACATACACACACCCTCATACAGGCTCCCTCACTCTCTGGCACACACACACATCCCCTCATATAGGCTCCCTCTCTGAAACCCACACACAAGCATCCTGCGCACTCCCCCTCTTACCAACCAAGCTGCTCTCGCACTCCCCCACACCCCCCTCTCCTCTCTCACACACACATTCTCTCTCACCGGCATCCCCCTCCCCTCATATAGGCTCCCTCTCTCTGAAACCCACACTCAAGCATCCCCCCACCCACCCTCTCTTACCTCCCATGCTCTCTCTCATACCCTCCCATACATCAGATAGAGTATTGTCATCAGCTGGAGACGGAAACTGCAATCGGATAAAGCACTGTGACCTTCTCCAGCAGGATCCCTGGTGTTGTTCTTTCCTCCAGGTTCAATAAGATGATCAATGCCACAGAGGACAGTAGAAAATTCTTCCCTACCATATCCCCACAAGGCAAACACACAGAGGACATTTTGGGCTGGGAAATCCCTCTGTTTTATTGGTTCCAAGCTAGAGGCATACAAAGATTCAGCACTGTAACTTCTCACTTCGCCTTTCCATTTAACCAAAAGCAAAAGATATTAAATTCAAGGAAAAAATAGCACAACATAGCAAGAGGAATCAGTAGGCATCTTTTATGATTCTATTAGCATTTTATAAAAAATAAAAAAAAATAGGCATTGGGACATATGATTTAAACAGCAAGAATTAGAAAAAAAGTATGAATTATTTCACGCTTTGGTTTATGATTGTCCCTTAATAGATATTGTTCATGAGAGAATCTGATGAATAATTTAAAATCCTTTGTGGATCTTTGCAAATTAAATGCATGTACTAAATGTATTAAAAGATAATGGGCCAGATTTTAGTAGCTACACGCGGGTGTAGATTTGTGCGCGCAATCTGGCGTGCACAAATCTACGCCTGATTTTATAACATGCATGCGCAGCTGCGCACATGTTATAAAATTCGGGGTTGGAGCACCTTGCGCACACCGAGCCCTAGGGGAGCCCCAATGGCTTTCCCCGTTCCCTCCAAGGCCGTTCTGAAATCGGAGAGGCCTCGGATGGAACTTTCCTTCCGCCCCCCCCCCCCACCTTCCCCTACCTAACCCGCCTCCCAGCCCTTTCTAAATCACCCCCCCTACCTTTATTTTATGTTGCACCTGCCTCCGGGTAGGCGTAGGTTATGCACGTCGGCCGAGTGCAGCACACTATCCCCCGGCACGGCCGCTGTGCCAGAGGCCTTGGTCCCGCCCCAAGTCCCGCCCCCGAACCCCCCACTCCCTGTCCCTTTTTTCAAGCCCCGGGACATATGCGCATCCCGGGGCTTACGCGCGTCGCCGGACCTATGCAAAATAAGCTCGGCGCATGCAGGAGTGGGTTTAAAAGGGTTACACACGTATATTATGCACGTAACCCTTTTAAAATCCGCCCCATTATGCATAGCACGCATTAATATATAGAGCCTTATATTTGAAATGCTTCAAGTAGCTCTCCCTCAATTAACCCAAACCCTAGATCTGCCTTGTTTGAAACACAAATTAACATCATATGGAATAGAGTCGGTATAGAAGGTAACTACTAAAATTGTACATGATCATCATTCTAAAGCATATGGGGATATACAAAGGTTTCAACATGCATGCATTCCTTGAAAGGCAAGGGGGATATTATTGAAACATTTAAATACCTCCAAGATTTCCATGCAGAAAAAGCAAGCCTCTTTCAAAAGTAAGGAGGCTCTAGAATAAGAGGTCATAAGAGGGGATAGACTCAGGAGTAATCTTAGGAAATATTTCTTTACAGAGAGAGCAGTGCATGCATGAAACAGCCTCCCAGTAGAGGTGGGGGAGACAAAACCCATATATGAATTCAAGAAAGCATGGAATAAACATAGATCTCTGAGGGAGTGATGGGAATTGTAAAGCCCCGATGGGGGCTTTACAATTGTAAAGTGGATGAGCAGACTAGATTCCATGCTTGTGAAGTCATATATAATGTTCTTGTTAACATAAGGGTTTAAGAGAAATTAGATTGAACAATTTAAACAGTTTGAAAGATAATTTTTTTAAATTTAATGTTTATTTAAGAACATAAGAAGAACATAAGAAATTGCCATACTGGGTCTGACCAAGGATCCATCAAGCCCAGCATTCTGTTTCCAACAGTGGCCAATCCAGGTTACAAGTATCTGGCAAGTACCCAAAAACTAAGTATATCCCACACTACTGATGCTAGTAATAGCAGTGGCTATTTTCTAAATCAACTTGATTAATAGCAGGTAATGGACTTCTCCTCCAAGAACTTATCCAAACCTTTTTTAAACCCAGCTACACTAACCACATCCCCTATAAGAACATAATAAGAAGAAAGAGATACTTCAGGCAAGGTTTGAACTCATAACCTCAGCATAACCTATAATCAGTACTGCTTTATAAGTACCACACACTAGGGATGTGCAGAGCAAAATTTTATGTTCATATTTCTTATGTCCGAAAGGGGGTCCCACTTGCGGTCAATATGGACATAAAAAAAATTCAATGAGTTGGGTATATGTACATATGTCGCCCATTAAAGTCAATGGGGGAAGGATTTCCAGCCTATTTTTGGCTGCAGAATTGTGGTTTTCTTATCAATTGGCCCAGGAGAGAGTTCCCTTTCCTTTGTGCAGGGAAGTACTCCCTGGAAAGGGTCCACCCCTAGAGTTGTGTGTACCCGGTGTTTACATTGGCGTCCAGTGAATATCATTGGCGTCTAGTGAATTCCGTTGGCGTCTAGTGAATTCAGACGGTACTTACGCACTTCAGCAGATGACAAAGGAATTGGAGGATCTCTCAGAAATAAGAATACGTGTGGGAACACAAGGTCTGGATGAACAGGCAGGCACAGCAATGGAGTTAAAACAGCAGTAGGAACACAAGGCCTGGATGAACAGGCACTTCATTCGAGGACAGAGGTCAATCCCAGCTAGGGACACAAGGCCTGCATGAACAGGCACAGGAACTAGGTTAAAACACTGGTAGCTCGCCAGCATCTTTCTGATGCATGCTAGAATATTGGCAGCGGTATGGGCATGGTCCGTCAGGTGGGTGTGCAGTAAAGCCCACCTCCACCCTCATGCTTGTTCAGGGAAGGACTCCCTGGAATGGGTCCACCCCTAGAGTTGTGTGTACCCGGTGTTTACATTGGTGTCCAGTGAATATCGTTGGCGTCTAGTGAATTCCGTTGGCGTCTAGTGAATTCAGACTGTACTTACGCACTTCAGCTGATGACAAACGAATTGGAGCCTAGGATCTCTCACAAATAAGAATACATGTGGGAACACAAGGCCTGGATGAACAGGTACATCATTCGAGGACAGAGGTCAATTCCAGCTAGGGACACAAGGCCTGCATGAACAGGCACAGCAACCAGGTTAAAACACTTGTGGGAACACAAGGCCTGGATGAACAGGCACAGCCACTGAGTTAAAAACACCTGTGGGAACACAAGGCCTGGATGAACAGGCACCGCCACTGAGTTAAAACACCTGTGGGAACACAAGGCCCCGGAAGAATGGGCACAGCAACTGAGTTAAAACACCTGTGGGAACACAAGGCCTGGATGAACACGGACACTCGGATAGTAATTATGTGTTTTTTTAATGTATTTATATTCTTATTCGAAAACGTTTCTAGCACGTCATACTTGATTACACTCAGGTACTGTAGGTATTTCCCTATCCCCAGAGGAACACAAGGCCTGGATGAACAGGCACCGCCACTGAGTTAAAACACCTGTGGGAACACAAGGCCTGGATGAACAGGCAGGCACAGCAATGGAGTTAAAACACCAGTAGGAACATGGATGAACACTGATACTCGTGTAACCCTTGAAGTTCAATTTTCTTTATGACTTCTTGTGTCTGAAACCTGCACTTTGATTCCCAACCCAGTATCAGAAATGAATCCACACGCTCTTTAGTGAGTAACAGTTTTATCTTTACTGGAATGAATGACTGAAATAAATCTGTTCACTTCCTAAGCATCTGCATTTGTCATATAAACACATGTATATAGTACAAGAGAAAACTCAACTTTGTCATAAACTCATGTTAAGTATTTCAACCAGAATCAGCATGTGATATAGCACCCGACCTTAAGCAGTCTCTGAACAAGCAAAGTCCCAGATTGTATCCTACTGTGTGTCCATTTGAATATAGAACTGAAGAGGGCGTCAGTACTGCTGCTCCAACTGCCAAATCCACAATACAGCAGCCTCTATCCGAAAGAAGAGCTTCAAATCCTGACAGGGCACAGTTCAACTACTCCCAAGTCGTCCACAGCAGGGTTCCAGAAAAGAGAACCTTAATCAGTACAGATAATATTTATTAATTCAGAGCAGGGCAGGAACTCTGTTAAAGCTGAGCAGTGATCTGTTTGCACATGCTCAGACAATCCAATTTTGAATCTCCTTTCCCCCCCCAGCTCTTAAAGAGACAGCACTCTATTGTCAGTCTTTTCATGTCACAATGATGATTCAACATTTCTCTGCCCTAGTTCCTAGAGGTATGTTACATGGTCCCCTCCTAAAACCTGACGTCCCCGGCAGGTATTTATGTCCACAGCTTATATATTAACTCTGTTTGTTTGCTCAATATCTCTTGCATCATACTACTTAGTTGCTGCATGGATATACACGTCTCCAATGGATTCCTTGAATATGACTGTCTCAATATGTTGTGGCTGTGCAACCCCTTGGGCAATTGCACTTCAAAGTCATCGAATCTACTAGGCAGTCTCCTTGGTCTCTGCGATCTTTGAGGTAACGGTAGAAGTCCTATTTTGGTCATTGATTCATCAAGAGTTTTCCTCTTCCCCGAGGAGGATGCACTCTGTTCTTCATTGACTGAGCTGTTCAAATCGCATGAATTGTTATGATTTACTGGTATACTAACTTCCACAGGATCCTCTTCCCATGACTCTGGATGAAACTCCTCCGCATTAGGATTTAATGTTCCATTTGACTGAATTTCACCAGTAATTGGACTCTCTTCCAGTTCAGCTGGATCTGAACTTCCGCTCTCCATGATAGAGCCATCCATACTATCCTCAGCGTCCTCCTTCTGCTTTTTTCATCAATTGCTTGGTACTATTGAATGGTTCACAGTGAATATCAGCCTCTTCTCTTCCAGAAATAAATCCACAGGGGCGCAGTAGATCCCTGTGTAACGTCCTTTCGGGTCCATCCCCTGTTTCTGGCTTCACCACATAGACTGGTATACCTTCAATTTGTTTTACCACAATATACACTGAAGACTCCCACCGATCAGCCAATTTGTGCTTGCCCCTCAACTTCACATTCGTGACCAATACTCTATCACCCTCTTCCACTGAGGATGGCATTACTTTCGCATCCCATCTGCGTTTGTTGGCTAGTTGATGTTTCTCAGCTTCCTGAGTAGCCAGCTCGTATGCATACTTCAACCTCTGACGTAACTCTCGTACATATTGGTGATGAGTTTTAGCGTTATGACCCACTGGACTGATGCCGAAGCATAAGTCTATTGGAAGTCGAGGTTCTCTTCCAAACATGAGAAAAAACGGAGAAATTCCAGTACTGTCATTCCGAGTACAATTATAGGCATGTACTAGTGGCCGAACATATTTTCTCCAATGTTCCTTACGCTTATCCTCTAATGTACCCAACATTTCTATTAAGGTTCTATTGAAGCGTTCTACTGGATTTCCTCGAGGGTGATATGGAGTGGTTCTGGATTTAGTGCCTGCTATTCTACATAGCTCTGAAATGAGTTCAGATTCAAAATTGGCTCCTTGGTCACTATGGATTCGTTTTGGAAATCCATAGTGGCAGATGAAATTCTCCCACAGGGTAACAGCAACAGTTCTTGCAGTCTGATCTCTAGTGGGATATGCCTGAGCATATAGAAACATAGAAACATAGAAATGACGGCAGAAGAAGACCAAACGGCCCATCCAGTCTGCCCAGCAAGCTTCACCTTTTTTTCTCATACTTATCTGTTTCTCTTAGCTCTTTGGTTCTATTTCCCTTCCACCCCCACCATTAATGTAGAGAGCAGTGATGGAGCTGCAACCAAGTGAAATATCAAGCTTGATTAGTTAGGGGTAGTAGGGGTAGTAACCGCCGCAATAAGCAAGCTACACCCATGTTTATTTGTTTTACCCAGACTGTGTTATTCAGCCCTTTGGTTGTTTTTCTTCTCCCCTGCCGTTGAAGTAGAGAGCTATGGCTGGATATGCGTGAAGTATCAGTTTTTTCTTCTCCCCTGCGGTTGAAGCAGGATATGCATTGAAAGTGAAGTATCAGGCTTATTTGGTTTGGGGTAGTAACCGCCGTAACAAGCCAGCTACTCCCCGCTTTGTGAGTGCGAATCCTTTTTTCTTCTCCCCTGCCGTTGAAGCAGAGAGCTATGCTGGATATGCGTGAAGTATCAGTTTTTCTTCTCCCCTGCCGTTGAAGCAGAGAGCTATGCGTGAAGTATCAGTTTTTCTTCTCCCCTGCTGTTGAAGCAGAGAGCTATGCTGGATATGTATTGAAAGTGAAGTATCAGGCTTATTTGGTTTGGGGTAGTAACCGCCGTAACAAGCCAGCTACTCCCCACTTTGTGAGTGCGAATCCTTTTTCCACATTTCCTCTTGCTGTTGTAGCTTAGAGTGATGTTGGAGTCACAGTAACCATGTGTATGTTTATTGAATAAGGGTATTATCTCCAGGCAGTAGCCGTCATTCTGGCGAGCCACCACTCTTTATTGACGGCCTCTTGATTTTATGGATCCACAGTGTTTATCCCACGCCCCTTTGAAGTCCTTCACAGTTCTGGTCTTCACCACTTCCTTCGGAAGGGCATTCCAGGCATCCACCACCCTCTCCGTGAAGAAATACTTCCTGACATTGGTTCTGAATCTTCCTCCCTGGAGCTTCAAATCGTGACCCCTGGTTTCTGCTGATTTTTTTCCTATGGAAAAGGTTTGTCGTTGTCATTGGATCATTAAAACCTTTCAAGTATCTGAAAGTCTGTATCATATCACCTCTGCTCCTCCTTTCCTCCAGGGTGTACATATTTAGATTCTTCAATCTCTCCTCATAAGTCATTTGATGAAGACCTTCCACCTTTTTGGTCACCCTTCTCTGGACCGCCTTCATCTTGTCTCTGTCTCTTCGGAGATACGGTCTCCAGAACTGAACACAATACTCCAGGTGAGGTCTCACCAAGGACCTGTACAAGGGGATAATCACTTCCCTTTTCTTACTCGATATTCCTCTCTCTATGCAGCCCAGCATTCTTCTGGCTTTAGCTATCGCCTTGTCACATTGTTTCGCCGACTTCAGATCATTAGACACCATCACCCCAAGGTCTCTCTCCTGCTCCGTGCACATCAAGCCTTCTCCCCCCATCGAATACAGGTTCATTCGGATTTCCACTCCCCATATGCATGACTTTGCACTTCTTGGCATTGAATGTCAGCTGCCATGTCTTTGACCACTCTTCCATCTTCCTTAAATCCCGTCTCATTCTCTCCACTCCTTCCGGCGTGTCCACTCTGTTGCAGATCTTAGTGTCATCCGCAAAAAGACATACCTTACCTTCTATCCTTCCGCAATGTCGCTCACAAAGATATTGAAAAGGACCGGTCCCCAACACCGATCCCTGCGGTACACCGCTTAAAAAACCGCTCTCTTTTCAGAGAGAGTTCCATTTACCATCACACATTGTCTTCTGTCCGTCAACCAGTTTGCAATCCCAGGCCACCACCTCGGCACTCACTCCTAAGCTTCTCATTTTATTCACCAGTCTCCTGTGCGGGACAGTGTCAAAAGCTTTGCTGAAATCCCAAGTAGATGACATCGAGTGCTCTTCCTCGATCCAATTCCTTGGTTACCCAGTCAAAAAAGTCAATCAGATTTGTCTGACAGGATCTTCCAATGGTGAATCCATGCTGCCTCTGGTCCAGCAATTCTCCCGACTGTAGATAGTTCACTATTCTCTCTTCATTCAACAGTGACTCCATTACTTTTCCCACCACCGAAGTGAGGCTAACCGGTCTGTAGTTACCAGCCTCTTCTCTGTTCCCACTCTTGTGAAGCGGGACCACCACCGCTCTCCTCCAATCATTCGGCACCACTCCCGTTTCTAGGGATCTATTGAATAGGTCACACAGCGGACCTGCCAGCACATCTCTGAGCTCCCTCAGTATTCTGGGATGAACTTCATCAGGCCCCATGGCTTTGTCCACTTTCAGTTTCACACCAGCTTCTTCCCATACATTTTCTACTGTAAATGGAGTTACATCTACTCCATTCCCCTCCAGTTTCTTGTATAACTAGTGTCGGTCCTTCTCCAGGGTCCTCTTTAGTGAACACAGAACTGAAGTATTTTCATTTAATATTTCTGCCATTTCTTCGTCTCTCTCCACGCATTGATCCTTTCCACCTTTCAATTTCAACTATACCATTTTGAACTTTTCTCCTTTTCACTGATATATCTGAAAAATGTTTTGTTACCACTCTTTACCTCTTTGGCAATCCTCTCTTCCGCTTGACTTTTTGCCATCTTGATTAATTTCTTCGTCTCCCTCAGTTCTACCAGATATTCTTCTTTGTGTTCCTCCTTTTGGGATCTTTTATATTTCTTGAATGCTGTTCTTTTAGCCTTTATTTTGTCAGCCACCTCCTTTGAGAACCAGATAGGTTTCATTTTTCTTTTGGTTTTCTTTACTTTTCTAACATATAGATTAGTTGCCTTGGTGATTGCTCCTTTTAGATTGGTCCACTGTTGATCCACATCTCTCTCGTTTTCCCAGCCTTTTAGTTCTTCCTCCAGGTACTTCCCCATTTCATCAAAGTCTGTGTTTTTGAACATCAAAACTTGGGTTTTTGTGCTTCTTTTTCGTGTCCTTTTTGTGATATTAAACCATACCGTTTGATGATCACTGGTGCTGAGGTGGGCACCCACCCTGGACGTTCTGAGACATTATCTCCATTAGTGAGCACTAAGTCGAGTATAGCTCCTTCTCTCGTGGGTTCCATTACCATTTGTTTGAATAAAGCTACTTGCAGGGCATCTACTATTTCTCTACTATTTTTAGATTCTGCAGATGGGATTCTCAGTCTACATCTGGCATATTAAAGTCTCCAAACGATCACCACTTCTCCTTTCCTTTGCTATCTGTGGATGGTCTTCATCAGATCTCTGTCCAGCTCTTCCTTTTGGTTTGGAGGCCTGTAAACCACTCCAATAAAAATGGATGCCCCATCTTTTTTTAAGTCTGCCCATAGTGCTTCTTCTTTGGCCCCATCTTCCTTGCAGCTCAGATGCTTGATATTGTTTCTGACATATAGAGCCACTCCTCCCCCTTTCCTATCCTCTCTGTCCTTCCTTAACAAGTTATAGCCTGGTATTGCCGTATCCCAGTCATGATATTCCATAAACCATGTTCCGTGACAGCAACAATGGTCCAAGTCCGCCTCCCACCATTAGGGCTTGCAGCTCTGGGATTTTATTACCCAAACTACGAGCATTTGTTGCTCATAGCTTTCCAGCTTTCTTTGCTCAGGTTACTGCTGTTCCTGGACTCCTTTTGTGACCTATTTTAGTTGAGGTTTGTTATCCACTTTTCCTCTTTGCATTTGTTGCAAGGGAAGATATTAATGCCTCTGATGACAGAATCATCCATCACTGTGAGCTTTTTTCGTTTGGTTTCTGATTTGGAATTTCTGTATGCATTGGGTTTTTCTCTCTTTTCCGATAACATTTCATCTTTTCTCAAGGACTTCTTCAGAATTTAATACAGAGAAGGCATTTTGTACTTGTTGCACTTGATACAGTGGTGTCTACGGAACACAGGTCTTATTCTACCAGAGCCCACTGAAATACTTTTAAAGTTCCTTAATGGCCTGTGTGAGTGGTGGGATAGAGTTGTGGGTTGCACAGCTTTAATAATGGGTGTCTGTGGGTTACAGGTCTTATCCTACCTGAGCCCACGGTAAATCTCTTTTTTCTTGAGTTTTGGTTATTCAGTGGTAAGTGGAAATTATTTCCCTGAATAATGTACCGTGGCTGAGACTCTCTTTATTGAAGCTAATTCAGCTTTAAAGTCATCCAGCTCCTTTTCCAAGGTAGAGAGTTTTGAACAAAAGGGGCAAGCCTTAAGTTTCTCCATATGATACCCTCAATATAAAGGCTCCTCAGCAGTTGCATTGAATAGTACTCATTTAGGTAAGTTATTTTGATTGGTGCACCTAAGGAATAATCAATTTACTAATTTATCTGGTTGCCTATTATGAAGTTAGGATGACTACATTAGAAATACAAACCTAGGGGTGGGTGGGCAGAGGGGTAGGGTGGGAGGGAGTTAAAACAGTTTATACCTAGGTCAAGCTGGGTAGGGCAAGACACTTTCTGAAAGTTTACTTGTCCTTTAGCTAGTAAAAAGGATCCCACAGCACTTATATCCCAATTTGGAACAGATTATATAACAGTTATACAATTAGAGGGATACTGGGAATTTTTTTCTTTTTTTTGTGGCTTTTTGAATCTACAACAATCTAATATCAAGAAACCAAACAGATTAGTATACAATATAATCAAGAAACCAAACTGATTAGTATACAACCTGGAATAGAAAGGGATTTGAAATCAACAGAGCAGTTTCTACACAGAATCAAACCAATATCAAGGAAACACAGATTATAATACTAGAATAAAGTATACTTAGTAAATAGAATAAAGCATACTTAGTAAAGTGATCCGTGACTACCAAAACATTTCGTGTATCCTTGTCGTCAGGCTCTAAGGTAAGGAAGTCAATGCAAACTAGCTCGATGGGGGCGTAAGCTTTTATATTTACCAAGGGGGCTGCTTTTTCTTCTGCTCTAGCTTTTTCTCCGCTACACATCTTTCGCATGTCTTCACCCATTGCTCTACCCATGTGCCATTCTCGGCAATAAAAACGTGCACGTGCTATAGTCCAAGGTCCGTTCACAACCCAGATGGCCAGTTTCATCATGTACCCCCTCCAGAGCTCTATGACGAATATTTTCTTGGAATCACAAGTTGTTGGTGTGGTCCTCCACTCCTCATCACTTTTCTGAAAAGTACTCCCTCTTGAAGACATAGTTTTTGCCATTCTCTGAGAATAATCGCAATTCTGGATGCTCCCGATTCCTGTCTCGATCTTAAATTTCTCACCTCTCTCCAGCATCATATGACTTGGGATAAACATGGATCTTCCCTCTGGAACACTCTCCAGTCACCCAAGGTAAACCCAGGTAGGGTGGGTTGTCCAGGCCACAGGTCCGGGTCATCAAAATCATCTGGAACAGCATCTCCTCCTGCAGGTAAGATTTCCACCAAGGCACCAGGGCTGCACTCAAACTTGGAAGTAGAATGAGGTGTAATGGGAGTGTCGTAGTCTCCCGAATCTTCAGAAATATGTGTCAAAATAGAGACATCATGCTTCTGGAATGCCGCCTTACATATTACCTTAGATAGAGTGTCCATTCCTTCTTGATCTGTCTTCACACGAGATAGCATCTTGGCAACCCTCTCCTCATATTTCAAAAATTCTTCATCATCTTCTTCAGGATCATGTGGTCTCCTAGACACCCGTCAGCATCTATATTGGCTTTACCAGATTTGTATCCGATGTCAAAGTTGTACAGGGAGAGGGATGCTAACCATCGATGACCTGTGGCATCCAGTTTAGCAGTCGTCAGGACGTACGTCAGAGGTTATTATCTGTCACTACTTTAAACTCTGCACCATATAGATAATCATGAAATTTTTCACAAACTGCCCATTTAAGGGCTAAAAATTCCAATTTGTGGATAGGGTAATTCCGTTCACTTTTAGTGAGCCCACGACTGGCATATGAAATCACTCGCAGTTTTCCTTCTTGAATTTGGTAAAGTGCAGCGCCTAGCCCTGTAGTGCTGGCATCAGTGTGTAATACATAAGGTAGCTTCCAATTTGCAAAAGCCAACACAGGGGCAACCGTGAGTTTTTCCTTTATAATTTCGAATGCTTTCTGACATTCTGAGGTCCACCGCGTACCCAATAGCTGCTGACTTTGAATCCGGGCTTCTTTCCTATCCTTTCGACTGTTTGTTAGTCCCACCAACAGATTACTGAGCGGCTTCACCAAGCGTGAGTATTGATTCACGAATCTTCGGTAATAGCCCGCAAATCCTAGAAAAGATCGCAGCTCTCTAATGTTTTTAGGTTGTGGCCACTTAGTAATGGCTGAAATTTTCTCTTCATCGGGGAGCACCCCCTTCTCTGAGATATGATGACCCAAATATTTCACTGACTTCTGAAAGAATTTACATTTAGATGGAGAGAGCTTCAATCCACATTTCAACAGTCGTTGTAACACCCTCTTCAATCGGTCCTCATGCTCTTCCAGTGTGTCCGAGAATATTATAAGATCATCCAAGAAGGCCACAACTTCATGTAGATTAATATCAGTCATTACTTTCTCTATCATTCTTTGAAAACTTGCTGGAGCATTTGTCAGTCCTTGAGCCATTCTCTTAAACTGCCAGTTTCCAAAGGGCGTGGTAAATGCAGTTTTAGGCCTATCCATTTCTTCTACCTCAATCTGATAGTACCCACTCTTGAGATCTAGTACTGAGAACCACTTGCTACCTGATAGGAGAGTGAATGTCTCCTCAATTCGAGGCAACGGATAGGAGTCTTTTCTGGTTATGTTG
Organism: Rhinatrema bivittatum; assembly: GCF_901001135.1. Lineage (NCBI taxonomy): Eukaryota > Metazoa > Chordata > Amphibia > Gymnophiona > Rhinatrematidae > Rhinatrema > Rhinatrema bivittatum. The sequence goes on from NC_042631.1 coordinate 61,823,907, forward strand.
TTCAATTTACGATAATCAACAACCATCCTCAAGGTACCATTCTTCTTTCTAACCAATACCACAGGTGAAGCATAAGGGCTATCAGACTCCTCAATCACTCCTGTGGCTAATAGCTCCTTCAGGTGCTGCCTGAGATCCTCAAAGTCAGCTGGGGATACATGACGTGTGCGCTCTTTAAATGGAGTTGGATCCAACAGGGTGATTTTATGCATTATTCCTGGAATACATCCAATATCAAGGTCATGACAGGAAAATGCTCCTTTTGCCTCTTGATTAATTCTTTTTTCTATATGCTGTTTAAACTCTTCAGATATTGGAGAATCTCCGAAGTCTAGCGACACCTTCTCAGACTCCATGTTACCCTCTCCAATAGATTCTAGTTTAGCACCATCCTTATAGGTCGAGCCTGTAACGTTCATGGTCCTCACTATATCGACTGGCTCACCTACACCCAATGTCCTTCTAGGAGGCAAACTGATGCTACAATCCGATATATTCTTCAATAGCACCCTAGCCTTTGTGTGCGCCTTACTGCCAGTTCGGATGAGTTGAGGTTGTACTAGTAAGCCTCCGGGTAGAGGATAATTTTCTGAAGCCTCAAGCAATATGGACAAACTCTGACCATGTCTGGGCATTCTCAGAATGCATTCCACTTCCTTCGCTTCATCCCTTTCGAACACTATTGGTCTGGTGCTGGTCAATCTAGCCATCATTGGCCTAGTAACTCTTTGATTGGAACTTTGATGAGAAACATAGGTCTGATATGTAGTTACCCAATTTTTGTCCATGGCTAACTCCTTAAGGTAATTTGGGCCAGCCAGTTCTTTACAGTCATGTATTAGATGTCTGAGAATATTTGTTCCCACTATTAAAGGCAGGGGTTTGTTCTTTTGATCGGGACAGACTAGAGCAAGGACAGAATATTTGTTCCCACTTCCACAGGCCTCCTTGGGAAACTGTACTTCAACTTCAATATACCCCAGATAAGGAACAGGTTGACCTCCTGCACCCGTAACACAAAGTAAGTCTTCTAGCGGGTATAGCTTCCGATGTGATAAATAGTCTTCATAGAAGGTTTGTGTTATGCACGTCACTTGAGAGCCAGTGTCCACTAAGCAAGGGCACTGCACACCATCCAAATAAGCGGTTGCAGAACAAACCTTTCCCACGAGGCGTTTCAAAACATCATCTGGTAGAGGACATGGTGGGATATGATCACTGGATATTTTTCTTTTGGGACTTATCTGAATTGCATTTGGTGCCTTTGTCTGCCCCTCGCAAAAGCACCTTTTTAGTTTAAAGGAGTATTTGAAACCTGCCTAATGCTGGGTATTTTTTTGTTTTTGAAGTTTTTCCCGCAATTTCTGTTGGACTAGAGCAGCATTTACAGGATTGATGCATTCTCCCATCATGTGTCCATTCTCTCCACAGTTATAGCAAAATGAAAGTATCTTGGGATGATGCCTCCCTTTTTGAGGCATCTTCTCTACCCAAGAGTTTCTTCGCATCATGCTGTTTGCAACAGGGCTATTTACTATTTCTGAATTGGCAGCTCTACAATGAGTGATCAATGGGGCGAGCAAAACATTATCTTCTCCTGAAAATGTTCCCAACTCAGATCCCACCTTAAACTCACTTGCCTCTGGTGTCATATGTTGAGCAATGCTTATGTCATTTGCTAGGTAAGTCCTGCTTACAGGTTTAATCTGGGTAACTCCCAATTGACGTATCCTCCTAGATTCTTTCATGTTTCTTTCTTCCTCAATCATTCTGATTTTAAATAGCAGCTCCGAGTACTGTGGCAGTTTCTTCGACTGGCTCTCTAATAAGTCCCTCAATTGCAGTCGGGTAATCAGGGTCTCCTCCCAGCACCCACGTACAAACTGTTGTAGTAACTTCCTGTCTGGGGCGAGCCCAAAGAAAATTCCCCGCTCCACGACTTTCTGTAACAGGACCTGAAGCCTTCTCAAATAGTCTGAAGATTTTTCTTTGCCATTCTGGAAAGTTTCAATAAATTGAAAAAATAATTCCTCTCCATTAGTTACACTGCCATATGCCTTCTCCAGTTCCTCTAAACACTGCTCTGCTGTGGCGCTTTTATCTATGTAAGAGACAATACTTAAAGCTGGAGGAAGGAGACTTTCAATTAATTTCCTTTTTTTTGCACCTGCGGTGAGATCTGGATCCTGCAGTAATTGCTTAATTTGAATATGCCAAGTTTCATAGTCTCCTTCATTACTAGGTTTAGGGACATTTCCAGAGAAAACTTTAATTTTGTAGTACGTATGATTCAACTCTGCGCCCTTTTCCTTAGGAGTTTTGATCACATGCTCCACTATAACCTTTGAAACATCCGCAGGAATAGAAATTGGTGGAATGGAATATTGAGAAGAATTGACTGCCACAGGATGTTGGGTTAGCATAGCATCCAAGCACTTGGGGACTCTTTTTCGGCTTTTAACTGGAGTCTGCAATATACTCTGGGTGATTGATCTATATCTCGTGTTTCTTTTTCTTGTGACCCCAAACTCTCAATCATGAGAGCAGATGTTCTTTTTCTCAGATCTTGAATATTGATTTTATGACTGTCAGCTATATATGCTAATTCTTCTTGAAGTCGATCTGTCATATCTAAAAGTATGTCACTCACTAGTGGGTCAGTGCATGCTTCAGGGGACATTGACTCAACATCCTGTTCTGATACTGTCTCATCTAAGACAGGTAAAATTATCCACTGACTGTCCAGTTCCCCTTTTAAGCTCATTCTTTCTAAAATAATTATAGAAAGCGGTTCTTCAAACTCACACAAAACTTGATCAGATGACTCAGCTCTTAAACGTTTCAATTTTGTAACTACACCTGCTGGGCTTAATGCATCTTCTACACTTGCTAAAGATATTTCAGGATTTACAGAACTCAGAATAACAGATCTATCAGGAATACAATCATAGTACTTGCAATACTCCATTTTGTATGAGAAAGAAACAAAGAGAATACTGTGCTCACTTCACTATTGATGCTGGGTCGCTCAGTAGCAGGTCAGACAGAGAGAAGAGAAAAAAAAAAAACACTGCCCCACGTTGATGCGCCAGAATTTGTTGTAACCCTTGAAGTTCAATTTTCTTTATGACTTCTTGTGTCTGAAACCTGCACTTTGATTCCCAACCCAGTATCAGAAATGAATCCACACGCTCTTTAGTGAGTAACAGTTTTATCTTTACTGGAATGAATGACTGAAATAAATCTGTTCACTTCCTAAGCATCTGCATTTGTCATATAAACACATGTATATAGTACAAGAGAAAACTCAACTTGTCATAAACTCATGTTAAGTATTTCAACCAGAATCAGCATGTGATATAGCACCCGACCTTAAGCAGTCTCTGAACAAGCAAAGTCCCAGATTGTATCCTACTGTGTGTCCATTTGAATATAGAACTGAAGAAGGCGTCAGTACTGCTGCTCCAACTGCCAAATCCACAATACAGCAGCCTCTATCCGAAAGAAGAGCTTCAAATCCTGACAGGGCACAGTTCAACTACTCCCAAGTCGTCCACAGCAGGGTTCCAGAAAAGAGAACCTTAATCAGTACAGATAATATTTATTAATTCAGAGCAGGGCAGGAACTCTGTTCAAGCTGAGCAGTGATCTGTTTGCACATGCTCAGACAATCCAATTTTGAATCTCCTTTCCCCCCCCAGCTCTAAGAGACAGCACTCTATTGTCAGTCTTTTCATGTCACAATGATGATTCAACATTTCTCTGCCCTAGTTCCTAGAGGTATGTTACACTCGGATAGTACAATTTTTTTTTTATGGATTTATATTCTTTTTTTAAAAAGTTTATAGCACTTCATTTATTTTTATATTTATTTGTCATTTTTATATACTGACATTCTTGTATTCAATGCAAATCATACTTGCTTACACTCAGTTACTGTATGTATTTCCCTATCCCCAGAGGAACACAAGGCCTGCAGGAACGGGCACAGCAACGGAGTTAAAACACTTGTGGGAACACAAGGCCGGGATGAAGAGGCGCAGCAGTCGAGCACAGAGGTCGATCCCAGCTAGGGACACAAGGCCTGGATGAAGAGGCACATCATTCGAGGACAGAGTTCAATCACAGCTAGGGATACAAGCCGCGGAGGAAAAGACACTAACCAGGATCCTCCAAGCCCTCATTTTCTCCAAATTAGACTACTGCAACTCTACATTTCTTGGACTCCCTTCCTCATACACAAAACCACTCCAAATGGTTTAAAACGCAGCAGCCCGTCTACTAACAAACACTAGGAAAAGAGACCACATTTCCCCAGTCCTAAAAGACCTCCACTGGTTACCAATTCAGTTCAGAGTCATTTACAAATCCATCACCTTGATATACAAAATCTTTCACCAACACACCATAATCGACCTACAAATTCCTCTCCGTTTATACAAATGCACAAGACCAACCAGGGAAGCCTACAGAGGATGCCTCCTTGTTCCACCCTCCAAAACCACTTATCACAGCACCTTTAGAGATTGAGCCCTTTCCACAGCAGGTCCACCGTTATGGAACTCCATCCCCCCAGATCTCAGAAATGAACCTTGCCTCCTAACCTTTCGGAAAAGACTCAAGACATGGCTTTTCAGGCAAGCCTTCCCGAACTGCACCTAACACACACCATCAATAAATTCTCAGCTCAGAAGCTGTATATATTGGACGCCATATTTGTAATGTACTCTTGTATACTTTTATATTCTACACATGTATATAATTAACCTCCTCTATCCCTCTTTATTTCTTACACTCCCAGTTCATAGCCCCAGTTAATTGTAACTGCATCTCTTCACCACGTGTATTTATGTTATAGGTTGTTTTCTTTGCACCCCTGTTTTCTGTAAAGCGACATCATGTGAACGATTTCATGAATGCCGGTATAAAAAAACCTTAAATAAATAAAATAAATAAGTAAGTACCGCAAGGGAAAGTTGAAAACAACTTTGAAGAGGGAGTTCAAGAGGGCGTGAAATTGTAAAGAGGTAAATGGGTGGGGTCCGTGCAGTCCGCCCGCAGGATTCAACCCGGCGGGTTCGGTCGGACCGGGGTTTCGGCGGATCCCCCACCCCCACTCCTTTCGCGGGGGGCAGGGGAGGGGCGGGGAACGCCTCCCGGACGGCCCCGGCCCCCGCAGGGCGCATTTCCTCCGCGGCGGTGCGCCGCGACCCGGCTACGGGTCGGCTGGGAAGGCCCAGGGGGGGCAGGTGGCCCGCTGCTCCGGCGGCGCGTGTTATAGCCCCCCCTCCCGGCGTTTCCTCCTTCCCCTTTGGCAACTGTTAACTTGTCTTAACCTCATTCACTACATCTATGCAGACGATGTTCAGATTCTTATTCCCATAACAGAATCTATTAACAAACTTGGCTATTCTTACAAGCCTTCCCTGATCCTTCAAACTTTCACTAGATAAGTACAGCTACTCAGCTTTGAATATGGAACTTCGCCCCTCCAATATTCTCCTCATTTAGCTACCCTACTTATGCACTTCAGAAAATGACAAAGGAATTGGAAGATCTCTCAGAAATAATAATACGTGTGGGAACACAAGGTCTGGATGAACAGGCAGGCACAGCAATGGACTTAAAACACCAGTAGGAACACTAGGCCTGGATGAAGAGGCACATCATTCTAGGACAGAGGTCAATCCCACCTATGGACACAAGCCGCGGAGGAAAAGAAACTAACCAGGATTCCCTCCGTAACGGCGAGTGAAGAGGGAAGAGCCCAGCGCCGAATCCCCGCTCGTCCGGCGGGCGCGGGAAATGTGGCGTACGGAAGATCGCTTCTCTGGCGCCGCTCGGGGGCCTAAGTCCTTCTCATCAAGCCTCAGCCCGCGGACGGTGTTAGGCAGGTAGCGGCCCCCGGCGCGCCGGGACCGGGTTTTCTCATAGTCTGTTTGTTTGGGAATGCAGGCCAAAGTGGGTGGTAAACTCCATCTAAGGGTAAATACCGGCTTCGGCGCGTGTTATTGCCCCCCCCCCGGCAGCAGCTTCGCCGTTTCCCCCGGACAAGGGTCCACCTCCAAGTTCAACAATTTCTTACTCTTTACTTTGTCTGTCGAGGCTTGACGTCTCTAAAAGGGTTTGACCTGGAATGCTGTGCATGTCCATCCAATATCGCATACAATATAAAGTGGCATGTTTAATTCAAAATGTTGTACACGGGGAGATCTCAGAAATGAACCTCGCCTCCTAACCTTTCTGGAAAGACTCAAGACATGGCTTTTCAGGCAAGCCTTCCCGAACTCCACCTAACACGCACCATCAATAAATTCTCTGCTCAGAAGCTGTATATATTGTATATACAGGTGGCCCGCCACTCCGGCGGCGCGTGTTATAGCCCCCCCTGGCAGCAGCTTCGCCGTTCCCCCGCCGTTTCCTCCTTCCCCTTTGCCAACTGTTAACTAGTCTTAACCTCATTCTCTACATCTATGCAGACGATGTTCAGATTCTTATTCCCATAACAGAATCTATTAACAAAGCCATCGCACTTTGGAACAACAGCTTACAAGCCATCACTAATCTCCTCAACAGTCAAAGCATGAGATCTTATTAAGAAACTGACATTATCCTCAACAAATTCTTACTCCTAGCAAAACCTCTACCAAGTAAGTACACAGGGGTCTGTATTTTCATACCCCAGTGCTTGCTGTTTGAATACCGCTCTTGCCGTACCGACCCACAGGGACCACCTAGGGACACAAGCTGTGGAGGAAAAGAAACTAACCAGGATTCCCTCAGTAACGGCGAGTGAAGAGGGAAGAGCCCAGCGCCGAATCCCCGCCTGTCCGGCGGGCGCGGGAAATGTGGCATACGGAAGACCGCCTCCCCAGCGCCGCTCGGGGGCCCAAGTCCTTCTGATGGAGGATCAGCCCGCGGACGGTGTTAGGCCGGTAGTGGCCCCCGGCGCGCCGGGACCGGGTCTTCTCTGAGTCGGGTTCTTTGGGAAATCAGCCCAAAGCGGGTGGTAAACTCCGTGTAAGGCTGAATACTGGCACGAGACCGATGAAACAGCTAGTAGCAATCGGAATCTCTGGATTGGCGCTCGCCTGGTTCAAATTGTTGCTAACCAACAGAGGTTATAAGGTAAAAATCCAGAACAAAGAATCACCACGCCACGGCCATCGGAGTCCCACAAGGTTCCTCTTTATCCCCTAAACTCTTTAATATTTACCTCCTACCACTCTGCCGACTCCTTACCAACCTCAATTTAATACACTTTCTCTATGCAGACGACATCCAGATCCTGATCCCCATCAAAGAATCATACACAAAAACCCTCGAATACTGGGATTCCTGTCACCTAGAAATCAAAAGCCTCCTCAAAAGCCTAAATCTGGTACTAAACTCCTCTAAAACTGAAGTATTACTCCTAACTCCTGACAACAATCTCACAGCTTGTCTCCCAACCAACCTACAAACTACTCATGTGAGGGATCTAGGTGTGCTAATCGACAATTAACTGAACTTGAAATCCCATATCAATAAAACCACCAAAGACTGCTTCTATAAACTGCAAGTTTAAAAAAGGATAAGACCACTCTTCCACGCCAAAGACTTCAGAACCATCCTCCAAGCCCTCATTTTCTACTACTGCAACTCTACATTACTTGGACTCCCTTCCTCATACACAAAACCACTCCAAATGGTTGAAAACGCAGCAGCCCGTCTACTAACAAACACTAGGAAAGGAGGCCACATTTCCCCAGTCCTAAAAGTCCTCCACTGGTTACCAATTCAGTTCAGAGTCATTTACAAATCCATCACCTTGATATAAAAAATCATTCACCAACACACCATAATCGACCTACAAATGCCTCTTCGTTTATTCAAATGCACAAGACCCACCAGGGAAGCCTACAGAGGATGCAATGCCGGTATAAATAAATAAAATCAATAAGTACGTAAGGGAAAGTTGAAAAAAACTTTCAAGAGCGAGTTCAAAAGGGCGGGAAACCGTTAAGAGGTAAACGGGTGGGGTGCGTGCAGTCCGCCTGGAGGATTCAACCCGGCGGGTTCGGTGGGACCGGGGTTTCGGCGGATCCCCCACCCCTTTCGCGGGGGGGCGGGGAACGCCTCCCGGACGGCCCCGGCCCCGTCCAGGAATAAAAAATAAAGTAAATCAATAAAATCAATAAGTACGTAAGGGAAAGTTGAAAAAAACTTTCAAGAGCGAGTTCAAAAGGGCGGGAAACCGTTAAGAGGTAAACGGGTGGGGTGCGTGCAGTCCGCCTGGAGGATTCAACCCGGCGGGTTCGGTGGGACCGGGGTTTCGGCGGATCCCCCACCCCTTTCGCGGGGGGGCGGGGAACGCCTCCCGGACGGCCGCAGGGCGCATTTCCTCCGCGGCGGAGCGCCGCAACCGGCTCCGTGTCGGCTGGGAAGGCCCAGGGGGGGCAGGTGGCCCGCCGCTCCGGCGGCACGTGTTATAGCCCCCCCTGGCAGCAGCTTTGCCGTTTCCCCCGCCGTTTCCTCCTTCCCCTTTGCCAACTGTTAAGTAGTCTTAACCTCATTCATTACTTCTATGCAGACGATGTTCAGATTCTTATTCCCATAACAGAATCTATTAACAAAGCCATCGCACTTTGGAACAACAGCTTACAAGCCACCACTAATCTCCTCAACAGTCTAAACCTGGTCCTCAATGCCTCTAAAACTAAACTCCTCTTCATTTCCTACAAGCAAGAAAACCTCCCATCTCAGATCCATCACAAACACCTTCTCACCCACAACCATGTGAGAGACCTGGGAGTAATTATAGACAACCGTCTTCACCTAAAGAATATGATCCAAACCACAACTATAAGATATAATATTATATCTTAATGGGCCTCGACAAAGGAAACTCTTTTCTATTGATCTTGTTAGACCTTTCCGCAGCGTTCGACACGGTCAACCACGCCATCCTCCTAAACCAGCTTTCGTCCATAGGAATCAGCGGCACCGTCCTATCCTGGTTCAAAACGTTTCTCAATTACAGAGGTTACAAAGTTAAAATCCAAAACAAGGAATCCTCAAGATTTGACTCTGTCATAGGAGTCCCTCAAGGTTCTTCATTGTCTCCGACCCTATTTAATATCTATCTTCTTCCTCTCTGCCAACTTCTTACCGACCTCAATCTAAAGTACTTCCTTTACGCAGATGATATTGAAATCATCATCCCTATCAAAGACACATACTGTAAAACTCTTGAGTACTGGGAAACATGCCACCAGAAAATCAAACAAGTAGTAAACAACCTACAGCTCATCTTAAACTCATCCAAGACAGAAATCCTACTCATCTCTCCTGAAAACAATATCTCCAACACTACTCTTCCCACCAACCTACCTACCACACAAGTTAGAGACTTAGGAGTGATAATAGACAACCGGCCTAAACTTCAAGGCACATATCAACAAAACAACCAAAGACTGCTTCTATAAACTCCAGGTTCGGAAGAGGATAAGACCTCTTTTCCATGCTCAAGACTTCAGAACGATCATCGAAGCAGTCATTTTTGCGAAATTAGACTACTGCAGTTCCCTATTGCTAGGTCTGCCCTCATCCTATTCCAAACCACCACAGATGGTTCAAAATTCAGCAGCCCGATTACTAACAGGCGCAAGAAAGAGAGACCACATATCTCCCATTCTGAAAGAGTTACATTGGCTACCCGTCCACTTCCATATCATCTATAAAGCCATATGTGTCATCTTCAAAACTATTCATCAACGCATCTTATGCACTTTAGCTGATGACAAAGGAATCGGAAAATCTCTCAGAAATAAGAATACGCGTGGGAACACAAGGTCTGGATGAACAGGCACATCATTTGAGGACAGAGGTCAATCCCAGCTAGGGACACAAGCCGCGTAGGAAAAGAAACTAACCAGGATTCCCTCAGTAACGGCGAGTGAAGAGGGAGAGCCCAGCGCCGAATCTCCGCCACTCCGGGTTCGGGGATCTGAACCCGACTCCCTTTCGGTCAGCTGAGGACGACGGAGGCCATCGCCCGTCCCTTCCGAACGGCGCTCGCCTATCTCTTAGGACCGGCTGACCCATGTTGAACTGCTGTTCACATGGAACCCTTCTCCACTTCAGCCTTGAAGAAGAATGCTCAGTCTGTTTAAAATAAGAAAATGAACGGACCCACTCTGAAGGACCATGCTCAGTCTGTTTAAAATAGCAATATCAACAGACCCACTCTGAAGGACAATGCTCAGTCTGTTTAAAAGAACAAAATGGAACAGACCCGCTCAAGAAGATTGCTCAGTCTGTTTAAAATAACAAAATGGAACTGCCCAGCTAGGGACACAAGGCCTGGAGGAACAGGCACATCAATGGAGGACAGAGGTCAATCCCGGCTAGGGACACAAGGCCTGGAGGGAGAGGCAGGCACAGCAATGGAGTTAAAACACCAGTAGGAACACAATGCCTGGAGGTACAGGCAGGAACAGCAACGGAGTTAAAACACTTGTGGGAACACAAGGGCTGCACAGTAGATGCCGGTCAGGCACAGCGATTCATGTCAAGAACATGTGCTGCAGTGCTTACATTATCTTGAGCATAGGAGGCAATTGGAACTGCTGCAAGGCTCCTTTCAATAGCTTTTATTCATCTTGCCATTCACAAGGAAAATCGGGAAAGCCAAGCAATGGCAGGTTTACTTTCAAAAACACTAGCATTTCCATCAAGACCGATGACAGCCTTGAGCGGTGAGGGCTCATGATATCCCCTGTCATTGAAAAAACACGTTCACTGGGCACACTGGTTGGTGGTCATGACAGATATCCTTCAGCCACTTTGGCTAGGTGTGGCCAGACAGTGGACTTGTGTGCCCAATATGCCAGCGGATCTGTCTGCGTGTTTTCTATCGGCTCTGAGAGATACCGTGTCACTGACAGCTCTGCTGCTGTCTCCTCCTGTGCTTGGGAGGGCTGAGAGTCACTCAATCCAGTTACTTTCTCTCTCGCCCGTTGCACAACTGATGTATCTTTATGGCCAACATGCCTTGGGCGTTCTGACGTTGAGGTGGACGCACTAATAATAGTATCTGTCACTGACACAGTCCTTCTCCTGCCAGGGCTAGCAGCAGCACAACTCTGTGACGTGCCTGCTGTTTCCACCTGTGCTTCAAGCCTAATCTGTCTCCGCCTATGGTGCTCCTGTTCACGGACCTGTGCTAACAACAGCTCCTTCACAAATGACAGACAATTGGTCTGTAGGGCGAGTTTACCTTTCACACGGGGATCACAGACAGAGGCGAGCATGTATGTGCTGTCCTCTGTTAAAGGCCTTAATCTGTCTTTCACCTGCTGCTGCAAAACGTCCACACACTGCAGCACCTCAGCAGTCATTCCCTCTTGCTGTTTAATGCCTTCCAAATGGTCATCCAGGAATTTCACAATAGGGATGATGTCAGCCAAGGTGGAACTTCTGGAACTCAGCTCCTCCGTGGCGTCCTTGAAGGGCTGCAGGATTTTTAACAGCTGACTCATGACTAACCAATCGTGATGCCCTAGGGGATTCTGTACACCTATGTCTATTGTACCAGAAAGTTCATGAAGGGGTGTCTGCAGCTCCAGTAACCTCTCCAGCATCATAAAGGTTGAATTCCACCGGGTGGCAACGTCTTGAATGAGACGCTTCTCAGGCATATCCAAATCAGTCTGCTTTTCTCGGAGAACCTGCCCCGCCCTGACACTTCTGTGGATGTGTGCTGCTATGTTCCTGCACTTCTGTATTAACCTACGCAGGTATTCAGTCTCCTTGTCCTTGGACTCCAAGCCCAAACCTGACTTCACTACCAGATGCAGAGTGTGTGCAAAACATTGGATGTTCTTAAACCGCCCATCGCTTATTGCCTTAACCATGTTTGCACCGTTGTCTGTGACAAAAAAGCCTGCCCGCATTTTACTGTCTCGCTGGTGTACTTTCCAGCTCGCCAGCATCTTTCTGATGCATGCTAGAATATTGGCAGCGGTATGGGAATGGTCCGTCAGGTGGGTGTTCAGTAAAGCCCACCTCCACCCTGATGCTTGTTCAGTAATAGAGCTGCTGGCTGCCCCTGCCTCTGCCATGTCCCACCAGTGTGCTGTCAGAGAGGGGTAAGAGTGTGCAGCATTCATGGCGGTCCAGATATCGCAGGTGAAATGCACTCTTCCGTCTGCCTTACCTAGCAGTGCTTGCACGCGACTGACACAGTGCTTGTACAGGCTGGGGATGACCTTTCTACTAAATGTGGTTCTGGAGGGGACTTTGTAATTTGGAAGTACGACCTTCAAGAAACGTTTGAAACCCACATTCTCCACTAACTGCAGGGGCTGGTCATCAAGGGCAATCATTTCCCCAATGTTCCTGGTTACTACTTTTGCGGCTGCCTGCCTCCTACCCCGGGATAGCGTTACCGCACTCCACCCCATTTCCTCCATGGTGCATGTCGCTTCTGCCACATGTCAGTGGGTTTCTGGCCTGCCGCCTGACTGCTAGAAGGGTATGAGGGCGTGGGCTGACTCTGCTGCTTTCCTACCACTGCACCCTGGTTGGAAGGGGAAGGGGTCCCCTGACGGAAAATGCTACCATCCCCAGATGGCAGTAATCTTGTTGGGTGGTTGCCTCTTAATATGATACTCCATGCCAAAATTTGACAGATGTCCCAGTTGCTTGCCTCTGCTAATATCCCTGGCACAGTAATTACACCGAGCATAACGCGGGTCTTCTGTCACTTTAAAATGTGCCCAGATCGCAGATTTCTTTTGTGATCCTCCTCTCTTTCCCGCCCTGGGGGTGGATGGTGGCACTGGAGTTGAGGTACTACTGGGTGTGGGTAGTGCACCCACTGCACCCGGCGAAGCAATGCCAGCGGGGGCAACAGTCACCCTCTGTCTCCCTTCTGACAGCTCTTCCTCCTCCTCGATATCAGTGGAATGTCTACCCGGCTGCAGAATTCTGGAGGTGGAGGCTAAAACAGGAGTAAGTGACAATTCTACCGAAGATTCCTCAGGTATTACATCTTCCGTTTCTGATGAGAATCCCATCCAAGAAGATTCTTCTTCTGAATCAGAAGCTAACAGTGCCAGCGCTACCTTGTCAGCGTGAATTTTTGCAGGACACTTATGTCCCCTGGCTGCTCTTGGGTGTGTAACTTTTGTCTGGCTAGACTCTGCCTCCTCTTCACTCTCCTCCAAAACTACAGGGCCAGAAACACGTGGTGGCGATTGCAAAGTTTCATGGTCTGATTTCTTTTTTTTTGCCATGGAACTGCCATCCCCTACAAAGACGTTTGATTGCGACAGTTGCCTTTTTAGCTGTACTGGTGGTGTTGCACTGGTGTCTTTTGCGGTGCCTCCGCTGCCATTCCCACAAAGTCGCTTGCATCTCTCTTTCCCTGACATTATGGATTTAATGTCAAGGAGTACTAGTGGTAACACTGCCCACTGTCCCACAATAATAATGTTCAGTCTGTTTAAAATAACAAAATGAACAGACCCACTCAAGATGAATGCTCTGTCTGTTTAAAATAACAGAATTTAACAGACCCACTCAACGACAATGCTCAGTCTGTTTAGAAATAGCAAATTTAACAGATTCGCTGAAGGGCAATGTTCACTCTGTTTACAATGCCCACTGCCTCACTGCCTGCCTGGCAATGCACGGAATGTGTCTGTCTGTGTGCACTGCAGTGCACATAGAACTAAAGTAGATATGAGGCAGGGTACTCCCAGCCCTGGAACTGCTGCCCACCCAGCACTGAACCACTCAAGGAGAATGCTTTTAAGTCTGTTTAAAAATAGCAAATTAAACAGACTCGCTGAAGGGCAATGTTCACTCTGTTTACAATGCCCACTGCCTCACTGCCTGCCTGGCAATGCACGGAATGTGTCTGTCTGTGTGTGTGCAGTGAGTGCACAGAGAACAAGCTTCCTTTTCAGTAGATATGAGGCAGAGTACTGCCAGTGCCAGCCCTGGCACTGCCCACCCAGCACTGAACCAGTCAAGGACAATGCGGTTACGTCTGTTTAGAAATAGCAAATTTAACAGACTCGCTGAAGGGCAATGTTTCACTCTGTTTACAATGCCCACTGCCTCACTGCCTGCCTGGCAATGCACGGAATGTGTCTGTCTGTGTGTGTGCAGTGAGTGCACAGAGAACAAGCTTCCTTTTCAGTAGATATGAGGCAGAGTACTGCCAGTGCCAGCCCTGGCACTGCCCACCAGCACTGAACCAGTCAAGGATAATGCGGTTACGTCTGTTTAGAAATAGCAAATTTAACAGACTCGCTGAAGGGCAATGTTCACTCTGTTTACAATGCCCACTGCCTCACTGCCTGCCTGGCAATGCACGGAATGTGTCTGTCTGTGTGTGTGCAGTGAGTGCACAGAGAACAAGCTTCCTTTTCAGTAGATATGAGGCAGAGTACTGCCAGTGCCAGCCCTGGCACTGCCCACCCAGCACTGAACCAGTCAAGGACAATGCGGTTACGTCTGTTTAGAAATAGCAAATTTAACAGACTCGCTGAAGGGCAATGTTCACTCTGTTTACAATGCCCACTGCCTCACTGCCTGCCTGGCAATGCACGGAATGTGTCTGTCTGTGTGTGTGCAGTGAGTGCACAGAGAACAAGCTTCCTTTTCAGTAGATATGAGGCAGAGTACTGCCAGTGCCAGCCCTGGCACTGCCCACCCAGCACTGAACCAGTCAAGGACAATGCGGTTACGTCTGTTTAGAAATAGCAAATTTAACAGACTCGCTGAAGGGCAATGTTCACTCTGTTTACAATGCCCACTGCCTCACTGCCTGCCTGGCAATGCACGGAATGTGTCTGTCTGTGTGTGTGCAGTGAGTGCACAGAGAACAAGCTTCCTTTTCAGTAGATATGAGGCAGAGTACTGCCAGTGCCAGCCCTGGCACTGCCCACCCAGCACTGAAGCAGTCAAGGACAATGCGGTTACGTCTGTTTAGAAATAGCAAATTTAACAGACTCGCTGAAGGGCAATGTTCACTCTGTTTACAATGCCCACTGCCTCACTGCCTGCCTGGCAATGCACGGAATGTGTCTGTCTGTGTGTGTGCAGTGAGTGCACAGAGAACAAGCTTCCTTTTCAGTAGATATGAGGCAGAGTACTGCCAGTGCCAGCCCTGGCACTGCCCACCCAGCACTGAACCAGTCAAGGACAATGCGGTTACGTCTGTTTAGAAATAGCAAATTTAACAGACTCGCTGAAGGGCAATGTTCACTCTGTTTACAATGCCCACTGCCTCACTGCCTGCCTGGCAATGCACGGAATGTGTCTGTCTGTGTGTGTGCAGTGAGTGCACAGAGAACAAGCTTCCTTTTCAGTAGCTATGAGGCAGAGTACTGCCAGTGCCAGCCCTGGCACTGCCCACCCAGCACTGAACCAGTCAAGGACAATGCGGTTACGTCTGTTTAGAAATAGCAAATTTAACAGACTCGCTGAAGGGCAATGTTCACTCTGTTTACAATGCCCACTGCCTCACTGCCTGCCTGGCAATGCACGGAATGTGTCTGTCTGTGTGTGTGCAGTGAGTGCACAGAGAACAAGCTTCCTTTTCAGTAGCTATGAGGCAGAATACTGCCAGTGCCAGCCCTGGGCACTGCCCACCCAGCACTGAACCAGTCAAGGACAATGCGGTTACGTCTGTTTAGAAATAGCAAATTTAACAGACTCGCTGAAGGGCAATGTTCACTCTGTTTACAATGCCCACTGCCTCACTGCCTGCCTGGCAATGCACGGAATGTGTCTGTCTGTGTGTGTGCAGTGAGTGCACAGAGAACAAGCTTCCTTTTCAGTAGCTATGAGGCAGAGTACTGCCAGTGCCAGCCCTGGCACTGCCCACCCAGCACTGAACCAGTCAAGGACAATGCGGTTACGTCTGTTTAGAAATAGCAAATTTAACAGACTCGCTGAAGGGCAATGTTCACTCTGTTTACAATGCCCACTGCCTCACTGCCTGCCTGGCAATGCACGGAATGTGTCTGTCTGTGTGCACTGCAGTGCACATAGAACTAAAGTAGATATGAGGCAGAGTACTCCCAGCCCTGGAACTGCTGCCCAGTGCCCACCCAGCACTGAACCACTCAAGGAGAATGCTTTTAAGTCTGTTTAAAAATAGCAAATATGAGGCAGAGTACTGCCAGCCCTGCCTGGCACTGCCCAGGATAAAATGTACAGACTCACTCAATAACAATGTTCTTTTTTTTTTTTTCCCTAACAAAGAATCTGTTCTGTGTTGTCTATCAAATCTGGTTCTGTTCTGTGTTGTCTATCAAATCTGGTTCTGCTATCTTCTCTGCCTCAGCCTGCCTAAGCCCACCCTGCACGATCCCGATCCCACCTCCCCACTGAATCGCTGACAATGTCCGTCAGTCCTCGTGCTGCTGCTGCTTTTATAGTGCTGCTGGCTCGTCAGGAAATCCTCAGAGAAGCACGGAATGACAGCGCGATTCGCTGCATTCAGTGCTTCTCTGAAAAGGTGAACGCAGATTCGCTTCGTTCCGGTATCCATGCCGACTTGTCCCACCCTTTCCTGTGAGTCACTGAGACTCACAGGACAGGGTCAGACAGGTTGGCATGGTTACCGCAGGGGCGCCGCCATTTTCAGGTAATCCGGGGCTCCGAGGTCGAGTCGCAGGTAATGGCGGCGAGAAAGCGTGCGCATGGCGATTCGCCGTATCCGACATATCTATGTTCAATATGTCGGAAATCTGCTCGTATACGCCTCATCTTTTTTTTAAGTTAAAAAAAAAATATGAGTTGCGTTTTACATATGCGGTCAATCCGAATGCACATGCCTACCACACACTGTCCAATTGCACCACTGGAGCCAATACAATACAAAATAACAAAGATTATGAAACCAAATTGTCATAATACTACAAACATACAAAAGATAAATGACATGAACATTTTCTAATCCAATCCCATCCTTCCTCCTTCATCACAATTCCCCCATACATACAATTTCAAGAACATCTACCCCATCTCCCAGTGTTCTAAAAGCAAAATAAATTATTAGCTCTTCTTATAAGGTAGTTTTGCTTAACTGCTAGCTGAAAAGCCAACTCACATATGGGTTCCAAATTGATTAGAATATGTTATATTCTCTATTACTATTACTATTATTATTATATGTACTATTGTACATATGTATATAATTTCAAACGTTGTTATAATATAATTTAATGCAAACTTTCCCATGTTATCTCCCACCCCCTTTTAATACCTTGTTCGCATGTTTTAATCGTTCAATGTAAAGCGCCATGCCTGGCGCCAGTTTATGTTACAATGTGAACCGATATGATATCCTGGATGAATGTCGGTATATAAAAATTCTAAATAAATAAATAAATAAATAAATAAATAAATATTAAGGGTTGTAAATGGTATTATAGCCATAAGGGTGTGCAATATAATTATTGAAATGGCAGGGATCAAGAGTTTTTTCAATCATTTGATCCATTAAGAGTTGTAAATGGAGGGGGGCCCACTTGAGCAGTGACCAAGATGGCCGCCTGACTCAGAAGTTCCGTCTGGTCTCACTGATCTTCAGTGAAAAGAAACCTTGATTTATGATTCTTTCTAGCTCACAACAATACCTACAGGTATGGCAACTAGAGATGTGAATCATGTGATCGATCGTCTTAACGATCGATTTCGGCTGGGAGGGGGAGGGAATCGGATCGTCGCAGTTTGGTTTTTTTAAATATCGTGTAAATCGTGTAAATCGAAAACCGGCACACTAAAACATCCCTAAAACCCACCCCGACCCTTTAAAATAAATCCCCCACCCTTCCGAACCCCCCCCAAAATGCCTTAAATTACCTGGGGTCCAGAGGAAGGGTCCCGGTGTGATCTTTTACTCTCAGACCTCCGTGCGTTGTAGAAATGGCGCCGGCGCTACCTTTGCCCTGTCAGGGCAAAGGTAGCGCCGGCGCCATTTTGTTTTTTTGTCCCCCGACAGCAGGAGCGTAGGAGATCGCTCCCGGACCCCCGCTGGACCCCCAGGTTGCAACACGATTCGACTGCAGGAGGTCGTTCCGGACCCCCGCTGGACTTTTGGCAAGTCTTGTGGGGGTCAGGAGGCCCCCCCAAGCTGGCCAAAAGTCCCTGGGGGTCCAGCGGGGGTCCGGGAGCGATCTCCTACACTCCTGACGTCGGGGGACAAAAAAACAAAATGGCGCCGGCGCTACCTTTGACCTGTCATATGACAGGTCAAAGGTAGCGCCGGCGCCATTTCTACAACGCACAGAGGTCCGAGAGTAAAAGATCACACCGGGACCCTTCCTCTGGACCCCAGGTAATTTAAGGCATTTTGGGGGGGGTTCGGGAGGGTGGGGGATTTATTTTAAAGGGTCGGAGTGGGTTTTAGGGTTGTTTTAGTGTGCCGGTTTTCCCGCCCTCCCCCTTCCCCTCCCGCTTCCCCCGATTTACGATTTTTTGACGATAAATCAGGGGAATTGTTATTGTATCGCGGCTCTAACGATTTTTGACGATTTAAAATATATCGGACGATATTTTAAATCGTCAAAAAACGATTCACATCCCTAATGGCAACCTCCAAATCGGGTAAAATTGAAGCCACTTTTGCAGCAGCATCGGGATCTAAGCAGGCGAAAGAGGATCCCCCGAAGCTGGACAATGCCCTCATGCCTAAAACCATGGCGTCTGCAGACATGGTGGTGACTGAGTTAAAGCAACTCAAAGACATGATACAATTGAATATCGACGCTACAGCAGCGATTAGAGGGGATCTCCAGTCACTGAATTCCCAAAAACTTGTTTACAAATGAGCCTAGATGACACGGAAACTCAGACATCATCTCTCCTCTTAGAAATTGCATCATTTCTCCAATTAAACTGAGAAGTGGAAAAATTGCAGCAGGATATTGAGGAGCTATCAAATTGTAACCGTAGAAACAATATTCGAATACTGGGAATTCAGGAGGGGATGAAGGAACTTATATAATAGATTTCATTGTTAAAATGGTGCCTGCAACTATCTTTTGACCACCCATTTGAACTAGAAAGTGCTCACAGGATTCCTTCACCACCGCTTCGGAACTCCATATATCCCAGACCTATTAAATTTAAAGTTCTTCGGTACCCGCAGGTTCTAGAGATATTCGCAGCGGCCTTCCTTTTTGTTCCTGACCTTGCGAAAACTACTGCCAATAAATGGAAGGCCTTTTTGGCACTCTGACCTAGATTATAAGCTTTGGGAGCGAAGTATGGTTTATTATATCCTGCTCAAATGAGGGTTACTTGCCATAACCAGACCAAGCTTTTTCACCAGCCAAGTGAGATAGAAGATTTTTTGAAATCCTTTGAACAAGTGCAAGAAATGGTTACCTGAAACTAGATTTCCCATAAATGTTTCCAATCTCAGTGCCTATATGGCTTATGTTTTTTTTCTCGGTACTCAGTATTATCCTATACTTGGACTGATCTGGAATTCTATTTTTTTTTTTTCCTTTTTATGACCGCGAGTACAGCGGCTGGCATTATGTCCAGATAATATTTGGTTCCAGGAACATATGGGATCATTTCTTTTTATGTGTGCATGACAACTCAGTTAGTGATTGGTTTCTTTTCTATGGCAACCATTGATCTACGAATGGATGGAGATTGAGATTCGGGAGCCAGTGGTCTTTCTAGAGGCTCTTTTTCTTTGCTACCTTTTGGTGCTTTGACACCGTCTGCTACTGCATTTTTTCTTTTGTATATCCTATTCCTTCACTTCCTTTGATTTTTCTTAACAATTTCTCCCTCTGCTTTACATTTTTCTTTTTTAATGTTTGCTTTTTTGGTCTCGCTACAATTGATGAGGGTACCTTTCTGATTCGATTTCCCTACTGTACCTGTATTGGGATCCAGTATTTCTCAGCACGAGTATCTGGCTACTTTCAGTAAAAAATGTTGTCCATTATCAACTCATTCATGCTTGTATCTTTGAGCGTAAATGGCTTCTCACATCCTGTCAAAAGGAAGAAAATTCTGATTTATTTGCAATCCCTGCGAGCAGACATCACCTTCATCCAAGAGACCATTTTAACTGTGTCTGTCACTCAAGCTAAAACAACAATGGGTTGGTCAAGTATTCTATAGCCCAGCAGTGCATAAAAAGAGAGGCACGGCTATATTACTTCACAAGAGGCTCGATGCTATGGTTCTTCATCAATCTGCAGATATTGAAGGGCGCTGGGATTTCTTACAATTGTCAGTCCATAAAGAGAAATACTCTTTGCTGAACCTATACGCACTAGAGATGTGAATCGTGTCCTCGATCGTCTTAACGATCGATTTCGACTGGGAGGGGGAGGGAATCGTATTGTTGCCGTTTGGGTGTGTAAACTATCGTGAAAAATCGTTAAAATCGTGAGCCGGCACACTAAAACCCCCCTAAAACCCACCCCGACCCTTTAAATTAAATCCCCCACCCTCCCGAACCCCCCAAAATGCTTTAAATTACCTGGGGATCCGGCGGTGGTCCAGAACAGTGGCGGTCCGGAACGGCCCCCTCAATAGAATCGTGTTGTCTTCAGCCGGCGCCATTTTTCAAAATGGCCGCCGCAAATGGCGGCGGCCATAGACAAAAACGAGTCGACGGAGGAGGTCGTTCCGGGCCCCCGCTGGACTTTTGGCAAGTCTTGTGGGGGTCAGGAGGCCCCCCCAAGCTGGCCAAAAGTTTCCTGGGAGTCCAGCGGGGTTCCGGGAGCGATTTCTCGCCGCGAATCGTTTTCGTACGGAAAATGGCGCCGGCAGGAGATCGAGTGCAGGAGGTCGTTCAGCGGGGGTCCGGAACACCCGCTGAAACGACCTCCTGCAGTCGATCTCCTGCCGGCGCCATTTTCCGTACGAAAACGATTCGCAGCGAGAAATCGCTCCCGGAACCCCGCTGGACTCCCAGGAAACTTTTGGCTAGCTTGGGGGGGCCTCCTGACCCCCACAAGACTTGCCAAAAGTCCAGCGGGGGTCCGGAACGACCTCCTCCGTCGAATCGTTTTTGTCTATGGCCGCCGCAATTTTGCGGCGGCCATTTTGAAAAATGGCGCCGGCTGAAGACAACACGATTCTATTGAGGGGGCCGTTCCGGACCGCCGCCGTTCTGGACCACCGCCGGATCCCCAGGTAATTTAAAGCATTGGGGGGGGTTCGGGAGGGTGGGGGATTTAATTTAAAGGGTCGGGGGGGTGGGTTTTAGGGGGTTTTAGTGTGCGGTTTTCCTGCCCTCCCCCTTCCCCCGATTTACGATTTTTTAACGATAAATCGGGGGAATTGGTATTGTATCGTGGCCCTAACGATTTTTTGACGATTTAAAATATATCGGACGATATTTTAAATCATCAAAAAAACGATTCACATCCCTAATACGCACTGAATGCTGATAATCCAGACTTTTTCCATTCTGTCTATGTGCATCTATTCACTTTAGATTCCACGCAATGTATTATTGGCAGAGATTTTAATCAACCATTGGACCCCTTTCTGGACAAAAGGACAACAGCCCATCCTAGCGTTTCTAAGGCTAGCAAAGCCCTGAAACATCTTACTGCTTCCTTTGGTCTTTCAGATTCGTGGCGACTTCTTCATCCCACAAGCATGGACTATACTTTTCTTTCCTTCCCACATTCATCTTACTCCAGAATAGACTATTCCTCACCTCCATCACGGATAAATTTGGTGGCAAATCTGCCCCATATTAATTTCCGATCATGCAGTGGTAATATAACATGTACCCTGCAAAACCCAAATTACGGTGAATCACCAATGGCGGTTCAATCCCGCTTTACTAACTGACCCTACTTTTTTAGATTTAATCCAGATTAAAATCTCGGAATATTTTCAGTTCAACAATAATGCAGAAGTTCCAGCCTCATTCCTCTGGGAAGCTTTTAAAGCCATGATACGTGGGGATATAATCAGTTTTTTCCATTAAGCAGAAGATGGCTCAAAGTGCCGCTTTACACAGTCTCCAGCAGGAAGTAAACTTCCCTTGAACAAACCCATATCCACTCTCCTTGGATCTTCTCTGAAAGCAGTACTTAGAGCTCGATACTAATACAACCATTTATTAAGCTCTCAAGTCAACTCTGTCTTTTCAGTTTAAAGCATAGTTTTTTGCAGAGAATAACAAATGTGGTCATCTACTCTCTTCATACATTTAAAAGAGGAAGCAAAAAGAACGAGTAATCCAAGTGACTTCCACGTCTAGTCAACCATTGATGTCGGACACTGATATTTTAAAAAGCTTTTCAGTGATTTGTATGCCTCTCTATATCAATCAGTCTACACCAACTTCTGAAAAGATTCAGGCCTTCCTAACTCGTCTACATCACCCAGCGCTTTCGCCTACCCAGGTGGCTAAAATAGATGGTCCAATTACAACAACCGAAATAATCGGCGATATCCTCACTTACTACTGGAAAAGTGCACGGCCAGATGGATACACCACAGACTTTTATCAGGCGTTCCAAAAGGACCTTGTACTACATCTTCATGATTATTTCTCATCAATTCTTTATCCATCCAACATCCTTTCAAAATTCACTGAGGCTTGAATATTGGTGATTCCAAAGCCAGGTAGAGATGAGTCCAATATACTAATTACAGACAGATTTCTCTACTTAATACGGATTATAAGATATTTACTAAAATTTTGGCAACTAGACTTTCCCACGTTATATGTTCTCTTATTCACCTTGATCAATCTGGATTTATCAAAAACCGTCTTATAGCCAACAATACTCGCCTTTTTTTCCATTTACATGAATTAACAATAGCCAATTCAGCCCCCACAGTGGCCATTTCCCTAGATGCTGAGAAGGCCTTTGATCGTATTGAATGGCAGTTCTTATTTTCCGCCCTGCGGTGGTTTGGATTTGGCCCCCAGTTCTTAGCTTGGATATGATTTATATATCAATCCCCTACTGCTTTTTTATACATTAATAGTCAAATATCTCCCTCTTTTCCATTATTTAGAGGAACGTGTCAAGGCTGTCCTCTTTCTCCACTTTTATTCAATCTGGCTTTGGAACCACTACTTACAGCTATACGACAAGATTCCACTATAGAGGGTGCGACTCTTGGTTCTGAAATGTTTAAGCTCTCAGTTATGCATGGGAGAAAGACTGATACATCACGCATTTCCAGCATAGCTCTCTGCTTCAAACGGCAGGGGAAAAGAAAAACTGATACTTCACGCATATCCAGCATAGCTTCAATGGCAGGGGAGAAGGAAAAAGGATTCACACTCACAAAGCGAGGAGTAGCTGGCTTGTTACGGCGGTTACTACCCCCCAAACCAAATGTGCCTGATACTTCACTTTCGATGGCATATCCAGCATGGGCTCTCTGCTTCAACAGCATAGGAGAAAGACTGATACATCACGCATTTCCAGCATAGCTCTCTGCTTCAAGGCAGGGGAGAAGAAAAACTGATACTTCACGCATATCCAGCATAGCTCTCTGCTTCAACGGCAGGAAGAGAAGAAACTGATACTTCACGCATATCCAGCATAGCTCCCTGCTTCAACGGCAGGGGAGAAGAAAAACAACCAATAAGGGCTGTATAACATAGTCTGGGTAAAACAAATAAGCATGGGTGTAGCTTGCTTATTGCGGCGGTTACTACCCCTACTACCCTAACTAATCAAGCTAGATATTTTCACTTGGATGCAGCTCCATCACTGCTCTTTACATTAATGGTGGGGGTGGAAGGGAAATAGAACCAAGAGCTAAGAGAAACAGATAAGTATGAGAGAAAAAATGTGTGAAGCTTGCTGGGCAGACTAGATGGGCCGTTTGGTCTTCTTCTGCCGTCATTTCTATGTTTCTATGTTTCTATGATGTCCTTCTTTTTCTGTTGAATCCGGAACTCTCCCTCTCTAATCTTTTTGCCTTAATATCTTCCTATCTGGATATAAAATTAATTGGCATAAAACTGAGCTCCTCCCTCTAAATTACCTTGGTTCTCTAGTAGACCTCTCACACTTTCCTATACAAAAAGTGACTATTGGGCTAAAGTATTTAGGGATCAAATTCCATACAGATCTGGCGTTAATTCACTGTGAATCTATTATCCTGCAACAATTACGTGAATTAACGTTACGTTGGTCTCCCCTACATTTGACATGTTAGGGTAGATTGGAAACTATTAAGATGGTTCTTGCACCTAAGATTACATATACTCTCTCCATGATTCCCATATTTTTTTTCTAAGGATTTTTATACACATATTGACTGTTTAGTTACAAGATTCCTCTGGCACAACAGAGCGCCTAAATAGTCCTTTCTAAGCTGAAAGCTGATAAACATGAAAAGGGGAGTTAACTTCCTGGATTTTTACAGATATCATCAAGCTTTCATTCTACAACAAGGGTACCATCATTTTTCCAATAGTTTAGGTGCTTTGGAACAAACTCGCTGGGCTACCATAGAGCAGACACTCCTTCACCCTTACCATACATAGTGTTTTCCAGAGATGACACTCACTCCTAAATTGGCTTCTAACCCAATCCTATGCTCCCTGCACCATGCTTATGGCGAATTTGACTCTTTTGCCTGTTTACCTTTGGATTATGGTGAAATTCTAAATTGGCCCCTCTATGGCATAATCCACTCATCAAAATTGGGGATCACCCTCTTGATTGGGTTGTATGGCAGAAACAAGGCATCTGTCTTCTCTCTTCTATAATGAATGATAATGCCCCTTCTCCTCTTTCAGGAGATAAAAAGAAAGTATGATTTACCAATGACTCAGTTTTATGCCTGGATGCAATTACGTAGCACTTTACAAAGTTTGGTAGCACAGAAACTACATCCTGATAAATTGCCTTCTTTATTTGTAATCTATCAGGATTATGGGTTTAAGGGTCATTAGGCTTCCCACTTATATAAAACTATTAGAACCCTTACTCTATAACAGCCTATTACTAGCCTTTATTCTGTGTGGTCCACTGATTTTGATGATGTACCTTCTAGGAAGGCATGGGTGTATGTATGGAAGATCTCTAATCGCATATCGCTCTCTTCCAGTCTTATTCAGACATCCTTTTTTATTTTGCATAGGGCAGTATGGATCCAATGGAAGCTCCATCATGCAGGTCTACTTTCGTCGCATGTCTGTTGGACATGCTCAACCAGTAAAGCCACACTTAGACCCATGTTGGAGTGGAGGAGTAGCCTAGTGGTTAGTGCAGCGGGCTTATAAACCAGGATGCTAAGGTTTGAGTCCAGCTGTCACTCCTTGTGATGGTTGGCAAGTCACTTTATCCTCCATTGCCTCAAGTACAAACTTAGATTGTAAGCCCTCTGGGGATAGGGAAATACCTACAGTACCTGAATATAATCCACTTTGAAGCACTGTTAAAAGTATAAAATAAATGTTATATTCTTGCCCTTATGTTCATGTTTTTTGGCAACAGGTTTGGTCGATCAAATCTGACATTCTGAACCTTGCGCGGCCCATTTCCTATACTCTGATAATTCTCAAAGGGGCAAGTGTTTTTCTAAATCTACACCTCCCACACAGGAAATTATTAGATTTTCTACTGACAGTGGTATTATATAACATTATGTCTAATTGGAAGCATAGCAATATGTTATCTGAACATTTATGGTGGAACTCGGTATGTCTATACTGTAAATATGAGAAGGCAATGGCGATGAAATTTTATAAGTTGGCTAAGTGATCTGAGATGTGGAAGCCTCTAGATGCCTATATTGCTTCACTGTAATACTTTCTATATGCTGGATGACACTGAATCCCCTAGGGACTGTAGCTAACGTACCCCTCTATTCTACTCAGTTTGAGTCTCGCTCCTTTTAGTATCTTTTCTTTCTCCTGTTTCTCTTTTTTCTTGTTATTTTTTCTTCTTCCTTTATCTATTTCCTGCTTCACCTTCTTTTCTTTCTTTTCTCTTGTCTTTTGATTCTACCCCTTTTTCTTTTGGATGCTTTTATTTTTCTTATGTATTACTTAATGGCTCCTCTGCTAATAGCATTGCTTTTGTTTAGATTTAAACAAAAATTGTTCAAATGTGGTTTACATTATTGTACTCATGCCTTATAATTTTTGAATAAAAAATATTTAAACAAAAAAAAGAGTTGTAAATGGTATAAAAGCCATAGGGGTATGTAATATAATCACCGTTAGAAAAGAACAGATTTGGTTATGCTTGCCATCTTGTATAATAGTGCTTATTAGGGATGTGAATCGTTTTTGAACGATTAAAATTATCGTCAGATAATTTTAAAATCGTCCAAAATCGTTAGAGTGCATGATACAATACAAATGCCCCCGATTTATCGTCAGGGGCATTTGTATTATATCGTTAAATAGGGGCGCGGGAAAACCGGCACACCAAAACAACCCTAAAACCCACCCCGACCCTTTAAAACAAATCCCCCACCCTCCCGACCCCCCCCCCCAAAATGTTTTAAATTACCTGGGGTCCAGTGGGGGGGTCCCGGCACGATCTCCCGCTCTCTGGCCACGGCTGCGTTAAGAGAAATGGCGCCGGTGGCCCTTTGCCCTTATTATGTGACAGGGCAAAGGTAGCGCCGGCGCCATTTTGGTTCCTGGCTCCCGACGTCACGTGTGCAGGAGATCGCTCCCGGACCCCTGCTGGACCCCCAGGGACTTTTGGCCAGCTTGGGGGGGCCTCCTGACCCCCACAAGACTTGCCAAAGTCCAGCGGGGGGTCCGGGAGCGACCTCCTGCACGCGGGCCGTATTGCCAATATTCAAAATGATGCCGGCGCTTCCTTTGCCCTCACTATGTCATACGGGCGACCGTCCGAGAACCGACGCTGGCAAAATTGAGCATCGGCTGTCAAACCCACTGACAGCTGCCGTTCCGGGCCAAAAGGAGGCGCTAGGGACGCGCCAGTGTCCCTAGCGCCTCCTTTTGCCCGTTTCTACCGCCGGACCTAATTTAAATACTGAATCGCGCGCAAAGGCGAGTGGCCTGTGCACGCGCCGGGAGAGCGGGCGTTCACCCGCTCTCCCGCGGACTTTACTGAATCGGCCCATTTGTCAGCAAATCTATGGAATAGCAGCAAACATTTATGTAATTTATAGGGAGTCAAGTACCAACTGTATACAATTTTGTAGCCATTTTCTACTATCAAAGCTGATATAGAGCTTTTAGCAGTCCATGCAAAACAATGATCTCAAATAATATCCTCCAATTTTTCACCCATCGCTTTCTCCCAAGCATGAATATATTGAGGTTTGCTAATCAGATCAGGAGTCAGCAATAAATATATTTTTGCTTGGACCAGAGAGTTTCAAATAAAGTTATAGGTCTCATTACTTCCCTTAGAATCAATTTATTGAAAGAAATTGCTTGAATTGCAAGTAGTTAAATCCATTCTTTTCTAAGAGACCATTGTGCCTTGCCAGTTCTTCAAAAGAGAGAATATTGTTAAGGTGACAATACTGCCCCAAGCATTCTAATTCCTTTTTTACCCAATTCTTCCCTTGAGGAAATGGAGCATCACTCAAACATACACAGCAACTCACTCCACTTGATATTAGGGGTGAGAATTCATTGTGCCATGTTAATACAGTTCTGTACCCATCTCAAATCTTACAAGTATTATTTATCTGCTTCTACCAATTCTGTGGATATGGTGCCCACAATAAAGATAGGAATGAACGATCACCCAAAATATTCTGCTCCAAGGTCTAATTTCACCCACTTGCCGCCATCCCATATAGCTTTTATTATGGTTTCACCTGCTGTACAGCTTCTTTTCCACAAGGGGTGCTCTGTGAGTCCCACGCCCATCTGCGCAAGTTACCTCCTTCAAGGTCACCTCATGCCTCAGCCCCAGTCCTATTTAATCCAGCTTATCCAGTCCCTCAGAGGTTCTTGATTGTGTCACTTCAGCTTTCTGACCAGACTAGCCCTACCTTGTTATCCTGCCTTGCCCTGTGGCCTACCCAGGCCTTCCACCTTTTCAGATTATTCTGCCTTGCTTAGTGACATACCCTGGTCTTCTACCATGATTTGCAGCCTACCTTGGCTTCCTGCCTGGCTCTATGATATTCCAAGCCTACTGGCATATCTCTGGGCTCTTTTTGGTCTTCTGGCCTTGCTCTGTGGCCTCCCAGGCCTATCTGCCATGCTCAGTACCCTCTTGGGCTTTTCTGCTTTACCTTTTGGCCTCCAGGCCTGCTAGATTCATCTTAATGAATGAATGAATTAATTAATTTAATTAATTTCAAAAATTTATTAATCGCCTAACACAAAAAGGCCTAGGCGATATACAAAATAAACATACATAAATTCTGAACATACATAATAATAAAAACAAAACATAAAAATGACACTCATAAATATAGGTTTCTTAGAAACCATCATTGATTGTTTCAAACTGACATCAACAACGTATCCCGAGAGATTCACTAGATTACCTACCTGAGGTATATTAAATGGGGACATTCAGCAGTTAACACTCCATAATTTCACAATCATATCGTGAACAGTAACATTGTAATTATACAATATTAAATGCACGTGTGAGCAAATAATTTTTAAATGCCATCTTAAATTTTTTAACATCTTCCAGCGCACGGATTTCAAAAGGAATTAAGTTCCATTGAACTGGGGCCGCGATGGAAAATGAGGTTTCTCTAGTAATAAAGAGTCGTGCTTGACGAACAGTAGGAATTTCTAATAGGTTCAATTGAGAAGATCTTAGCGATCTCACGGGTTTATAAATTCGTAGAAGTGCATTGAACCAAACAGTCGACTCTGAGGCACATAATTTGAACACTATCATGCCGATCTTAAACACAATACGCTCGTGAACGGGTAGCCAATTGAGTTTAGCTAGAACAGGAGAAATCCCTATTGAAGCGTTTTGAGGATGAAACAACTCTGGCCGCTGAATTCAAGATCAATTGAATCGAATGGATGACAAACTTAGGTAGGCCAATATACAGGCTGTTACAGTAGTCATATGGGGAAAAATTATCGCTCGCACTACCATCAGAAAAATCAGAGTCGAACAGCAGGTGGCATAAGCCTATAAGAAGTCGAAGTTTAAAAAACCTGATTTAATCAGTGATCTAATCTGAGGTTTAAAAGACAGAGTTGAATCAAGCAGAACACCCAGACTTTTAATAGGGTTGAGAAGAGGAAAGACCAAGCCATCAACAGTGATGGTATCATGTAAAAGTGTATCAAGCGGTCTATGAATTAAAAGCATTGTGGTCTTACTGGTATTTAGGTATTTAATGACAATTTGTTTCTGTTTAAGCCAACGATTAATAGTATTCATGCATAAAGACAACGAATCAACTGTGGAAGACCAAGAGTTCTGAACTTTAATATAGAATTGTATGTCGTCTGCGTAAAGCTTAAATCCATCAGAGATGATCGACAACACTTGGCTATAGGAGAGAGATAGACGTTAAATAACATCGCTGAAAGGGCGGAACCCTGTGGAACGCCCGACTTCATTTGGTGTGGAGAAGAACATAAATTGTTAAATTTAAAGACTTGAGAGCGATCAAACAGATAGCTCTCGAACCAAGCCAACACTGTGCCTGAAATAACCGCATTCACGTATCGAAACAATAAAATATGATGGTCAATGGAATCGAAAGCAGCGGTAATGTCTAGCGAAACTAAAATAAACTGTTGCCCATTGTCTAAGTTTCGTTTAATTAGAATCAACAAGTGATTTCAGAAGCAATTCAGTGCTACGTCCACGGCGAAAGCCAAATTGGTGAGGACTTAAGATTTCATTTTTCTCTAGGAAATTAGTTAGTTGGACTAAGACTATACCTTCGATAACCTTGGCTACAAGTGGGAGAGATGAAATTGGTCGATAGTTTTGCTAGAATACCAGGATCTAATGAAAATCTTTTTAACAAAGGCTTAACATAGCAGATTTTAGCATAGTGGGCAAAATCCCAGTGTTCAATGAATGGTTTATCATTTTCACACAAGAAGCTTTCATGAGTTCAAAGATGTCTTTGAAGGTTGAAGTTGAGATGTTCAAAGTGGGGCATATTGTATTGTTCAGATTTCTAATGACATTCATAACTTCAATTGAGGATGTCGACTCAAAATCAGACCACAAAGGTAAACTATTTGGGGACACATCAAGACACCAAGGCCCCACATCCTTGAAAAGTAGCAACAAATTGTCTAATTTAGATGAAAAAAAATCAGCGAACATGTCTGCTGAGAGAGAAGATAAAACACTAGCATCCGTCTTCTTCTGGGTGGTTAATTTATGAACTAATGAAAATAAAACTTAGGGTTATGACCAATTTCATTTTATTTTCTTCGAATAGTAAACCTTCTTGGCTGCTAAAGTATCCTGCTGATATTTTTTCAGTGAGGCCCGATAAACTGAAGCAGTCTCACTGGAGGGATATTTGATCCATTTTCGTTCATTTTTACGCAATTGATGTCGAGCTAAAACTACTGCAGGAGTATTCCAAGGATGGAATACTCTTCTATTAGCGCATGAGATCATGAAGTGCCTTAAGGGGGCAACCTTATCGATAGAGGAGCTCAAATGGAAAACCCACTTATCAAAATAACTATTGAAATCCTCATGCTCTTGCCGACTTGGAAGAGCGGAAAGCAAATCCTTCAATTTATTGATATCGACATCAGAACGTTTCTTGAGAACCCTACCTGACTCCTCTAAACCTGTGTATTTAATTAGTTCATGCACAGAGAAACTGATCAAAGAATGATCAGACCAGGGAACTGGTTTGACATTCAGAACATCTGATAGCTGATATTTTGCACCATCATTGATAAAGACTAAGTCAAGTGTATTACCTAACCGATGGGTGGAAGAAGTAATCAATTGGGACCATCCTAAAGAGTGTAAAATATCTCTGAATAACTGAATTTGAGGATCAATGTCGACTAAATTAAAAGATATATTAAAATCACCTAAAAGGATCATGTTAGTTAAACATACTGAAGATGACACTAACTGTTCAAATAAAAGAGACAGATTAGAGTACAAAAGCTTAGGAGGACAATAAACAAGGCAAAAAGACACATCGGAGTTGTAGACAAGTAGTAATTCTTGATTAGAAGAACCACTAAGGTTTTGAGACTTAAAATTAAGATTATCTCTGCAGATCACTAATAAACCACCCCCCCCCTACCTTTAGCTCTAGGCTGAGAGAATGAAACAAAACCAGGGGGACATATCTGATTTAAGGTAACAAAGTCTGAATCTAATAACCAACTTTCAGCTATACATAACACATCAGCATT
Organism: Rhinatrema bivittatum; assembly: GCF_901001135.1. Classification (NCBI taxonomy): domain Eukaryota; kingdom Metazoa; phylum Chordata; class Amphibia; order Gymnophiona; family Rhinatrematidae; genus Rhinatrema; species Rhinatrema bivittatum. Next base: position 61,855,216 of record NC_042631.1, read on the forward strand.
CTCTTCAAGGATAAGATCAAACAACACCTGAAATTTATTTCTAACAGACTGCGCATTGATTAATAAAACTTTCAAATTCCCTCTAGTTAAAACTTGTTTTAAACCTGCAGAAGACGTATCTATCTGGCGAAGAAACGACCGCGGGCGTTTACCCATATGAGCTTTCTTACTCCCTAACAAACCATATAAGCCATTCCCAGTAATTACTGGGATAGAATGAAAACTAACCTCAGAGACATCAGCCTTGTACCCTGTTGGGCTTTCCTGTTTATTGTTGCCTGTTCTGTCTAGTTCAGTCCTTGTCCAGTTCTTGTTCTGTCTTGTAGTGCCCAGTCCAGTCCCTTGTCTGTTTCCCAGGCCTTACCCTTGTCATTTTGCCTCAGGCTTTGCCCTTTGTCCTTCAGCCCCCAGCTTGTGCTCTGAGTCCAGCCTTTCCTGCATCTGTTCTACTCCGAGCATGTCTTCAACTCTAGCCTGGTCCCTGACTCCAGTTGGCACCCCCAGCTCTGTTTATATTTAGTGTTTTTTTATTTAGTGTTTTTTTATTATACCGGCATTCATGACAGGTATAATCATGCCAGTTTACAATGCTGGTTTACAATGCCGGCATTCATGACAGGTATAATCATGCCGGTTTACAATGCCGGTTTACAATTAACAGGGTGTGAAATATACAGAGAACTAAAAATTATAACAAGTGCATGGTTAGAAAATTGCAGTTACATTAAAACAGGGTAGAACACAACTGGGAGCTGAAGGGAGAGAAGAAGAAGGAGATTAACTGAAAGCAAATTATTTATTTTATTTATTTATTTAATAGTGTTTATATACCGTCTTTACAAACGATGTTTGGTCAAAACGGTTTACATAATTGAATAAAATAAACATAGACAGAGAAAAAAAATTAAGTATTAAGAAAATTAAAAGAGCATAAAAAATTATAAAAACATAAGGTTACAAAAATGTCATCAATATAAAATAATAATTATTTAAAATAAAATTGGTTAATATAAAACAAATCAGTAAGTAAAAGCTAGAACAAGGTGCCAAACTAATTTATGATAGTGGGAAAAGTGGAATGTATTGTTTGGTAAGTGATATATGGAATGCAGTTTGAAATAGGTGTGTTTTAAGGACTTTTGAAATGCTTGGAATTGGATATGGATCTGATGGAGTCTGGTAATGTGTTCCACAAATGGGACCTATGACTGAGAATGCTCTTTTTCTGGTGATGTCAAGGTGGGCCTGTCGAGGTGAAGGAATGTCTAGAAGATTTTGTCCATTGATCTTAAATGTCTGGCTGGTTTGTATATTCGAAGAATGGAGCATAGAGTGACCGAGTTGGGAGTATAGATATGAGAGTGTATAATGGACAGGATTTTGAATTGAATTCTGTATTTAACTGGTAGCCAGTGTAAGGATTGAAGATTTGGAGTGATGTGATTTTTATTGAAGAGTTTGTTAGAATACGTGCTGCTGCGTTTGAATCAATTGGAGTGAGTGAAGTGTGTTTTCTGGGAGACCTATATACAGGGAATTACAGTAATCCAGTCCGGAAAAGATGAAGTGATTGAAGGATAGTCCGAAAGTCGTGGAAGAAAAGTAGAGGGCGGAGCCATTTTAAGAGTTGAAGCTTATAGAATGAGTTCCTGGTGATCATGGATATGTGCTGCTTTAGTGAGAGGTCTGTATTGATGGTTATACCTAAGTTTTTTGCAGATTTGGAAATGGGGATAGTGGTTCCATTGAATATAAGTTGGGGGGGGGGGGGGCCTATAGATGAATCAGTAATTGATGAAAGGTGGACTATTTCTGTTTTTTTGGGATTTAATTTCAGTCGATTATGAGAGAGCCAAGTGTCTATAGTGGTGAGATATAATGAAACTAAGGATAATGTATGGGTCCAAGAAGTGTTATATGGTACCATGAACTGTATGTCGTCAGTGTAGATTTTAAATTGTATGGTTTAATGAGGCCAGTATCCGGCAGAGAGGTAACAGATAAATATTGAAAAGAATAGGAGATAGAGAAGACCCTTGTGGAAACACCTGATGCAATAGAATATGGATCGGAGGAGTAATTATTTATATTGACTTGTTGATAAATCACAGTCAGATAGAAATGAAATGAACCATTGTAATACAGTACCTGTGATACCTATAGACTTGAGAATAGAAATAAGAATTTGGTGATCAACGGTATCAAAGGCTGTTGAAATATCTAAGAAAACAATAATGTGATCCGTGTAAGAGTCAAAAGCCCGAAATATAGTGTCAAAGAAAGTTAGTAGAAGGGTTTCGGTGGAGTGTCCTTTGCGGAATCCATGTTGATTTGTATGCAATATGTCGTTTTTCTGATAGATAGTTTGATAATTGATGATAATACTGCTGATTCGATTAGCTTAGCTAGAGATGTTAATGTAGCAATAGGTCTGAAGTTGCTAAGATCGAAATCTTCCTTGGATTTGTTTTTTATGATGGGGAGTATGGAGGTTTTTTGAGAGAAGATGGAAAGGAGCCAGTTTCTAAAGATTGGTTCACTAATAGCGCTAAGAAATTGCTAGCGTGAGGACCTAAGGCTTTAAAGAAAGCACCAGAGCAGGGATTATTAGGTGAGTTAGAAGGATTTTGTTTTCTAATGATAGTTTGTATAACATTTTTCTGAGACTGTATAAGTAGAAGTAGAAGTAGACTCAAGATTATTATAAGAAGGTAGTGGTAGTTGGAAAGTTGATTCGAAATATCTGTAACTTTTGATTTGAAGTAGTTAGCCATTTTATTACATAAGGCGGTATCAAAAGTGGTGGAACATTCCTTTCTGAGTGGTTGTTAAAGATTTTACTATGTTAAAACAATATATTGGGATTTCCATTTGCTTTGGATATTTGGTTTGCATAATAGGGTTTTTTTTGCTGAGTTTATGCTTTTGTTGAACTGACATAAAAAAGAATAGTAGGCATTTTTTGTTTCGGAGGTTTTTTTCTTCCTCCATTTACGTTTGAGTTTTCTAAGTGAGGTTTTAATAAGTGTAGCGCTTTGGTGTACCAAGGAGCGGTTTGGTTTAGTTTTGTTTGATTGTATGTTTATTGTTTTTAATGGAGCAATTGAGTCTAATGAGGAGGAGATAGCAGAATTCCATTTGTCGATAGTTTCCTGAGTGTTGGAAGCTATTGTGTTTGGCAGATTAGGTATTACTTTGTCGAGGAATGAATCTGTAGTAATGAACTTGCGTTTAACTATAGATTGTGAAACTTTCTTACTAGGTGTTTTTGAGTAAGGGATGTCAAGAGAAAAATTGATAAGATAATGATCCGACCATGGTATTGGAGTAACCTTAGTTTTTCCTAGAGTATTGAAAATGAAGCTAGGGTTAATAAAAACTAAATCTAAAGTTTGACCTTTAGCATATGTGGGGGAATGAATGATTTGCTCCCAACCTAGACCTGACATGGTGTCTAGAAAAGCATTAACTGTAGGTGAGGGACATGTAATATGTAAATTAAAATCTCCTACTATAATTGTCTTACTTAAATCAACTGATAAGGAAGTTATGATCTCAATAAAGCTCGATAAGTCTGCTTGCAGACATCCTGGTGGAGAATAAATAATACAAATGTTTAGAAAAGTGGTAGTTATAAGTAATATTTCATGGCAACCTGACACAGTCAGCTGTTTTTCTAATGGGTGAGAAAGAGGATTTAACTATGGCTAATATACCCGCCCCCTCTTCTATGTAATCTAGGTTTCTGAAAAAATTGAATAACCTGGGGGGCATAAGTGAGTTCAAGAGCACGGTGTCGGTTTCTGATAGCCATGATTCTGTGATTAAGAAGAAATCAGGGTTATTTTTAGATATTAGGTCTGATAATATAGGAATTTTTTTTCTTACTGATTGTGCATTGCACATCATAAATGGTAAGGGTCATAACAGATGCAGTGAACAATGTAGTTACTATAGTAATTAAGGAAATTTCTAGTACATAACATAGAGTTACCTAAATTGAGAGTCTTAAAGAATTTCTTCGTGGCTGTATGCATCCATAATTACCATTGCCAACCACTGTTGGAATAGACAATGCTGATATAAGAATAGTCTGTGAATGAAAGCCGAAACTTACAATTGAAGATCACTTAGGTGCGAGAACGAAGGGGCGAAACAAAGGGGCAAGCCCCTTTCTCGCGCTCCTTCATTGCGCGACGCCTGCAAGTCACCGCAGTTTATAGTGGCTCAGTCGCACCCCGATGATGTCATTAGGGGCGGTTCTTCCTGCCACTGAACGCGGGAGAAACAGCGCTTTTGGTGTGAAGATAAAGTTCAAATCCGGGGGTCCAGCAGTAAATGAAGGCTCTCAGGATGGCAAAAGAGAGCTGCAGAGGACTTATTTAATTATTTTGCATTATTTACAATGATGCAAATTAATAACAGTGAGGTAGATTTGATGTAGTGAAGGAGATTGTTAAACAAAGAGGTTTGTAATGTCTGAATAAGTGGCTGGAAGGTAAGGATCAGTTGAGGTCTGGATAAGCTTTTTTAAAAAGCCATGTTTTCAGCCTTTTCCTAAACGTTGGTAGGCATGGTTCCTACCAACGTTCCTACCAACGTTGGTAGGCATGGTTCCTACCAACGTTCCTACCAACGTTGGTAGGCATGGTTCCTACCAACATTATTATATCCAGCTCTTGTCTTGTCACCATGATATTCTGCAGACCTACTGGCCCCTAGAACCCAAGGGCTCAACCTGCTTGAGAGGGGGCTGATTAGGCAGAAGATCATCTGCAAACCTATACTGTGGCTTCAACTGAAGTGCTTCTTGACTTCAGCTTACCAGGCCATAACAGAATGAAGAGGCCAAACAACCTCCACAGGAGTGGATGCAGGACTCCTTGCCAACATGGTGGGCGAACAAATATTCTGTTGCTTCTGATTATTTTTGTGAATTATGTCAGTGTTGGACTCTACCACCTTTCCTTTAATGCACCAAGTGTGGTTCTAGCAATTCAGTCAGGTGGAGGTATATGAGGTTAAAAGTGGTGAACATTGTCTACACAGAGGCTTGTCTTAGCTGCAATACACCCAAATTGAGACCCAGGTTACAAATCCCAGACTCTGATAGCAGGAAATCTGCCTCTGCAGAAATAACCAGCCAAGTCTCCTTGAAAATCACAGCTGGTACCACCACAATTTACCAAAGCAATTTAACTCCATTTCTGTAAGGGCAAATTCTGCTCCAACTGTAGCACTGAAAAGCATCCATGACAAAGCTTGGTACTATGTATGCCCTGTATGCCAACTTTGGAACCCTTTGCACTATCTTGTCATTTCCTAATTTTGAATAGTGGTACTGTACAGAATGTTGATCTACAACCTCTGCATCCATAAATATGTAGCAGTTGTGCAGGCAAATCCCAAACTACAGATCCCACTTCCTTATGATACGATTTCACCTCAGACCCCCAGCTTATTGGAAATGCAACAAAATCCCAGCAAAAAACTCTCTGATATTTCCAGACATTATTGGATGTAGTTTCCTTAATGCCTTCCTGGGTATATGCTTCCTGACAGAGAGTGTCCAAATCGGTACTGCATCCAGTCTAGTGTCCAAATCACAATTTAATGTGCACTCTATATTGCAGAACTCTGAGGCAGGAGTTCCCAGCACAGCTTCCTTGAAAACCACAGCACATTCAGACACAAGTAAACTCACCAAAGAAAATTAAAGCCAGCACCTGTAAAGGTAAATTCTGCTTTAATAGCCAGCACAGCTTTCTTAAAAAGCACAGTTAATTCAATCAGAACTTGCCAACTTCATTTAAATTTCTTACCAGCAAGAGCAAATTCTGTTTCAATATGCAGCACTCCTTCAGTTCTTCTGCCCCGGTATCAGATGGCAGAGCTCTTGAAACAGAAAAAGCTAGTTGATTCAGCCCTTCAAACCCAGCAGAAATCTGGTACAGGCAACAAACCTCTTATGAGGTCAGCTCTGACTCCTAGAAGAGTGGCATGTACCTTTCTCACATTGGCCTTCTCTGAATCCTTCCTGAGTGAACAAGGCTCAGAAGCTGATTCCAATCCAACTACATAGAATCCTCTCCAGACCGCTGTTCCCACAACATCTGCAGTACTGAGTGTTTCTGTTCACACTGTATGATGTGAGAATACTTTAATGCTGCCTGCTCATTCTATGCTGCCATTTCAGCCTGAGGGAACAGTACTGTTATGGTTTTGCCTGCTGTACAGCCTCCCCTCCACCAGGGGTCCTTAGCAAGCCCCACTCCCAGTTGTGTAAGCTACCTCTTTCCAGATCACATGATACGTCAGCCCCAGGCCTACTTAACCCAGCCTGTCCAGTCCCTCAGAAACACCTTAGTTGTCCGACCTGGCCAGCCCTACTTTGTAATTCTACCTTGTCTTGTGACCTTCCTGAGCCTTCTATTTTGCCTTGTGGCCTACCCAGGATTTCTGCATTTTCTGGTTATTCTGCCTTGCCTAATGACCTACTCTGGCCTTCTACCTTGGTTTGCATCCTTTCTTGGCCTCCTGCCTGGCTCTGTGGCATTCCAGGCCTACCTGCCTTACTCTGGGCCCATCCAGGCCTTCTGGCCATATTCTGTAGCCTTCCAGGCCTACCTGCCCTGCTTTGGGCTCTTCTGGCCTTGCTCTGTTGGCATCCCAGGCGTACCTACCATGCTCAGTGTCCTCATGGGCTTTCCTTTCTTACCTTACAGTCTCCAGGCCTACTAGATTTGCCTAGCCAGCCTTGTGCCCTGTTGGGCTTTTCTGTTATTATGGCCTGTTCTGTCTAGTTCAGACTTTGTCCAGTTCTTGTTATGTCTTGCACTGCCCAGCCCAGGCCGTTGTCTGTTTCCCAGTCCTTGCCCTTGTCCTTTTGCATCAGGCCTTGTCCCTGTCCTCCAGCACCCAGCCTATGCTAAGTATCCAGCACTGTATGCATCCCCTGGCCTATGCTCTGTATCCAGTCCCTAGTCTGTGCTCTGAGTCTAGCCTGTCCTGCATCTGTTCCAGTCTAGCTTGCTCTGCATCTGTTCCAGTCCCGGTGTGTCCTCCAACCACAGCCTGACTCCATCCAGTTCCTCCATCTCTTCCTATATCCATCTCCTGTCTCATCACCATGATATTTTTGCAGAAGACAAGTTCAACCAGCCCTCAGAATCCAAGGCTAAACCTACGGGGTAATGGACTGGTTAGGCAGAATATCATCTCCAGTCCAATCTTGAAGCCCTGTGCCACTTCTACGGAGTACTTTGTAACTCCAGCCTACCAGTTCATGACAGCTTTCAATTGAGCTGATACATAATATAGCTTAAAATTAGGGACAGCTAAACCCACTTTCTCTGTTCATGGTAAAAAAAACAAACAAAAAACACCCTGTGCTACTCTAGGAGGATGTCGCATCTAAATAAAGCCAAATATTCACTGCTGAAATAGTTTTAGAAATTTGTCTGCTAAAGCAATTTGTCTGCTAAAGCAATTGGCAGAGTTTGAAACAGATTGTTCCATCTAGGCATGAATGTCATTTTAACAGCCACTATTCATCCCAACCAAGATAGGGCATGATAAGACACAGATCTAGATCTTTCACCATTTTATCCATCAGTGGACTATAATTCACCTGTTCTCCGGTTGGTTCCTGTCACCTCTTTAGTCCAAATTGTGGCCCTCTTTTCTCCCTATGTCTATCATCCTCGTTCCTCCCCACGATGCCCATGGAGTGTCCTTGCTGGGATCTTCCACCGGGTTCATCGGGGCTAGAGGGATTGGGACGTTCACGGTTCCCATTTCGGTTACCGTCAATGCCCACCAGGGCCACTGTCAATGCCGTCCATGCCCTCATCGATGCCATCGATGCCCTCATCGATGCCGTCCATGCCCCCAATGATGCCACCGTCAATGCCATCGATGCTCCCTTTGATTCCATCGATGCTCCCGTTGATGCCATCGGTGACTCCGTAGATACCTTCGTCAATGCCGCCATTGATGCCATCGATACTATCGGAAGCTGCCATCGATGCCTCCATTGATGCCCTCACCAAAAGAAAATGCTCCATACTTGGGTTCTCAATCAGAGCCCCGGGTAATCCTTGGGCGAGAAACAATGCCAGGAGCAGTATCCATCACCAATACCATCCGGGACAGCAAGGGCATCTTCCTCAGTGCTGGAGAATGACTAGGCCAAGCACCGTGGGAATCATCGTTACCAGCATGGTGACCATCCATCACCGAAGCCATCCATGACATCAGTGGCATCTTCCTCGGGGCTGGAGAATAATCGGGTCGAGCATCAAGGGAAACATCGTCACTGCTTACGGTAACTATCCATCACCGACGTCATTCTCAACATCGGTGGGCAGCTTCCTCAGTGCTGGAGAATGACCGGGGCCGAGCACTGAGGGAAACATCGTCACTGCCACGGTAACCAGCCATCACAGGCACCATTCTGGACATTGGTGGCAGTTTCCTTGGTGCTGGAGAATGACCAGGCAGAGCACCAAGGGAAACATCGTCGCCGGCACCAACGTGGTTCCGCATTCGGTGCCAGCACTGATACCACACTGGCATCAATCTCCATTAAGCCAATTGCAAAGTGGGCCCAGGTACAAGAGTCTCCATGCTCCTCTGAACCCCAGGCACAGAGGCATCCCCCACCGACATCGGTGCTGGGTATTGAGCCACCACAGATTCATGTGGGAGTCCCAGTAACGCCTAGCCTGTCTCCCTCTGTAGCTGTGCTATCTATCACAAAATAAAAATGTGTGGCAGAAATAGTACTGGACAACAACAGTTCATCAGTAGAGGAATTCTTTTATTTTACATATACACACAAACACTGTGTACAAAATTAAATACCATAGTAAACATTAGTGTAAATGCGAAGGACCCCGACATGGTTGTGTTTTGCATCAGGGCTGCGTCAGGGGGACCGGAAGATTCACAAGTCTATAATGATAAAGATTATACAGTTATTGTGCAGGTTGGCGACCACAAAAGTACAGTTATGAATTAAAACTTAAGTTTTAATTCACATACAATGTAAATTAAAGATAAAGTGAAACAACAAAGCAGATAGGTAAATGTGTATAGCCTTATAGGAAAAATTGTCAAATAATTGGCTAGTAAGTGAACCTTAAATGGGGGAGGGGGAGTTGAGAACAATGATATCCAAAAGCATGTAGACAATTGCTAAAAATAGCTAAAAATTATGCTAGAAAATATACAATAGCAATAGCTCTTAAGACTCACTTGTGTACTTGTGTACTGTAGAATGGGCAATTTGGGCAGATGGGCAGATGGCTGAAAAACCAGCTGAAACCAGCTGAAAAACAAGGTAAGTCATTGGAATAAAAGTGAACTGGTCAAAATGGAACCAAATATTGAACAAATGTTCATTTAACCTTATGCTGTTGATTGTCGAAACTATAAAGCAGGTAGCTTGAGTGGTAACAGGTCCATGAAAAGATTGATCAGTTACGAATAGCTCTCCCTATCAACTCTTTTTCAGCAGAACTAAACAACTTCAAACAAAATCTAGAAAAGTTTAGGACAGACCTGAAGAGATTTAAGAATTTCAACAAGATGCCTCTGACTATTCACGCGCGGCTTCATGTATCCATGGATGTCTTTCACCTCCCAGATCCCAAAAAAGAAAGTCATGTTGGCGAAAGCTCATCGGACAACTCCTCAGGGGACGAAATTGGAGCTCCACCCTTACCCATAACACACAACCAACCTGCTTTGGACTTTGGACCCTCCACCTCATTGCCCCCAACACTCATCTCGCCCTCGTCAGAAATCACTGGATCCCATGCCTCGAACCATTCAGTCACAAACTTGAACATTTGACCCATGGCAGTAACTCAATCTACTTCGACTATATTCAATTTTTCTTCCTGCCCCTCTCTGAAACAGAACATCGGTCTTCTATTACATGGTCTTTCTTTTGTTCCTACATAACAATATGATGCTTTAAGATCCGCTCCTCTTTTCAATGTTTCCTAAGGATGTTAAAAAGTTAAACTTTTCTTCTCAGCCTTACCTGCATGCTCAGATATGTCTGTATTGTCTCGCAAGTCTCATTGGGTTCCTCCCTGCCCCTCCGGATCCCTTAATCGCTGCGTTTGAATATTTGGTCTTGCACGACCTATCCCTTCAAGAACAAGGCTTCACCAACAAATTTAGCAATATTTCACCACTTTGGGGCGGATTTTCAGAGCCCTGCTCGCGTAAATCCGCCCAAAACCCGGGCGGATTTACGCGAGCAGGGCCCTGCGCGCCGGGAAGCCTATTTTACATAGGCCTCCCGGCGCGCGCAGAGCCCCGGGACTCGCGTAAGTCCCGGGGTTCTCCGAGGGGGGCGTGTCGGGGGCGTGTCGGGGGGGCGGGGCTCCGGTCGTCGCGGCATTTCGGGGGCGTGTCAGCAGCGTTTTGGGGGGCGGGTACGGGGGCGTGGCTACGGCCCGGGGCGGTCCGGGGGCGTGGCCGCGCCCTCCGTACCTGCCCCCAGGTTGCGGCCCGGCGCGCAGGAGGCCCGCTGGCCGCGCAGGGGATTTACGCCTCCCTCTGGGAGGCGTAAATCCCCCGACAAAGGTAAGGGGGGGGTTTAGACAGGGCCAGGCGGGTGGGGTTAGGTAGGGGAAGGGAGGGAAAGGTGAGGGGAGGGCAAAGGAAAGTTACCTCCGAGGCCGCTCCGATTTCAGAGCGGCCTTGGAGGGAATGGGGGTAGGCTGCGCGGCTCGGCGCGCGCCGGCTATACAAAATCCATAGCCTTGCGCGCGCCGATCCAGGATTTTAGCAGATACGCGCGGCTCCCGCGCGTATCTACTAAAATCCAGCGTACTTTTGTTTGCGCCTGGAGCGCAAACAAAGTAGGCTATTCGTGCGCCTTTTAAAATCCACCCCTGTGAGAAAAGAGGCCTTCTCCGCTCTGGCCCTATCTAAACCCCCCCCCCCCCACTACCTTTGTTGGCAGATTTACGCCTGTCTGAGGCAGGCGTAAATCTGAGCGCGCCAGCAGGCTGCTGGTGCGCTATCACCTGACCTGGGGGCTGGTCCGGAGGCCTCGACCATGCCCCTGGGCTGGCGTCACGCCCCCGATACGCCTCCCACCCAGCCCCAAAATTCACGCCACCCACCCGACATGCCCCCGACACGCCCCCTTTGCAAAGCCCAGGACTTACGCGCGGCCTGGGGCTTGCGCGCGCCGCTGAGCCTATGCAAAATAGGCTCGGTGCACGCAGGGGGGGTTTGGGGTAGGTTTTCGAGGGGTACGCACGTATCTTATGCGCGTACCCATTTGAAAATCTACCCCTTTGTGCACAAGGTCAAGCAGACCTGTTACCACTCAAGCTACCATATGAGACCAACTGATATCCAGATCACACCAGCTCTGCCAGTCAGGCAGGCTCCTAGATCCTTCAGCCTTGCAGAGAACAGAATGGTCCATCCCACTGAGGCTCGTGATACTGTTCCACGGACGCAATTAAATCCATTAACGGCTATTAATCAAGTTTACTTAGGGAATAGCCACTGCTATTAATTGCATCAGTAGCATGGGATCTTCTTAGTGTTTGGGTAATTGCCAGGTTGTTGTGGCCTGATTTGGCCTCTGTTGGAAACAGGATGCTGGGCATGATGGACCCTTGGTCTGACCCAGCATGGCAATTTCTTATGTTCTAATGTTCTTATTAGCAAGCCAGAGGATTTTAATCCCGCAATTTCCTACTTTGAAAGAAAACAGGCAACCTCCGCCCATCCTGGACCTCAGAAATCTCAACACATTCCTTCAGTAAGAAAAGTTCAGAATGATTTCTCTTGGCACCATGCTTCCTTTACTACAACAAGGGGGTTGCCCCTATTCTCTGGACTTTCTATATGCTTCATAGTGAGTCAACAACATTTTCAATACCAAGTTCTGCCATTTGAACTAGCTTCGACAACTTGTGTATTTCACCAAATGCCTAGCAGTGACTGCCGCTCATCTACAAAGAACAACAGCATTCACGCGTTTTCTCACCTGGACGACTGCCTATAAGAAGTCAATCCAAACAAGGAGCTCTAATTTCTCTAAGACTCACTCTACAATACCACACACCCCAACGAAACCTCTGATGGTCTTCTCCACATCCCCCCCCCAAAAGAAGCACATCTAACCACAAGAGAACGCGCACTGTCCATAGCCAGACCCTCACTTTGGAACAACCTTCCAGCACAACTAAGATCTGAACCCTCAGCACAACTCTTCAAAAAACACCTAAAACCTGGCTCTTCTGACAAGCCTTCCCCCAATGATCCTATCCCCCCACCAATCACCTTTCTTTTTAGCACCATATTCCCATCCGACTCTTGTTACACATATTTTTCTTGCTTCCAAATCTCATGTCGCATGCTCATTATGTTCATTACTTTCGTTATAAGAACTCAAGTCTCATTAAGTTGCATTAGAAGAGATTCGTACCTACTTTTATTTATTATATTTTATATTTTTTATCATGTTGCCTCATTAGAAATACTCAAGAATTTAAGTTTCATTACGTTATTTCCTTTCCGTTATATGTAAACCAATGTGACATCACTGATCTATTGTCGGTATATAAAAATGTACAAATAAATGCATAAATAAATAAATAAATGTACTACATTTGGCTGGGATTTCTGATCAACTATCATAAATCCCATAGGGAGCAGATCTGGGCACTACAGATCTGGGCACTACGCCTGGAACCATGCCACAAAAAATTCAAACATAATCTTAAACATGGCTCTTCAAACGAGCATATCCCGACTAATTGACTACCATCCACAATTACAACTCTACCCCCCTGCCTGATCCAAACATACTAATACACTTCCCGCATCTACCCGCCTTCGCATCTCCCTCCTCCTCCTACTTCCATATTCCCTTCTGCTCATACTACCTCTCCCCCACCCCCCCTCCCCCCCCAAACCTTACTGTTTCCCATGTTATCATTCCATATTCCCTTCAGCTCACCCTACCTCTCCGCCACCCCCCCCTCCTCCCCAAACCTTTACTGTTTTCCCATGTTATCAGTCAACTTTGACTGCATCCCTCCCTTGTATATAGTTAATTTTCAGTCTCTTGTATATAGTTTACAAGCAGATAATAATCTATTGTAATAAGCTATTGTAATCTATTGTAATAATCTATTGTAAAGCTTGCTACTATATCATTTTATATTGTGAACCGTTATTTATATTCATTGTAAAGCTATTTGCTATGTTATGTTACACTGTGAACCGAGGTGATGTTTTGCTACGTGCCCCAGTATATAAAAACTCTTTAAATAAATAAATAAATAAATACAGTCGCAAAGGCCTTCCTGCCCATCAACCACGCAGACATCCTATCAAATTGTCCACATCTCTGAGCGCATGCAACATAGCCTCAGCCCATCAATTCTTCCATTGCTGAGCCACATGATTTCCACGATCCATGTCACTCCTATGGCCAGACTAGCCATGAGAAAAACTCAGTGGATTTTAAAATTTCAGTGCTGCTGAACCAAGATGGCTGCCACTCAGTGACACGAACTTACCTCGGCTCCGCGGCTCCTTGAGTAATTTCTTGAAAATTTGATTTCCTTGGCGATTATTTCTTGGCACGAGATGCCTCATACGAAAAGAAAAGCAAAGATTTGTGAAAATATTTCCTCAACACCTATTTCCTCGATGCGGCAGCCGTGAATCGATGATGATTTCGGACTTGTGCACCAGGACCTGGAAGGAGAGGCTGCTGGCGTCTGTTTTGGAGAGCGGCCATCAGACGCCCAGGCCGACGAAACATCTCTGAGCCCCCGGGCTCCAACAGTTCCAGCAAGGCCATTTCGAACCCCAGGATCATCGGGGCAGGAACAGCTTAATTTGATGGAATCAAATTCTGCTCCAAGGACTTATGACTCCCCGAAGAAGCGACGGAGGGATCCCATCTGCTTCGGTGTGAGCCCCGGTGAGGGCTCCGGGGGAGGTAAGAGGAAGCAACCCAGAAAGGAAATGGAGAGGCTGGTCTCCTAGAAGGGAGAGGTAAGGAGCCCAGAATTGATGGTGATTGTGGGGAAAACCGGTGGCGATTGCTGAAAAGTTTAAATCTGGAAGAAATTCGTAAAGTTCTTATAAGTATGAACAAGGCAATTTGTGAGTTGACTTCAGCAGTAAGGCAAAATATGGAAAAATCGGATGGTTTGGAAAAAAGAATTCAATCGATGGAAAAGACGATAGATAAAGTTGAAATTGAGATAACTGGTGTGAAAGAGGTTCAGTATAATTTTATTAAAACTGAAACTAGTGTGGGACTAGTATGGACTTCCTAGAGAATGAATTCGTCGAAATAACTTACGAATTTGAATTTCCCAGATCAAGATGGATGACAGCTAAGGACTTTTTCATAAGTTACCTTAAGAATATTCTGGGTTTATACTGAGGTTAATATTCCTATATTTTCAAAATGATTTATTACCTGATAAAAAGGAACAGAAGAGAGAAGATACCGAAGAGCCTGATAATTTATCTGAAATTTTGGAGAAATCATATGAAACAAAGATTGAGAATAGAGCGACTTTATTAATATCGTTTGTACAAACCATAGATAGAGATAATATTCTGAAAAAGTTTTTTCGAAAACAAAACTTATTATTTTATGGTTACCAGATAAGAATATTTCCGGATATAACCAAGAAAATGCAGGAAAATAGGAAAGAGTTCTTGATAATGAAAAAAGAAGTGATTTCACGTGGAGCTAAATATTTTTTGAGGTTCCTGTGCAGATGTATTCTTTTACATCAAGATAATAGATATATCTTCACTGACCCAGCACAGCTCCGTCAATATCTGGACTCCTAAACTCCCAGAACTAGGAGGGTTGGATAAGGTAGAATGGGTACACAACACTGAGTTTTTCCTGAGTAAGATGTATAAATTATTTCTGTAATCCTCTAATTATCTTTTTGGTTCTCCCATTGTTCTTATAATTGAGAGAAAAATGTATTTCCTTTATCCTATCAGGAGATTATGTGTGCATTGTAATGATTTCTTTCTTTATTTCAATATTCAATTTTCAATGTAAATTATTGAAATATCAATAAACAAAAAATGAAAAAAAAATTTGTCAGTGCTCTAAGCCATTCAACCGCTTTCATCCCTGATCCATATCATCGATCCAGTAACCAAATCCTCAGATGATCATGGTCACAGTCACATTCAATTTGGGTTGGAGAGCTCATATCAACACCCTCCAAACCCAAAATGCGTCGACTTCACTCCATGAAAAATCTCAAATCAACTTCCTGGAGCTTCGAGCCATGCATTATGCCCTTTATGCCTTCAAACACCCCCTCTCACACAAAACTTTGTGGATATAGACAGACAATATACTGGCAATGTGGTATTCGAACAAACAGGGACGCACAGGATCTTATCTGCTCTGCCAGAAAGCCATGAAGTTCTGAGCCTGGGCCCTTGCACACTCCTTGCATCTCCGGGCCACTTATCTAACGTACCAGCAGACCATCTCAATTGATGTTTCCATCTTCATGAGTGGTCTCTGACTCCATGTGTAGCGAGCAAAATCTTCTAGCGCTGAGGTCAGCCAACCATCGACCTCTTATGTCCGAATTCAACCACAAGTGGATAGATTCTGCTCCCTACCCAGGCATCAAAATGCGTTAGCCATGGACACCTTTGCGCGCCCCTGCAGCAAAGGCCACCTATATGCATCTCTTCTGATTCTGCTCATAGTCAAACCTCTCGTGAAGCTTCAATGATTCTCATAACCCCGTACTGGCCTCGACAAGTATGCTTCCCCATACTTCTCAACCTATCACTCCAGGAACCAATTCGCCTGCCCATGGGTCAATCTCATAACACAGACTCACTGGTATTCTCAGGTACTTGTAGCTTCATGAAACCCTTCGACACGCAAATCTTACCATTCGAAATAGACAAGATTTACCAAATGGCATGCACAAAAAGGTATTGGCCCCTTTTCCTGCTCCAATCCATCTCTATTAGGCTATCTAGGATACCTTTTGGATTCTGGTCCCCAGACATCCTCCACACAGGTACACCTCAGTTCCATCTCAGCGTACCACCAGGGAGTAGGGGATGCCCTGTTGATGGCTCAACCCCTTATGAATCAGCTTATCATGGGTTCTCTACAAATTACGCCTCCTCTATGATCATCGGTTACAGAATAGGGCCTAAATGTAGTGCTTACAAGGCTCATACGTTCACCGTTCGAGTCTTTGCATTCCTATGACATTAAAATTCTAACATGGAAAATTCTTGTCCTCGTAGCCATCACCTTCGCTAAAAGGGTCAGTGAGTTATAAGCCCTTGTTGCATAGTCGGTCACTAGGTTCCTCCGTGACCGACTGGTCCTTCGTACTCACCCTAAATTTCTTCTTAAGGTGGACACAGCCTCTCACTTACTCAGCCTATAGTCTGCCCACTCTTTCCCAAGGCCTCACTCTCACCAGGGCGAGGGGGTGTTGCATACCTTGGACTGTAAGTGTGCACTTGTATTCTATCTAGACCACACTGCACTCCACAGGAAATTCATCCAAATTCATCCAACTCTTTCCTTCTTTGACAAAGACAAGCTGAGAATTCCAGTGGGCAAACAAACTCTCTCCAACTAGCTAGCAGACTGTATCGAATTCTGCTATGAGGAAGCAGCTTTTCCTCTCCAGGATTGAGTGCAGGCACATTTTGTAAGGGCCAATTGGTAGCACACTATCGTTCAGTACCAATTGCCGACATCTGCTAGGCCCTCTACTGCTTAGATAAGGAAGTCCGTCAAGACTCTGTCTTGGAAAACTTTGTTCCAGTATAATCTCCAAATCCTTCCACAACCACCTGCTGTGATTTCAGGATGCCTCATCATTGCCAATAGCACCCCCAATTATTGTGCCTGCTGCACGAGTTGTCTGATGTTGGCCTGTTGTAATATGAGTCAGCCTGTAGCTTGCTAATCACCCATATATGAGGACTACCATCCTGCTTGTCCTGGGAGAAAGCAGAGTTGCTTACCTGTAACAGGTGTTCTCCCAGGACAGCAGGATGTAGTCCTCACAAAACCCACCCGTCATCCCGCGAAGTTGGGTCCGCTTACATTTAATATTTTGTTTTTCGCTTGCGCTTTTTGCTACAAATGAAACTGAACACAGGGATCATGGCATGCTGGGCATGCTCAGTGTGCCAGTCAAAGTTTCTAGAAACTTTGACAAAAGTGTTCCGTAGCAGGGCTCCGCTTGATTACGTCACCCTGCTGTCCTGGGAGAACATCTGTTAAAAGTAAGCAACTCTGCTTTCTGACTTCCCCATATTACATTTAAAACCAGAGACCTTCCAAATGCTTCCAATTCCTTCATTATTACCTATAGCTATAGGATGAAAAATGGGTTTGTTACTGTGAATTGTTATCATGAAAGATAGCAAATTAAAAGTAAAATGTTTGACACTGCGTGAGTATTGCTGCCTCTCATATATATATAAATATATTTTAAATGTTATAAAGTACTCAGTGGATATGGTTTTCTATTTATTTATTTAACACTTTTTTTTAATTTAACATGTTTTATATACCGACATTCATAAGCATATCACATCGGTTTACATGCAGCAAGGGAGAATAAAAAACTTAAACTGTGAAAGTGAAAAATAAGTTACATGTAACAGGGATATCACAGGAACAAGAAGGGAAGAGGTGAGAAAGGATCTAGATGACCTAGGAGGAAGTTGAAGAGAGAAACTAACTTAAAACCTATGGGGGTAATTTTCAAAAGGAGTTACATGCGTAAATGTAGCTACTATCGTAGCAATTTTCAAAAGCCATTTACTCAAGTAAAGTGCACTTATGTGAGTAAATCCTATGGACAAGTCAATGGCATATATTGTAGCAATTTTCAAAAACCCACTTACTCGAGTAAAGGGGTAGATTTTAAAAAGCATTTACTCGAGCAAACTGGTTTTTGCTCGAGTAAATACACTTTACTCAAGTAAGTGGGCTTTTCAAAATTGCTACAATATATGCCACTGAATTGTTCATAGGATTTACTCAAGTAAGTGCACTTTACTCGAGTAAATAGCTTTTGAAAATTGCTACGATAGTATGTCACATTTACATGCGTAACTCCTTGAAAATGACCCCAAGTGAATTTACTCGAGTAAATGCTTTTTAAAATCAGGCCCTATATGTTTTGGTGGGGGGTGGGGGGAGGGTGGTATTGACTCAAGGGGAGCGGCGAAAGTTTTCTACACTTTCATTTGCATTTTCAGTGCTTGCCTGTGCCTTCTCTTTTATAGACTTGTTTTATCTCAATCAATGACCTGTTTGAAGCCTTTGATGCTTTTCTGGAATTTCCATCTCTGGAATACAAGATATGGTTAACAATTGCAATCCATATTGCTGTCAATACGTTCAAAGAAAGCATAAGGTACCAGGTAAGCCTCCTGCCCAGTGAGGTAGCACTCATATAAACAGCAGGTAAGCATGTTACCACATTTAGTAAATAAATATATTTCCAAAAAGTCAGTGAGATAAAACTAATGTATAGTAATCCTCTTGAATAATGAAATACCACTCACATACATTACCAGGTTAACCTGCCTAGTGAGAACATTTCTGTGTTACCAGATAAGTTGTGAAGGGCAGTTGCAGAGAGGGTATTGCAGACATCATCTCCTTTAGTGGCACAGGGTGGCAAGGCTGGAGGCTAGGCATGGGCAGACCTGTGAGGCTAGAATGGAGATCGAAAGTGAGGTGCTGGCTGGTATGGACCTCTGAAGCAGGGTGCAGATAACCACAGGAAAAGACTGGCAAGTGTGCTGGTAGCGTGGCTTGGAATGGCAGGAACAGACCGGATCTGGATGCAGGTAAGAGTGGAGTGAATGCAGTGAGACCACTGGGGACAGGGAAATACTTACATTTCCTGAATGTAATTCACTTTGAAGTGCCTAAAAAGCAGAATATAAAATAAATAAACATACATAAATTAATAATTAGTGGCTATCTATAAGAGTAATTTGCTACACTGTGGCTAGAACAGTCTAAAAATATAGTTCTATAAGGTAGGGTTGCTCAAGTTTTCTGTCCTTAAGAAGCAATTACCGTAAATAGTAAAGCAATCAGCCTCTGAATATCTTCCTACTGTTCACCTCATACAACTATTTCCTTCAGAGGTGAGCCTTGGGAGGGTGGGCAGTTGCTTACTGTTTCCCATCAAGTACAGATATATGAGGCAATCTTATGCAAAGAAATATAAGAATAGTTTTCAAACTGTCCATATTGAGAGAAAGTTTATGGGTACAATTTACTGGTGGACTTGGCATGCCTTTTCAAAGCAACAGTATGAGTGTGCTTTCAAGTAGAAAGTTCCTGCAGGTTCAAAGATATTTGCACCTGCTTTTTTTCATGGAAAATAATGTTGCATGTAGCAGCCGCGGCAGTCCCATGGCCAGGTCCTCTTACCCTCTGCTTCTTAATCCAGCATCTGGCTCACTTCCCTCATGGCTGTAGGCCACCAGCTAAGTCCCCGGGCCATCCCCAGCACTCCTGGTTCTAAGACGGACTCCTGTGCTCCGTGGCAGGCCTCTCTGCATCACTATCTCTTTTAAAGGGCCCGCGGCGGGAGGGAATTTTGGCTGCGGCCCAGGATGATGATGTCGCTGAAGCTCCAGTATATATGGCCAGGCTCAGCTCCTGTTAGTCGCCTTTGCAATAGGTCTCCATGGTGGTCATGTACTTCATTGCCTCCTGGTGATTCCTTCGTGTTCCTGGTTCCTGTTTCTGGTTTGTCTTATTTGTTCCTGTGTCCTGCTACCCAGATTTCCTTATGGACTGATCTTCTCCTTGACTCGACCACTTGCTTTGCCCGACTATGCTATTGATCTTCTCCTGGACCCGACCTCTGCTTTGCCCGACTACACTATTGATCTCCTGTACCTGACCTCTGCTTTGCCAGACCACGCTATTACATAAGAACATAAGAAACATAAGAAATGCCATACTGTGTCAGGCCAAAGGTCCATCAAGCCCAGTATCCTGTTTCCATCAGTGGCCAATCCAAGTCACAAGTACCTGGCAAGTACCCAAACATTAGATAGATCACAAGCTACTATAGCTTATTAATTACCGTAATAGCAGTTTATGGATTTATCTTCTAGCAACTTACCCTTGATCTTCTCCTGGACCCAAGCTCTGCTTTGTCCGACTACGCTATTGATCTTCTCCTGGACCACAACTCTGCTTCGCCTGACCATGCTACTGATCATCTCCTAGTTCAGTCCTCTGCTTTGCCTGACCAGGTTACTGACCATCTCCTAGTCCAGACCTCTGCTTCACCTGACTACGCTATTGCTTCTCTCCTGGACTTGATTTCAGCCTTGCCTTGCCACTGCTCCTTGATTGCCACCTGCCCTAACTTCAGCCTATTCTATGATGCCTCCGCTGTCTACGTCCTTGACTTGGCTTTTCAGGCTTCTGCCTGTTCTTGCTCGGGCACCCCCTGTCAGACTTTGGTTTCCTATTGGCGCCTGGGTCTCCGGGACTCCGCCTCATCCAGAACAGACTCTTCAGTTTCGCTGTTCCTGCCTCTGGGCTGACCTCTCCATCTTCTCATCGACAACTACATACGGAGGCCCACCTAATTCCAGCCGGCCCCACTATTTATTTTTCTATTTTTTTATTTAAAATCTTTTATATACCGTCGTGAAGATATTTACCATCACAATGGTTTCCTGGAAGGCACATATAGTAACATAAAGTATATAAATCAAGTTAACGTTAATAAAAGTGCCCAAAAATGCTTCGGTAACAAACTGTATTCAAATATACAATTATATGAAGGTACCCAAAGGCTCAACCCGCAGGGAACGATGGGCTGGTATTAGCGAAGCTCCTGCCCAGCCTCCGTCAGTCAGCCCACTCCGCCTGCCAACGGAGGGGACCTGTAGGATCACTCCTACGGGTAGCGTCAACCCCACCTTGTCCCAAGGGTCCACCTCCTGCGCAACAGGTTGCAAAGGCCATGGACTCGGTGGAGCCACGTGCCCTCCAGACAATTCCTGGCCTGGCTTCAAAGGTACAAGAACAGCAACGATTTCTTGAGGCACTGGTCTCTTCCATTGAGCGTCTGCACACCCGGCTTGATGCCCCAGTCTTGTAATCCAGTTCCAGCACCAGGTTTCTCCAACCAACAGTCGTCTCCCTCTACCTCCAGGGCCTTGCTGGCCCTACCAGCTCTGCCTCGTTTCAATGGTGACTCCAAGCTCTGCAGAGGGTTTATCAACCAATGCTACATGCAGTTTGCTCTGCAGCCCTTCATCTTCCAAGATGAACTTACAAAGGTTAAGTTTATCCTGTCTTGTCTGGAGGGGAAGGTGTTGGCCTGGGCCTTGCCCTTATGGGAGCATTTAGATTCACTTCTGCAAGAACTGTCTCGCTTTTGTGGCTGTATTTCGTTGGACCTTCGATGACCCTGGGAGGAATGCCATGGCAAGTGCTAATTTGTTTCACCTCCAACAGGGCCAAAGGAAGCCTGTTTAATACATGATTGAATTTCGGACGTTAGCCACCGAGCCTCTCTTGGCAAGAAGATTGCCTATGAGCTATCTACCTGAATGAACTACACTCCTCAGCTAAAGGATGAATGGCAGCTAGGGAGCTCCCTCCCTCGCTGGAGGATCTTATCGATCTGACTGGACGAATTGAGCATCATCTCCAAGAGTGCCATCGGCAGAATTGGATGCCCAGAAGGTCCACTCAGGAATGCTCCCGCTCAACACCAACCACCAGCCCTGCCACGGATAGGGTTCCTCTTGTGGCCAAATTGGAAAGAACCCATGCAGTTGGGCTGTGGGCAGCTGTCCCTGGAAGAGTGCCTCTGGCGGAGACAATCAGGCCTGTGTTTGTATTGTGGAGCACAGACTTGTTCAATCCGTCCGGGAAACTACCAGTCCTAAGTTCAGTAGGGGTCCTGAACTTGGGTGCTATCTCATCGGCCCCTCAGTTGTCCTTACCAGTCACACTGACCTGGGACTCCCGGTCCTTCCCAGTCTTTGCTCTGGTTGATTCCGGAGCAGGAGGAAATTTTATTCTCAAAGATCTAGTTCAGCTATTAGGTATTGATACCCATCCCTTGGAAACTTCCTTGTGTATTGCATCAATTTATAGTGAGTCATTACCTGGCCAGATCTCCTTGACTACAGAGCCAGTTCGTCTCCTTACTGGCGCCCTCCATTTTGAAGAAATTGAACTCGTTTGGAAAAATCGATTCATCTGGTAGTCCTGGGACTACCTTGGCTCCAACATCATTCTCCCGAGTTTGACTGGGGGTTGCGCCAGCTGATTGAGTGGAGTCCAACTTGCCACCAGACCTGCTTGAAAAAAGGTGGTACCGCCTCCCACAGTTTGGCTACCACCTCCTCTGGCATGCCAGCTCCTTATATAGACTTCGAAGATGGCTTCTCAAACAGAAGAAGACATCCTTCCACCTCTTCGCAGGTTTGATTGTCCCATTGAGCTCTTGCCTGGAACTACGCCTCCTCAAGGGCAGACCTACCCCCTCTGTCACTACCAGAGACTAAAGCTATAATGGAGTATATCCGAGAGAACCTAGCTAAAGGGTTCATTCAACCATCAACCTCTCCTGCTGGAGCGGGATTTTTCTTCGTCACAAAGAAAGATGAATTCCTAAGGCCGTGTATTGATTACCAAGGCTTGAATGCCATCACTCATAAAGACAAGTATCTGTTGCCCTTTATCTCAGAACTCTTCGACTGTTTACAAGGAGCTTCCATCGTTACCAAATTAGATCTACGCAGAGCCTACAACTTGGTACGCATCCATCCAGAAGACATCTGGAAAACGGTCTTTAACACCAGGGATGGGCATTACGAATATCTGGTGATGCCCTTCGGCCTTTGTAATGCTCCAGCCATATTTCAACGGATGATTAATGAGATCTTCAGAGACCTCTTTTAAGTCAAGGTTGTAGCATACCTTGGTGATATCCTTCTCTTTTCTAAGGATCTTGCTATGTACCATGCATATGTGCGCACGGTCCTTCAACATCTCCGTGAGAATCATCTCTTCGCAAAGTTGGACAACTGCCTCTTTGAACAGTCTAGTTTTCCCTTCCTGTGGTATATAATCTCGCAGCAAGGATTTTCCATGGATCCTGAAAAACTTAAAGGAATCCAAGATTGGCTTTGGCCCGTAGGCCTCCGAGCATTGCAACGATTCCTTGGATTTACAAACTATTACCGCCATTTCATTTCTCATTATTCGTCTTTCGCGGCTCCTTTAACTGTGATGACCCGCAAGGGCCAAGATACCCGGAACTGGACCCCGGAAGCCGTTACAGCCTTTCAGCACCTCAAAGAGACCTTCCTTGATGGACCCTGCCTTCATCATCCTGACACAAACTGCCCCTTTCTGGTCAAAGTGGACGCCTCTGCTATTGGGGCCGGGGCGGTTCTGAGCCAAACAGTCAACATCCGGATCCTTGGTTCCATGTTTTTCTATTCTTGCAAGTTCTCCCCTGCAGAAGAAAACTATAGTATTGGAGACCGAGAATTATTCGCTATAAATTAGCCTTGGAGGAATGGCGCTCAGCATAAACTTACGATATATTTACTAATCAGAAGAACCTTGAACACTTGAGTCATGCCCAACGTCTCAATGCCCATCAAGCCCAAAGGGCTTTGTTCTTCTCTAGGTTCAACTTTGAACTCCGGTATTGCCCAGCTGGAAAGAATCTCTGAGCAGATGCCCTATCTCATTCCTTCGAACCTAAAGCCATTCCTGAAGAACCCAGACATATCATTGACCCAGCTTGTATCTGCTTGGCTGCGACTCACCCAGTCCCTGCTGGGAAAACTGTTGTGCCCCGTCACCTCTGTGAAAGAGTTCTCCAATGGGTACATGATTCCAAGTTTTCTGGCCACCCAGGGCGAGCACGAATTCTAGCTCTGCTCCAGTGGTTCTTCTGGTGACCCACTATGGTCTCTGATGCAAGAGCAAACGTTGATTCCTGCAATACCTGTGCTCAACAGAAACCCCTGGTTGGTCGACCTTGGGGGTTTGCTCCCAACAGCTTCCTACTCCCAAAGACCATGGGCACAACTCTCCACGGATTTCATTGTGGAATTACCATCATCTAAGGGTCACACAGTCATATGGGTTATCATCAACAGGCCCATTTTGTTCCATTGCCAGGCTTACCTTCTGCTCCAGAATCGGCACGCCTGTTCTTCCTCCACATATTTTGTCTGCACAGCTTACCCAAGGACATCGTTTCAGACATGGGTCAACAGTTCGTCGCCCGTTACTGGTGTGCTCTTTGCAGTAAGTTTGACATTAACATCACCACAGCTTACCATCCACAGGTCATTGGACAAGCTGAATGTATGAATCGCTCTTTGAAGGCCTTTCTTTGCACCTTTATAAATGACCATCAAGACAATTGGTCCAAACTTCTTCCTTGGGCGGAGTTCTCCAACAACTCCCATATTGAAGCTGCCAAAGGGATGTTGCCTTTCTCTATTGTTTATGAAAAGCAGCCCCCGACCACCTCTACCCATGTCACTATCAGTACCTTCTCCAGCTGCGCAAGTCACTGCAGATACCCTCAAGGCTCTCTGGAATCAGACAAATCTTTTCCTACGCCAAGCTACAACCAGGGCCTAGAAATCTGCTGATACTCATCGATGCTCTGCTCCTGAGTTCCTCCCTGGCCAGAAAGTCTGGTTGAGTACACGATACATTCATCTTAAGATACCTTTCCAAAGGTTCGCACCTAGATACATCTGATCTTTTCCAGTCACCCAGTCACCCGTCGTGTTGGACCTGTTACTTACCAGCTTCTGCTGCCTCCAACTATGGGAATCCACAATACTTTCCATGTGTCACTTCTGAGGCAGTAATTCTATCCTGAGCTTCGCGCAAGGTTCCTGAACCATCCCAGCTGGTTGTAGAGTCCGACACCACTTACAAGGTCCATAAAGTTCTTGATGTTCGCCATAGGGGACACCGGTGGGAATACCTCCTCTCCTGGGAGGGTTACGGCCAGAAGAGAATTCGTGGGAACTAGCTCATAACATCCTGGATAAAACCTCATACTCCAGTTTCATCGTGCTCATCCGGGCAAACCAAGACCTCCAAGGGGGGGGGGCATAAGGGGAGGGAATTGTTGCGGCCCTCTTACCCTCTGCTGCCTAATCCAGCATCTGGCTCCACTTCCCTTGTGGCTGGCGGTCGCTGGCTCTGTCCCCGGGCTGTCTTTGGCGCTCCTGATTCTACGACGGACTCCAGTGCTCTGCGGCAGGACTCTCCGTGTGGACCGCAGAGAGATGTCACTGTCCAGGGCCGCACCCCTCCCTAGGCATGCGTGCACACATCTCTGCTTCCCTTAAATGGCCCATGGCGGGAACTTGGCTGTGGCCCCGGATGATGACATCACTGAGGCTCTGGTATATAACGCCTGGCTCAGCTCCTGTTAAGAACATAAGAACATGCCATACTGGGTCAGACCAAGGGTCCATCAAGCCCAGCATCCTGTTTCCAACAGTGGCCAATCCAGGCCATAAGAACCTGGCAAGTACCCAAGTCTATTCCATGTTACTGTTGCTAGTAATAGCAGTGACTATTTTCTAAGTCAACTTAATTAATAGCAGGTAATGGACTTCTCCTCCAAGAACCTATCCAATCCTTTTTTTAAACACAGCTATACAAACTGCACTAACCACATCCTCTGGCAACAAATTCCAGAATTTAATTGTACATTGAGTAAAAAAGAACTTTCTCCGATTATTTATTTTATTTATTTATTTAATGGCTTTTATATACCGACGAACGTTGGGAACATCTCATCGGTTTACAGAGAATACAAAATTTAGCAACAGGCTTTACAATTAACGCATGATTATATGAAGAACAGTTAAACCAATAGTGATTACATATAATAGCTTCGTTTTTACAAGTAATATATGGGTAAGGAGGTTAGGTAAGGAAGGTTAGCTAACTTGGAGGAGCAGAAAAATCTGAATATAGGGGGGATATCTACATTTATAGGGTAAATATACATGAGTATGAGATTATATCGTCCTTTGTAATCTCCTTATTTACACTTAATGGAAAGAATGAGGGAAAGGGGGAATATGTACAGAGGAAAGGAGGTGGAAAGGCAAAGGGGAGGAAGGGGGGTGGGGAAGGGGAGGAAGAGTCAATGGAAAGGATGGGGCCTTGAAGAGTATGATGGGGTGGGGAGGGGGGTGGGGTTGGAGTGGGAGAGAGGGAGAAGGGGCGCAGGATAGGAGTAGGGGGAATGTTAGGTGAGTGGGCGTAGGTTAGGTGTATGAGTGCGATTAGTTTTAAATGTGCCACATGCTAACTTCATGGAGTGCCCCCTAGCCTTTCTATTATCCAAAAGAGTATATAACCAATTCACATCTACCCGTTCTAGACCTCTCGTGATTTTAAACACATCTATCATATTCCCCCTCAGCCGTCTCTTCTCCAAGCTGAAAAGTCCTAACCTCTTTAGTCTTTCCTCATAGGGGAGCTGTTCCATTCCCCTTATCATTTTGGTAGCCCTTCTCTGTACCTTCTCTATCGCAATTATATCTTTTTTGAGATGTGGTGACCAGAATTGTACACAGTATTCAAGATGCGGTCTCACCATGGGGCGATACAGAGGCATTATAACATTTTCCGTTTTATTCACCATTCCCTTTCTAATAATCCCAACATTCTGTAGGCTTTTTTGACTGCTGCAGCACACTGAACCAACGATTTCAATGTGTTATCCACTATGACGCCTAGATCTCTTTCTTGGGTTGTAGTACCTAATATGGAACCTAACATTGTGTAACTATAGCATGGGTTATTTTCCCTATATGCATCACCTTGCACTTATCCACATTAAATTTCATCTGCCATTTTGATGCCCAATTTTCTAGTCTCACAAGGTCTTCCTGCAATTTATCACAATCTGCTTGTGATTTAACTACTTTTGAACAATTTTGTATCATCTGCAAATTTGATTATCTCATTCGTCGTATTTCTTTCCAGATCATTTATAAATATATTGAAAAGTAAGGGTCCCAATACAGATCCCTGAGGCACTCCACTGCCCACTCCCTTCCACTGAGAAAATTGTCCATTTAATCCTACTCTCTGTTTCCTGACTTTTAGCCAGTTTGCAATCCACGAAAGGACATCGCCACCTATCCCATGACATTTTACTTTTCCTAGAAGCCTCTCATGAGGAACTTTGTCAAACGCCTTCTGAAAATCCAAGTATACAACATCTACCGGTTCACCTTTATCCACATGTTTATTAACTCCTTCAAAAAAGTGAAGCAGATTTGTGAGGCAAGACTTGCCTTGGGTAAAGCTATGTTGACTTTGTTCCATTAAACCATGTCTTTCTATATGTTCTGTGATTTTGATGTTATAACACTTTCCACTATTTTTCCTGGCACTGAAGTCAGGCTAACCAGTCTGTAGTTTCCCGGATCACCCCTGGAGCCCTTTTTAAATATTGGGGTTATATTTGCTATCCTCCAGACTTTAGGTACAAAGGATGATTTTAATGATAGGTCTCCACGCTGGTCGTGTACTTCATTGCCTTCTGGTGATTCTTTTATGTTTCTGGTTCCTGATCCCTTCGGGTTCCTGTTTCTGGTTTGTCTGATCCCTTCGGGTTCCTGTTTCTGGTTTGTCTTCTATGATCCTTTGTTCGTGCTACCCAGCTTTCCTTTCGGATTGATCTTCTCCTGGAGCGACCACTGCTTTGCCTGACTATGCTATTGATCTTCTCCTGGACTCGACCACTGCTTTTACCTGACTATGCTATTGATCTTCTCCTAGACCTTTTCTATTGCCTTGCCTGACTATGCTATTGATCATCTCCTAGTCCAGACCTCTGCTTCACCTGACCATGCTACTGATCATTTCCTAGTCCAAACCTCTGCTTCACCTGTCCATGCTACTGATCATTTCGTAGTCCAAACCTCTGCTTCACCTGACCACGCTACTGATCATCTCCTAGTGCAGACCTCTGCTTCGCCCGACCATGTTATTGCTTCTCTCCTGGACTTGCCTTGCCACCGCTCCTTGATTGCCAGCTGCCCTGACTTCAGCTTGTTCTATAACACCTCTTTGTCCTGGACCTGGCCCTTCAGGCTTTGGCCTGCTCTTGCTCGAGCGCCCCCTGTCAGACTTTTGTTCCTATTGGCACCCATATCTCTGGGACTCCGCCTCATCCAGTATAGACCTCTTCAGTTTCACTGTTTGCTGCCTCTGGGCTGACCACTCCTGCTCCTCATCGATGACTACACATGGAGGCCCACCTAACTCCAGCCAGCCCCGGTACCCAAAGCTCCACCCGCGGGGAATGAAGGCTGGTATTGGCAAAGCTCCAGCCGGTTCTCAGTCAGTCAGCCCACTCCACCTGCTATCAATGGGGACTCGTAGGATCACTCCTACGGGTAGCGTCAAACCCAATTCGGCCCAAGGGTCCACCTCCTGCGCAACAAATAACATGCATGGATATGAAAATATGATCTGTACATGTTATTCCCCTTACCCTGCCCTAAACAAGTCCCTGGTATCTCCTCTCAAATCTGGCTAACGGAATACTGCATATACTGAGGCAATTTTCAGACCACTAATTTATGTACATAAATTAGCTACTGCTCAACTTATCCAACAATATACTAAGAGGATTTGATAACAAAATAGGTCACATACTAATCCTTCTCAACCTTTTCCGCTGCATTTGGACACAGTTGACCACAAAAGCTAATTTCTAGTCTAACAACATAGGGCTCTCAGGCAAAACTCTTGACTGGTTCACTTCTTTTCTAAAAGACAGATACTTCAAAGTCTCCATCAACAACAACGAATCAGAAGCCATACCCCTTGAAACAGGAGTACCACAAGGGTCCACTCTTTCGGCCACACTCTTACCAGGTTCTTATGGCCTGGATTGGCCACTGTTGGAAACAGGATGCTGGGCTTGATGGACCCTTGGTCTGACCCAGTATGGCATTTTCTTATGTTCTTATGCCAACTCCTATCAAGCCTAGGAATAATTTACTACACGTATGCTGACGACATACAACTCCTCATTCCAATTACATCCACCACCGAAGATGCACTGATATTAGCCGCCTCTCACCTCGATTCGATCAAAAATATGCTAAATCACCTAAAACTATGTCTTAACATGAGAAAAACTGAATGCATCCTAATCGAAAGAAAAAACTCAGGATCCAAAACCAACCCATCCTTCCAAATAGACAACATCCACATTCAACTTAAAGGCAACATAAAAGACCTCAGTATTTGGATTGACAATGAACTATCCTACAAAAAACATATCTCAACAAAACAAAGGAAGGGTTTCCACAAACTCCAAATATTTAAACACCTAAAACCGATGCTTCACCACTAAGACTTCAGAACAGTCCTACAATCTCTCATCTTCACCAGCCTTGACTACTGCAATTCTCTCCTGATAGGTTTACCTAAAGAGACCTTAAAGCCACTTCAATTACTTCAGAACGCCGCAGCGAGAGCCCTTACCGGCAAAAAGAATTCAGAACACATCATGCCCGTACTCAACAGTCTACATTGGCT
This sequence comes from Rhinatrema bivittatum, assembly GCF_901001135.1. Lineage (NCBI taxonomy): Eukaryota > Metazoa > Chordata > Amphibia > Gymnophiona > Rhinatrematidae > Rhinatrema > Rhinatrema bivittatum. Next base: position 61,884,887 of record NC_042631.1, read on the forward strand.
TCCAGTTGAAAAAAGAATTGAGTTCAAAATACTAACAGTCCTACACAACGCAATTTACAAAACAGATAACACAAGCCTTGACAATGTCATACATATACACAGATCGCAACGTACAACTAGAACAGCATGCAAACTACAACTAGAAATACCGTCACTCCCATTCGCCAAGCTATCTACCACAAGGAACAGAGCCATATCCATCGCCGGTCCGAAATTATGGAATTCACTACCAGAGCACTTGAGCTCACAAAGCAACATTAAGCCATTTAAAAAAGAGCTCAAAACATGGATATTCAGCCAAACATTCAAAGACGGTATTGGTTAATCTCACACAACATAACATAACAGACCCAATGCATAACCTTTATTGGATATGCAATGGAACTACTAAGTCTATGACTCAGAACGTTTTAAGCTATAAATTATTTGGTTGATCACAGATATACCCTGTTATAATCATTTGAAGTTTTTGCTTGTATTAAGTTTGTTGAATGTTCTTCAGTTTCTAAGTTCACTGTTAAATGTAATAGGTTGTTGTACTTTATTTTTTATTTATTTAAGGTTTTTCTATACCGGCATTCATGAAAGCGTTCACATCATGCCGGTTTACATGAAACAGGGGTGTGAAGAACAAACCAAGAACATAACTAAACGTGATGAAGAGATGCAGTTACAATTAACAGGGGCTGTAAACTGGGAGGAGGAAAAATAGAGAGAGAAAGAGGAGGTTAATTATATACAATAGTACAGTATATATACATAATCCGAAATATATAGTTGCTGTAAACCGGAGTGAAATATATAGTTACTTGTAAACCGGAGTGAAGGCTGCTAGCTATACCTCGGTATATAAAATTTTTTAAATAAATAAATAAATCGGTTTACACATGGAAATGGAAAATTGCCCTCATAAGTATTAAGATCTCTCCTTAAAGTTCTGAATCCCTGGTTCCAGTTACAGTTCTTTCTCTGGCTTGTGCTTGAATCAGCAGAGCAACAAACAGGAGATTCCTAATGACTGCTGTGATACTGAGTGGATCTCACCTTATTTAGCATTTCAGTGAGCAAATAACAGCATAAGCATATGGAACCAAGCTAGCCTTCTGCCAATAGAGAAAACTCTTATGTAGTAAAAGAAATTGTTCTATTTAGGGAGTGTCATAAAATGAGGGTAGTGAGCCCTTATGCTGTTGTTAGGTTTATACAGACTATCTTGTGTGAGGACAAGATAGGCCTTAGCAGGCAGCAGCTGATATGCTACAAGGCCAAATATTCTGCCTGACCAGCCATCTCCCCTATATTTATTTATTTATTTATTTATTTATTTATTTAAAATGTTTCTATACCGCTTTTCCAAACAAGGTTTTATCAAAATGGTGTACAAAAGACACAAATCATAAAAATAAAATAAAATAACATAATTAAAAATTACACAAATCTTATAATAAAATAAGAATACAATAAAACAAGTTCATAATTATTAAATCCTAACAAAAACAAGATAAGTGCCATCTTCTACAATATAGTGGTATATCAGGGGAAAACTGAAAAATTTGGTTTGAGCCTGCAGGTTCTGGTAGTCAGCAGGGCTTTTCAGGCCAAATACAAGGAAGGTAGAAGTACACAAGGTTGGAGACCAGGCTGAGGTCAAGGCAGGTGGAGAACGAAGAAAAGTCAAGGTCCAGGCTGAGATCTAGGTAGGCAGAGAACAAAATGAAGTTAAGATCCAAGCTGAAGTCAAGGCAACAGGAAATGAGGCCAGGGGTGAACACAACAGAACAGACAGGAAAGGGCAAGGCTGGAACAAAGCAAGGCAGGAACACATGAGAAAAAAACGAGGAACAAGGCAGGAACATATGTGGCAACTAGCACTGCAGAATAAGCAAGAGACCTATTGTGAAGGCACCTGTTGCAAAGGCTTTGAGCTTCCTTTTATATTAGGTAGGATGTAATGTCACCTGTGCATGTCAGGAAGTTCAACTAGCAGGCCCTATAAAAGGGGCAAAGGAACTGCAGGAAGTTCAGCCATGTCTTGGAATGCAGCGCAATGCTGGAGGAACTTCAGATTAGAGGTGAGGGACATAACAATGTCCCCCTGTTCTCCCCTGTCCCCAGGACCCTAGACTTGGGTTTATTAGGAAAGAGCTGATAAAACCTCTTGGTTAGGAGATGGGCTTGAACGTTACCTGTTGGTACCCAGGAGATTTCTTTCAAAACCATATTCATATGAACATAAGAAAATGCCATACTGGGTCAGACCAAGGGTCCATCAAGCCCAGCATCCTGTTTCCAACAGTGGCCAATCCAGGCCATAAGAACCTGGGAAGGACCCAAAAACTAAGTCTATTCCATGTTACCATTGCTAATGGCAGTGGCTATTCTCTAAGTGAACTTAATAGCAGGTAATGGACTTCTCCTCCAAGAACTTATCCAATGCTTTTTTAAACACAGCTATACTAACTGCACTAACCACATCCTCTGGCAACAAATTCCAGAGTTTAATTGTGCATTGAGTAAAAAAGAACTTTCTCCGATTAGTTTTTAAATGTGCCCCATGCTAACTTCATGGAGTGCTCCCTAGTCTTTCTACTATCCGAAAGAGTAAATAACCGATTCACATCTACCCGTTCTAGACCTCTCATAATTTTAAACACCTCTATCATATCACCCCTCAGTCGTCTCTTCTCCAAGCTGAAAAGTCCTAACCTCTTTAGTCTTTCCTCATAGGGGAGTTATTCCATTCCCCTTATCATTTTGGTAGCCCTTCTCTGTATCTTCTCCATCGCAATTTTATCTTTTTTGAGATGTGGCGACCAGAATTGTACACAGTATTCAAGGTGCGGTCTCACCAAGGAGCGATACAGAGGCATTATGACATTTTCCGTTTTATTCACCATTCCCTTTCTAATAATTCTAAATATTCTGTTTGCTTTTTTGACTGCCGCAGCACACTGAACCGACGATTTCAATGTATTATCCACTATGACACCTAGATCTCTTTCTTGGGTTGTAGCACCTAATATGGAACCCAACATTGTGTAATTATAGCATGGGTTATTTTTCCCTATATGCATCACCTTGCACTTATCCACATTAAATTTCATCTGCCATTTGGATGCCCAATTTTCCAGTCTCACAAGGTCTTCCTGCAATTTATCACAATGTGCTTGTGATTTAACTACTCTGAACAATTTTGTGTCATCTGCAAATTGATTATCTCACTTGTCGTATTTCTTTCCAGATCATTTATAAATATATTGAAAAGTAAGGGTCCCAATACAGATCCCTGAGGCACTCCACTGTCCACTCCCTTCCACTGAGAAAATTGTCCATTTAATCCTACTCTCTGTTTCCTGTCTTTTAGCCAGTTTGCAATCCACGAAAAGACATCGCCACCTATCCCATGACTTTTACTTTTCCTAGAAGCCTCTCATGAGGAACTTTGTCAAACGCCTTCTGAAAATCCAAGTATACTATATCTACCGGTTCACCTTTATCCACGTGTTTATTAACTCCTTCAAAAAAGTGAAGCAGATTTGTGAGGCAAGACTTGCCCTGGGTAAAGCCATGCTGACTTTGTTCCATTAAACCATGTCTTTCTATATGTTCTGTGATTTTGATGTTTAGAACACTTTCCAATATTTTTCCTGGCACTGAAGTCAGGCTAACCGGTCTGTAGTTTCCCGGATCGCCCCTGGAGCCCTTTTTAAATATTGGGGTTACATTTGCTATCCTCCAGTCTTCAGGTACAATGGATGATTTTAATGATAGGTTACAAATTTTTACTAATAGGTCTAAAATTTCATTTTTTAGTTCCTTCAGAACACTGGGGTATATACCATCCGGTTCGGGTGATTTACTACTCTTCAGTTTGTCAATCAGGCCTACCACATCTTCTAGGTTCACCATGATTTGATTCAGTCCATCTGAATCATTACCCATGAAAACCTTCTCCATTACAGGTACCTCCCCAACATCCTCTTCAGTAAACACCGAAGCAAAGAAATCATTTAATCTTTCTGTGATGGCCTTATCTTCTCTAAGTGCCCCTTTAACCCCTCGATCATCTAACGGTCCAACTGACTCCCTCACAGGCTTTCTGCTTCGGATATATTTTAAAAAATTTTTACTATGAGTTTTTGCCTCTACAGCCAACTTTTCAAATTCTCTTACATGTAACTTGCCAATGTTTATGCTTTATCCTATTTTCTTCTGTTGGATCCTTCTTCCAATTTTTGAATGAAGATCTTTTGGCTAAAATAGCTTCTTTCACCTCCCCTTTTAACCATGTCAGTAATCATTTTGCCTTCTTTCCACCTTTCTTAATGTGTGGAATACATCTAGTCTGTGCTTCTAGAATGGTATTGTTTAACAATGACCACGCCTCTTGGACATTTTTTACTTTTGTAGCTGCTCCATTCAGTTTTTTTCTAACAATTTTTCTCATTTTATCAAAGTTTCCCTTTTTAAAGTTTAGCATGAGAGCATTGGATTTGCACACTGTTCCTCTTCCAGTCATTAAATCAAATTTGATCATATTATGATCACTATTGCCAAGTGGCCCCACCACCATTACCTCTCTCACCAAGTCCTGTGCTCCACTGAGAATTAGATCTACAATTGCTCCCTCTCTTGTCAGTTCCTGAACCAATTGCTCCATAAAAATGTCATTTATTCCATGCAGGAACATTATCTCTCTAGCGTGTCCCGATGATACAGTTACCCAGTCAATATTGGGGTAATTGAAGTCTAAACACCACTCGGGCTGGAGCTGCACTTTCAACCAGAAATCACAAACAACAACAAGTGCAGAATAACTTCTTGGATCCAAACATTTATTTAGTATACAGCAGTTCAAATGGCAACTCCACTGTCAGATTTATTGTATAATTCCAAAGCGCAGGTAGGTGTCCCCCACACGGACCCCGTGTTTCGCCCACCGGCTGCGTCGGGAGGGACAACACAATATAATCAAAAGTCTGAAAATAAAATTCCAACATTTAACATGGATCTCCATTCTCGGACTTTGATTGGTTGATAACGCTCGTGCCAAAATGTGGCTCGGCGTTTCAAATGCCAGTTTAGTGATATTGTACTCGCACTCCCTGTTAACCTGATGTTGAAACTCTAAGGTATGTTTCATGCTTAATTCTATTTAAGTTTATGCCGGTATGTACCTTCAATGTATTGGGATCCATGTTAAATGTTGGAATTTTATTTTCAGACTTTTGATTATATGGTGTTGTCCTTCCCGACGCAGCCAGTGGGCGAAACACAGGGTCCGTGTCGGGGGACCCCTACCTGCGCTTTGGAATTATACAATAAATCTGACAGTGGAGTTGCCATTTGAACTGCTGTATACTAAATAAATGTTTGGATCCAAGAAGTTATTCTGCACTTGTTGTTGTTTTTGGTAATTGAAGTCTCCCATTATTACTGCACTACCAATTTGGTTAGCTTCCCTAATTTCTCTTAGCATTTCACTGTCTGTCTCACCATCTTGACCAGGTGGACGGTAGTATACCCCTATCACTATAGTCTTCCCCGACACACAAGGGATTTCTACCCGTAAAGATTCAATTTTGCATTTAGTCTCTTGCAGGATGTTTATCCTGTTAGACTCTATGCCATCCCGACATAAAGCGCCACACCTCCTCCCGGGTGCTCCTCTCTGTCATTGCGATATAATTTGTACCCCGGTATAGCACTGTCCCATTGGTTATCCTCTTTCTACCATGCCTCTGAGATGCCAGTTAAGTCTATGTCATCATTCACTGCTATGCATTCTAATTCTCCCATCTTACTTCTTAGACTTCTGGCATTAGCATATAAACATTTCAAAGTTTGTTTTTTGTTTGTATTTTCATTCTGCTTTTTAATTGATAGGGATAAGTTAGAATTTTTTAGCTCAGGTGAGTTTTTATTTACATTCACTTGGACTATTTTTCTAATTATTGGAACCTCACTGTTGGGATGCCCTAATTCTAATGCATCATTAGTATCCTTTGACGATACCTCTCTCCGAACCATGCGCTGCTGAGCGACTGTCGGCTTTCCCCTTTGTTCTAGTTTAAAAGCTGCTCTATCTCCTTTTTAAAGGTTAGCGCCAACAGTCTGGTTCCACCCTGGTTAAGGTCCATTGTCTCGCCGGTATACGTTCCAGAGTTATTTGCCTCTTTCAAGAGGAGGAAGCAGGAATGTGCCACCAGTACACAGCAGGAAGCAATCTGCAGTGTCATTGCTCTTGCGTCGAAGACCTGCTTAAGAATGGATTCCAGTTGTCTATCCTGAGTATCCCTCAATGAACCCCTCCCTCAACGGGAATGGTTGTTCACTTTGAGATGGCACAGACCATGGCATCCACTTTCAGAAAACACAGGCTTCCTTGGTTGCTGGTATAAGGCTTCCAAGGCCTGACCTCCTTTAAAGCTGGCCTCTGGGTCATCCCACTCCAATCAGTTCCTGGATGGCTTCCATCATTGGGAAGTAGCATGGGGCTTTATGAAGGGACACCAAGATGGGGTTCTTCTTTGGTTCTGCCATAGGGTCCATGCCTGGAATACCCAGAGTCTTCAGAGTCTGGGATACAAGGGCTGGTAACTCATCCCTGTGAAAGAAGTGAAGCATGGTTTGGTATGGTTCCAGGCCTGGAGGGATTTCTCCTTCTTCCAGGGAGCCTCCCTCATCATCTGAGATGTCCGGGACCCTGTCAGGGAAATTCTTGGTTAGGTAAGGTATGTCTCGAGGCACCCGGGTAGGACCAGGAGGATCTTGTGCTTCTGGCACAAGATTGCGCCTGAATGAAGGCTTTCAGCCCTTGGAAAAATTCTAATCAGGAGAAGGTTCCTGGGTCCATGTTAATCCCAGGGGGAGTTAGAGTAGGGACCCCCTGAGGTGCCCTCTTGTGGAGAAGCCATCTTGGAGTTGCATAGATCCGGGGAGCTATCGTATGTAGTGGTTCCAGACCATCCTCAGACAATGAGGGTCTGAGCTTTGGTCCCCCCTGGGCTTATTCACAATGCTGACACAGGCAGGATTCCAGTTCAGGCTGTGTGACTCTTATGTGGCAGGCTATGCAAAGACAGTGCCTTCTGGCCTTCTTGGACGCTGGTGCCATTGCCTCTATGTTTAGGCGCACAGGTTCAATGCACGTTTGTAGTTGTAAGCAAGGCTGTGCATGTAGTTATGCGCATGGAGTGCACTCAGTTCTGCACACGGTGTGCTGTCAGTTGTGTGCACAGCTCAGTTGTGTGCACGGTTATGCGCACCACTGTGAGCGCAGCTGTGAGCGCGTCTGTATTGGACGCACGTAAGTTAGGCACATCGGCTGTGCGGCCTGCCTCACGCATACTGCCGGCCGAGAAGGGAAGATGGTGATGATGCACCCCGCATGTAAAATAGCACCCCCCGAGGGTCTCTACATGTGTGGACCCTTGCACCGGATCAGGGTCTAGCCCAACCAAGGCGGCTCAACCCGAATTGTGCTCCCTTTTTACCTCGCCAGAAGAAGGAAAATCGGTATGGCAGTCCGAGCTCTGGAGACCGGAGACCTGAATTTAAAGTTTTCTGCTTATCTGGTCTCAGTGCTTACCGATTGTGTGCCGGACGATCTCCAGCCATGGGGGGAGAGGGTTTTGCCTTCACCACCGCACTCGATTATGCACCCGCTGCCTTTCAGCCACTCTGGGGGCTAAGTCCACGCCGGGAACTGGCTTCCGGACCAAGGCATACCTCTGACGGATATCGGAAATCACCTCAGGAATTCTCAACTGGGGGAGGGACCCTTAGGTATCACTGAGGGAGAGCAGGGGTCGATCTTCTTTAAGGTAATTTTGTCTTCTTGCTGTAATTTTCCTAACACTGTACTAGTGTGTGGGATAGTGTCCGCATCTGCTAGGAGACGGAAAGATACTGAGGAGCTGAGGACACTGCAGAGGTATATCTAGGGTGACATCAAATCTGACTCTGTCTCCCTTCTGCTAGCAGAAGAGCACATAACCCACTGGTCCTGAGTCCATCTGGCTGCACACTAGGAAATAGTACCAAATATATGGTACTCTTTAAGAATCCTAGAGACATGTTTCAAATCGCTGTTTTATTTATTTATTTATTTATTTTTAATTTTTATATACCGATGTTCCTGTAAAGAATACATATCGCACCGGTTTACAAGGAACTGAACAGTCGCCTCCAGGGCGGAAATACATTAAAACAGTCGCCTCAAGGCAGAATACATTAACACAAGTATACAGGAAAACTATTAAAGAGAACTTTCAGAACCGGGGTACATCTGTTTTAGCCAGACAGATGTACCCCGGTAAGTCATGCTTCTTTTTAGAAGCCTTTGAGGATGCCATCAGAAATCTATATGGGTATCTCATCGTGAATTTAAATGCTACAACCCCTGAGTGTTACAGACTGAGAACAAATATCTTTCCACCAGACTTGGCCACGGTATATTGTGAAAAAACATAGCCACCCCTTAAAAGAAGTGAATATATATTCTCCCCCCCCCCCCCCACATATTTGTTTTGTGTGTCCCACAGACTATGTCTGTTCACTTAAGGTGGAATCCTGTGAAAACGGGGGGCGGTGAAGGAGGGGGGCGGGCCCGTGAAAGTTGGTGCTATTCGGCACGCTACTGCCGCCGATAATGTTAGTAATATTATTGCCGGCAGCGAAGACACCGCCAATTCCACCCCATCCCTTCCCCCTCTTCTCCCTGCCCCGACTCCTCTCCTCCCCCTAATTTGCATTCTATCGCATGCGAAAAGGCCCTTTTCGCATGTGATAGAGGCTTATCATACGCGATATGTCCGTATCGCGTGCGATAAACCTTTGATTAATGACCCTCTTAAAGCAGAACCTAGCTCTTTTAATACTTTTAGTTCATGTCTACAGCAGCCCCACCACCCCTTATGGTGAAGGCCTTTCTCTCTTGAATGGCTTGTCATCCAAGCCTCTTGTTTTTTCCTCCAAAGATTACACATTATACATTGTCTCACCCTGATTAGATTTACCATTTACAGATCTTGAGTCCAGACAACTTCCCTCCCACTTAGGTCATTGCAATGTTCATTCCTTAGTTAATGAAATGGATGCTGTATCAACCATTTTACAGTCTGTGCATTGTTATCTATGGGAATTAATAAAACCATAAGGTATTCCCCCCCCTTTGTAATCCCCCCCAAAAAACCTTCCATAGATCCTTAAATCACGATTGAAACATTTTGTTAGTTCAGATAAACATTTATGTTTTTTATTAACTAATGTATACACATGGCATCACAAAGTATTTCATATTCAGTACACACTTCTGAAAATACAGACAAGAAAAACATTACTAGCAAACATTGGTTGTTTTATTATGCATTTTTAAAAAAGGACTGCTGCTTTCTCTCAGAGATGATGGCATTTATATATTTCATCATTAAAATCTCTTAGTTTTTCTACAAGATTTAGAGCACTTTTCATATAATGTATAAGGTAAATGATCAGATTCAAATTGTCATTGTTTAGAGTTAATACACCTCTTTTAAATGCTGCTAATACAATAAGATTTAAAACACATTCTAGGCACAACCTGGTACAAATGGTCCTTAATTTTTCCTGGGTGTCAGAGGTAATCCAATAAATGCAATTATGGCCCACCTGACTCGGTTCATCAGTGAGACAGCCATCACAGTTATCAAGGTGAATGCCAGCCAAACACTTTGTAAGAATGCTGTACATGGCCACCCTTATGTTGATCTAAATGTCATTTTTCGAAAAAGGCCATGTACCGGAGGGGGTTTTGAAAATCCTATACACCCCTACCAGCTGAAATCATGCGCATCTTCAGGTTTGATTTTTTTTTTTTTTCTGATTACCTTCTGAGTCTGGTGGTTTTTTGATATTTGGGCAAAAACAGCACAAACAGGTTTTGTTGATATCTGGTCTGTCTCCATATTCTTCTGTTTGTGAAGATCCTTCATTTTTCTATAAAACATAATGTAAACATTAAATTAAAAACCTCTTCTAAACAAGGTATCTATTATAGATAGCACCAAACCCCCTAAAATGCTTAATTACAATGAAAGAGCTTTTCTTACCTTACACTCAAGCTTTTCCAGCAAATAATCTGCTTCAGCATCTAATGCGGCTTGGTGCAAATCTATATCTGCAGAGTCCATAGCATTTTCATTGACAAAGGCTGGATCCTGCGAATCAAAAAGCTTTTGTCCCAACGGAAGTTCTTCAGATTCTGGCTCTGTCATTCCATCTGCGCTTCTCTTCTTGGAAGAGTACGATTTATGCACTGGTGTATCAACTACTGTTTCAACATCTTTTAGAAGGCCTCTTCGCTTATGGTACCTCTTAAGTTTTGGCTACTGCTTGCTTTTCATTTCCATCCATTTAAGGGTTTCATACACATCCATTATTTTATTTTCAGGATCACAAAGCTAAAGCTTTTCATGAACAGCTACTGTCCTTCTGTCTGGAGATTATGTTCTCACGTGACCTCTATCATGTGCTTACTTCTACATCTGGTTGTGCAAGTTTAGGCATGCCCAATTGTCCTTGCAAATTACATTGCATGCAGCTCATCACCTTTTGTTTCTTTTAAAATGTACCCTAGCAGGTTTGTGTAGCGAATAAGCATCTTGATCTGTAAGCCAATCAGTCACTTATTTTTTGGTCACTGTCTGATTACATTTATTTATTTATTTATTTATTTAGAATTTTTATATACCGACATTCTTACATTAAAATGCAAATCATACCGGTTTACATAAAACAGAAAAAGCAGGAAAAAATATTTCCATAGTCATGTTTTAGCAGTCTGAAAAAGAGGATTTATACTAGCAAAACTACCTACAGCACCTGGTTCATAATACATTTTATTCAGATCTGCTGGTGCATAGCTCTTTTGTATGGCTGTAAACCCAGAAGCCTGTTTTTTTTTAAAAGAAAACTAAATCCTTGTTTTATTCACTTTTGAAGTCCCACAACTTCCAACATCCAACACCCTGCTATTAGCTATCCTCTGCTCAGATTTCACTCTGCCAGGATAGGGGCGGTTGGGGCATGTGTATCTACAGTGAGGGAAGGAGGGAAGGGGGGAGATTCACCCTGTCTCTCTGTACAGAATGGAACACAGCTTCTTGCCACCTCACAGCTAGTAACTTTTAAAACAGAGGGGCTAGAAAAAAAAGCATGCTTCTGGCTCTGTCATCATTAAAAAGCTACAGGGATATTCCTGCTGATGTTCTAGGGGATGCATTTTTGGGGGGTGGGTTGGGTTTTGTATTTTACTTCTGGTAAGATCATCAGAAACAGCCAGAGTCCATTAATTCTGTCATTGTAATTCCAGTGAGATCATCAAAAACAGCCAGAATCCATTAATTCTGTTGTCATTAAAAAGTGACAGGACCCTTTCTGATGAAATTCTAGGGAGCGTGTTTTGGGGAGTGTGGTGAGGGGGTTGGACTTCTGGTGATGTGACATCATAGGGGGTTGGCTTGGGGCTGCACATGGGAGGGGTCAGTAGTGACATCATAGTTGGGTTGGTTTGAGGGTGGGGCCACTCCACTCACTTCCAATGGGAGGAAGAGCATGGGTGGGGCCAGGGTGTGAGGGATGTGTCTAGGGCCACACCCCATTCACTTCTATGGGTGGGTGGGGCGTGGTCAGGGTTTAGACCAGAAGTGAACGCTGATTGGCTGACATCATTTTTGATTGACAGTGTACCCACAAACTACTACTCAGGTAATCAGATATTAACTTTGTCATCACTTAGCATCTAAGATATTTTGCAATTTGAATTCTATACCAGGGTCCAAGGAAACTTCCATGGGCACTGGTGGTCATCTGTCTCTCCATTTAAGAACCACAGGCTTCAGTAGGAAAACATGGATGGCATTGTGGATTCACGAGTAGAAGGCAGCCTAATTTGGTATGTTACCAGTTCAACCTGTCTCAGGATGGGATAGCAATCAATAAAGCAGAGAGTGAATTTAGTGGGGAAGCATCAAGTGAAAGTTCTGCATACTTAATCAAATCAACGTTCCTGGTGAGAGCAGGGTGCCGGGTGCCTTCTCTTGTCAGCGCTTTACTTATATGCTTCGGCAGCTTTAAGAAGGAGTTGAATAGTCCTTTCCCAAGGGCCACTGTTTGTTGGCTACTGGTTTCATAGTGGTTAGAGGTAATGGAAAGGGCACCTTGAGGTGTCTATCATGGACAATGAAGAAAGGTGTCTATCATGGACAATGAAGATCTCAAAGATTTTTAGGTATGATTATTATAACAAAACTCTGCCCATGACAGTAATTGGGCCTGAAGGAAGGCTTCAAAGGTCTGACTAGTTCTCTCAGATAACTCATTAGATTGAGGATGATAAACTGAGGAGAAATCAAAGGATACACTTAGCTAATTACAGAGGTAAACTATACCCCTTGGTCACTCACTATGTGTTCAGATAACCCATGGAAATGGAAAACTTCTTTGAAGAAATGGAGAGTAAATTTGGCTACTGAGAGCAAGGTAAGGGAATAAAGTGTTCCATCTTTTAAAAGTGGTCACAACAACCCAGATAACTGTACAGCCATCTGATGTGGGAAGATTTGAAATTAAGTCGATGGATATATGAATTCATGGCTTCTTCGGAATTGGCAGAGAGTGGAGAAGACACCACAGGCACTGGTGAAATGGCTAGTTGCAAGCATAGTTAGGACATGAATCTACATATACCTGGATATCCTAGGCCATCCAGGGCTACAAGATCAACTTCATAGGCTTCCAAACTCCCTGGTGTCCACCCAGCCTAGAATCCTAGCCCCAAATAAGGACTTCTCTCTAAGATGCACGGGTATTATTGTCTTGCCAACAGGTTGTAGAAAGAATCTTGGCTGGGTCTAAAATGAACTGTAGTTCAGTGGTGGTATCAGAAGAGTCAAATGAGTGAGACAGGGCATCCACCCTGGCATTCTTCTCAGCAGGACAAAAGACTATATGGAAGACAAATCTGCTGAAGAATAAAGACCACAAGCCCAGCAGAAGTTGAGCCTCTTGGCCTTCTGAAGGTAGATCTTAAACAGTGATAGGATGTTTGGCTCCTTCCAAGAGATGTCACCACTCTTTGAGAGTGAGATTAATAGTCAGACATCCCTGGGCTCTAATGCTATAATTTTTCTCAGTAAGTAAGAATATTCTGGAGAAGAAGGAACAAAAATGAAGATTGCCATCAGGTGCTGCCTGCAAAAGACCTGTTTCTGCTCTAATGGAAGAAGTGCCTCCTCGAGGAGGAAGGGCCGATCTGGGTCAGGGTGCTGAATGAATGATGCTGATTCGAAGGCCCCTTTGAGTTGCTCAAAGGCCTGGATTGTGTCCTTGGGCCAGTCTTTAAAGAATGCTCCTTTATGGGTAAGGGCCATAAACGAAGAGTAGTGGGGAATGAATTGGTGATAGTAATTTGTGAACCCCAGACAGCATTGCAGAGAGCTTTAGGCTCCATGGGCCAAGACCAATCTCTGATGGCTGAGAGTTTGGTAGGGTCCATCTTCAGGCCTTGTGCTGAGATGATATAGCCTAAAAAGGGTAATTTTGACTGTTCAAATGAACATTTTTCCAATTTTTCGTATAGCCTGTTTTCACAAAGCTGTTTGAAGATCATCCTTACTTGAGAACTTTGTTGTGCCAGAGTCTGAAAGATTAGGATATCATCCAGCATATATATCTACAGAAGATCTCTGAACACATCATTTATAAAGTTCTGAAACACTGCAGGGGCATTGGAAAGTTCAAATGGCATTACTAGATGCTCATGTCTGTATGTCTCTCATGTTAAATGTGGTCTTCCATTCATTCCTCCCCTGATCCTTCTCAGGTTATAAATTCCCCAAAGGTCTGACTTGGCACCTTGAAGTCAGTCGAGAAGTAGCAGATATTTATTCTTGATTGTATTGGATTTCAGACCACAATAGTCAATACAGGGTCTAAGGGGCCCATCCTTTTTTCCAACAAAGAAAAATCCTGCTCCTGCAGGCAATGAGGATGCCTGGATGAAACCTCATTCCAAATTCTCCCTGATATATTCACTCATTGCCTGGCACTGACAGTTGAAATACCTTTAAATAAGGCAGCATTTTCCCAGGCTGCCTTATTGGCACAGTCATAGGGTCAGTGAGGGGGAAAGGTCTATGCGTTCTTTTTACTGAGCATCTCAACAATGGCCGCATATGCCAGAGGAAGGTTGGAGGTACTGCCAAATCTGAGAGAGCAATGGTGGTAGGTGGAACAACAGATCTGAGGCAATGCTGGAAGCAGTAGGGACTCCAAGACTAGATGTCTCCCATGCATCAGTCTATAGCAGGGTCATGTTGCTGAAGCCAGGGTAGACCCAGATGGTGGATTTACAAACCTTTGAAGAACATAGAATGAGATCTGTTCATGATGCAGTAAGTCCACCCTGAGAATTATGAGTTGGGAAACAGCTGTGATGTTCCCAGGCAGTGGTTCCCCATAAACAGAAGATATGATAAGCGGTCAGTGCAGCAGATCCATGGGAATGGTATGATGACATGCCACGCTTTCTTGAATGAAATTCCCCACTGCACCCGAGTCAAGGAAGGCCTCAGTGAAGATAACCTGAGTGCCTGTTTGAAGATGTACTGGCAGGATGATCTGAGCATGAGGAGTGTTTCCAGAGGAACTGTAAGGGAGATACTAGAGGTTCTACCATTGTATTTTCAGAAAATATGAATACTGACTTCAGCGGGATAAAAGATGGATTCTAACATGTATGTTCCAGCAAAGAAACACTGTCTCAGCAGAGAGAAACAAAATAAGAACTTTGACCAGCATAACAATGCTACCCAGCTTATCAGATCAACCTAGGACAGTCAGAGAAGAAACTCAAAAACAACTTAATCCCCCAGAGCAGAAAACACAGTCTGTCCAAGGACAGTTCATTAGACAGGAGCGGTGACCCCCTGATGGAAGAGGGAGAAGCATCTGAAAAGAAGAAAATTGCTGACATGGCAAGACAGTGCCGGTCAAGACTTGACTGTATACCATCAAGAGTTGCCATGCAGCAGGAGTAGTGAACCCCCCATGGAAAAGGGAAAGGTCAGCAATCTGAAATTCAGAGATGACACCATCCACCTGCTGCATATGACTATGCATCAACCTTTTGCATAGTCGTCAGCTGACTATTATAAGAAAGGACAAACAAGAAAAAAGGGGGAGACCTGACAATGCGGAGGAATCAACTGACCACTGACCCCAAAGCCAGAGACAACTCCAGAGCTAATAGACACCTCCTCAGCCCAGCCAGTACCAGGACCAAGGAAGCAAGTCTTTCCCTCAAGACAGTCCCCGAGATCTCCTGCCAGAGATTGCTCTAGAGGTAAAGAAAAGGAAATCTCCAAAATTTTGGTGGGGCTAGCCAATTAATTACATTTATTGATACTCTTCTCAGGCTAAGGTTTATGGTGCATTTCAATCAACTGATGATGCCGATATTTACTTAGTATAGACCAGAGCTTTCCAAACTTTTCATGTTGGTGACACACTTTTTAGACAAACATAATTTCGGGACACAGTAATTCAGTCTACTAGCAAACTAGAGGGTAAAGGTTAAACGAACCAAAATGTATTTCGACAATTTATGTATGTTTCCTTAAATATATACATAATAAAATGTTTCACGACACAACCTATCTTGTGAAAACCTTTCATTTATATTAAAAATATATAATATTCCAAGATGAATGTTATTGTTATAATTTATGAGTAACAATAATAAAACAAAGTTATTGTGTTATTCAATTTACCTCTTGATGGGATGAACACAGCTTTTGAATATCTGGTGTTAATAAGAAAGTCCAAAGGGTCTTCTGTGTAATTTTAAAAAGCTGGCCAGTTTCACACTATATAATTATTTGATAGCCTCATTCAACTAATTCTATATGGCTATGAGAGTGAAGTCTGGAATTTATAGGAAGGGACAGAATGTCAATATAAATCCTGCACCTCCAGTTCTGTAACTCTGTGCATCCACTGAAATTCCCCCAAACAATGGAGCTTGAATGTTTCCCTTACAGCTCATCATACTAAAAGATATTTTCAAATTCTGGTGTCACCTCACAGTAACAGCAGCACAAACACCTTCCACTGCCAGGCACATTGTGAATGAAAATAAAACCTCGCAAAAAAAAGACACTCAAAATCTATACTGCAATCCCATTGTAACATGACAGTAATAACACCAAGGACTCAAACAACAATAACCCTACCTGTGAAAAAGCAAGGGTAAATATTATACTGGGTCCTAGAATACCAATACACCACCTACTGAGGAAACAAAACAAACCTGATTGCTATAGATCCCTATGCTAGCGAATTTCTCATCATGGTCACACACACAGAGCAGAGACAGGACCCTCACCAAATACAGAATACAAAATAAAGGAGCACAAATTAGACAAAAACTGAAATGGAAACCCCAAGAAGCCAGACTCTGTGTATTAATAATGGAAAAACAGAACCACCATTCCTCATAAAACAAAATAAAATCAAGAAACATAAAGCAACAGTTATAATTGTAAAACCATACTAATAAAATAATATTTTAAAACCACTGATAAATAGAATTTCTATCATTAAAATCATATACATTTTTTACAATTTCCCAAACACCAATAAAATATTTCAAAACAGCACATATATCAAATAACACCCAATAATTAAAACTAATAAGGATTTTAAAAAGCCCCTGCTGTCCATACGTGGGAAGCTCTTGATTTCCAGTTACCCTGATATTGTCAAGGATTAGGAGGTTATCCTCTCTCTCTCACACATACTCACATTTCCATTCTCTCTCACACATACACTGTCACATACATACACATTCATGCTCTTATACCCACCATAACCTCTCGCTCTCACAGACACTGAAACACTCTCAAGCTCTAAGACACTCTGTCTCCCTCCACACCCACCCCCCACACAAACTCTTACTCCCCTGGATTTTCTCATACACACTCTCTCTGGCTCCCTCACATACAAACACACACACCCAGGCAAGTTCCCAAACATTCTCACACAAAACACACACACCCCAGGCAAGCTCTCAGTCATTCTCACACACTGAAACTGACCCCCAGGCAGGCTTCCATTCATTTTTCACACCACTCCCTCACCATCCCCCCAGGCATGCACACATTCATTCTTACACACACAGACCCCCAGGCAGGCACCAATTCATTCTCACACACACATACACCACACACAGGCCGGCACCTATTCTCACACATACAAATCCCAGGAAGACACCCATACATTCTCATACACAGACACACCCTCAGGCAGGCACACACTACCCCCCTCTCTTTCTTTTTGCCAGCAACCTCGGAGCCTCTCTCATTCCTCTGCTGCCACTGTCACTGATGCCGCATGGCTATTGGGGAGGCGCTAATTGCTGCTATTGGCACTGAAGCCCATTCTGCTGCCTCCTCTGTGCAGGCCCCGTGGGTTTCCACTTCCTCCATGTTGATCTCGTACATTGTGAAATCAGCATAGAGAAGTGCTACTCTTGCAACATTACCAAAGATTACATGTGCCAATCAGTAAAAAGTAATTTATTTCTTTTTTTTTTTACCTTTGCTGTCTGATCTTAGTTTTCTAATCGGTGGTCACAGGCTTTTTTTGTTCCACCTCCCCTTTCTTATTTTTTTTGCCCAATTCCTTTCATATTGTCTTTTTTTTTCTATTTTCTTTTCTCTCCATCTATTTCTTCCTCAAAATTCAGTCAGTTCTCATTCTCACATGCTTTCTCTCTCACACACACACAGGCTCTCACTCTCACAGGCTCTCTCTCATACATCAATTCATACAGTCTCTCTCTTGCACATGCTGTCTGACTCTCACACACCCAGGCTCTCTCTCACACCCACATGCTGTCTTGCTCAAGCACAGGCTCTCACTGTCACATGCTCTCTCTCATACAATCATTCATACACAGTCTCTCTCTTGCACATGCTGTTTGACTCTCACACACCCAGGCTCTTTCTCACTCCCACATGCTGTCTTGCTCAGCACAGGCTCTCACTGTCACATGTTTCTCCTCATACAATCATTCATACACAGTCTCTCTCTTGCAACATGCTGTTTTGACTCTCACACACCCAGGCTCTCTCTCACTCCCACATGCTGTCTTGCTCAAGCACAGGCTCTCCACTGTCACATGCTCTCTCTCATACAATCATTCATACACAGTCTCTCTCTTGCACATGCTGTTTGACTCTCACACACCCAGGCTCTCTCTCACTCCCACATGCTGTCTTGCTCAAGCACAGGCTCTCACTGTCACATGCTCTCTCTCATACAATCATTCATACACACAGGCTCTCACTGTCACATGCTGTCTCTCTCACAAACACACAGGCTCTCTCACATGCTTGTCTCTGCAAACATTCAGGTCCTCACTCCCACACACAATCTCTCAACTCACCTCATACACGCACACAATCGCTCAACTCACCTCATACATACACTCTACGGGTCCTCAATCTCTCTCTTACCTCTGGGCCTCCTCTTCACGGGTCGCTACAGGATGGGCTCTGCAGTGGCCCTGATCTTCTCGGGCCGATTGCGGCGATGGCAGCGGCCCTGATCTTCTCGAGTCGATCGCGACGGGCAGCGGCCCTGAACTTCTCAGGCTGATCCACGGTGGGGTCCCCTGTTATCGGGCCTCCTCTTCTTCTCGCCCGCTGCAACAACGCTGCTGCTCCTTTTCTGCACGCGGCTGACGCTCCTCCCCCTTTCTGCCCGTGCGGCTCCGGCAACATTTTTCTTCCGGGGCCGCATGGGCAGGAAGGAGGAGGAGCACCTGCACGTTTCAACGTGACCTTTTTCTTCTTCGGGACGTGGTGTGGTGAGCTCCACCACGGCCATGCCGATCTTCCTGCTGTGTGTCTCCGGCACACAGCACAGCGATATTTCACTGCTCAGCCGCCAGTGGGATGAGCTCCACCGGCGGCTGCATTGGCTCCCATTTGCCGGTGTGTCACATGCACCGGGCTTGTGCGACACACCGGCAAACTGCAGGTGACACACTAAAGTGTCGCGACACACACTTTGGAAAGCTCTGGTATAGACCAATACTAAGTGGCAGGGACTTTAGAGACATGTACTGTTTCTTTTCTTCTAAATGCTAATCCTTGAAAATGACAATTTAAAATAATTATGTGGATAAAACATGTGGTCTTTTCTGAACTATTCGGATTGTATAGGAATAGCAGACAGAACCGTTTGTAGCACTGCTGGCCCCAATAGGTGTGAGGAAAGGGGAAACGAGATACACAGTTGCAAACAGGATCCTGATGTTGCGGAGGTGGACCCATGGCCTGAAGTGGAGTTGGCGCTACCTGTGGGGAAACCCCCCATGGGTCCCCACCGTTGGGAGGTGAGGCCAGATGGGAAGCGGAGGCCGACTGGAGCTTCGCCAATCCCAGCCTTCATTCCCCGCAGGTTGAGCCCTTGGGTACTGGGGCTGGATGGTCTTAGGTGGGTCTCCGCATGGTTGATCCCGGAGAGAGTGTCCAAGGCAGGGTGCCAGGAAGCAGCAGAGGCGCAGGGTCCGAAGGAGTAAGGTTGAATACAAGGCCTGGTTCCAGAAGCTGGCGAGAAGTTAGGAACAAGTTAAGTCTGGGCTTGTGAGTAGGCAGGTGCCTAAGAAAGGCCAAGTCCAAGGCAGACAAGATCAGGTTCAAGCGGGAGTCAGGGCAGGCGGCTGGAGACACGGTCAGGTTCAAGCGAAATCAGGGCAAGTGGCTGGAGACAAGGTCAGATTCAAGCTGAAGTCAGGGCAGGCAGCTGCAGATAAGGTCAGGTTCAAGCTGAAGTCAGGGCAGGTGGCTGGAGAGAAGTTCACATTCAAGCAAGGGTCTATACCAAGGAATCTGTCCAGAGCGTAGTCAGGAACAAGCAAGGGTCAAGGCCAAGGAATCCGTTCAGAGCATAGTCAGCACAAGCGAGGGTCAAAGCCAAAGAATCATCCAAAGGGTAGCAGGAAATAGGAAGCTGGAACTGGAACACAAGGACTGGAACGGGATCGGGAAGTGGAACAAGAACATGAACGCTGGAACAGGATCAGGCACTGGAACAAGAACACGAACGAGCAGCAAATAAACACACAACAGAAAGCATGGAGACCTGTTGCCAAGGCAAAGACTGACTGGCAGAGTCTGCCTTAAATAGTAAGGCTGAGAGACGTCATCATCAGGGGGCCGCGGGGAAAGTTTTCCCACCACGGCCCCTTTAAAGTCAGTGGAAAATGCGCGTGCACCTAAGGTGACAGGCTGAAACTAGGGGATGGTGGCGACTCCCCTCGACGCATGTGGGAGACCCGACTGGACCCAGAGGAGGCCTCGGAGCTGCCAGAGGAGCCTGGGAGTGTAGCAGGAACACGAGTGCATAGGCGACTGCCTACCACTGCCAAGGAAGAAGGGCCAGGTCCAGGACCCAGGCATCAAGGATGAGTGGAGCCTGCCCGCAGGCCTGCTGTGGTCAGGAAATGCAACATCTGAACCCCTAATATCATGTACAGAACCCAGAGCAGCCTTCCTAGCCATCCCTAGGCATTTAGAGTTTCCTGGCTTCACTGGAAAGGTTTTGACATGGTACTCTGGGGCAGCACAATAGAGGCACTGGTTTTAGAACCAGTGATGACCCCCCTCTCCTCTTCCATCAGATGAGAGTGGTCCAGTTGTGAGGTTGTAGAAGTAGAATCTTTTGCTGGAACCTATAACGGGCATTGGAATCTGGGAGCCAGATGCAGAGTTCTGTGGAAATAACCCCACTCCCAGGATCTCTCCTAGAAATGAACATCAATTTTGATACAGAGGGAGATCAGTGATCAAGTTCATGCTTGATCTAGGCAGCCAGGCCCTACCAGAATATGGGGGTTAGGCTCTCTTCAATCCACCGTAGCTCAGCAGCCAGGGTCCAAAACTGAATTGCATAATGTCCCAGCATTTGAGATCCCTGGCAGAGACTCAGGAGATTGGTCTCAGTGGAAGAGGACCAATCTAGTTCCTCGAAGTCTCTGCAGAATTATTCTAGTAATTCCAGTGTTTCCAGTGGAAACACTGAGAGGAGAGGATCACCTTGCTGGTGGCTGAAAGGAATCAGTAAGTTTTTGCTTGGGACATTGACATTGACTTTTTTAAAAGTATTGGGGCAAAGTTAACTATTTGGGAATATTATCTAGTGTGTTTGTGCCTTTAATAGTCCGACAGTGAATAAACAAGTTAGACTGTTTGCATTTTTAAATAGTCAGTCAATAAGGTAGCAGTAGGTAGGCAGTGAATACACAAGTTAGACTGTTTGTATTTTTAGTCAGTCAATAAGGTAGCAGTAGGTAGTGTGTTTATTTTTTAAAAGTCTGCCTGACTATTAAAGTGTCCTCCAGACTTTTAAAGAGCTAAGTGTTTTATTTAATAATAACTGAGTGCATTGTATTGAAAAACAAAAAAAAAAAAAACCACAAAAAAAAAAACAAAACCCCACAAAAAAGTAGCCAGAAGCTAGAATAAGCTAGGAGCAGTATATACCAAAGTAAAAAAGTTGAAATAGTTCAGCTCAGTTACTCACCTTGGAAAGGTGTTGAGGTAGTGTGATTAGGTTTGAATAGGGAACAACATTTGTTAATCAAGGGAGCTGTGAGTCACTCAGGCTGACTAACTAAGTGTGAAGATTGTGTGTTTTGTGAATAGGTACTATTGTGTGTTTGTGATTAGGTGCTATTCTTTGTTAATCAGCACAGCAGTGAGTCACTCAGGAAATCTAACTGAAAGGTCACGCAGGAAATCTAACTGAAAGGTCACTCAGGAAATCTAACTGAAGTGTACATCTCCTAAAGGATTGTTTTGCACTAATTTACTTTAGAAGCACATTATAAATTAGAAGGAAAGAGCTCAGTAACCCACATTCCAGTGGAAACACTGAGAGGAGAGGATCACCTTGCTGGTGGCTGAAAGGAATCAGTAAGTTTTTGCTTGGGACATTGACATTGACTTTTTTAAAAGTATTGGGGCAAAGTTAATTCCCTGTACGTACCAGGATCAGTCCAGACTGCTGGGTTATGCCTCCCCTCCAGCAGATGGAGTCAGAGAGAAAACTGAAACACCCCCTAGATATACTGGGGCGCCACCTGCCATCCGTCTGTATTTCCTCTGACTCCAGCAGATTGAGAGACATAACCTGCAGTCCTGTCTAGATCCTGACAAAATTTCTCAGGTGTCATTTATTAATTTTCTTAAGTTTTACTGTCTAGATCAATTTGTTATTCTACCTCGTTTAAAAAAAAAAAAAAAAAAGTTAGAAAGGCATTAGTGAGAAGGCGTCTGTTTTTGATTTATTTTCATTCCCTGTTTCTGCGCAGCTTGTTCTTTGGTGCATGAAGGCAGGCTGTGAGAGCCTTGGCTCTCTTTTCTTTTCCCGGGTTTGTGTCCCTTTGGTCGGGGGGAAAGTTACCGGTGGTCCGGTCACCCTCCCCCATCGCTATCTGATTGTTCCCAGGTCTTGTACCTGACGAGGGCTACTTTCTTTTCTTAAAAAAAAAAAAAAAAAAGAATTTTAATTTTAAATCTTATACAAGACCCGTAAGTCCTGTTGGGGACAGGCTGGGATCTAGTCTAGCCTTAGCCTGCCGCGCGGACCAGGGACTCCGGAGGGGGTGAAGTTTCTTCACCCGGCGTTTTTTCTACTCACAGTATTTTGGCGCGCACCGGCTGTTTTTCTGTCAGCTAATTACCTTCCTGTCGCCGGATGCCTCGATCTTCGGCCTGCGCGACTCTCCAGGGAGGGTCTCTGCTCCCATTGCAGCCCAGGGGGCGAGGGACCCTCCCGGGGGCCGAGCGCAACCCGCAGTCCCGTTTCACGATCCTCTTCGGAGCGTGTGGGGAGCCTGGCTGCCGCACATTCTTCAGCCCCGCCCCCCACTGTTAGGGAGCCGGCGGCCATTTTGAACACGCGGCAGCCTGTTGATTCAGCTTCAGAGGAAGAGGATTTCTCTGCTATCTCTCTTCCTGCTGTCAGCCCGCGCAGCGGATCGGAGGGGGAGGCCCCTCGGCCCCCTCCCCCTCGGGGTCAGCCCCCGGGGGGTTCAAAAAGGAAAATGCCTTTTTCATCGAAGTTTGTTTTGCTGATGCACCAAGCTTTTTTAGACGCAGAGGCAGGTTGGGAGCCGGATGAACCCCCTCCCCCTAAGGTCCCCAGGGTCTCGCCGGAGCGGGGCCGTTTGGAACCTCGGGGCAAGACGGGGGATTCGGGGGCACCCAGACTTTATTCCCTGGCGGAAAAAGGGGATTCCGGAGATCAGGACCCCCCCCAGGATCTCCGGATGGCGCAGGATCTCCGGACGACACAGGGACAGAGGTCACTGATGGTCTGGGAACGCTTGAAGGCGATGACCCCGAGATCCTGCGTCTGTTTGGAAAGGACGAACTTAATTTTTTGATCCTTCATGTTTTGAAGGAGTTGGAGATCCCTGCCCCGCAGCAGGACACTGACACTTCTACAGGGGACATAGCTATGGCAGGTCTGCGGGCTCCCCCGCAGACTTTTCCCTTACATGCCAAGGTTTTACAACTCATATCCAAAGAATGGGAGGTGCCAGAAGCCTCTTTGAGAGTCAGCAGGGCAATGAATAAGTTGTATCCCCTGCCGGCAGCTTCTTTGGATATCCTTAAGGTCCCTTCCGTGGATTCTGCGGTGACTGCCGTAGTCAAGCATACTACCATACCCGTTACAGGGGGGATAGCTTTGAAAGATCTCCAAGATCGTAAGTTGGAGGTGCTACTGAAGCGCATGTTTGAGATAGCGGCCTTGGGAGTCCGGGCGGCGGCCCTGTAGCAGTATGGTTCAGCGGGCTACCCTCCGCTGGGTACAACAGTTGCTTACCACGCAGGAGCTCCCGCCAGCTGAGGCTGAGCAGGCTAACTGTGTGGAGGCGGCGGTTGCTTACACAGCTGATGCCTTGTATGATTTGTTGAGAACGTCGGCCCGCACGATGTCATCGGCGGTTGCGGCGAGGCGGTTGCTCTGGCTTAGACGGTGGTCGGCGGATGCCTCGTCTAAGTCACGCCTTGCCTCTTTTCCCTTCAAGGGAAAGTTGCTGTTTGGATATGAATTAGATCAGCTCATTAAGGACTTGGGGGACAACAAGGTATATAAGTTGCCGGAGGATAAGCCCCGCTCCTTTCGTTCCTTTGGGAATGTACGGTCCCGTTTCCGAGGTCAGCGCCGGTTTCGAATGGGACGGGGAGCTTCTTTCCCACAGAAACAGCAGGGCCCTAGGTCCCAGCCATGGTCTCCGTCCTTTCGAGGTAGGCGTCCGCAGCGTCCGGGATTCTCGCAGAACTCGTCCACCAACAAGCCTTCGCAATGAAGGTACGCAGGCCCGTTCCTCCCTCCCTCGCATCGGAGGCCGGTTGTCCCGGTTTTGGGAGGAATGGGTCAAGATCACGTCGGATCAGTGGGTCCTAGACGTCGTTCGTTACGGTTACGAGTTGGAGTTTGCTCGGCCCCTCCGGGATCTTTTTATGGTATCTCCCTGCGGGCCTCAGGAGAAGAGGCAGGTCATCGCTCACACCGTGCAAAGGTTGCGGTCGCTGGGAGCGATTCTGCCGGTTCCTCCAGAGGAGACCCGAACAGGGCGGTATTCCATTTACTTTGTGGTCCCAAAGAAGGAGGGTACGTTTTCGCCCAATTTTGGATTAAAAAGGGTGAACAAGGTCTTGCGGGTTCCCCGGTTTCGGATGGAGACGCTGAGGTCTGTCATTGCGGCCGTCCACAAGGGAGAATTTTTGGCTTCTTTGGATCTGGCCGAGGCGTATCTCCATATCGGGATCAGGGAACGTCACCAGAGGTACCTCCGTTTCGAGGTTTTGGGGGAACACTACCAGTTTTGCGCCCTTCCGTTTGGGCTCGCCATGGCCCCGAGAGTGTTTACCAAGGTTCTGGTGGTGGTTGCAGCTCATCTGCGGCGCCAAGGAGTTCTGGTGCATCCCTATTTGGACGATTGGCTCATCCGGGCGAAGTCGGAGGCGGAGTGCCGACGAGCGGTCCAGTCGGTGGTTCAACAACTTCAGTCTTTAGGTTGGGTAGTCAACTTCGCGAAGAGCCAGTTGAACCCAAGTCAGCAACTGGAGTTTTTGGGGGCGCGTTTCGATACCTTGGAAAGCAAGGTATTCCTCACTCAGCAGCGACTAGAAAACCTGATGGTCCAGGTCCGGACCTTGCTAGCTCTCCCGTTGCCTACGGCCTGGGATTATTTACAGGTCATTGGTCATATGGTGTCTACTCTGGAAATGGTGCCGTGGGCTTTCGCGCATATGCGTCCTTTACAGCGTGCTCTGCTATCACGATGGGACCAGAAATCGAAGGATTACGGCATCCAATTGCCGCTGTTGGAGCCGGCTCGTTCCAGTCTAGATTGGTGGTTAGTACCAGACAATTTGTTGCAGGGGGTCGACCTAGAGCCGCCCCTATGGATCGTGGTGACGACGGATGCCAGTCTGACGGGCTGGGGAGCAGTCTGTCAGTCTCGAGCGCTACAAGGTCTGTGGACTCCGCTTCAGACCTCTTGGTCCATCAACCATCTAGAGACCAGAGCAGTACGTCTGGCCTTGCGCCGCCTGCTTCCGTTGGTGCAGGGACGGGCGGTGCGAGTTCTATCAGATAACGCAACCACAGTCGTGTACATCAACCGTCAAGGCGGCACGAGAAGTCAGCCGGTCGCGATCGAAGCGGCGCTGTTAATGTCCTGGGCGGAACGTCATCTGTCCCGCATAGCGGCCACCCACATAGCGGGCGTCGCCAACGTACAAGCGGACTATCTAAGTCGTCAATACCTGGATCCCGGAGAGTGGGAGCTCTCGGCCGAGGCCATGGCTCTCATCATTCGGCGATGGGGAATACCACATCTGGATCTGATGGCGACTCGACAGAATGCACAGGCAGCGCGATTCTTCAGTCGGAGGCGCGACCACGGCTCGGAGGGAGTGGATGCTCTAGTGCTTGCGTGGCCTCGGCGCATCCTCCTCTATGTGTTTCCTCCGTGGCCTCTCATCGGGAAGGTGCTAAGACGCATAGAATCTCATCGCGGTCCGGTGATTCTGGTGGCACCGGAGTGGCCAAGAAGACCGTGGTTCGCGGACCTCGTCAATCTCGCGCAGGACGGTCCCCTGCGGTTCGGTCACCTTCAGAACCTGCTTCGGCAGGGACCCGTCTTTTTCGATCAAGCGGACCGCTTCTGTCTAGCGGCTTGGCTTATGAGAGGCGGCGGTTAAGGAGAAAAGGATACTCAGAATCTGTCATTTCCACCCTCTTGCGGGCGCGCAGGCCCTCCACGACGCTCGCCTACGCCAGAGTTTGGAAGGTGTTTGACGTCTGGTGTGCTGCTTCTCAGATTCAGCCACGCCGAGCCTCAGTGGGAGATATTCTTCAATTTTTGCAAGCAGGCTTGACGAAGGGGTTGGCGTATAGCTCTCTGAGGGTTCAAGTGTCGGCTCTGGGGTGTTTGAGGGGTTCCGTGGATGGGTCCTCTCTTGCACTTCACCCGGACATAGCTCGTTTTTTGCGGGGCGTTCGGAACTTGCGTCCCCCGTTCAGGGCTCCTTGTCCTTCCTGGAATTTGAATTTGGTGCTCAAGGGGCTTGTCAAGGCCCCCTTTGAACCTGTCAAGCAGGCCTCGCTGAAGGATCTCACGCTCAAAACCGTGTTCCTCGTGGCTATTGCATCTGCGCGGCGAGTATCGGAGTTACAGGCTCTGTCTTGCAGGGAGCCGTTCTTACGTATCTCGGAGGCTGGTGTGTCTCTGCGTACGGTTCCTTCCTTTTTGCCGAAGGTGATGTCTGACTTTCATGTCAACCAGACGGTGGAGTTGCCATCTTTTTCTCCGGCGGACCTGAAGTCTTCGCATGGGCACGATCTCAAGCGTTTGGATGTCCGGCGCGTTCTCCTACGGTATTTGGAGGTCACTAATGCGTTTCGAAGGTCGGATCACTTGTTTGTTCTATGGCAGGGGCCCAGAAAGGGCCTACAGGCCTCTAAGACAACTATTGCTCGTTGGCTTAAGAGTGCCATCGCTTCCACGTACATTGGCTGTGGTAAGCCTGTCCCTGATGGGCTCAAGGCGCATTCTCTATAGGCTCAAGCGGCTTCCTGGGCGGAAAGTCGCTTCGTTTCTAGCCAGGAGATTTGCCGTGCAGCCACTTGGAAGTCTTTGCATACCTTCGCTCGTCATTATCGGCTTGATGTTTGGGGACCATCTGCCGCTGTTTTTGGCGGCAGTGTCATCCGAGCGGGACTCTCTGGGTCCCACCCTACTTGAGGCGGCTTGGGTACATCCCAGCAGTCTGGACTGATCCTGGTACGTACAGGGAAAGGAAAATTATGTTCTTACCTGATAATTTTCGTTCCTGTAGTACCTAGGATCAGTCCAGACGCCCGCCCGTTCTTATCTGTTCAGAGAGTCCGCTTCCTTGGCCGGTTCTGTTTCCATATTTCAGTACGGTAGGTGTCTACTCCTTTTTCTCTTCGGGGTTTGGGGGTGCTTCTGTTGTTGCCAGTTATGTTCATGTTTGCCAGTTTTTTGGCAGCGGTGTGTTTAACTTTTTAATCTAGACAGTTGCCATGGTTTATTAGTGGCTAAGTTGGCGGAGGATTGTTTTCTTCTGCTTTGTTATACTTTATACTGACGGATGGTAGGTGGCGCCCCAGTATATCTAGGGGGTGTTTCAGTTTTCTCTCTGACTCCATCTGCTGGAGGGGAGGCATAACCCCGCAGTCTGGACTGATCCTAGGTACTACAGGAACGAAAATTATCAGGTAAGAACATAATTTTCCTCTATTTGGGAATATTATTTAGTGTGTTTGTGTGTTTGTGCCTTTAATAGTCAGGCAGTGAATAAACAAGCTAGACTGT
Organism: Rhinatrema bivittatum; assembly: GCF_901001135.1. Classification (NCBI taxonomy): domain Eukaryota; kingdom Metazoa; phylum Chordata; class Amphibia; order Gymnophiona; family Rhinatrematidae; genus Rhinatrema; species Rhinatrema bivittatum. The sequence continues at coordinate 61,912,857 of NC_042631.1, forward strand.
TTGCATTTTTAAATAGTCAGTCAATAAGGTAGCAGTAGGTAGGCAATGAATACACAAGTTACACTGTTTGTATTTTTAGTCAGTCAATAAGGTAGCAGTAGGTAGGCAGTGAATAAACAAGTTAGACTGTTTGTATTTAGTCAGTCAATAAGGTAGCAGTAGGTAGTGTGTTTATTTTTTAAAAGTCTGCCTGATTATTAAAGTGTCCTCCAGACTTTTAAAGAGCTAAGTGTTTTATTTAATAATAACTGAGTGCATTGTATTGAAAAACAAAAAAAAAAAAACCACAAAAAAAAAAAAAAACACCCCACAAAAAAGTAGCCAGAAGCTAGAAATAAGCTAGGAGCAGTATATACCAAAGTAAAAAAGTTGAATAGTTCAGCTCAGTTACTCACCTTGGAAAGGTGTTGAGGTAGTGTGATTAGGTTTGAATAGGGAACAACATTTGTTAATCAAGGGAGCTGTGAGTCACTCAGGCTGACTAACTAAGTGTGAAGATTGTGTGTTTTGTGAATAGGTACTATTGTGTGTTTGTGATTAGGTGCTATTCTTTGTTAATCAGCACAGCAGTGAGTCACTCAGGAAATCTAACTGAAAGGTCACGCAGGAAATCTAACTGAAAGGTCACTCAGGAAATCTAACTGAAGTGTACATCTCCTAAAGGATTGTTTTGCACTAATTTACTTTAGAAGCACATTATAAATTAGAAGGAAAGAGCTCAGTAACCCACATTCCAGTGGAAACACTGAGAGGAGAGGATCACCTTGCTGGTGGCTGAAAGGAATCAGTAAGTTTTTGCTTGGGACATTGACATTGACTTTTTTAAAAGTATTGGGGCAAAGTTAACTATTTGGGAATATTATTTAGTGTGTTTGTGCCTTTAATAGTCAGGCAGTGAATACACAAGTTAGACTGTTTGCATTTTTAAATAGTCAGTCAATAAGGTAGCAGTAGGTAGGCAGTGAATACACAAGTTAGACTGTTTGTATTTAGTCAGGCAATAAGGTAGCAGTAGGTAGTGTGTTTATTTTTTAAAAGTCTGCCTGACTATTAAAGTGTCCTCCAGACTTTTAAAGAGCTAAGTGTTTTATTTAATAATAACTGAGTGCATTGTATTGAAAAACAAAAAAAAAAAAACCACAAAAAAAAAAAACCACCCCACAAAAAAGTAGCCAGAAGCTAGAAATAAGCTAGGAGCAGTATATACCAAAGTAAAAAAGTTGAATCGTTCAGCTCAGTTACTCACCTTGGAAAGGTGTTGAGGTAGTGTGATTAGGTTTGAATAGGGAACAACATTTGTTAATCAAGGGAGCTGTGAGTCACTCAGGCTGACTAACTAAGTGTGAAGATTGTGTGTTTTGTGAATAGGTACTATTGTGTGTTTTTGATTAGGTGCTATTCTTTGTTAATCAGCACAGCAGTGAGTCACTCAGGAAATCTAACTGAAAGGTCACGCAGTAAATCTAACTGAAAGGTCACTCAGGAAATCTAACTGAAGTGTACATCTGCTAAAGGATTGTTTTGCACTAATTTACTTTAGAAGCACATTATAAATTAGAAGGAAAGAGCTCAGTAACCCACATTCCAGTGGAAACACTGAGAGGAGAGGATCACCTTGCTGGTGGCTGAAAGGAATCAGTAAGTTTTTGCTTGGGACATTGACATTGACTTTTTTAAAAGTATTGGGGCAAAGTTAACTATTTGGGAATATTATTTAGTGTGTTTGTGTGTTTGTGCCTTTAATAGTCAGGCAGTGAATACACAAGTTAGACTGTTTGTATTTAGTCAGGCAATAAGGTAGCAGTAGGTAGTGTGTTTATTTTTTAAAAGTCTGCCTGACTATTAAAGTGTCCTCCAGACTTTTAAAGAGCTAAGTGTTTTATTTAATAATAACTGAGTGCATTGTATTGAAAAACAAAAAAAAAAAAACCAAAAAAAAAAAAAAAACCACCCCACAAAAAAGTAGCCAGAAGCTAGAAATAAGCTAGGAGCAGTATATACCAAAGTAAAAAAGTTGAATAGTTCAGCTCAGTTACTCACCTTGGAAAGGTGTTGAGGTAGTGTGATTAGGTTTGAATAGGGAACAACATTTGTTAATCAAGGGAGCTGTGAGTCACTCAGGCTGACTAACTAAGTGTGAAGATTGTGTGTTTTGTGAATAGGTACTATTGTGTGTTTGTGATTAGGTGCTATTCTTTGTTAATCAGCACAGCAGTGAGTCACTCAGGAAATCTAACTGAAAGGTCACGCAGGAAATCTAACTGAAAGGTCACTCAGGAAATCTAACTGAAGTGTACATCTCCTAAAGGATTGTTTTGCACTAATTTACTTTAGAAGCACATTATAAATTAGAAGGAAAGAGCTCAGTAACCCACATTCCAGTGGAAACACTGAGAGGAGAGGATCACCTTGCTGGTAGCTGAAAGGAATCAGTAAGTTTTTGCTTGGGACATTGACATTGACTTTTTTAAAAGTATTGGGGCAAAGTTAACTATTTGGGAATATTATTTAATGTGTTTGTGCCTTTAATAGTCAGGCAGTGAATACACAAGTTAGACTGTTTGTATTTAGTCAGGCAATAAGGTAGCAGTAGGTAGTGTGTTTATTTTTTAAAAGTCTGCCTGACTATTAAAGTGTCCTCCAGACTTTTAAAGAGCTAAGTGTTTTATTTAATAATAACTGAGTGCATTGTATTGAAAAACAAAAAAAAAAAAAACCACAAAAAAAAAAAACCACCCCACAAAAAAGTAGCCAGAAGCTAGAAATAAGCTAGGAGCAGTATATACCAAAGTAAAAAAGTTGAATAGTTCAGCTCAGTTACTCACCTTGGAAAGGTGTTGAGGTAGTGTGATTAGGTTTGAATAGGGAACAACATTTGTTAATCAAGGGAGCTGTGAGTCACTCAGGCTGACTAACTAAGTGTGAAGATTGTGTGTTTTGTGAATAGGTACTATTGTGTGTTTGTGATTAGGTGCTATTCTTTGTTAATCAGCACAGCAGTGAGTCACTCAGGAAATCTAACTGAAAGGTCACGCAGGAAATCTAACTGAAAGGTCACTCAGGAAATCTAACTGAAGTGTACATCTCCTAAAGGATTGTTTTGCACTAATTTACTTTAGAAGCACATTATAAATTAGAAGGAAAGAGCTCAGTAACCCACATTCCAGTGGAAACACTGAGAGGAGAGGATCACCTTGCTGGTGGCTGAAAGGAATCAGTAAGTTTTTGCTTGGGACATTGACATTGACTTTTTTAAAAGTATTGGGGCAAAGTTAACTATTTGGGAATATTATTTAGTGTGTTTGTGTGTTTGTGCCTTTAATAGTCAGGCAGTGAATACACAAGTTAGACTGTTTGTATTTAGTCAGGCAATAAGGTAGCAGTAGGTAGTGTGTTTATTTTTTAAAAGTCTGCCTGACTATTAAAGTGTCCTCCAGACTTTTAAAGAGCTAAGTGTTTTATTTAATAATAACTGAGTGCATTGTATTGAAAAACAAAAAAAAAAAACCCACAAAAAAAAAAAAACCACCCCACAAAAAAGTAGCCAGAAGCTAGAAATAAGCTAGGAGCAGTATATACCAAAGTAAAAAAGTTGAATAGTTCAGCTCAGTTACTCACCTTGGAAAGGTGTTGAGGTAGTGTGATTAGGTTTGAATAGGGAACAACATTTGTTAATCAAGGGAGCTGTGAGTCACTCAGGCTGACTAACTAAAGTTAGACTGTTTGTAATTCCCAACCCTCCCACCCCTCGCCCACCCACTCCAAGCTCATCCCTTAATTTATAGGCAGGTGCCACTTCCACAAAAAAAAAACAAAAAAACCATCAACAAAAACTTTATTGAGAACTCGATCAGACCCCAGTAGGCCACTACCAGACATATAGTGAATTCACTAATACATTTAAAGGAACTTAGACACATTCCTACTCCCATAGCAACCTAAATCTTAACTAGGAACTGATCAAAATTGAGATGAAGGCAGCAGTCCAGCAGCAAGAGGGGGGCTTCCCAGTCTTTTGCATCGAGTGTCACATGTATGATTTTTTACCCACCGGTGAGATGTTGTACATGTGCATGTGATGCAAAGAGCTCCTGGCTCTCAGAGAACGAGTCCGATCTCTGGAGGCTAGAGTGGCAGACCTGGAAATGCTGAGGGAGACAGAGAGGTATATAGATGAGACCTTCAGGGACATAGTATAAGAACATACGAACATAAGAAAATGCCATACTGGGTCAGGCCAAGGGTCCATCAAGCCCTGCATCCTGTTTCCAACAGTGGCCAATCCAGGCCATAAGAACCTGGCAAGTACCCAAAAACTAAGTCTATTCCATGTAACCATTGCTAATGGCAGTGGCTATTCTCTAAGTGAACTTAATAGCAGGTAATGGACTTCTCCTCCAAGAACTTATCCAATCCTTTTTTAAACACAGCTATACTAACTGCACGAACCACATTCTCTGGCAACAAATTCCAGAGTTTAATTGTGCATTGAGTAAAAAAGAACTTTCTCCGATTAGTTTTAAATGTGCCCCATGCTAACTTCATGGAGTGTCCCCTAGTCTTTCTACTATCCATCCCAACTTCAGACTGGCAGCCCTGGTGCTGCCTTGGAGGAAGAAGGTCTCATAATGGGAGAGCACCAACCAGGTGTAGCAGGAAAGGATCCTGTAGCAAGGACCTGCTCTCTAGGTGATGCATTGTCCTTTCGCACTGAGGATATCTCCCCAAGGCCTACTGCCCAGGAGGGAAGGGTTAGGTCGGCCGTCATAGTTGGTGATTCGATTATTAGGAATGTAGATAGCTGGGTGGCTGGTGGGCGTGAGGATCGCCTGGTAACATGCCTACCTGGTGCGAAGGTGGCGGACCTCACGCGTCACCTAGATAGGATTTTAGACAGTGCTGGGGAGGAGCCGGCTGTCGTGGTACACGTGGGCACCAACGACATAGGATAATGTGGGAGGGAGGTTCTGGAAGCCAAATTTAGGCTCTTAGGTAGAAAGATTAAATCCAGAACCTCCAGGGTAGCATTCTCTGAAATGCTCCCTGTTCCACGCGCAGGTCACCAGAGGCAGGCAGAGCTCCGGAGTCTCAATGCGTGGATGAGACGATGGTGCAAGGAAGAGGGATACAGTTTTTTAGGAACTGGGGAACCTTTTGGGGAAGGGGGAGTCTCTTCCGAAGGGATCGGCTCCACCTTAACCAGGGTGGAACCAGACTGCTGGCGCTAACCTTTAAAAAGGAGATAGAGCAGCTTTTAAACTAGAACAAAGGGGAAAGCCGACAGTCGCTCAGCAGCGCATGGTTCGGAGAGATGTATCTTTAAAGGATACTAATCATGCATTAGAATTAGGGCATCCCGACGGTGAGGTTCCAATACTTAGAAAAGTAGTCCAAGTGCCTGTAACTAAAAACTCACCTGAGCTAAAAAATTCTAACTTATCCCTATCAATTAAAAAGCAGAATAAAAATACAAACAAAAAACAAACTTTGAAATGTGTGTATGCTAATGCCAGAAGTCTAAGAAGTAAGATGGGAGAATTAGAATGTATAGCAGTAAATGATGACATAGACTTAATTGGCATCTCAGAGACATGGTGGAAAGAGGATAACCAATGGGACAGTGCTATACCGGGGTACAAATTATATCGCAATGACAGAGAGGAGCAGTCGGGAGGAGGTGTGGTGCTTTATGTCCGGGATGGCATAGAGTCCAACAGGATAAACATCCTGCATGAGACTAAATACAAAATTGAATCTTTATGGGTAGAAATCCCTTGTGTATCAGGGAAGACTACAGTGATAGGGGTATACTACCGTCCACCTGGTCAAGATGGTGAGATGGACAGTGAAATGCTAAGAGAAATTAGGGAAGCTAACCAAATTGGTAGTGCAGTAATAATGGGAGACTTCAATAACCCCAATATAGACTGGGTAAATGTATCATCGGGTCACGCTAGAGAGATAACGTTCCTGGATGGAATAAATGATAGCTTTATGGAGCAATTGGTTCAGGAACCGACGAGAGAGGGAGCAATTTTAGATCTAATTCTCAGTGGAGCACAGGACTTGGTGAGAGAGGTAACGGTGGTGGGGCCGCTTGGCAATAGTGATCATAATATGATCAAATTTGATTTAATGACTGGAAAAGGAACAGTGTGCAAATCCAAGGCTCTCGTGCTAAACTTTCAAAAGGGAAACTTTGATAAAATGAGAAAAATTGTTAGAAAAAAACTGAAAGGAGCAGCTACAAAAGTAAAAAATGTCCAAGAGGCGTGGTCATTGTTAAAAAATACCATTCTAGAAGCACAGTCCAGATGTATTCCACACATTAAGAAAGGTGGAAAGAAGGCAAAACGATTACCGGCATGGTTAAAAGGGGAGGTGAAAGAAGCTATTTTAGCCAAAAGATCTTCATTCAAAAATTGGAAGAAGGATCCAACAGAAGAAAATAGGACAAAGCATAAACATTGGCAAGTTAAATGTAAGACATTGATAAGACAGGCTAAGAGAGAATTTGAAAAGAAGTTGGCTGTAGAGGCAAAAACTCACAGTAAAAACTTTTTTAAATATATCCGAAGCAGAAAGCCTGTGAGGCAGTCAGTTGGACCGTTAGATGATCGAGGGGTTAAAGGGGCACTTAGAGAAGATAAGGCCATCGCGGAAAGATTAAATGTTTTCTTTGCTTCGGTGTTTACTGAAGAGGATGTTGGGGAGGTACCCGTAATGGAGAAGGTTTTCATGGGTAATGATTCAGATGGACTGAATCAAATCACGGTGAACCTAGAAAATGTGGTAGGCCTGATTGACAAACTGAAGAGTAGTAAATCACCTGGACCGGATGGTATACACCCCAGAGTTCTGAAGGAACTAAAAAATGAAATTTCAGACCTATTAGTAAAAATTTGTAAACTATCATTAAAATCATCCATTGTACCTGAAGACTGGAGGATAGCAAATGTAACCCCAATATTTAAAAAGGGCTCCAGGGGCGATCCGGGAAACTACAGACCGGTTAGCCTGACTTCAGTGCCAGGAAAAATAGTGGAAAGTGTTCTAAACATCAAAATCACAGAACATATAGAAAGACATGGTTTAATGGAACAAAGTCAGCATGGCTTTACCCAGGGCAAGTCTTGCCTCACAAATCTGCTTCACTTTTTTGAAGGAGTTAATAAACATGTGGATAAAGGTGAAACCGGTAGATATAGTATACTTGGATTTTCAGAAGGCGTTTGACAAAGTTCCTCATGAGAGGCTTCTAGGAAAGTAAAAAGTCATGGGATAGGTGGCGATGTCCTTTCGTGGATTGCAAACTGGCTAAAAGACAGGAAACAGAGAGTAGGATTAAATGGGCAATTTTCTCAGTGGAAGGGAGTGGACAGTGGAGTGCCTCAGGGATCTGTATTGGGACCCTTACTGTTCAATATATTTATAAATGATCTGGAAAGAAATACGACGAGTGAGATAATCAAATTTGCAGATGACACAAAATTGTTCAGAGTAGTTAAATCACAAGCAGATTGTGATAAATTGCAGGAAGACCTTGTGAGACTGGAAAATTGGGCATCCAAATGGCAGATGAAATTTAATGTGGATAAGTGCAAGGTGATGCATATAGGGAAAAATAACCCATGCTATAATTACACGATGTTGGGTTCCATATTAGGTGCTACAACCCAAGAAAGAGATCTAGGTGTCATAGTGGATAACACATTGAAATCGTCGGTTCAGTGTGCTGCGGCAGTCAAAAAAGCAAACAGAATGTTGGGAATTATTAGAAAAGGAATGATGAATAAAACGGAAAATGTCATAATGCCTCTGTATCGCTCCATGGTGAGACCGCACTTGAATACTGTGTACAATTCTGGTCGCCGCATCTCAAAAAAATATAATTGCGATGGAGAAGGTACAGAGAAGGGCTACCAAAATGATAAGGGGAATGGAACAACTCCCCTATGAGGAAAGACTAAAGAGGTTAGGACTTTTCAGCTTGGAGAAGAGACGACTGAGGGGGGATATGATAGAGGTGTTTAAAATCATGAGAGGTCTAGAACGGGTAGATGTGAATCGGTTATTTACTCTTTCGGATAGTAGAAAGACTAGGGGACACTCCATGAAGTTAGCATGGGGCACATTTAAAACTAATCGGAGAAAGTTCTTTTTTACTCAACGCACAATTAAACTCTGGAATTTGTTGCCAGAGAATGTGGTTCGTGCAGTTAGTATAGCTGTGTTTAAAAAAGGATTGGATAAGTTCTTGGAGGAGAAGTCCATTACCTGCTATTAAGTTCACTTAGAGAATAGCCACTGCCATTAGCAATGGTTACATGGAATAGACTTAGTTTTTGGGTACATGCCAGGTTCTTATGGCCTGGATTGGCCACTGTTGGAAACAGGATGCTGGGCTTGATGGACCCTTGGTCTGACCCAGTATGGCATTTTCTTATGTTCTTATGTTCTTATTCAGCTAGGTTTCTCAGCGTTGAACTGAGAAACCTAGCTGAATTAGGGAATGCCCAGGCCAGCGCCTGCCTAGTGAGAAACGAAATGATGTAGGCTACTTTAGCTTGGTCAGAAGGAAAGCTCCCAGGTTGCAGCTCAAAAATAATCTGGCACTGTTTCAGAAACCCTCTGCAAATCTTGGGGTTTCCATCAAAACATGGTGGTACCAAGAGGTGTATACTTGACATCACATTCTAAAGTTGTTGCATTGCGCTGCAACTGATGACACAGTGAGTAGAGGCTGACTGAAGAACTCCCAGGCATTATGGAGTCTAGGCAGTTGTACAGTGTTTGCATGGACTTAGAGAGAGGCTGAACCTGCAAGGCCAGACCTTGCAAGAGCTGGTGGGCCGGAAAATCAATGAAGCTCATGGCATTCGTAATCTGTCATGACATGGGGATAGCAAGCCCTTGGGCTGCTGTTATATAGCCTGTCTTGAATGAGCACAAGATAGGCCTTAACAGGTGGGAGCTGATATGCCACAAGACTAGATATTATGCCTGACCAGCTACCTCCCCCTTGTATTGCACCCACAGATTCTGACAGCCAGCAGAGCTTTCCAGGCCGAGTATGAGGAAGGTAGATGTACACAATGTTAGAGGTTAGGCTGAGATCAGGGCAGGCAGATAGCAAAGCAGCGTCAATGTCCAGGCTAAGGTCAAGGCAACAATAAATCAGGCCAGGGGGAAAACACAACAGAACAGACAGAAGAGGGCAAGACTGGAACATGGCACATAGGAACAAAGCCAAAAACAAGGCAGGAACACGCTGTAGCAAGCAGCACTGCAGAACGAGCAGTATATTTATTGCAATGGCACTGGAAGGAGGCTCTGGGCTTCCCTTTATACTAGGAAGGATGAGATGTCATCTGTATGTGTCACACAGCAGACCCTTTAAAAGGGGCACAGAAAATGCAGGCCAGAGGCACTTCAGACTAGAGTTGAAGGGCATTACAGGGAGATAATATAGACCACAAGGTCCATGTAATCTGTTTATTTCCAATGCAATACCACAAAGCCTAACCATGCTTGTCCTTTTCCCTCACATCCAAAAGTCTTCTGTGTGACTGGCTTAAAGGAAATAATAGCCATTTGTGTAAAAGAATCTTTTTCATGATGTTACATTGCAGAACTGGACACACAACGATATTTATTCTTGGCTTGCTAATGCTTATGTAGAGGATATAGAGATCAACAAAAAATTTGTTATTTATGATGGAACCATGGATGATATTGTTCTTGTATATGGAAGCGTAGAAGATTGTATCCTGAAGCAAGTTTACTATGCACCTTGCATTATACCACAAACTTCCTATCAGGTAAGGCGACTTTTTCCTCAGTTTAGCATGCCTGGCTTTTCTGTTTTTCTGGGATGTTATCTCAATACAAGATGATATTGGATAAATATCCACCAACTAAATCAAAATTCTTTGCTATTGCTGCCATACTACTAATCTGTCTTCTCTCATTGACAGTCCTTGTGTCTTTGGACAAGTCATGTTATCTCTCATTGCTTCATGTATCTACTTAAATTGTAATCTCTTTTGGGCAAGGATTTAGTGTATCTGAATACTATTACCATTATATATTGCTGTATACTTCCAGTAGTGCAATAACAATAACATTTCATTATTTATAGTTTGTTTCATGCAAAGAGAGTCAGAAATTACTTTTCATGATTTCCTACCGTGAAGAAAAAAATTGTTAGTCTCTCTCATGCCTAATAGACAGCCTAGACAAGGGGCATCACTAGCACTGGACACATGGGGTCCGTGCCTGGAATCTCTTCATCGATGACCAAAGTTTCTGTGTCCTCAGCTACTGGCAGATCAGAGGAGAATCTGCATGTCATCTGCAGCTGGCAGCCTAGGAAGAGGCCCTCTGGGGCCGCCAGCATTTCCATGCATCTGGTGGCCAAGGCATAGGCCCGTTTTCATGCAGCTGGCAGCTAAGGAAAAGGGAGAGGTCCAGAGAATGCTCATGTGTGAGTGTGAGAGAGAGCCTCTATGTGTGTGAGACAGAGTGAGAGAGAAAAGCTGTGAGGGTGTGTGGGTGTATGTGTGTTTGCGTGTGACTGAGAAAGTACATGTGTGTATGTAAGTGTGTCTGTGTGTGTGTGAGTCACAGGTCATACAGGATGACTTCCTGATGACAGCTGCATGGGAATATAGACTAGCGATCATTTAAAATTTAATATTTAATAGTGTGATGTCTACTTATGTTGTTACAAGATTGTTCTGGGGAGTGGAAAAGCTTTTGATTGTGATGAGTTCATTATCAAAATCTCAGGGGAAAGGAGGGGAAAGGAAGGGGAAGACATATAGGCCTGTGCCCTGGAACTTTTAGGTATCTAGTAATTCCTCTGGCCTGGGCATCCAGCATGGGGCTCAGCTAGTGGAAAGATTTGGAAAACTTTCTTTGTAAGCTCTAGCACATAAATGGAACAAATGCTGCTGAACAGACCTCAGTAGGAGTGGGACATCATTTGCAATGAATTAGGAAATACAGACAATATTTCCTATTCGTTGCATTTCATGAAAAATAAAAAATGATAGGAAAAAACACAAAATTTCATATTGCTTTTTCTTATCATTTTTTGGGGGGGGTTAAAAAATTGCAAGGAACCCCCTCCCCCGAACCTGCCCCTTCCCTTCCCATTTATACAAAATCAGAGGCCCCCCCCCCAAAAGCAGAGGCTCAAACCCCCCCCAGCACTTACCACAAACACCTGATGGTCTAGTGTGGGCCTCAGAGTGATTTCCCCCTCTTGGGCCAGTAGCTGCCCTCATTCAAAATAGTGCTGGCCGTCCTTTGCCCTTAACTTGTGACAGGGGCTACTGGTGCTGTCACATGGTAGGGGCAATGGATGGGCCACCATTTTGAATGAGGGCAGTCGCTGGTCCAGGAGGGGGAAATCACGCCCAGGCCCCTGCTAGACCATAAGGTATTTGTAGTGAGTCCTGGGGGGGGTGTTCAGGAGGGTGGGCGAGTGGTCCATCAGTGGGAGGGGATTTGATTTTGTATAAATGTTTTTTTAAATGAAATGGCACAACAAATTAAAAAAACAATCGAGGAGTGGACCTAAAATGGCCCACCTTGGAACAAAACTCCCATCCTTACAGGCTTTGTGGACCGGACCCAGCCACTGGAAGCATCCGCCTCACTTCACACGCTCCCCGCCGGCCCCAACTCACCAGGGAGACGCCGGAGACAATCGCGACCATGACTGCAGAGGACCCAACAAAAGGAGATTGAATGAAGAAGGAACTTCAGTCCGCGCGATCGGCACAAGCCTGTCGGGGTAAGGTCTCTCTCGACCCATCCTTGCCCCCGATCCGCCCCCATGCCAACTCCACCTTCAGGAGGCGGAGAGCAGGAAAAGGCCTTAAAGCCTCCTGCTGGGCCCAGGCGCCCTCCCTTTGAAACACGGGCTCAGGCCATGATCAGCCGGACCCGAGCCCCATGAAACGCCGACCGACCCGCCGGACTCAAGCGGCCCAACCGAGACGCCATCCGACCCGCCAGACTCGAGTAGCCAACCCATGCCGCCAAAACCACCGGACCGGACCCAGCCGCCGGAAGCGTCCGCCTCACTTCACACGCTCCCTGCCGGCTCCAACTCACCAGGGAGACGCCGGAGACGACCGCGACCACGACCGCCACTGCAGAGGACCCAACAAAAGGAGATTGAATGGAGAAGGAACTTCAGGCCGCGCGATCGGCGCCAGCCCGTCGGGGTAAGGCCTCTCTTGACCCGTCCTTCTCGACCCGTGTGCACCCCCGATCCGCCCCCACGCTAACTCCTCCTTCAGGAAGCGGAGAACAGGAAAAGGCCTTAAAGCCTCCTGCTGGGCCCAAGCGCCGCGCGCCAGGCGTCGCACGCTGAAGGAGCTTGACCAAGGGGCCTGCCCCTTAGTGCGCCCCTTTGTGCCACCCCTAGTGCCCCTCCACCTAGGCCCCCCCCCCTCCCAGCCACACGCCCCCCCCCCCTTCCTACACCCAAACCCACAAGACACACCATCACCCACCCACCTCAACTACACGCAATGGCCACAACATATTTCATTCCCAAACTCCCCCACCAAAACAACCACCACCATAAGAAGCCTCACCAACATCCCCTTCAACCCTTACATGCTCCGATCTACACTCACCATCCTCACTCTTTTCCTCATCAATGCACAGTCAATCACCAAAAAAATCCCTATCATGCATGACCTACTCATCGACTCCCTACCAGACATTTTCTGCATAACAGAATCCTGGCTGAAAAGCACCGACACTGTACTACTAAATCAATTGCCCAGAAACACATACAATATATTCTCCATACCCAGACCCAAAAGAAAAGGAGGCGGCCTACTATTCTTAGCACACAAAAAACACAATTTCTCCTCCCAAACACTAAACCTTCCTCCCCCCTTTGAAACCAACCTATTTAAATCAAAAAACCTCCAAATACTCCTCCTCTATGCACCCCCCGGACTCCTCCAACACAACCTTTCCCCCTAATTGAAACCATCACCACCCACATTAACTTACAAGAGCCCGCCATTATATTAGGAGATTTCAATCTCCACATAGACACCTACCCCTATCTCCCACCAGCGATCTCCTCCTCCCCACCTTGTCCGCCATTGTTTTCACCCAAATCATCAACACTCCCACCCAAAAATCTGGCCTCACCCTGGACCTACTCTTTATCGATAACAAAATATCCACCACAGACACACCCACAGCAACCCCAACCCCATGGTCTGACCACAGCCTCATTCAAGCCAAGTTCCAGCTACAAACCACCCCACAGAAACCAAACAACCACATCATCGAATTCACCAAACCATGCTCCAGTGAAGACCTCGCTGAACTACTACCAGAAGCATTAAAGACCCTCAACACAAATGACGCCAACTCCGCCACGAAAACCTGGATCTCCATCAATGCGAATATAGCCAAAACACTATGCCCCACAATAAGAAAAGAAATCAAAACCTCTACAAAGCTTAAATCACCATGGTATACCCCAGAACTAAAAAACTCCAAGCGAACCCTAAGACAAACAGAAAAGCTGTGGAGAAGAACCCAACGCAGACCTGAAAGACAAATACAGAACGCTACTTCACAAATATGCAGCGGATCTCAACACAGCAAAACACAACTTCTACACAACTAAAATACATGAATATCAATTCAACCCCAGGACCCTCTTCTCTTACGTCAAGGACCTAACCAACCCAATCCAAAATGATTCTACGCCGAACACTGCCACCATCTCCAGCGAAAAGCTAGCACTATTCTTCAAAGACAAGGTCGACAATATCATAGCCAAGATCCCCCCAATCCACACTGAAGCAACAGAAACCCTCCCACTCAACCCCTCATGGTCACAATTCATCCCTGTCGCATCAACGGAAATTGAACCCATCATCAAAAAAAACCAACCCCGCCTCCCACCCCTTGGACCCCATCCCCATCAAAACCCTCAAACTCATCAGCAAGATCAACGCCAAACCTATAACTAACATCATCAACCTATCACTCGAACAAGGAATATTCCCTGACAAACTCAAAAACGCCGTGGTCAAACCAATCATCAAAAAACCTCAACTTGACAAAGCCGATCCAGCCAACTACAGACCAGTATCCAACCTCCCATTCATAGCAAAAATCATAGAAAAAACAGTCAACAACCAGCTTACGGATCACCTTGAGTCACATAACATCCTATATCCTACACAAATTGGCTTCATAAAACTTCTCAGCACCGAAACCCTCCTTCTTACACTCACCGATACCATCCTCACGGGCATGACCAAAGCTATTCATACCTCCTAATACTCCTTGACATATTCGCAGCCTTCGACACCATCAACCACAGAACACTCCTCACCAGACTCAAAGAAATTGGACTACGAGACACTACAATCAAATGGTTTGAATCATACCTCACAAACAGATCCTACAATGTAAAGATAAACACATCTGAATCCTCCCAATTACCTCTTACACAAGGTGTCCCACAAGGATCTTCTCTATCCTCAACCCTATTCAACATATACCTCCTCCCACTCTGCAAATTCCTCTCAGAATCACACCTCACTTATTTTGTATATGCAGACGACATACAAATATTACTCCCCATAAACAAATCCATCGAAAACACTCTGGACAGATGGAATAAACTCAGCTTGAATATAACTCAACTGCTGGCACAACTATCACTTTGCCTCAACCAATCCAAAACTGAAATCCTCCATCTCCCCAACGATCACCCCTCTACACCCCTCAGCAACAACACCACGAAAAACCTAGGGGTGCAACTCACACTTTCAACAAGAAACCTAGGTGTGACTATCGACAACGAACTCAACCTCAAACACCACATCTCCATCATGATCAAAGATGGATTCTTCAAACTGCAAACGCTAAAAAAACTCAAACCCCTTCTTCACGCTCAGGATTTTCGAACAGTCCTACAATCAATAATCTTTTAAACTGGACTACTGCAATACAATGCTCCTTGGCCTTCCCGAAACCACCATCAAACCTCTTCAGGTTCTGCAAAATGCCACTGCCAGGACCATCACAAACATAAAAAAATGCAACCACATCACACCCACACTAAAAGAACTTTACTGGCTCCCCATTAGACAGAGAATCCAATATAAAGCCCTCACAATCATCCACAAAAAAATAAACAACAACGAAATGAACAGGCTTAACACTGCTATACTCCCATACTCCACACAGAGAAACTGCAGGTCTTCAAACACTGGCCTCCTCATCATTCCCCATTCCAAAACTGCACACCTCACCTCTACCCACAAATGAGCCATATCAGTAGCGGGCCCAACACTGTGGAACTCCCTCCCACCCCCTCTCAGAAATGAACTCTCCACCCAAGCCTTCAAAAAACAACTCAAAACGTGGCTATTCAGAAAAGTCTTCCCGCCAGATACTTAACCCCCTCCCCTAGTTCAACATTCACTCCAAAATGAAGCATCCCCGCCAGATACTTAGCTCCTTCCCCGGTTTCTACGCTGATTCCTAAACATAACATAGCTCCCCACCTACCCACCCTCCCACCGGTGAACCCCCCCCACACACATCTTCCCCCTACTCGTTCTTCTCCACCCCCTCCACTCATCAGAATCCCCCCCCAGCTAGCCTCCCCAAGTCTCTACTTATACCCTAGCCAACCTTTCCTTTCCAAGCAATGCTATCTTGTCATATTAGAAATGTTTCCCTCTAGCTCTATTATAAGTTTTCTAGTTACAAAGTAAAATGTTATAATTTACTAACCACCTCCTTACAATATAAAATGTTATTTTATTAATATATTACAAATGTTATTTTAAATGCTATTATAAAAGTGATTACATTAATGTATTATAACTGTTACAATATATACTCATCTTTAGATTTTAGACAAGTTACCATGTTACAATGTAAAATAGGCAGACCTTGCCCTATTCACTCAGTTATATGTAAACCAATGTGATATCTCGATCGAATGTCGGTATATAAAAGCAAATAAATAAATAAATAAATAAAATACAAGGCACTCTACACACCCTACACAGCAGACCACAATGTTGGCGCACCTGTGGAAACTTGGATTCAGGTTTTGATTTGCAACGTGCCTAACATAGCCACCGTGACTGGTCATGGACCACGCACTGGCACACGCGGAAACTTGGGACTTAACTAGACGAAGACATGAGAGACTTGGGCAGAAATGCAACCTACAGGGCCTGGAATAGGCTGGACTTGCAGGACTTGGGTGCAGGGTTCCAAGGACTTGGAAGACTCAGGAGACTTGGACAAGGTGAAAACTCAGAAGACTTGAATGAGGCGAAGATTCAGAAGACTTGGAAGTAGGAGCCAATGAGAGATCAGGAACATGAAACAGGATGGATATCCAACAAGAAACATGAAGACAGTGAAGACTAATGCAAAGGCAACCAGGAAGTGACAGAAGAGCCTGTTATGGTTTAGTGGTGTTTGGGTGGATTCCTAGCTACTGTGGCAGAAGACCACGCCCTTGGGGAGGAGCACCTTATACAGGGCTGGCTGGAGTGCGTGGCACAGACGTAATCAGAAAGAGCTGTGGGCCCTTAAATTGTGGACTGTGGCATGCGCGCATGCCCAGGAAGAATGCCTAGACTCCGGACGCACAAACACAGAATTAGCTCTTTTATTGTACAGCTTGATGAGTACCACCAAAGGTGGCAGTAGTGAGGCAATCCAGAGGTAGCAGTCCCGTGACCCTCGGCAGAGGGAACCCGTCTCACCACGTTGGTATAGGGGATTCCGGTGTAGGTTTCCCAGGCAAAGCAATGCTGTAGATGAGACAGATTGAGAGTTAGATTACTCACTAGATGGTAGCTGTAGGTTGTCGATTCCACCAGGCTGAAGTAGATGGTACAGGCACCGAGGCATGGAGAGCAGGCCCTCGAGGAGTGAGTACCTAATCCCAGTAAGGCACCTGAAATAAAGCAGAGGGCCCATGAGGAGCGGGTACCCATAAGAACATAAGAACATAAGAAAATGCCATACTAGATCAGACCAAGGGTCCATCAAGCCCAGCATCCTGTTTCCAACAGTGGCCAATGCAGGCCACAAGAACCTGGCAAGTACCCAAAAACTAAGCCTATTCCATGTTACCATTGCTAATGGCAGTGGCTATTCTCTAAGTGAACTTAATAGCAGGTAATGGACTTCTCCTCCAAGAACTTATCCAATCCTTTTTTAAACACAGCTATACTAACTGCACTAACCACATCCTCTGGCAACAAATTCCAGAGTTTAATTGTGCGCTGAGTAAAAAAGAACTTTCTCCGATTAGTTTTAAATGTGCCACATGCTAACCTCATGGCGTGCCCCCTAGTCTTTCTACTATCCGAAAGAGTAAATAACCGATTCACATCTACCCGTTCTAGACCTCTCATGATTTTAAACACCTCTATCATATCCCCCCTCAGTCGTCTCTTCTCCAAGCAGAAAAGTCCTAACCTCTTTAGTCTTTCCTCATAGGGGAGCTGTTCCATTCCCCTTATCATTTTGGTAGCCCTTCTCTGTACCTTCTCCATCGCAATTATATCTTTTTTGAGATGCGGGAACCAGAATTATACACAGTGGGGTAGATTTTCAAATAGCGCGAATTGGCCTACTTTTTGCTGGCGCACCAGGCGCAAGCAAAAGTAAGCTGGATTTTAGTAGATACGCGCGGAGCCGCACGTATCTGCTAAAAACCTGGATCGGCGCGCGCAAGGCTATTGATTTTGTATAGCCGGCGCGCGCCGAGCCGCGCAGCCTACCCCCGTTCCCTCCGAGGCCGCTCCGAAATCGGAGCGGCCTCGGAGGGAACTTCCTTTTGCCCTCCCCTCACCTTCCCCTCCCTTCCCCTACCTAACCCACCCACCCGGCCCTGTCTAAGCCCCCCCCCTTACCTTTGTCGGGGGATTTACGCCTCCCTCCGGGAGGCGTAAATCCCCGCGCGCCAGTGGGCCTCTTGCGCGCCGGGACGCGACCTGGCGGCGGGTACAGAGGGCGCGGCCATGCCCCCGGACAGCCCCGGGCCGTAGCCATGCCCCCGTACCCGTCCCCAAAACGCTGCCGACACACCCCCTAAACGCCGCGACGACCGGGGCCGCCCCCCGACACGCCTCCGACACGCCCCCCCTCGAAGAACCCCGGGACTTACGCGAGTCCCGGGGCTCTGTGCGCGCCGGTGAGCCTATGTAAAATAGGCTCACCGGCGCGCAGGGCCCTGCTCGCCTAAATCCACCCGGTTTTGGGCGGATTTAGGCGAGCAGGGCTCTGAAAATTCGCCCCAGTATTCAAGGTGCGGTCTCACCAAGGAGCGATACAGAGGCATTATGACATTTTACGTTTTATTCAACATTCCCTTTCTAATAATTCCCAACATTCTGTTTGCTTTTTTGACTGCCGCAGCACACTGAAACGACGATTTCAATGTGTTATCCACTATGACACCTAGATCTCTTTCTTGGGTTGTAGCACCTAATATGGAACCCAACATTGTGTAATTATAGCATGGCTTATTTTTCCCTATATCCATCACCTTGCACTTATCCACATTAAATTTCATCTGCCATTTGGATGCCCAATTTTCCAGTCTTACAAGGTCTTCCTGCAATTTATCACAATCTGCTTGTGATTTAACTACTCTGAACAATTTTGTATCATCTGCAAATTTGATTATCTCACTCGTCATATTTCTTTCCAGATCATTTATAAATATATTGAAAAGTAAGGGTCCCAATACAGATCCCTGAGGCACTCCACTGTCCACTCCCTTCCACTGAGAAAATTGTCCATTTAATCCTACTCTCTGTTTCCTGTCTTTTAGCCAGTTTGCAATCCACGAAAGGACATCACCACTTATCCCATGACTTTTTACTTTTCCTAGAAGCCTCTCATGAGGAACTTTGTCAAACGCCTTCTGAAAATCCAAGTATACTATATCTACCGGTTCACCTTTATCCACATGTTTATTAACTCCTTCAAAAAAGTGAAGCAGATTTGTGAGGCAAGACTTGCCCTGGGTAAAGCCATGCTGACTTTGTTCCATTAAACCATGTCTTTCTATATGTTCTGTGATTTTGATGTTTAGAATACTTTCCACTATTTTTCCTGGCACTGAAGTCAGGCTAACCGGTCTGTAGTTTCCCGGATCGCCCCTGGAGCCCTTTTTAAATATTGGGGTTACATTTGCTATCCTCCAGTCTTCAGGTACAATGGATGATTTTAATGATAAGTTACAAATTTTTACTAATCGGTCTGAAATTTCATTTTTTAGTTCCTTCAGAACTCTGGGGTGTATACCATCCGGTCCGGGTGATTTACTACTCCTCAGTTTGTCAATCAGGCCTACCACATCTTCTAGGTTCACCGTGATTTGATTCAGTTCATCTGAATCATTACCCATGAAAACCTTTTCCATTACGGGTACCTCCCCAACATCCTCTTCAGTAAACACCGAAGCAAAGAAATCATTTAATCTTTCTCCGATGGCCTTATCTTCTCTAAGTGCCCCTTTAACCCCTCAATTATCTAACGGTCCAACTGACTCCCTCACAGGCTTTCTGCTTCGGATATATTTAAAAAGGTTTTTTCTGTGAGATTTTGCCTCTACAGCCAACTTCTTTTCAAATTCTCTCTTAGCCTGTTTTATCAATGTCTTACATTTAACTTGCCAACGTTTATGCTTTATCTTATTTTCTTCTGTTGGATCCTTCTTCCAATTTTTGAATGAAGATCTTTTGGCTAAAATAGCTTCTTTCACCTCCCCTTTTAACCATGCCAGTAATCGTTTTGCCTTCTTTCCACCTTAATGTGTGGAATACATCTGGACTGTGCTACTAGAATGGTATTTTTTAACAATGACCACGCCTCTTGGGCATTTTTTACATTTGGAGCTGCTCCTTTCAGTTTTTTTCTAACAATTTTTCTCATTTTATCAAAGTTTCCCTTTTGAAAGTTTAGCACAAGAGCCTTGGATGAATTCAAATTTGATCATATTATGATCACTATTGCCAAGCGGCCCCACCACCGTTACCTCTCTCTCCAAGTCCTGTGCTCCACTGAGAATTAGATCTAAAATTGCTCCCTCTCTCATCGGTTCCTGAACCAATTGCTCCATAAAGCTATCATTTATTCCATCTAGGAATGTTATCTCTCTAGTGTGTCCCGATGATACATTTACCCAGTCAATATTGGGGTAATTGAAGTCTAGACACCAAAAGTGCAGAAAAGAATTTAGTCCAAACCACGTAGTTCAAAAAGCTCTACAGAGCGTAAACAGTTTTTATTCTTGAACGGCAACTCCACTGATTCACAAATTACCAATTTAGACCGCGTCCCCCGACACGGTCCCGTGTTTCGCCTAGGGCTGCATCGGGGGGGAGCAACAATTTTTACATGGCACTGTAAAAAAAGTATATACAGGTTAGGACTTAGAGCTGCAAAATGCCGACACATATCTTATTTCACAAATATCTAACATACCTGAATGCACAGCAGTTTCAAAATTGGCAGGGAGCGCGTCCATCTTACGTGCAGACAGGCATTTAAACCTCACGGAGTTGGCGCGAAATCAGGTTGACAGGTCACATGGTCAAGGAGGGGCCAATCACATCGGCCCCCGTTCCTGAGGCGCAACTAGCAGTACGAACAGCAAGCGCTTCTTCTGGTGATCCCACACCGATTTATGTAAATAAATGCCATTCGAGTTCCCGATTCAGCCCACTTGGTATTACTGTGTTAAGGTAAAAAATCCACCTCTGTTCAACTCGTCCTAACTGTTCACTATAGTTGCCTCCCCGGGGTGAACGGGGGACAACCTCAATAATACGAAAGGTCAAGTCAGCAAGGTCCCAAAAATTCATTCCTATGTTCGTGATTCTGCTCATTTAATTACCATCTTAGACAATACACCCCTTCCTCCCACCCCCTTCTTTTTTGTCACCCTGGATATAGTCTCTTTATACACTAATATTCCGCAAGCTGAGGCGTTAAAAATCATTGAAGAGACTTTGAATTTACGCCAAGCCCCATATCGGGTCCCCACATCATTTTTAACCACTCTGGCGAAGTTAGCCTTGACAAAAAATTATTTCCGGTTTAAACAGTCCTTTTTTCAGCAAATAAAGGGCACGGCGATGGGGGCTACTATGGCCCCCAGTCTGGCGTGCCTTTTTGTGGCTCGATTCGAAGAAACCTATGTATATCCGTCTGAAGGTTTTCAATATATTACTCTTTGGCGTCGGTTTATTGACGATATTTTTTTGGTATGGCAAGGCACTGACATCCAGTTTTTTCTTTTTTTAGACTGGGTGAATTCATGTGATCCGAACATTCAGTTTAATTTTGTAATTGATTCCTGCCAAATTCCATTTTTGGATATTTTAATATCTGTCTCTGAGAATCGTTTTATCACCACTATTTACCGTAAAGAAACTGACAGAAATACTTTATTGTCTTTTCAGAGTTGTCATCCACGAAATTTACGGCGGAACATACCGACTGGGCAATTTCTGCGTTTGCGCAGACTGTGTTCCACTCGGGCTGAATTTGTATCCCAAGCTAAGTTCATGACTGAGAGATTTTTATCAAGGGGGTATCCGCCCCAAGTAATAAAGCAGGCCTTTAAACGGGCACTGTATGTCAACCGGGACTGGTTATTCCTTCCACGTTCTCATTCATCCGAAAATGTTAATAATTGTATTATTCCTTTTTCTACTTTGAGTCGTCAGGTCACCACCATTATTCGCAGACATTGGCAGTCTCTTTCATTGAATCGTCTTTTTCAAGGACCTTTAAGGTTTACTTACCGTCGAGGGCGCAATCTCCGCGATAGACTCATTCATGCAGACCTCAATCTAGACCCAGTGGTTCCTTTAACCCCAGCCATACATCAACCTTGTGGCCATTGTACAGTGTGTCAGTATACTGTAACCTGCACCTCCTTTACACATCCTATCACTGGTAAAGTTTTTCCACTCAGGGCCCCTTCAAATTGTACTTCTAAAGGAGTAATTTATATCATCACCTGTCCCTGCCCCTTGATCTATGTGGGTAAGACCTCCAGAATGATTAAAACACGCATAATTGAACACTGTTCCAACATCCGCCACTCTCGTGAAAATGAACCACTTGTGTCCCACTGGATTCAAAGGGAACATACTCTTGCTGACTTGACCTTTCGTATTATTGAGGTTGTCCCCCGTTCACCCCGGGGAGGCAACTATAGTGAACAGTTAGGACGAGTTGAACAGAGGTGGATTTTTTACCTTAACACAGTAATACCAAGTGGGCTGAATCGGGAACTCGAATGGCATTTATTTACATAAATCGGTGTGGGATCACCAGAAGAAGCGCTTGCTGTTCGTACTGCTAGTTGCGCCTCAGGAACGGGGGCCGATGTGATTGGCCCCTCCTTGACCATGTGACCTGTCAACCTGATTTCGCGCCAACTCCGTGAGGTTTAAATGCCTGTCTGCACGTAAGATGGACGCGCTCCCTGCCAATTTTGAAACTGCTGTGCATTCAGGTATGTTAGATATTTGTGAAATAAGATATGTGTCGGCATTTTGCAGCTCTAAGTCCTAACCTGTATATACTTTTTTTACAGTGCCATGTAAAAATTGTTGCTCCCCCCCGATGCAGCCCTAGGCGAAACACGGGACCGTGTCGGGGGACGCGGTCTAAATTGGTAATTTGTGAATCAGTGGAGTTGCCGTTCAAGAATAAAAACTGTTTACGCTCTGTAGAGCTTTTTGAACTACGTGGTTTGGACTAAATTCTTTTCTGCACTTTTGGTGTCTGGATATTATTGAAGTGCAGTATTCTTTGCTCTGTGGTGTTTTGGGTCTGGTAATTGAAGTCTCCCATTATTACTGCACTACCAATTTGGTTAGCTTCTCTAATTTCAGTTAGTCAGCCTGAGTGACTCACTGCTCTCTTGATTAACTAATGTTGGTCCCTATTCAAACCCATTCACACTACCTCAACACCTTTCCAAGGTGAGTAACTAAGCTGAACTATTCAACTTTTTTACTTAGGTATACACTGCTCTTAGCTTATTTCCAGCTTCTGGCTACTTTTTGGGTTGGGTTTTTTTTTGTATTTTTTTTCAGTACAAACACTCAGTTAGTATTAAATACAAACACTCAGTTCTTTAAAAGTCTGCAGAACACTCAGTTCTGCAGACTTTTAAAAATAAACACACTACCTACTGCTACCTTATTGACTATTTAAAAATACAGTCTAACTTGTTTATTCACTGCCTTTCTGACTATTAAAGGCACAAACACACAAACACACTAAATAATATTCCCAAATAGTTAACTTTGCCCCAATACTTTTAAAAAAGACAGTGTCCCAAGCAAAAACTTACTGATTCCTTTCAGCCACCAACAAGGTGATCCTCTCCTCTCAGTGTTCCCACTGGAATGTGGGTTACTGAGCCCTTCCAGGTTAGGTAATACCCTGAAGAGCAGAGAGAGAGCTTCCAGTGGCATCACGGAAGCACAAAGTAGCTTAGACTGGCCGAGACCAATCCTTGCTAACTCAATGAGCTAGCAAACAAGTACAGGCTAAATACCCGGATGGCGTGATGTCATTTGAGGGGGACGCCCCTGAGGTTCACACCATAGCTGGAATAAAGACGTGGGTAGCGCGCGCGCACGCACCCTAGGAGGCCCTTGGGAGAAATATGGCAGAAGGCAACGCCATAGCCGTTCTGCGGATGCCATAGAGAGCAGCTTGCAGATACAGTGGTAGCAATCTTCCCAAAGTTAGTGGGGAGAGCTGAAAAAAAGGTGAGGCACAAGGGTCGAAGCTATCTGAGTCTGTCGGATACAAGCGAGCCCTTTTACAGGGATGGCTGGAGTGCATGGCACAGACGTAATCAGAAAGAGCTCTGGGGATTTTCCCACTGCAGACCCTTAAATTGTGGACTGTGGCATGCGTGCATGCCTAGGAAGAATGCCAGCAGAAAAAAAATGGAAGTTGGCAGCCATCAAGCTGTGAAGCAGCAGCGGCAGCATCTGCACCAGCCTTTATTGAGAGTTTAATCATCCCCTTGTAGGACAGAAGCATATTAATTAGTAAATACTGTAGAGTAAATAAATTTACAGTACTCTAATTCCAACTCCCTTAATAACCTAAACTTAACTAGGAACTCAACAAAATTAAGATGAAGGCAGCTGTCCAACAGCAAGAGGGTGACTTACCAGTATTTTGCATTAATTGTGACATGATTTTTTACCCGCCAGTGAGAGATGTGCACCCAGTGCAAAGAGCTCCTGACTTTCAGAGAATGAGTCTGATCTCTGGAGGCTAAAGTGGCAGACCTGAAGGAGCTGAGACAGACAGAGATTACATTGATGAGACCTTCAGGGACATAGTAGCCAAGTCCCAATTCCAGTGCTGCCTTGGATCAGAAAGGTCTCCCAGTTGGAGAAGATCACCCTGGAGTTTCAGGAAGTGATCCTGTAGCAAGGACCTTCTCTCCAAGTGATGTGTTGTCCTCTCATAGTGAGGACTATTATCCCAGGGCTACTGCCCAAGAGAGAAGGGTTAGGTTGGCCATCATAGTTGGTTATACTGTTGCAGTTGGACACTGCTGGTGAGATAGTGGACCCTTGAGCTGGCCTACCTAGGGTGACAGGGTAGGCCAGGAGGCAGAGCTACAAGCAGGAGGTGTTCACCCGGGAACAGGAACCCCCGGGAGGAGCCCGTAGGGCACTGGGACCTCGGGACTTGGGACAGAGACTGAAAGTCCAGGGGTTGAGATAGGCTAGACCGGGACCAGAGCAAACAGGAAGGATAGGAAGTCCAAGGTACCCGGGAAGCCGGGGACCGGCTGTACAGGGCGGAGGGCTGGCTGAAGGCAGGGCAGCGGGCGGCAGCGGAGTCTGTAGCAAATCCGAGGCTGAAACAGGCTGTAGGCTGAAGCGGAGTCGGCAGCAAACCAGAGGCTGAAGCAGGCTGTAGGCTGAAGCGGAGTCGGTAGCAAACCAGAGGCTGTAGCAGGCTGTAGGCTGAAGCGGAAGCAGGCCGGGGTCGGAGGCTGGCTGCAGGCTGAAGCGGGGTCAGAGGCAAACCGGAGTCAGAGGCAGGCAGCAGGCAGAAGTGGAGTCAGAGGCAAACCGGGGTCAGAGGCAGGCAGCAGGCTGAAGCAGAGTCGGAAGCAAACCGGAGTCAGAGGCAGGCAGCAGGCTGAAGCGGAGTTGGAAGCAGACCGGAGTCATAAGCAGGAAACGTGGAGATCACCAGGAACGCAACTAAGAACAACTATGGAGTTGTGAACCTCGTTGCAAGGCGATGAGAGAGAGTTTGGACGCCGATTATATCGGGGCCTCGGGCGTGACGTCAGCAGCATGGGCGGGGCCAGGCTTCCGGGAGTTGAGCGCTCAAGACGGGCGTCCTCGCGCGCGCGAGACTGAGGAGAAGCAGGCACGTAATGGCGGCCGCCACGTGGAGTGAGAGAAGCCCCCGGGGTCCAGAGCGGGCGGAATGCGGTGATTCCTGAAACGGAGGTAGGCGGGTTTGAGCCCTAAGAGGAGGGAAGCGGTAGAGACCGCAACAGTACCCCCCCCCCTTTACAGCCCCTCTTGAGAGGACCGGGTTTCTTCGGGTGGTCATGATGGAACTGCTGCAACAAGGACTTGTCCAGGATGTTGCGGCTGGTTTCCCAGGTGTTGTCCTCATCGCCGCAACCTTCCCATGCGAGTAGATATTCCCACCTGCGGTTGTAGAAGCGCACGTCCAGGACCTCGTGGACCTGGTAAGTGGGATCATCGTCGATGGTAGTGGAAGAAGAATCCAGAGGTTTGCGGTGATAGCGAGAGAGGACTACGGGCTTAAGCAAGGATATGTGGAACACATTGTGGACTCGAAGAGAGGACGGCAACCTCAGCCGATACGAAACTGAGCCCACTCTTTCGGCAACCTGGAATGGTCCACAGAATCTAGGCGCAAATCTTTGTGAGGGGAGATGGAGACGGATGTTCTTGGTACTAAGCCAGACCCGGTTTCCTGGTCGTCGGTGGCGGTCAGCCGCCTGTTTGGCGGAAGAGGCTGAGCGGAGTAGTTTGTTCTGGGTCTTCTGCCACAAGGTCTGTAGCTGGTGCGCCGTCAGCTGGGTGGCTGGAGAGGCGCTGGGAATAGCAAGAGGAAGTGGAGGTCTCAGCTGTTTCCCGTAGACTAGCTGGAATGGGGAGAGCCCGGTGGCTGCATGAGCTTGATTGTTATAGGCAAACTCGGCCCAGGGCAGTAGTTCTGACCAGTTGTCTTGCTTTTCATTGGTAAAGGCTCGAAGGTAGGTTTTCAGAGAGCGATTCATCCTTTCGGACTGTCCGTTACTCTGCGGGTGGAAAGCTGTAGAGAAGCTGAGCTTTACCTTGAAGCACTTGCAGAGAACCCTCCAGTAGCGTGCAACAAACTGGGGTCCCCGGTCGGAAACAATGTCCTGCGGGAGGCCATGTAGCCTGAAAATATGCTGGGCAAAGAGGAGAGCTAGTTCGGGTGCAGAGGGTAACTTGCTCAACGGAACAAGGTGCACCATCTTAGAGAAGCGGTCGACAGTAACCCAGATAACCGTTTGACCAGGAGACGGGGGCAAGTCCACCATGAAGTCTGTAGCTAGATGGGTCCAGGGCTCTGTGGGGACTGGCAGAGGCTGTAGGAGACCGCACGGGGGTCCAGGACTGGGCTTTTGATGAGCACAGGTGGGACAGGAAGCAACGTAAGTGCGCACATCTTGTCGGATGTTGGGCCACCAGTAGAAGCGGTTAAGGAGTTCCAGGGTTCTTTCGCGTCCTGCGTGCCCTCCAGTGAGGGAGTCATGAGCCCAGCGTAGCGTCTTTAAATGGTCTCGTCGGGGAACCACGTTCCTGTCTTGGGAGAGGACTGTCAGGGCAGACAGGCGAACCTTACTAGGGTCGAGGATATACTGTGGAGGTTCTTGATCTTCTTCGGAAAAGGAGGTCCGAGAGAGAGCATCAGCTCGGAGGTTCTTGGCCGCCGGCTGGTATTGTAAAACGAAATCAAAGCGACTGAAGAACAGGGCCCAGCGGGCTTGGCGAGGGTTAAGTCGTTGAGCCTGGGACAAAAATTCTAAGTTTTTGTGATCCGTATATACGGTGGTCGTGTGTCGGGCCCCCTCGAGCCATTGCCTCCATTCTTCAAAGGCGAGTTTGATCGCCAGCAGCTCCTTATCGCCGATGGAGTAATTGGTCTCGGCGGTGGAGAACTTCCTAGAGAAGTAAGAACACGGCAGGAGCTGTCCGGAATCTGAGTGTTGACTGAGGACCGCTCCGATGGCAATGCTGGAGGCGTCGACCTCGACGATGAAAGGTCTGGCGGGATCGGGATGACGGAGACAGGTGTCCTTGAGGAACGACTCTTTCAAGTCGGTGAAAGCTGCTACCGCAGCATCGGGCCAGTTCTTGGCGTCGGCTCCCTTGCGGGTCAGGGCAGTAAGGGGAGCGACCCGATGCGAGTACTGTGGAATAAAATGTCTATAAAAGTTAGCGAAGCCCAAGAATCTCTGGAGGACCTTGAGACCCTTGGGTTGAGGCCACCTAGTTATTGCAGCTACTTTTTCGGGGTCCATACGGAATCCTGTGGAAGAGATGATATACCCGAGGAAGGGCAAGGCCTCGGCTTCGAAAACGCATTTTTCAAGCTTGGCGTACAGGTGATTGTCGCGGAGAGCCTGTAGGACTTGGGCTATGTGGCGACGGTGAGTCTTCAGATCCTTGGAGAAGATGAGCACGTCATCGAGATAGACAATGACATGGGAGTGGAGCATGTCGCGTAGGACCTCGTTCATGAGGTTCTGGAAGACGGCTGGGGCATTGCAGAGTCCAAAGGGCATCACCAGGTACTCATAATGCCCATCCCTGGTATTAAAGGCCGTCTTCCACTCATCCCCGGGGCGAATGTGGACAAGGTTATAGGCCCCTTGGAGGTCTAGCTTGGTGAAGATGCGTGCTCCCTGAAGACGGTCCAAAAGCTCAGGGATCAAAGGAAGCAGATACCGGTCTCGCTTGGTGATGGCATTCAAGCCACGATAGTCTATACATGGACGGAGAGAGCCATCCTTTTTGGCCACGAATAAGAAGCCGGCTCCGGCTGGCGTGCGAGAAGGACGAATGAAGCCCTTGGCAAGGTTCTCAGTCACATACTGAGACATAGCAGTAGTCTCAGGCAAAGACAAAGGGTACACCCGGCCACGGGGAGGCGTGGTGCCCGGCAGCAAGTCAATTGGGCAATCAAAAGGCCGGTGTTGAGGGAGTATTTCAGCCATTTCTTTGGAGAAGACGTCAGCGAAGTCTCGATATGGCTCGAGCAGCAGAAGCGAGGAGCAGAGGTGCAAGGTTTTCAGTGGACGTGGGAGATGTAGACAATGTTCAAAACAGAAAGGACTTCATCGGGTTAGCTGAAAGTTATCCCACTGAATAACGGGTGAATGCTGCCGCAACCAGGGTAGTCCAAGAACCAGGGGGTGCACAGCTCTCTCTAAGACTAGCAGGGAGATCTCCTCCGAATGGAACAAGCCTGTCTGGAGAGTCAAGGGGGCTGTGGAGCAAGTGATGACACCAGGGAGCAGGGTGCCCCGGATAGAGGAAATCCGCAGTGGAGGAACTTTCTGTAGCGTGGGGAGAGACAGCTGATTCACCAGGTCGGCCACAATAAAATTCCCCTCGGCACCAGAGTCGATGAAAGCGCGGATTTGGAGCTCCCCACCAGGTTATTTCAGAGTCACTGGCAAGGTACATAGAGGAGCTGATCCTGTAGAGCCTAGGTGTAGCTCCTCGGTATAACCTAGGCACGGTCGTTTCCCGGAAGTTCCTGGCAATTGGCGAGGAAGTTCCCCTTGCCTCCGCAGTAGAGACAGAGGCCCAGCGAACGGCACCTCCTCCTTTCTTCGGGAGTCAGCGGAGATCTACCCAATTGCATTGGGTTCTCCGCTGCTGACAGAGGCCGGGAGAGCCTTAGGAGCTGGGGTTCTGGAGGCAGTGGACGATTGTGGTGATACCTTACGGTAGGAGCGGGTCTCCTTGTCCCGCTGCTGAAGGTGACGATCCACCCTGCCAGCGATGTCAATTAAGTCATTTAAGTCCTCCGGGAGGTCCCGGCCTGCTAACTCATCCTTAATGCGACTAGCAAGCCCCTCCAGGAAGATTCTCCTAAGGCAATCATCTCGCCAGCCAACTTCCATGGCCAGCGTGCAAAAGTCAATGGTGTAATCGGCCATCGAGCGTGTCCTTTTGCCTGAGATGCAAGAGCTCCGAGATAGTGGACCCTTGGGCTGGCCTACCTAGGGTGACAGGGTAGGCCAGGAGGCGGAGCTACAAGCAGGAGGTGTTCACCCGGGTACCAGGAACCCTCCTGGAGGAGCCCGTAGGGCACTGGGACCTCGGGACTTGGGACAGAGACTGAAAGTCCAGGGGTTGAGATAGGTTAGACTGGGACCAGAGCAAACAGGAAGGATAGGAAGTCCAAGGTACCCGGGAAGCCGAGGGCCGGCTGAAGGCAGGGCAGCGGGCAGCAGCGGAGTCTGTAGCAAACCGGAAGCTGAAGCAGGCTGTAGGCTGAAGCGGAGTCGGTAGCAAACCGGAGGCTGTAGCAGGCTGTAGGCTGAAGCGGAGTCGGTAGCAAACCGAAGGCTGTAGCAGGCTGTAGGCTGAAGCAGAAGCAGGCCGGGGTCGGAGGCTGGCTGCAGGCTGAAGCGGGGTCAGAGGCAAACCGGAGTCAGAGGCAGGCAGAAGCGGAGTCAGAGGCAAACCGGGGTCAGAGGCAGGCAGCAGGCAGAAGCGGAGTCAGAGGCAAACCGGGGTCAGAGGCAGGCAGCAGGCTGAAGCGGAGTCGGAAGCAGACCGGAGTCAGAAGCAGGAAACGTGGAGATCACCAGGAACGCAACTAAGAACAACTATGGAGTTGTGAACCTCGTTGCAAGTCGATGAGAGAGAGTTTGGACGCCGGTTATATCGGGGCTCGGGCGTGACGTCAGCAGCATGGGCGGGGCCAGGCTTCCGGGAGTTGAGCGCTCAAGACGGGCGTCCTCGCGCGCGAGACTGAGAAGAATCAGGCACGTAATGGCGGCCGCCACGTAGAGTGAGAGAAGCCCCGGGGTCCAGAGCGGGTGGAATGCGATGATTCCTGAAACAGAGGTAGGCGGGTTTGAGCCCTAAGCAGAGGGAAGCGGTAGAGACCGCAACATATACAATTATTAGAAATGTAGATAGTTAGGTGGCTGGTGGATGTAAGGACTGCCTGGTAACCTGCCTGCCTGGTGCGAAGGTGGCAGACCTCATGCATCACCTAGATAGGATTATAGACAGTGCTGGGGAAGAGCTGGCTGTCATGGTACATGTGTGCACCAACAATGTAGGAAAATGTTGGAGAGACATTCTGGAAGCCAAATTTAGGATTTTAGGCAGAAAGCTGAAATCTGGAACCTCCAGGGTGGCATTCTCTGAAATGTTTCCTGTTCCACATGCAAGTCTCCAGAGGCAGGCAGAGCTTCGGAGTCTCAATGCATAAATATGATGATGGTGCAGGGAAGAGGGATTCAGTTTTGTAAGGAACTGGAGAACATTTTGGGGAAAGGGGAGACTTTTCCGAAAGGATGGGCTCCACCTTAACCAGAGTGGAACCAGGTTGCTTGTGCTAACTTTTAAAAAGGAGATAGATCATCTTTTAAACTAGAACATGGGGGAAATGTGACAGTAATTAAACAGTGCATGGTACGGAGGAATGTATCTTTGAAGAATGCTAATGAAACAGGAGAATTAAGGCATACCATCAGAGAGGTTCCAATAAAACCAAATGAGGTCCATGTGCCCATAAGTAAAGAATCACCTCAGCTAAAGAATTTCAAATGATTCCTATCATCTGAAAAGCAGGTTGTTAATACAACAAAGAATGCACTTTGAAATGTGTGTATGCCAATGCCTGAAGTCTAAGAAGTAAGATGGGAAAGTTACAGTATATAGCAGTGAATGATGAGAAAGATATAACTGGCATCTAAGAGACCTGGTGGAAGGAGGATAACCAATGGGACAGTGCTATATTAGGGTACAAATTATATCACAATGATAGGGAGGATCAACTTGGTGGGGATGTGGCACTTTATGTTTGAGAGGGTATAGAGTCCAACAGGATAAAGATTATACAAGAGAATAAATGTTCAGTAGAATCCCATGTGTGTTGGGTAAGAGTATAGTGATAGGAGTATACTAACATCCACCTGGCCAAAATGGTCATACAGATGATGAAATGCTAACAGAAATTAGGGAAGCTAACCAATTTGACAGTACAGTAATAATGGGAGATTTCAGTTACCCCAGTATTGACTGGATAAATATAATGTCAGGATATGCTAGAGACATAAAGTTCCTGGATGGAATAAACGATTGCTTCATGGAGCAATTGGTTCAGGAACCAACGAGAGAAGGAGCTATTATAAGAACAAAAGAAATTGCCATGCTGGGTCAGACCAAGGGTTCATCAAGCCCAGCATCCTGTTTCCAACAGAGGCCAAACCAGGCCACAAGAACCTGGCAAGTACCCAAACACCAAGAAGATCCCATGCTACTGATGCGATTAAAAGCAGTAGCTATTCCCTAAGTCAACTTGATTAATAGCAGTTAATGGACTTCTCCTCCAAGAACTGCACTAACCACATCCTTTGGCAACAAATTCCAGAGCTTAATTGTGCGTTGAGTGAAAAAGAATTTTCTCCGATTAGTCTTAAATGTGCTACTTCCTAACTTCATGGAATGCCCCCTAGTTCTTCTATTATCCGAAAGTGTAAATAACTGATTCACATCTACTCATTCAAGTCCTCTCATGATCTTAAAGACCTCTATCATATCCCCCCTCAGCCGTCTCTTCTCCAAACTGAACAGCTCTAACCTCTTCGGCCTTTCCTCATAGGAAAGCTGTTCCATCCCCTTTATCATTTTGATTGCCCTTCCCTGTATCTTCTCCATCACAACTATATCTTTTTTGAGATGCGGTGACCAGAATTGTACACAGTATTCAAGGTGCGGTCTCACCATGGAGCGATACAGAGGCATTATGACATTTTCTGTTTTATTAACCATTCCCTTCCTAATAATTCCTAGGGATGTGAATCATTTTAGGACGATTAAAATTATCGTCCGATAATTTTAATATCGTCTTAAACCGTTATGGAACACAATACAATACAGATTCTAACGATTTATCGTTATAAATCGTTAGAATCGTGAGCCGGCACACTAAAACCCCCTAAAACCCACCCCCGACCCTTTAAATTAAATCCCCCACCCTCCCGAACCCCCCCCCAAATAACTTAAATAACCTGCGGGTCCAGCGGCGGTCCGGAACGGCAGCGGTCCGGAACGGGCTCCTGCTCCTGAATCTTGTCGTCTTCAGCCGGCGCCATTTTCCAAAATGGCGCCGAAAAATGGCGGCGGCCATAGACGAAAAAGATTGGACGGCAGGAGGTCCTTCCGGACCCCCGCTGGACTTTTGGCAAGTCTCGTGGGGGTCAGGAGGCCCCCCACAAGCTGGCCAAAAGTTCCTGGAGGTCCAGCGGGGGTCAGGGAGCGATTTCCCGCCGCGAATCGTTTTCGTACGGAAAATGGCGCCGGCAGGAGATCGACTGCAGGAGGTCGTTCAGCGAGGGTTCCGGCACGCGATTCCCTGGCCTGGGAGCAGTTTCGGAAGCCTCGGCCATGCCCTTGAAATGACCCCGGGCTGGAACCACGCCCATGGCCCTGCCCCTGGAACGCCCCCAGATGATGCGACGGCCGTGGCATGCCCCCGACACGCCCCCCAGGAAAGCCCCGGGACATGCAACATAGGCTCTTTGTGCGCAGGGGGTGGAAGGGGCAGCTTTTCGGGGGTTACGTGTGTATCTTACGTGCATACCCCTTTGAAAATCTGCCCCTATATTTTCAAAACGGAAACTTTGGTAAAAATGAGGAAAATAGAAAAAAACTGAAAGGTGCAACTGCAAAGGTTCAAAATATACAAAAGTCATATACAATGTTTAAAAATACAATCTTAGAAGTGCAGTCCATATGCATTCCATGCATTAAGAAAGGTGGAAGGAAGGCAAAATAATTACCAGCATAGTTGAAAGGTGAGGTGAAAGAGGCTATTTTAGCCAAAATAAAATCCCTCAAAAATTTATTTATTTTTATTTATTTATTTAAAATCTTTTCTATACCGTCGCTAAGTTATATACCATCGCAACGGTTTACATGTAGGCACATATTTAATGTAAGTAAAAGTGTACTATAGTACATTCTAACAGGTGCCGTCAAAGGTTCGGTTACAATATATCATTAGACAAAATAATTTTTAGAGAAGTGGGTCATGACCGAGTGTACTGAAAGTAATTTTACGGGTAAATTTATTATACATAGTGTTATCAATATGCTAGTTGTGATGTAGGGTTCATAGACTACTCTACTGTATTGTCATAAGTACTGTGTGTCGGTGTTTATCTGCTTATTCCTGAATAATTTCTATTCTCCCGTCTCCTTGTAAAATGCCTGTTTAAAAAGCCATGTTTTTAAACTTTTCTTAAATGCCTTGAGATCACTTTGTAATCTGATCTCTGGAGGCATTGTGTTCCAAATTGTGGGTCCTGCTAATGATAAGGCCCTTTCCCTCACTTGGGTTAGTCTTGCTGTTTTAACTGAAGGGATGGTTAGGAGTGCTTTATTTGCTGATCGAAGATTTCTGTGTGGGACGTGTACCTGTAATGCTGTGTTTAGCCAGTCTGATTTCTCATCATGAATTAGTTTATGGATGGTACATAGGGTTTTGTATTTAATTCTGTGTTCAATCGGTAACCAATGTAGTTCCGCTAGGGTTTCGGTTATGTGGTCCCTCCTCCTTTTTCCGGTTAGTATTCTAGCTGCTGTGTTCTGAAGTATTTGAAGTGGTCTTAACGTAGTATTTGGTAGTCCTAGCAGCAGGGCATTACAGTAATCAGTGCTGGAGAAAATTAGTGCCTGTAGAATTGTTCAGAAATCATTTTGAGTTAGTAGTGGTTTTAGTTTTCTGAGTACCATGAGTTTTGCGTATCCTTCCTTTACTTTTAGTGATATGTGCTGTTTTAGATTGATTTCAGGGTCCATTATTATTCCAAGGTTACGTACTTTTCCAGCTAGTTCAATTTTCTGGTTGTCTTTGAGGATTATTGAGGTTTGGCTGATTTCAGTATTTTTCCGTTCTAGGTGTAGAAATTCTGTTTTATCAATATTAATAACAAGTTCCATTTGTGTCAGTAGTTGTTTTGTAATGCTTAGGTACATGTTAGCTAGATTTAATGTTTTCTCTATTGTGTCATCTATAGGTAGAATTAGTTGGATATCGTCAGCATAAATGTAATGTATAATTCCTAGTCCTGCCAGTAAGTGGCATAATGGCAGCATGTATATGTTAAAAAGGGTCGCAGACAGGGCTGATCCCTGCGGAACCCCTGTTTTGAGGTTGATTTTTTCTGATAATGTGTTATTGATCTGAACTTGGAAAAACCTGTTTTTTAGATATGAGCTGAACCAGTTTAATGTTTTACCTTGTAGTCCGATTTCTTCTAGTCTATTTAGTAGTATTTTGTGGTTAACTGTGTCGAAGGCTGCCGATAGGTCGAGCATTATTAGAATATAGCGTTTACCGCTATCAAAACCTCTTAGAATGTTATCTGTTAGAGAGAGGAGCAATGTCTCCGTGCTGTAGTGTTTTCGAAATCCGTGTTGCGATGGATACAGTATGTTATTGTCATCTAGGTGTTCAGCTAGCTGTTTCTGTACTGTTTTCTCAATTAGTTTAGCTAATAAGGGAAGATTCGATACTGGCCTATAGTTGTTCAGGATAAGGGGATCACTGTTTTTTTTCTTAATGATTGGTTTTATCATTGCTCCTTTCAGTATATCTGGCATTGTTCCTTCTTCAAGGGATAGGTTTATGATTTTAGTCAATGTATGGGTGACTGATTTCTTAAGTTCAATAGTAGGTATTGCGTCAATTTTGTGTGGGGCTGGATTTACATTTTTTAGCATTTGTTCCACTTCCATTTCAGATATCTCAGTGAATGATGTCCATTGGTTGACATCTCTTTTTTGCATTTTGATTTCTTGGTGGGCAGCATTTGGAAGTTTGTCTCTTAATTTAGTAATTTTGACACTGAAAAATTTGGCAATCTCATTACATTTTGCTTCTGGTAGGTTTTGTGGTGATTCTTGCTTGTCACTGGTTAGGTTCGAAACTATTGAGAATAGTGTTCTTGGATTGTTCGCAAATTTTTCTATTTTACTGCTGAAATATTCTTTCTTAGCATTGAGTATTAAATGTTTGTAAAGAGCTAGCTGTTTTCTGTATTTGGTTAGGTTATCGGTAGTTTTGTGTTTCTTCCATCTTTTTTCCATTGATCTGAGAGTCCTTTTTGCATCTTTTACTTTTACATTGTGCCAGGGGTTTTTTTGTCTTGGTTCTTTTTCCTGTATTGATTTGATGTATACAGGAACTTCCGGTATATAAAAACCTAAAAATAAATAAATAAATAAATGGGGTTTATTTCGTCAGCTATTTTTTTGGTTGTTTCTAGGGATGTGAATCGTTTTCCATATCGTCTTAACGATAGAAATCGTGTGGCAGGGCAAGAAAATCGTCTTAGGCACGATTTTTTAGTTAAAAAATCGTTAAAAATCGTTTTTTCCGATTAGTGCGCACTAACTCGAGTTAGTGCGCACTAACGGGGAGTTAGTGCGCACTAACTGAAAATGATACAATTTGACACTTTTCAGGTCAGTTAAGGTCAGTTTAGGAATGAATATGTATTCCTATTGGCTGCCCTCTTATTTATTCATGTTACCAAGTTTCCTACTGACAGTATATGGGGGATGGGAAATGGAAACAGTTGGTAGCTTGACAAAACAAGTAATGTGATCAGTCAATGTGACTAGAACTTGTGCCCTAACCCTGATACCAGGGGTATTGTGATCTTCCTGCACACAGTGCCCTATCCCTATTAATACCAGGAGTGTTGTGATCTTCCTGCACACAGTGCCCTATCCCTAATACCAGAGGTGTTGTGATCTTCCTGCACACAGTGCCCTATTCCTGATACTGGGGGTGTTGTGATCTTCCTGCACACAGTGCCCTATTCCTGATACCGGGGGTGTTGTGATCTTCTTGCACACATCCCGGTATCAGGGATAGGGCACTGCATGCAGGAAGATCACAACACTCCTGGTATTAATAGGGATAGGGCACTGCATGCAGGAAGATCACAACACTCCTGGTATTAATAGGGATAGGGCACTGCATGCAGGAAGATCACAACACCCCTGGTATCAGGGATAGGGCACTGTGTGCAGGAAGATCACAATACCCCGGAGGAGTGAGGGTCAGGCAGCCCCCCCCTGTCTGTGAAGCCAGCCTCTCACTAGTAATGCAGGGAGGGAGCTGTCTCAGACTTCACCATCCCCCCCCCCCCCCCCTCACCCACACACCATTCACTAGCTGGGACATGGGGGAAGTCAGGAGTGAGGGTCAGGCAGCTCCCCCCTGTCTGTGAAGCCAGCCTCTCACTAGTAATGCAGGGAGGGAGCTGTCTCAGACTTCACCATCCTCTCCCCCCCCCCCTCACCCACACACCATTCACTAGCTGGGACATGGGGGAAGTCAGGAGTGAGGGTCAGGCAGCTCCCCCCTGTCTGTGAAGCCAGCCTCTCACTAGTAATGCAGGGAGGGAGCTGTCTCAGACTTCACCATCCTCCCCCCCCCCCTCACCCACACACCATTCACTAGCTGGGACATGGGGGAAGTCAGGAGTGAGGGTCAGGCAGCTCCCCCCTGTCTGTGAAGCCAGCCTCTCACTAGTAATGCAGGGAGGGAGCTGTCTCAGACTTCACCATCCCCCCCCCCTCACCCACACACCATTCACTAGCTGGGACATGGGGGTAGTCAGGAGTGAGGGTCAGGCAGCTCCCCCCTGTCTGTGAAGCCAGCCTCTCACTAGTAATGCAGGGAGGGAGCTGTCTCAGACTTCACCATCCTCACCCCCCCCCCCCCCCTCACCCACACACCATTCACTAGCTGGGACATGGGGGAAGTCAGGAGTGAGGGTCAGGCAGCTCCCCCCTGTCTGTGAAGCCAGCCTCTCACTAGTAATGCAGGGAGGGAGCTGTCTCAGACTGGTATCAGGGTTAGGGCACTGTGTGCAGGAAGATCACAACACTCCTGGTATTAATAGGGATAGGGCACTGTAAGAGATGACTGTAGTAGATTGAATAAAGATCTGATGTTTCTGCTCTCCTCACACCAAACAAAAACAACACACAAGCAGAGAAGCCCTTCTTACAAAGCTGAGCTAGTGAGTTAAGTAGGAGGAAAAGTAAACATACTTGTGCCAGTGTGGCTACTTAAAAATACACTTACCAACAATCAATTACATATATTTGAACTGTGTACAGTTCCAGCCAGGACCACCTTTCTAAAATGCACAGTGATTGGCAAATTCAACATGCACTAGCATTTCAGGTGCCTGCTAACAAAAATAATAAACAAACAAGTTCTAGTCACGTGAGTGCTGATCATTACATTACTTTTTTGTCAAGCTTCCAACTGTTTCCATTTCACATCCCCCCAACCATTACCTCAGTATTAGCCTTGGTAACATCAATAGATAAGAGCACAGCCAGCCAATAGGAATACATACATACATATTCATTCCTAAGTGACCTTTACTGACCTGGGAAGTGTGAACACTTTGTTTCATTTTCTGTTGGTGTTCGTTAGTTTCCAGTTCCATTTCCCATCCCCCCAACCATCACCTCAGTGGTAACCTTGGTAACATCAATAGATAAGAGGGCAGCCAGCCAATAGGAACACATATTCATTCCTAACTGACCTTCAGTGACCTGGAAAGTGTTTATTTGTATCATTTTCAGTTAGTGCGCACTAAATCGAGTTAGTGCGCACTAACACGATTTAACGATTTTTAACGATAAATCGTTAGAATTTCTATTGTATCGTGTTCTATAACGATTTAAGATGATATAAACATTATCGGACGATAATTTTAATCGTTGAAAAACGATTCACATCCCTAGTTGTTTCTAACCATGTTTCTTGGCAGAACTACAGTTGTTGTAGTCAATATCAGTTAGTTTTTCTTCTAGTTTGTCATTTAGTTTTTCGGTATTAAAAGGTGGTCTGTATTTAAATTCTATAGGTTTATGATTTTGTTTGATTTGAGGTTTAAGGAATTTTACATCGGAATGAATAAGGAAGTGGTCAGACCATGGAATTTGTGTGTATTCAGTTTTACAGTGTTCTAAACAGCTGTGGTTAATAAAGGTGAGATCCAGTGAATGTCCAGCTTTATGTGTTGGTTTGTTGGTTATTAGTGAGAAGCCTAATGCTGTCATAGGGGTGGATTTTCAGAGCCCTGCTCACGTAAATCCGCCCAAAACCGGGCGGATTTACGCGAGCAGGGCCCTGCGCGCCGGGAAGCCTATTTTACATAGGCCTCCCGGCACGCGCAGAGCCCCGGGACTCGCGTAAGTCCCGGGGTTCTCCGAGGGGGGGGTGTCGGGGGCGTGTCGGGGGCGGGCCCGGTCGTCGCGGCGTTTCGGGGGCGTGTCGGCAGCGTTTTGGGGGCGTGGCTACGGCCCGGGGCGGTCCGGGGGCGTGGCTGCGCCCTCCGTACCCGCCCCCAGGTCGCAGCCCGGCGCGCAGGAGGCCCGCTGGCGCGTGGGGATTTACGCCTCCCAGAGGGAGGGGATTTACGCCTCCCGGAGGGAGGCGTAAATCCCCCGACAGGGCCGGGCGGGTGGGTTAGGTAGGGGAAGGGAGGGGAAGGTGAGGGGAGGGCAAAGGAAAGTTCCCTCCGAGGCCGCTCCGATTTCGGAGCAGCCTTGGAGGGAACGGGGGTAGGCTGCGCGGCTTGGCGCGCGCCGGCTATACAAAATCCATAGCCTTGCGCGCGCCGATCCAGGATTTTAGCAGATACGCGCGGCTCCGCGCGTATCTACTAAAATCCAGCGTACTTTTGTTTGCGCCTGGAGCGCAAACAAAAGTAGGCTATTCGCGCACCTTTTAAAATCCGCCCCATAGTGTCTAATAGTGTTTGGCATGCATTTGTTAAAGGGTGGGCATCCATGTGAAGATTAAAATCTCCTAGCACTATGGTTGGTTTAGAGATGTTTAAGTGCGTGGTAAGAAACTCAATTAGCGGTGATATATTTAATTCTAGGAGGCTTGGTGGGCAGTAGATAAGGCATATTTGTAAATTGTTGGTATCAAAAATGGCAATTTCATGATTTTGGGGGGTGTTATTTGGATAGGTTTGCATTTAAAGGTTTTTTCAATAATTAGTAGGAGACCTCCTCTGCGTTTATTTATTCTGGGGACTGAAAATACTTCATAATTTTTGTGTACTATATGATTTTTTAGAACTACGTCTGTTTTTTTTAACCATGATTCCGTTATTGCAACAAAGTTTGGTTTATTGTCATACAGTAAATCCGTAATGATTGGGAATTTCTTTGCAACTGAATGTGCATTTACTAAGATGAATGTTAGCATGATCAGTTTGTTTATTGCAGAAGTTTTGGAAATAGAAATAGGGTTCTTTTTTACCTGTATCAAATTATTGCGTGAGGATGTTATTGTCTTTTATGTTCTCTCTCTAGTATTGTTCTTTAAGTAATTATTCTCATATTTACCTTTGTTTATGCAGATGGCAATTGTATATTCATCTGGTAGTTCATTTTCCTTGTCCATGTTGAAAGTTGGTAGATGTGTAATGTTGTTGTAATCGGTTCCAAGGTTTCTCAGGGGTGTACGAAGGGGCGTACAAAGGGGCATGCCCCTTTGGTGCGCTCCTTCGGTGCGCGGCGCCAGGGCGCGGCGCCTCTGCTTCCCTCCTCAATTTTAAATCCCCCCTCCTGGCGTTCAGTGATGTCAGCCAAGGGGGAGGAGCGAGGAAGCACTTCCGGGGACCTCGGGCAGCGTCTGTGTTGCAGAAAAACAGCAGGAGAAAGATAGACAGAGCAGCAGGAAACAAGAAAACAGCAGAGAGAGAGAGGACAGGTTAAACAGGTTAGACAAGCAGGGAATCAGGGAGAGAGGGGGGTAGAAAATACTCAGGAGCCTTTGGTGGGTTTCAGGCAGGTCGGCAGCTGGTCAGAGCACCGATCACACGATCGCCTCCGCTTTCCTCCCCGATTTTAAATCCCCCTTCCTGGCGTTCAGTGACATCAGCCAAGGGGGAGGAGCGAGGCAGCACTTCCGGGGACCTCGGGCAGCGTCTCTGTGGCTGAAAAACAGCAGGAGAAAGATAGATAGAGCAGCAGGAAACAAGAAAGCAGCAGAGAGAGAGAGGACAGGTTAAACAGGTTAGACAAGCAGGGAATCAGGGAGAGGGGGGGGGGGGGTAGAAAATACTCAGGAGCCTTTGGTGGGTTTCAGGCAGGTCGGCAGCTGGTCAGAGCACCGATCCATCTGAACAAAATAGAAAAAAGCATAAGCATTGTCAAGTTAAGTGTAAAATATTGATAAGGCAGTTTAAGAGAGAATTTGAACTGAAGTTGGCTGTAGAGGCATAAACGCATAATAAAAACTTTTTAAAATATATCCAAAGCAAGAAACCTGTGAGGGAGTCAGTTGGACCATTAGATGACAGAGGGGATAAAGGAGCTCTTAGGGAAGATAAGGCCATTGCAGAAAGACAAAATGAATTATTTGCTTCAGTGTTTACTAATGAGGATGTTGGGGAAATATCGATTCTGGACATGATTATCAGGGATAATGAGTCAGATGAACTGAACCAAATCACTGTGAATCTGGAAGATGAAGTAGGCCGGATTGACAAACTAAGAAGTAGCAAATCACCTGGACTGGATGGTATGCATCCTAGGGTTCTGAAGGAACTCAAAAATGAAATTTCTGATCTATTAGTTAAAATTTGTAACCTATTATTAAAATCATCCATTGTACCTGAAGACTGGAGGGGGGCCAATGTAACCCCAATATTAAAAAAGAGCTCCAGGGGCAATCTGGGTAACTATAGACCAGTGAGCCTGACTTCAGTGCCGGGAAAAATAGTGGAAACTATTATAAAGCAGAAAATCTGCTAAATAGCAGGACCAAATTTAAAAAGAGCTTAAAAACCTCTCTCTTTAAGGGGCAGATTTTAAAAGGCTAACATGCGACACGCGTAAAGTTCCAGCGACGCGTCTAAGTCCCGAGGCTTGCAAAAAGGGGCGGGGCATGGGCAGGGCGGAATGGTCCCGGGGCGGGGGCATAACCAGAGGCCTCCGCACGGCCTCCTCATGTGCCGGCAGTCGGCCAGCAGGTGTAACTTGTGAGATAAAGGTATGGGGGGGTTTGGGTTGGAGGGCGGGACAGTGGAAGGGAGGGGAAGGTGGGGGGATGAAGGAAAGTTCCCTCCGAGGCCGGTCCGATTTCAGAGCGGCCTCGGAGGGAACAGGGAAAGCCAGCTGGTCTCCCCAAGGGCTCGGCGCGTGCAAGGTGCACTAGTGTGCACTACCCTTGTGCGTGCCAACACCTGATTTTATATCATGCGTGCAGCTGCATGCGCATGTTATAAAATCGGGCTTACATTTGTGCGCACCGGGTACTGCTCACAAATGTACGCCGCACGCGTACCTTTTAAAATCTGCCCCCATGTGCGCTTTTAACATCCATGAGGCCAATTAATCTCGCCTTTCCTATATTGCTTTTTTGAATTGTGTCCTCATGCCTTCCCTTTT
Source organism: Rhinatrema bivittatum (assembly GCF_901001135.1). Lineage (NCBI taxonomy): Eukaryota > Metazoa > Chordata > Amphibia > Gymnophiona > Rhinatrematidae > Rhinatrema > Rhinatrema bivittatum. The sequence continues at coordinate 61,954,682 of NC_042631.1, forward strand.
TCTAGAGCTTTTAATTTGTTGCTCATTTTATTTAAGAATATATTGTCTTTATTTTTTAAGTTTCTCAAAGTCTTTTACCTTGTATTAAATTTAACTTTGTAATTTTATGTATGTTATATTGTAAACTGTTTTGAGTACATATAGTATAAAAAATGATATATAAAATATTTTAAATAAATAAATAAAATAAATAAATCACAGAGCATATAGAAAGTCATGGTTTAATGGAACACAATCAGCATGGATTTACCCAAGCGAAGTTTGCCTAACAAATCTGCTTCATTTTTTTGAAGGGGTTAATAAACATGTAGATAAAGGTGAACCAGTAGATGTAGTGTATTTGAATTTTCAGAAGGTATTTGACAAAGTCCCTCATGAGAGGCATCTAAGAAAACTAAAAAGTCATGGGATAGGAGGCGATGTCCTTTCGTGGATTAGAAACTGGTTTTAAAACAGGAAACAGAGAGTAGGTGTTACGCTCAGGCTTGTGGACCCTTGGCCGACGAGAGGATGGTATACCTTTCGGAGGGTCCGTAGGCTCTCTTGTCGGGTGGTGAGGCAGAACAGGAGGCAGGACCAGCTGACCCTTGGCACTGGAGACTGAGGCGAACACGGAGGCGATGAAGAGACGAGATGAGGCGCTGTGTCTTCAGCACTGGTGGTCTGCGGTCCCCCCGGGAGGAGCCCGTAGGGACCCGACCGCTGGGACTTAGGTGGACCTAGGGAGATCAGGGTAACGGTGCAAAGGCCAACTGGAGCTTCGCCCTGGAAGCCCGCGGTCCCCCCAGGAGGAGCCCTTGGAGACGGAGTCTTGAAGTAGTCCCCCAGGAGGAGCCCTTGGAGACGGAGTCTTGAAAGAGTCCTAGGTCGAGTGCCAGAGGGTTGTCGCTCACCAGTCCGAAGTCGTGTACCAGAGAATCACCGCTTGCCAATCCGAAGTCAGGAACCAGGAACACCAAGACAGAGCAGGAACGGGATCCAATGCTTGAAGACTCACCGAAGCAAGCAGACTAATCAGCGCTAGGGGACGTTGCCAAGTCGAGGAATGAGCAGAGGAAGTCTCCCTTTATACTTCCTCTGCTCCAGCTCATAGGGAACAGCTGAGCCTGGTTAAAGGGATCATGTCCCTTTAAGGCTAATGAGGAGGCGCAGCCTCGAGCCTAAAGATGGCGGCGGCCATCTTTGATTTTGTCCCGTGGAGGAGAGACGCCGCTGGACGCCGTGAGGGGGGAGCAGGACGGCTCCCCCTGCAGCAGGCAGCTCAGGAGGCGTGCGGGGATGACGGCCAGGATCGGAGCCCTCCCCCGGGGCTCCCGCGGCACAGGAATGCCACGGCTAAGGTAGGGGGCCGCGGTCGTGGGGTGCCACAACCGCGGAACACAACAGTACCCTCTTTAGTGCGTCTCCCCAGAGGCCTGGGTTTAGCTGGATGGCCCTTGTGGAACTGCTCCAGCAAATTCCGGTCCAGGATATTAGCCAGTGGTTCCCAGGAGTTCTCCTCTGGACCGAAGCCTTCCCACGCTATCAGGTACTCCCATTTCTTCCTGTGTTTCCTTACATCTAGAACCTCTCGGACTTGATAGGTGAGGTCATCTTCAGAGGCCACAGGTTGCGGGGTTGGAGGCGTGCTGGAAGGCCAAGACAAAACCAGAGGCTTCAGTAGGGAGACGTGGAACGTGTTGTGAATCTTGAGGGATGGAGGGAGACGAAGTTGATACGAGACAGCACCCACTTGCCGGATGATGGGAAACGGTCCAATGAACCGCGGGGCCAGTCGTGATGAGGGCAGTTTCAACCGGATGAACTGCGTGCGCAACCAAACCTTTTGGCCCGGCTTGAGAGGCGGGTACGGCCTTCTGTGCTGGTCTGCGTATCTCTTAGCTGCCTGAACAGCCCTGATCAGGGCGCGTTGCGTAGAAATCCACAGGCGATGCAACTCGTCGGCAGAGAGTTGAGCTGTCGGAGATGCAACCGTGATGGGAACAGGCAGTGGCGGGCGTGGCTGCTTCCCATACACTATCTGAAATGGGGAGGACCCCGTAGCGGCTGAGATATGGGAATTCAGTGCAAATTCGGCCCAGGGCAGCAGGCTGGCCCAGTCGTCCTGTTTTTCATTAACATACAGACGGACAAATTGCTTTAGGGTCTGGTTCGTCCTCTCTGCGAGACCGTTGGATTGTGGATGATAAGCGGACGTGTAATCTAGGGTGATGTCAAACTTCTGGCAGAGGGCCTTCCAGAATTTAGCAGTAAACTGAGGCCCTCGATCGGACAGGATGCCTTTAGGTAGACCATGAAGCCGGAAGATATGCTGGACGAATAGCTGAGCCAGCTGTGGTGCGGACGGCAACCCTGGTAAAGGCACGAAATGTGCCATCTTGCAACCACCCATATTACTGTGTTGCCATTGGAGGGTGGCAGATCCAACACAAAGTCCGTAGGCACATGAGTCCACGGTTCCACAGGGGCAGGTAACGGTTGGAGTAACCCAGGGGTTGGAGTAACCCAGGGGTTGAACCGGAGATCTTCTTGTGGTGAGTGCAGGTCTGGCAGGACTCCACTTATGCCCGGACATCCTTATTCACCTTGGGCCACCAGTAGTACCGGCGCAGGTGCTGTAACGTGCGGGATTGCCCTGGGTGGCCGGAACATCGAGAATCGTGGGCCCACTCCAGCACTTGTCTCCGCAAGTGCGGTGGAACTAGGGTTTTTCCAGGCGGGATGGTAGTGGTAGCTGCCAGGTGGATCCGAGATGGCTCAATGATGTACTGTGGTTCCTCAGAACCCTCCGTGGAATCAAATACCCGTGATAAGGTGTTAGCCTTAGTATTCTTTTCTGCCGGTCTGTATCGCAGAATGAAGTTAAAACGGGTGAAGAACAGGGCCCACCAAGCTTGTCAGTGATTGAGCCATTGTGCCCGGTGTAAATACTCTAAGTTTTTGTGGTCTGTGAAGACTGTGAACTGGTGCTGTGCCCCCTCCAGTCATGGGCGCCACTCTTCTAAGGCCACTTTGATGGCCAAGAGCTCCTTGTCGCCAATGGCGTAGTTCCGCTCCGCTGGCGTGAACTGGCAGGAGAGGAAGGCACATGGACGTAGCTTGTGGCCCTCAGAGGCCTGACTCAGGACGGCCCTTACTCCTTCTGAAGATGCACCCACTTCGACAAAGAACGGGCGTTGCGGATCGGGATGTCGAAGGCAGGGTTGCAGCATGAACGCCTCCTTGAGGCGACGGAAGGCGGCCTCCGCTGCTGGAGGCCACTTTTTGGGGTCCGCTCCTTACGTGTCAGGGCTGTCATCGGTGCCACAATGGATGCATAGTGGGGAATAAAAGACCGGTAATAGTTTGCAAAACCCAGGAACCTTTGGAGTGCTTTGAGCCCGGACGGCTGTGGCCATTCCCGAATGGCACTTAGCTTCTGCGAATCCATACGGAATCCCTGACTGGAGACTATGTATCCCAGGAAGGGGAGAGACTCCTGCTCAAACAGGCACTTTTCAAGCTTCGCATACAGCTTATGTTCCCTGAGACATTGCAAGACTTGGACGACGTGCCGGCGGTGGGCGGTCAAGGAATCGGAGAAAATCAGGATGTTGTCCAAATATATTACCACACATTGGTACAGAAGGTCGCGGAATATTTCATTCATGGTATTCTGGAAAACTGCGGGGACATTGCAAAGCCCGAATGGCATCACCAAATACTCATAGTGGCCGTCCCAGGTATTGAAGGCGGTCTTCCTTAATTCGAATGAGGTTGTAAGCTCCTCGAAGATCCAGTTTGGAAAAGATTCTTGCCCCTTGCAGGCGGTCAAAGAGTTCAGAGATAAGAGGCAATGGGTAGCGACCTTTACCGTTATAGCATTCAGGCCCCGGTAGTCTATGCAGAGATGCAGTGCTCCATCCTTCTTCCCGACGAAGAAGAATCCAGCCCCTGCGGGGACTTTGACTTCCAGATGAAGCCCCTCTCCAGGTTTTCCTGGATTTATTCATTCATGGCCTGTGTTTCCGCAGGCGAGAGGGCATAAGTGCGCCCACGAGGAGGCTCAGTGCCAGGAAGTAGATTGATGGCGCAGTCAAAGGATCGATGAGGAGGCAGAATCTCGGCCTTTTGCTTCAAAAACACATCCGCATATGAAGCATAAGGCTCTGGCAATCCTGGAAGCCTGGTGGAGGCCACAGAGTAGGAGACTGGGATTACAGGTTGGAGGCATCTACCATGACAGCTCGGGCCCCAATGGATCAGCTGTAAACTCTTCCACTCGAACTGGGGACCGTGTTCTTGGAGCCACGGGAGGCCCAAGACTACTGGGTGCATCGTGTGCTCCAGGACGTGGAATGACATCTCTTCCCGATGAAGGAGCCCTACCCTTAACTGGATAGGAACTATGATGTGGGTCATGCGACCTGGGAGGGGTCTCCCTTGGATGGAGGAGATGACCAGAGGAGCAGGGATGTGAGCCAGTGGAATTTTTAGGTGCTCCACCAATTTCTGCATTATGAAATTGCCGCCAGCGCCTGAGTCGACCAGGACTAACGTATGAAACTCACCCGCGGGTGATGTTAGCACCACTGGAACAGTTAGTGGAGGTATAGACGAAGTTGAGCCTAGTACGAGGCCTCCTCCTGGTCCTAGGCACGGGAGTTTTCCGAATGCACAGGGCAAGTGGCTATCCGGTGGCCCGCTGCACCACAATAAAAACAGAGGTCCTTCCTTATTTGCCGATGATGTTTGCGGGAGGACAGCTTCCCCCATCCCACATCCATGGGTTCGTTGGGTAGCGACCGGGGGGTTTCTGACCTACCCTTGGGTGAGGGCAAATGTCGCGGATGGCTGGACGGAGTTGCGGCTTTAGATGCTGTCTGGGCCTCATGGCGGTGCTCCTGGTGGCGTCGATCTATGCGACCGGCCAAATCGATCAAGGCATTTAAGGAGCTCAGTATCTCACGTCCTGCGAGCTCGTCTTTAATTCGGGGGCTCAGTCCCTGATAGAAAATGGTGTGGAGGCAGTCAGAGTCCCAGCCGAGCTCCGAGGAGAGGGCCCGAAAGTCGATGGTGTATTCCGCCAATGTCCTGGAGCCTTGACGTAACTGTAGTAGTCTCGGCCCTGCGGAAACTTCTTGAGCCGGATCCCCGAAGTTTATTCGGAACAACTCCCAAAACTCTCTGAGGTTCCTTAGAACGGGATCGCCCCATTCCCATAGGGGAGATGCCCATTCTAGGGCCTACCCTTCCAGAAGAGCCAGGATAAAGGTTGTCTTGGTGGCGTCATCTGGGAAGAGAGCGGCCTGCAGGCAGAAGTGCATATTGCACTGGTTCATAAAACCCCTGCAGGCCCGAGGTTCCCCGGAGAACCGTGGTGGTGCCGGTATGCAAACTATCGGCCGACCCCCAGAAGCCATCGGTGGAGAAGGCAGCGTAGGGTTCATAGGAGCCAACGCGTCAAAACGCTGGTTCAGGCTCTGCACTGAGGAAACCAGGGTGTCCAGGGTTTTCTGCTGATCCAGCAGGCGCTGGGCCATTCCCGGAATGGCCTGGCGGGCGGATGTCTCTGCCAGGTCCATGGACTTGGCAATCTGTTATGCTCAGGCTTGTGGACCCTTGGCCGACAAGAGGATGGTATACCTTTCGGAGGGTCCGTAGGCTCTCTTGTCGGGTGGCGAGGCAGAACAGGAGGCGGGACCAGCTGACCCTTGGCACTGGAGACTGAGGCGAACACGGAGGCGATGAAGAGACGGGATGAGGCGCTGTGTCTTCACCACTGGTGGTCTGCGGTCCCCCCGGGAGTAGCCCGTAGGGACCCGACCGCTGGGACTTACGTGGACCTAGGGAGATCAGGGTAACGGTGCAAAGGCCAACTGGAGCTTCGCCCTGGAAGCCCGCGCTCCCCCCAGGAGGAGCCCGTAAGGACCTGGGCCGCTGGGACTTAGGTGGGCCCTTGGAGACGGAGTCTTGAAGGAGTCCTAGGTCGAGTGCCAGAGGGTCGTCGCTCACCAGTCCGAAGTCGTGTACCAGAGAATCACCGCTTTCCAATCCGAAGTCAGGAACCAAAGAATCACTGTAAGCCAATCCGAAGTCAGGAACCAGGAACACCAAGACAGAGCAGGAACGGGATCCAACGCTTGAAGACTCACAGAAGCAAGCAGACTAGACAGCGCTAGGGGACGTTGCCAAGTCGAGGAATGAGCAGAGGAAATCTCCCTTTATACTTCCTCTGCTCCAGCTCATAGGGAACAGCTGAGCCTGGTTAAAGGGATCATGTCCCTTTAAGGCTAATGAGGAGGCACAGCCTCGAGCCTAAAGATGGAGGCGGCCATCTTTGATTTAGTCCCGCGGAGGAAAGACGCCGCTGGATGCCGCGAGGGGGGAGCAGGACGGCTGCCCCTGCAGCAGGCAGCTCGGGAGGCTGTGCGGGGGTGACGGCCAGGATCGGAGCCCTCCCCGGGGCTCCCGCAGCACAGGAACGCCGCGGCTAAGGTAGGGGGCCGCAGTCGAGGGGTGCCATGATCGCGGAGCACAACAGTAGGATTAAGTAGTCAATTTTCTCAGTGGAAAAGGATAAACAATGGAGTGCCTCAGAGATCTGTACTTTGACCACTGTTTTTCAATATATTTATACAAGATCTGGAAAGGAATACGATGAGTGAGGTAATCAAATTTGCAGATGTTACAAAATTATTCAGAGTGGTTAAATCACAAGCAGATTGTGGCAAATTGCAGAAGGACCTTGCAAGACTGGAAGATTGGGCATTCAAATGGCTGATGAAATTTACTGTGGATAACTTCAAGGTATAGGCCCACAAAACAAGAAGGGAGGTGATATATGAAAGCCGCAATGGTGTCAACAAACAAGATAGGTGCCGAATGTCCTTTAAAAGCATTTATTGTAGTGGAGATGCGCAAAATGCCAGCACCAGTCAATGCATTTCGTTATAACAATCTTCAAATACGTAATCTCCATTGTTTAGAGTGGAGACTACGTATTTGAAGATTGTTATAACGAAATATATTGACTGGAGCTGGTTCACCTTTAATATAGAACAATATATATTGGTTTAGATCTTGAACAAGTCAGTCCCTGAGGCAGCCACTTAAGAAACTCAGCCTGAGTCGGGCATTTTGTGCGTCTCCACTACATAAATGCTTTTAAAGGAAATTCGGCATCTATCTTGTTTGTTAAATTCAAGGTGTTGCACATAGGGAAAAATAACCCATTCTATAGTTACACAATGTTAGATTCCATGGGGCGGATTTAAGAGCCCTGCTCGCGTAAATCCGCCCGGATTTATGCGAGCAGGGCCTTGCGCGCCGGCGCGCCTATTTTCCATAGGCCTGCTGGTGTGCGCAGAGCCCCGTGACTCACGTAAGTCCCGGGGTTTTTCGAGGGGGGCGTGCTGGGGGCGTGTCGGGGGCGGGGCCGATCGGCGTGGCATTTTGGGAGCGGGACGCGGCGTTTCGGGGGCGGGCCCGGGGGCGTGGTTTCGGCCCGGGGCGGTCCGGGGGCGTGGCTGCGCCCTCCGGAACCGCCCCCAGGTCGCGTCTCGGTGCGCTAGCGGCCCGCTGGCGCGCGGGGATTTACGTCTCCCTCCGGGAGGCGTAAATCCCCCGACAAAGGTAGGAGGGGGGTTTAGATAGGGCCGGGGGGGGGGGGGGTTAGATAGAGGAAGGGAGGGGAAGGTGAGGGGAAGGCGAAAGCGAGTTCCCTCCGAGGCCGCTCCGATTTCGGAGCGGCCTTGGAGGGAACGGAGGCAGGCTGCGCGGCTCGGCGCACGCCGGCTGCACAAAATCGGCAGCCTTGCGCGCGCCGATCCTGGATTTTAGCAGCTACGCGCGTATCTACTAAAATCCAGCGTACTTTTGTTTGCGCCTGGTGCGCCAACAAAAGTACGCGAAGGCGCACTTTTTTAAAATCTACCCCCATATTAGCAGTTATCACCCAGGAAATAGATCTAAGCATCATAGTGGATATAATACATTGAAATTGTCAGCTCAGTGTGCTGCAGCAGTCAAGAAAGCAAACAGAATGTTGAGAATTATTTGGAAGGGAATGGTGAATAAAATGGAAAATGTCATAATGCCTCTGTATCGCTCCATGGTGAGACCACACTTTGAGTACTGTGTACAATTCTGGTCACTGCATCTCAAAAAAGATATAATTGACCTAAAGAAGGTACAGAGAAGGAGCAGCCTCAGAGGGAACTTTCCTTCCACCCCCCTGCACCTTCCCTTCCCTTCCCCTACCTAACCCACCCCCCCCCCCCCCCCCCGGCCCTATCTAAAACCCCTCCTACCTTTGTCGGCAAACTTTGCGCACGCCGGGCCGGCTGCCGCGCTCCATGGTCCGGTCCGGAGGCCGCGGCCACGCCCCCGGAACACCCCCGGGCCGAAACCACGCCTGCGGTGGCGCCCCCGAAACACCGCGTCACTCGCGACACGCCCCCGAAACGCCGCATCACTACCGGCACCCCCCGACACGCCCCCGACACGCCCCTCCATGCAAGCTCCGGGACGTACGCGCGTCCCGGGGCTTGCGCGTGCCGCCGAGCCTATGCAAAATAGGCTTGGTGTGCGCAGGGGGGGTTTGGGGTAGGTTTTCGGGGGGTAGGCGCGTATCTTACGTGTGTACCCCTTTGAAAATCTACCCCACAAGGAATGACTTAAGAGTTTTCAGTACCTCCTTGGATTCAGTCTGTAAAAATGTAGATAATGAATAAGCCCGAACCAGGGTGGTAGATGATCTAGTAATCAGAACCCAAAATCCAATCTACTACGCCTCTTAACATACAAGCTAGATTATAGTACAGTAAATCTGGGCAGTTCAACTGTCCATGAATTACAGGTCGTATTATGGACTATAAAGCCAGCCATGCCTTTTTCCCATTCCATACAAAATAGCTGAATTGTTTATTTATTTTAAATCCAATCTTAATAACCAAATAGGCAGCATTGGCATTAAATCCAGTCATTTTGGGATTGCCATCATTTTTAAGAAATGAATTCTGCCAGTTAGTGATATTAGCAACAAGGCCCACTGCTTTAGATTTTTGGCCATATTTTGCAATAGTGGAGTAACATTAGCCTTATATAACAGTTGAGTATCTTTAGGTATTTTGATACCTAGGTACTTCATTTCTTCTCTCACCCATCTTAATGGAGAACTTGTTCCCCAGATGACTTTTACATTTCCATTAAACTCTAATGCTTCTAACTTGTCTTGGTTGATCGTTAAACCAGAAAACTTCCCAAATTCCATCTAGTGATCTAAGACCTTGGGTAAAGATAACATTTATTGCTCAGAAAAATTTAACATATCATCTGCAAATGATTGGCCATTGGCCAATCATTGCCATTGGCCAAAATATGTGATTCTGGTGTTGCATATAATAGTAAAAATCCTATCCATGAAATCCCTGTGAAAACAAAACTTCCTGAGGGCTGAGAACATATAAGGCCAAGAAACCCTATCAAAGGCCTTTTCAGAGTCAAATCCAATAGCCATGACATATATATCATGCTGTTTGCAGAGTTGCATAGTTGTAATTATTTTAACAATGTAGGAAGATGCCGTTATACCTTTTCAAAAACCCATTTGAGTATGTGAGATGATTGATGGAATAACTAAACTTAGTCTATCTGCCAGAAGTTTTGCATATATTTTGAGATCACAATTCAGTATAGAAATAGGTCTGTATGAAGCTGGGAGTACAGGGTCCTTACCTGGTTTGGCCAAAACAGTGATATAAGCCTTACTAGAATGTTTAAGAAAGGCTTTTTATTTTTAAAAGAGTATCCTCATAAAAACTCTGCATGGGTCCTATTATTTGCTCTTTCAGAATCTTATAATAGTCATAAGGGAAGCCGTCAGGACCTAGGGCTTTTCTCGATTTACTTAGGCTTATAACATTCAGTAATTCATATTCCTGAATTGGACTATTTACAAAATCTTGAGACCTTGAAAAAATACCTCCTCCTCCAGAATCCCTTCTAGCCTATCTTCTGAAAATAAGGATTCATAAAACACTTTAAATGTTTCACAAATATCCAATCTTTTTATGGCCTATTCACCTTGTTTGGTTTTTAAGTTTTTCTATATAAGTTTTCCCTTTCCATACTTTCACAGCATTGGCTAAAAGTTTACCAGCCTTGTTGCCATATCTGAAAAACTTATGTTCAGAGGCTTGCAACATTCTTTGTGTTCTCTGATGAAGACAAGCGTTCAAGCTTTCCAGAATATTTTGGGATTCAGTTTCTTTAGTCTTCAAGCATTTTGTCTTGAAGCTGAAAAATCATCTTATTTAACCGAGCAGTCCTACTAGATAAAAAATAAATTATTTTCATTTCATTTCATTTATTAAAATTTATTAATCGCCTAACACTAAAAAGGCCTAGGCGATGTACATAAAATACATACATAATAAAAACAAAATTGACAAAATACAAACAATAACTTTATTTCTCCCTGTAACACTGCCTTACTAGTCTCCCAGAACAATTCTGGGGAGGAGATGTGTTGGGCATTATAATCTGCGAATTCTCCATTTATTTTGCAGAAAAAGTTGAAATTCTTTATTCCTCCTGAGGTGTGAATGAAATTTCCATAAAGATTTCCCCCCTTCTTTCAGCAATTTTAATCTCAATCCATATAGGAGCATGGTCTGATATGCTATAATCTCCTATTTTTGCATCACTGACCTGAGGGAACATTTCTTGTGAACCTAAAATGTAATCTATTCTGGATAAAGAAGTATAGACACATGAGTATAATCCCTCTCCACTGGGTGTAAAAGGTCTCCAAATATCTAGCAACTACGTTTTCTTACATAAGTAAGCTATTCTTTTTTTTCCCTGTGACCCTGACCATTGGCCAGACAAAGATACTCTATCAAGCAGCACATCAGCCATTCTTTCCTGTTTATAACTAAAGTATTCACCAATTTTTCAAATAAAGTATGATCATAGTCATTAGGGCTGTACAAATTGCATAAATGAATTTCTTTGCCTTTCAACTTTCCAACCAAAATTATAAAACTACTTTCTGGATCTGTAATGTCTTTCTCCATCTAGAAAGTTATATTCTTATGGAAGAGAATAGCTACTCCTGCTTTCTTGCCCTGTGCTGGTGAGTAATAACAAGCCCCTACTCAGTCTCTTGTTAACCTTTTGCTTTCTAGGTCAGACAAATGTGTCTCTTGTAAATAAACTATGTCAGCTCTGTTCCTCCACAAACCTTGTAATATTTTAGCCCTTTTAATAGAGGTTCCCAGACCATTCACATTGAGTGATATGACTTTAATATTATCCTCCATTGTGTTGAAGAATTTTATTCTCACATATCAGACAAAATTCCAAGTTGATATGGGCCACTTAGCCTTGACCCACATCTTTCCCTTCTAAGGACCATCTATAATAGCTCATGATATATTCATACATAAGAACATAAGAAATTGCAATACTGGGTCAGACCAAGGGTCCATCAAGCCCATCATCCTGTTTCCAACAGTGGCCAATCCAGGCTGCAAGTTCCTGGCAAGTATCCAAGAACTAAGTAATAACAGTGACTATTTTCTTAGTCAACTTGTTTAATACCAGGTACTGGACGTCTCCTCCAAGAACTTCTCCAAACCTTTTTTAATCCCAGCTACACTAACTGCACTAACCACATCCCCTGACAACAAATTCCAAAGTTTAATTGTGCATTGAGTGCAAAAGAATTTTCACTGATTAGTTTTAAAAGCGCTACATGTTCACTTCATGGAGTGCACCCTAGTCCTTCTGTTATCCGAAAGAGTAAATAACCAATTCACATTTACCTGTTCTAGATCTCTCATGATTTTAAAGATGTCTATCATATCCCCCCTCAGCCATCTCTTCTCCAAGCTGAACAGCCTTAACCTCTTTAGTCTTTCCTCATAGGGGAACAGTTCCATCACCTTTATCGTTTTGGTCGCCCTTCTCTGACCTTCTCCATCGCAACTATATCTTTCTTGAGATACGGCGACCAGAATTGTACACAGTACTCAAGGAGCAGTCTCACCATGGAGCAATACAGAGACATTATGACATCCTCTGTTTTATTCTCCATTCCCTTCCTGATAATTCCTAACATTCTGTTTGCTTTTTTGACTGCCACAGCACACTGAGTTGACGATTTCAAAGTATTATCCACTATGATGCCTAGATCTTTGTCCTGGGTGGTAACTCCTAATGTGTAACCTAACATTGTGTAACTACTGTATGGGTTATTTTTCCCCATATGCATCATCTTGCACTTATCCACATTAAATTCCATCTACCATTTGGATGCCCAATCTTCCACTCTTGCAAGGTCCTCCTGCAATTTATCACAATCTGCTTGTGATTTAACCACTCTAAATAATTTTGTATCATCTAAAATTTGATTACCTCACTCATCGTATTCCTTTCCAGATCATTTATATATATACTGAAAAGCACAGGTCCTAGTACAGATCCTTGAGACACTCCACTGTATACCCTTTTCCAATGAGAAAATGGTCCATTTCGTCCTACTCCAAGAAAGGACATCACCACCTATTCCATGACTTTTTACTTTTCTTAGAAGCCTCTCATGAGGAACTTTCTCAAATGCCTTCTGAAAATCCAAATACACTACATCTACTGGTTCACCTAAATCTACATGTTTATTAACCCCTTCAAAAATGTGGAGCAGATTTGAGAGGCAAGACTTGCCTTGGGTAAAGCCATGTTGACTTTGTTCCATTAACCATGTCTTTCTATATGTTCTGTGATTTTGATCTTTAGAATACTTTCCACTATTTTTCCCAGCACTGAAGTCAGGCTAACTGGTCTGTAGTTTCCCGGATCATCCCTGGAGCCCTTTATAAATATTGGGGTTACATTAGCTATCCTCCAGTCTTCAGGTACAATGGATGATTTTAATGATAGGTTACAAATTTTAACTAATAGATCTGAAATTCCATTTTTTAGTTCCTTCAGAGATTTCAATTACCCCAATATTGACTGGGTAAATGTATCATCGGTACATGCTACAGAGATAAAATTCCTGGATGGAATAAATGACAGCTTTATGGAGCAATTGGTTCAGGAACAGACAAGAGAGGGAGCTATTATAGATCTAATTCTCAGTGGAGCACAGGATTTGGTGAGAGAGGTAATGGGGCCGCTTGGCAATAGTGATCATAATATGATCAAATTTGAATTAATGACTGGAAGGGGGACAGTAAGCAAATCCACAACTCTCGTGCTAAACTTTCAAAAGGGAAACTTTGATAAAGAAAAAAAAATAGTAGTGAAATGTAAATTTGATTTTTAATGATTCACTTGCTTTCATCTAAAAACAGGGCTTTATTTAGCTGTCAGCTAGTTACTTGCCTTTGATGCACTATCTTGATGCCTCCTCTTTTGGTGGGGTCAGACAGAGCTTGTCAGAAGTGTCTGATACCAGTGGGGATGTGGTTGATGCTCCCCATAGTCTCTGTACAGTAGATTATTTTTGCGGGAGATGGTAGGAACAGCGACCTTCAGGCCACAAGATGGGCACATTTTGGCACTGGCTTTAAGAAAAAATAGCTGCGAAGAAGCCTTTTAGCTGCTATAGCAATTCCAATATGCTAGTTCTGAGTTCAGTTTTATTTTTGTTCAGATATTTATAAAGTAAAGAAGAAACTTAAAGGCACATTTTAAAAGCCCTATGTATGCCAAAGCCGGGAGATACACGCAGAAGTCAGGCTGGCATGCCGAGTGGATTTTAAAAAGCCCAAGATTATGCACTTATCTCCCAGTAAGCACACAAATTTGTTTTGCAAACAAAGGGGCGAGGAATGGGCAGGGCAAAGGCTTATGAACAGATTTCATTGAGAAAACTAGGAAAGTATTTCTGCGTACAAGCATGCGCCGGAGTCCCCTACCAAGTAACTTTACTTCTGCTATGGATGGCGTGTAAGTTTTAAAACAAAAAATACAAAAGAGGTTAGTAGGGTTTTAAGGGTTGAGGCAAACAGGGTAACATATGAAGTTGGCAATAGAGGCAAAAACGCATAATAAAAACTTTTAAAAATATATCCGAAGCAAGAAACCTGTGAGGGAGTCGGTTGGACCATTAGATGACCGAGGGGTTAAAGGAGCTCTTAGGAAAGATAAGGCCATTGCAGAAAGACTAAATTAATTCTTTGTTTCGGTGTTTACTAATGAGGCTGTTGGGGAGATACCAGTTCCGGAGATGGTTTTCAGGGGTGATGAGTCAGACGAACTGAACGAAATCACTGTGAACCTGGAAGATGTAGTAGGCCAGATTGACAAACTAAAGAGTAGCAAATCACCTGGACTGGATGGTATGCATCCTAAGGTACTGAAGGAACTAAAAAATGACATTTCTGATCTATGTTAAAATTTGTAAACTATCATTAAAATCAATGTAATCCTAATATTTAAAAAAGGCTCCGGGGTGATCCAGGTAACTATAGACCAGTGAGCTTGACTTCAGTGCCGGGAAAAATAGTGGAAACTATTCTCAAGATCAAAATCGTAGAGCATATAGAAATACATGGTTTAATGGAACACAGTACAAAGACCAGGGGATATACAATGAAATTATTAGGTAATACATTTAAAACTTACCTAAGGGAAGTCTTGCCTAATAAATCTGCTTCATTTTTTTGAAGAGGTTAATAAACATGTGGATAAAGGTGAACAGATAGATGTAGTGTATTTGGATTTTCAGAAGGCGTTTGACAAAGTCCCTCAAGAGAGGCTTCTAAGAAAACTAAAAAGTCATGGGATAGGAGGCAATGTCCTTTCGTGGATTACAAACTGGTTAAAAGACAGGAAACAGAGAGTAGGATTAAATGATCAATTTTCTCAGTGGAAAAGGGTAAACAGTGGAGTGCCTCAGGGATCTGTACTTGGACCGGTGCTTTTCAATATATATATATAAATGATCTGGAAAGGAATACGACGAGTGAGGTTATCAAATTTGCGGATGATACAAAATTATTCAGATTAGTTAAATCACAAGCAGATTGTGATACACTACAGGAGGACCTTGCAAGACTGGAAGATTGGGCATCCAAATGGCAGATAAAATTTAATGTGGACAAGTGCAAGGGAAAAATAACCCTTGCTGTAGTTTCATGATGTTAGGTTCAATATTAAGAGCTACCACCCAGGAAAAAGATCTAGGCATCATAGTGGATAATACTTTAAAATCGTCGGCTCAGTGTGCTGCAGCAGTCAAAAAAGCAAACAGAATGTTAGGAATTATTAGGAAGGGAATGGTTAATAAAACGGAAAATGTCATAATGCCTCTATATCGCTCCATGGTGAGACCGCACCTAGAATACTGTGTACAATCCTGGTCGCCGCATTTCAAAAAAGATATAGTTGCGATGGAGAAGGTACAGAGAAGGGCGACCAAAATGATAAAGGGAATGGAACAGCTCCCCTATGAGGAAAGACTAAAGAGGTTAGGACTTCTCAGCTTGGAAAAGAGACGGCTGAGGGGGGATATGATTAGGGATGTGAATCGTTTTTGAACGATTAAAATTATCATCAGATAATTTTAAAATCGTTCTTAATCATTAGAGTGCACGATACAATACAAATGCCACCGATTTATCGTCAGGGGCATTTGTATTGTATCATTAAATAGGGCATGGGAATTATTTGGGGGAGGGCGGGAAAACCGGCACACCAAAACAACCTCTAAACCCACCCCGACCCTTTAAAACCAATTCCTTACCCTCCCGAACCCCCCCAAAATGTTAAGTTACCTGGTGGTCCAGTGGGGGGGGGGGGTCCTGGCGCTCTCGGGCCATCGGCACCATTTTGGCTACCACTGATAAAAATGGCGCCGATGGCCCGATAAAAAAAAACCCACCCCGACCCTTTACAAATTACCCCTTTGCTTCTCCCACCCTCTCGAACCCCCAAAAACCTTTTACATGTACCTGGTGGTCTAGCGGGGGGTCCGGAAGCCATCCCTTCAATCATACCCTCGGTGCCGGTGCCGGTGCTGGAGGTTTCAAAATGGTGCCGATCGGGAGATGGCGGGAGATCGCGCCGGGACACCCCTCCCCCCCCCCCCCCCCCCCACTGGACCACCAGGCAATTTAACATTTTGGGGGGGGGGGGGTTCAGGACCGATTCCAATTCACATCTCTAACGATCCGATTTTTTTCTCCCACCATCCGAACCTGATCGTTAAAACGATCGGGCACACGATTCACATCTCTAGATATCTCTACAGATCGGCGCCATACTGGCAGTCGATCGCCTTTGCCCTCACTTTGTCACAGGGAGCGACCGTCGCTCCCTGTGACATACTGAGGGCGAAGGCGATCGGCGCCATTTTGAAACCTCCAGCACCGGCACCGGCACTGAGGGTATGATTGAAGGGATGGCTCCCGGACCCCCCGCTAGACCACCAGGTACATGTAAAAGGTTTTTGGGGGGGGTCGGGAGGGTGGGAGAAGCAAAGGGGTAATTTGTAAAGGGTCTGGGTGGGTTTTGTTTTATCGGGCCATCGGCGCCATTTTTATCAATGGTAGCCAAAATGGCGCCGATGGCCCGAGAGCGGGAGATGGCGCCGGGACACCCCCCCCCCCCCCACACACACACTGGACCACCAGGTAATTTAACATTTGGGGGGGGGGTTCGGGGCCGATTCCAATTCACATCTCTAACGATCCGATTTTTTTCTCCCAGCATCCGAACCTGATCGTTAAAACGATCGGGCACACGATTCACATCTCTAGATATGATAGAGGTGTTTAAAATCAGAGAGGTCTAGAACAGGTTAATGTGAATCAGTTATTTACTCTTTCGGATAATAGAAAGACTAGGGGGCACTCCATGAAGTTAGCATGTGGCTCATTTAAAAATAATCGGAGAAATTTCTTTTTCACTCAACGCACAATTACTCTGGAATTTATTGCCAGAGGATGTGGTTAGTGCAGTTAGTGTAGCTGTGTTTAAAAAAGGACTGGATAAGTTCTTGGAGGAAAAGTCCATTACCTGCCATTACCTGCCTCCTCCCATGAGGAGCTTTGATATTTAACTTAAAAAATAACCACTGCTATTACTAGCAACAATAGCATGGAATAGACTTAGTTTTTGGGTACTTGCCAGGTTCTTATGTCCTAGATTGGCCACTGTTGGAAACAGGATGCTGGGCTTGATGGACCTGGTCTGACCCATGGCATGTTCTTATGTTCTTACTCTAAACATCATTTTGAAACTCAGCTTCAACCAACTATTTATCACATATAGGGCCGGATTTTAAAAAGGTTACGTGCATAAGGTACACGCGTAACCCTTTTAAAACCCCCCTGCGCGCGCCGAGCCTATTTTGCATAGGCTCGGTGGCGCGCGCAAGCCCCAGGACGCACGTAAGTCCCTGGGCTTGCAAAAAGGGGCGGTCGGGGGCGTGGCCAGGGGGCGTGGTTTCAGATCGGGGGCATGTTTGGGGGCATGTGGACGGTCCGGGGGCGTGGCCTAGTGCCCCAACACAGCGGCCTGTGTCAGGGCCTGCCGCGCCGGTGCGTAAGTTACTACTGCCCGGAGGCAGTAGTAACTTTTCAGATAAAGGTCTAGATAGGGCCGGGAGGGTGGGTTAGGTAGGGGAAGGGAGGGGAAGGTGCGGGGGGGTGGAAGGAAAGTTCCCTCCAAGGCTGCTCCGATTTCGGAGCGGCCTCGAAGGGAACGGGCAGCGCGCGCCGGGCTCGGCACGCGCAAGTTGCACAAATGTGCACCCCCTTGCGCGCGCCAACCCCGGATTTTATAAGATGCGTGCGGCTACGCGCGTATCTTATAAAATCCAGCGTACTTTTGTTCGCGCCTGATGCGGGAACAAAAGTACGCACGCGCACTGTCTTTTAAAATGTACCCCATAGTGAGGCAAGTACTTGTCCAAGAGCTAGCTGTTTCAGATATGACTTAGTTTTTTCTGTTTTACCCACTCCCAGGTAGATCTTTCTATACTTCTGCTTTTAGCTGAAAAGAGGCAGACTCCAGTACGACCATCTGCTCTCCTCTAATCTGACATGAGAATTAGGCAGCGCAAATGAATCATATATTTGCCAGTGCATATTTTTTTCCAGTCTCTAAAAATAAAAACTCCTGTTATCAATACACCTTTCTGGTCTGATTTAAATATTGGATCAGCATATAACAGAGAAATGAATTACCTTTATGTCTCTCCTGCTTTCATCAACCTTCATTCATGTAGCAGACTCATTGCAGGCCCAGCGCAATCTCACATGTTAAATGCGTCACCAAAAGTAGACATAACCAGTTTAGGGGTTCATGTTTTCTCTGTCTTCTCTCTTCTTTTTATTTTTTTTTTAATACTTTTTTTTTGTTTAGCTAAGAATATCCTGAAAAAACATCAAAAACTGAAGTATCTAGTCGATCAGTTATTTGACAAGCTGCATACTATGTAAGCTCAATATTCTGTCCCTGAGGATTTGGGGATTCACTGATTAACATAAAATTGTGCTTCTTTCACATCTTCAAATAATCTCACCTTGCCTCCATGCCAGTTTCTTAATTTTGCAGGATTCTGCAAGGTGAATTTAATTTGCTTTGATACTAACTTGGAGCATATAGGATTGAACACCTTTCACTTTGATGAGATCCCCAAAGAGTAGTCTTAGAACAAACGAACATTATTATCCAAGTATCTCAACTTTTTCAGTTTACGATATGCCTGTAATATACATTGTTTGTGAGTGAAGTTTAGCACTTTCACCATTGTGATTTTCAACCTTAACTCCTTTTCTCTCCATCTTCCCAAACAGTGTGCACATTCCACTTTTAGAGCTCATAAGAACATAAGAACAAGGCTTGCCATACTGGGTTAGACCAAAAGTCAGTCAGGCCCAGTATCCGGTTTCCAACAGTGTCCAAGCCAGGTCACAAGTACCTGGCAGGATCCCAAGGGGTAGATAGATTCCAAGCTGCTTAACCCAAGAATAAGCAGTGGATTTCTGCAACTCTCTCTTATTAATTGTTAATGGACTTTTCCTCCAAAAGCTGGTCCAAACCTTTTTTAAATGCAGCTATACTTATTGCAGTAATGAAGAGGCATCAGACAGCTTTCATGGCAGGCAGGAAGAGAGAAGGCAAAGAGGCAAAGAGAGTTTGTCCTCCCGAGCCTCTTCCTTTTATTGTACATTCATACAAAGGCAGATGATGTATCATTACATGATTGGCTACTTTCCCATAGCAACAGAAGAGTCATTACACCATTGGCTTTGGCTCAGGGGGTGTGCACGGATCATATCATTGGCTGCTGAAATCTATACCTCCTGACTTTGTCCTGCCTCTGACTAGGGAAAACCCAGCCCTTCTTTCAGGCTATCAGGATTAATTATAGGCCAGAGAAATACATGAAGTCAGGTATCCTCTCCTAGGCAGAGAGGCTTAAGCACAAGTGATGCTTTTATTCAGGCAAATGTCAGGGAGAAGGGAAGTTAATGTTTAAACCCTGAAATGGCTTGCTGGCAAGCGCATATTTCCCACATCTCACCCTTTCTGTTTTTGTTTAGGGCAGCTCAGTAAAGCTTTAGACCCTTACTGAAATCTGTTATGTCTTGGTATGGGCTGGAAATAGGGGAAGAGGGATTATGGAGAGAAGAAAGCTGATTCGGCGTGGTGTGCCAGCCACCGATGAGCTTCTGAATCTCCATATCACCCAGAGCTGGTGCAGGTGGTGTGCCAACTCTGCAGGGCTCCGGATTCCCTATTAGGCATCTTACAAGACATCTTTGTATCCGGGCTGAGAGCAAGGTTTCAGTATGGATATGAGGTTGGGTATGCACTGAATACAGCATCACAGGCAAATAATTAAGATAATTACAGTAATTATAATAGAAATCACCCTTTTGAGACCAGAAATATCAGGGAGTCAGGACCATAGCCAGTCCCATGGAGAAGTAGGTATTCTGTCTGAAAATGGTGCATCAGCAACCATGGTTTCTATCTGCTCTATGGTATGTGTGAGGTTTGCTTTATAAACTGATATGTACACACAGCAATGAGATCCAATTAATGCACAAACACCATCCTTTAAGGCTAAAATAGCTTCTAAGGTATAGCTGTTCTGTAATGCTACTTCTCTAATCTGAGAGACTTTTGTTGTAAGTAGTTTTAATGCATGGACTGTCTGATTAAATATGGCAGTCGTCCAGTTAGCTAGGATGTGTAAGTCCCTGTAATTCATAGTTGTCCCCATTGGGGGAAACAGGCTTCTAGCTATCTGAGTTTCTGTATACTTTTCTATGGGATTATTTATCGCCTCCCTATTGTTACAGTGCCTTGCTTTGGGTAATTTTTTGACTGCATAGTATGAGGGAAGGATGTAGCCTAAAGTGCATCTGTCTTTCCATCTTGGGGAAATGTACATATATGCTCTACACCCACATAACATCCATATGTTTCCTAACAGATTAGTGGATATGTCATTGGTTATCATTTGGGCTATATAACTACAAAAGGTAAATCCTTCATCCCCTCTATACTTTCTGTACCTGCTTGGGTCTCCCACTGCACATCCTGAAATCTGCCAATTGCATACATATGTGGTATAATTATGTAAGTGTTCAGTGATTTATACAAATGTTCAGTTACAATATGGATATTTCCCACCTGAATTCCCTTTCCCATCCCCTGTATTAGGGATGTGCAGAGCAAAATTTTATGTTCATATTTCTTATGTCCGAAAGTGGGTCCCACTTGCGGCCAATATGGACATAAAAAAAATCTAATGAGTTGGGTATATGTACATATGTCGCCCATTAAAGTCAATGGGGGAAGGATTTCCAGCCTATTTTTGGCTGCAGAATTGTGGTTTTCTTATCAATTGGCCCAGGAGAGAGTTCCCTTTCCTTTGTGCAGGGAAGTACTCCCTGGAAAGGGTCCACCCCTAGAGTTGTGTGTACCCGGTGTTTACATTGGCATCCAGTGAATATCGTTGGCGTCTAGTGAATTCCGTTGGCGTCTAGTGAATTCAGACGGTACTTACGCACTTCAGCAGATGACAAAGGAATTGGAGGATCTCTCAGAAATAAGAATACGTGTGGGAATACAAGGTCTGGATGAACAGGCAGGCACAGCAATGGAGTTAAAACAGCAGTAGGAACACAAGGCCTGGATGAACAGGCACTTCATTCGAGGACAGAGGTCAATCCCAGCTAGGGACACAAGGCCTGCATGAACAGGCACAGGAACTAGGTTAAAACACTGGTAGCTCGCCAGCATCTTTCTGATGCATGCTAGAATATTGGCAGCGGTATGGGCATGGTCCGTCAGGTGGGTGTGCAGTAAAGCCCACCTCCACCCTCATGCTTGTTCAGGGAAGGACTCCCTGGAACGGGTCCACCCCTAGAGTTGTGTGTACCCGGTGTTTACATTGGCGTCCAGTGAATATCGTTGGCGTCTAGTGAATTCCGTTGGCGTCTAGTGAATTCAGACTGTACTTACGCACTTCAGCTGATGACAAAGGAATTGGAGCCTAGGATCTCTCACAAATAAGAATACGTGTGGGAACACAAGGCCTGGATGAACAGGTACATCATTCGAGGACAGAGGTCAATTCCAGCTAGGGACACAAGGCCTGCATGAACAGGCACAGCAACCAGGTTAAAACACTTGTGGGAACACAAGGCCTGGATGAACAGGCACAGCCACTGAGTTAAAACACCTGTGGGAACACAAGGCCCGGAAGAATGGGCACAGCAACTGAGTTAAAACACCTGTGGGAACACAAGGCCTGGATGAACACGGATACTCGGATAGTAATTATGTGTTTTTTTAATGTATTTATATTCTTATTCGAAAACGTTTCTAGCACGTCATACTTGATTACACTCAGGTACTGTAGGTATTTCCCTATCCCCAGAGGAACACAAGGCCTGGATGAACAGGCACCGCCACTGAGTTAAAACACCTGTGGGAACACAAGGCCTGGATGAACACGGATACTCGGATAGTAATTATGTGTTTTTTTAATGTATTTATATTCTTATTCGAAAACGTTTCTAGCACGTCAGACTTGATTACACTCAGGTACTGTAGGTATTTCCCTATCCCCAGAGGAACACAAGGCCTGGATGAACAGGCACCGCCACTGAGTTAAAACACCTGTGGGAACACAAGGCCTGGATGAACAGGCAGGCACAGCAATGGAGTTAAAACACCAGTAGGAACATGGATGAACACTGATACTCGGATAGTACAATTTTTTTTTTATGGATTTATATTCTTTTTTTAAAAAGTTTATAGCACTTCATTTATTTTTATATTTATTTGTCATTTTTATATACTGACATTCTTGTATTCAATGCAAATCATACTTGCTTACACTCAGTTACTGTATGTATTTCCCTATCCCCAGAGGAACACAAGGCCTGCAGGAACGGGCACAGCAACGGAGTTAAAACACTTGTGGGAACACAAGGCCGGGATGAAGAGGCGCAGCAGTCGAGCACAGAGGTCGATCCCAGCTAGGGACACAAGGCCTGGATGAAGAGGCACATCATTCGAGGACAGAGTTCAATCACAGCTAGGGACACAAGCCGCGGAGGAAAAGACACTAACCAGGATCCTCCAAGCCCTCATTTTCTCCAAATTAGACTACTGCAACTCTACATTTCTTGGACTCCCTTCCTCATACACAAAACCACTCCAAATGGTTGAAAACGCAGCAGCCCGTCTACTAACAAACACTAGGAAAAGAGACCACATTTCCCCAGTCCTAAAAGACCTCCACTGGTTACCAATTCAGTTCAGAGTCATTTACAAATCCATCACCTTGATATACAAAATCTTTCACCAACACACCATAATCGACCTACAAATTCCTCTCCGTTTATACAAATGCACAAGACCGACCAGGGAAGCCTACAGAGGATGCCTCCTTGTTCCACCCTCCAAAACCACTTATCACAGCACCTTTAGAGATTGAGCCCTTTCCACAGCAGGTCCACCGTTATGGAACTCCATCCCCCCAGATCTCAGAAATGAACCTTGCCTCCTAACCTTTCGGAAAAGACTCAAGACATGGCTTTTCAGGCAAGCCTTCCCGAACTGCACCTAACACACACCATCAATAAATTCTCAGCTCAGAAGCTGTATATATTGGACGCCATATTTGTAATGTACTCTTGTATATTTTTATATTCTACACATGTATATAATTAACCTCCTCTATCCCTCTTTATTTCTTACACTCCCAGTTCATAGCCCCAGTTAATTGTAACTGCATCTCTTCACCACGTGTATTTATGTTATAGGTTGTTTTCTTTGCACCCCTGTTTTCTGTAAAGCGACATCATGTGAACGATTTCATGAATGCCGGTATAAAAAAACCTTAAATAAAATAAATAAGTAAGTACCGCAAGGGAAAGTTGAAAACAACTTTGAAGAGGGAGTTCAAGAGGGCGTGAAATTGTAAAGAGGTAAATGGGTGGGGTCCGTGCAGTCCGCCCGCAGGATTCAACCCGGCGGGTTCGGTCGGACCGGGGTTTCGGCGGATCCCCCACCCCCACCCCTTTCGCGGGGGGTGGGGGAGGGGCGGGGAACGCCTCCCGGACGGCCCCGGGCCCCGCAGGGCGCATTTCCTCCGCGGCGGTGCGCCGCGACCGGCAACGGGTCGGCTGGGAAGGCCCAGGGGGGGCAGGTGGCCCGCTGCTCTGGCGGCGCGTGTTATAGCCCCCCCTCCCGGCGTTTCCTCCTTCCCCTTTGGCAACTGTTAGCTTGTCTTAACCTCATTCACTACATCTATGCAGACGATGTTCAGATTCTTATTCCCATAACAGAATCTATTAACAAACTTGGCTATTCTTACAAGCCTTCCCTGATCCTTCAAACTTTCACTAGATAAGTACAGCTACTCAGCTTTGAATATGGAACTTCGCCCCTCCAATATTCTCCTCATTTAGCTACCCTACTTATGCACTTCAGAAAATGACAAAGGAATTGGAAGATCTCTCAGAAATAATAATACGTGTGGGAACACAAGGTCTGGATGAACAGGCAGGCACAGCAATGGACTTAAAACACCAGTAGGAACACTAGGCCTGGATGAAGAGGCACATCATTCTAGGACAGAGGTCAATCCCACCTATGGACACAAGCCGCGGAGGAAAAGAAACTAACCAGGATTCCCTCCGTAACGGCGAGTGAAGAGGGAAGAGCCCAGCGCCGAATCCCCGCTCGTCCGGCGGGCGCGGGAAATGTGGCGTACGGAAGATCGCCTCTCTGGCGCCGCTCGGGGGCCCAAGTCCTTCTCATCAAGCCTCAGCCCGCGGACGGTGTTAGGCCGGTAGCGGCCCCCGGCGCGCCGGGACCGGGTTTTCTCGTAGTCTGTTTGTTTGGGAATGCAGGCCAAAGTGGGTGGTAAACTCCATCTAAGGGTAAATACCGGCTCCGGCGCGTGTTATTGCCCCCCCCCCCCCCGGCAGCAGCTTCGCCGTTTCCCCGGCCGTTTCCTCCTTCCCCTTTGCCAACTGTTAACTAGTCTTAACCTCATTCACTACATCTATGCTGACGATGTTCAGATTCTTATTCCCATAACAGAATCTATTAACAAAGCCATCGCACTTTGGAACAACAGCTTACAAGCCATCACTAATCTCCTCAACAGTCAAAGCATGAGATCTTATTAAGAAACTGACATTATCCTCAACAAATTCTTACTCCTAGCAAAACCTCTACCAAGTAAGTACACAGGGGTCTGTATTTTCATACCCCAGTGCTTGCTGTTTGAATACCGCTCTTGCCGTACCGACCCGCAGGGACCACCTAGGGACACAAGCTGTGGAGGAAAATAAACTAACCAGGATTCCCTCAGTAACGGTGAGTGAAGAGGGAAGAGCCCAGCGCCGAATCCCCGCCTGTCCGGCGGGCGCGGGAAATGTGGCATACAGAAGACCGGCTCCCCAGCGCCGCTCGGGGGCCCAAGTCCTTCTGATGGAGGATCAGCCGGCGGACGGTGTTAGGCCGGTAGTGGCCCCCCAATAAAACCACCAAAGACTGCTTCTATAAACTGCAAGTTTAAAAAAGGATAAGACCACTCTTCCACGCCAAACACTTCAGAACCATCCTCCAAGCCCTCATTTTCTACTACTGCAACTCTACATTACTTGGACTCCCTTCCTCATACACGAAACCACTCCAAATGGTTGAAAACGCAGCAGCCCGTCTACTAACAAACACTAGGAAAGGAGGCCACATTTCCCCAGTCCTAAAAGACCTCCACTGGTTACCAATTCAGTTCAGAGTCATTTACAAATCCATCATCTTGATATAAAAAATCATTCACCAACACACCATTATCGACCTACAAATTCCTCTCCGTTTATTCAAATGCACAAGACCGACCAGGGAAGCCTACAGCGGATGCAATGCCGGTATAAATAAATAAAATAAATAAATAAAATCAATAAGTACGTAAGGGAAAGTTGAAAACAACTTTCAAGAGCGAGTTCAAAAGGGCGGGAAACCGTTAAGAGGTAAACGGGTGGGGTGCGTGCAGTCCGCCTGGAGGATTCAACCCGGCGGGTTCGGTGGGACCGGGGGTGGTTTCGGCGCATCCCCCACCCCTTTCGCGGGGGGGCGGGGAACGCCTCCTGGACGGCCCCGGCCCCGTCCAGGAATAAAAAAATAAAGTAAATATATAAAATCAATAAGTACGTAAAGGAAAGTTGAAAACAACTTTCAAGAGCAAGTTCAAAAGGGCGGGAAACCGTTAAGAGGTAAACGGGTGGGGTGCGTGCAGTCCGCCTGGAGGATTCAACCCGGCGGCGGGTTCGGTGGGACCGGGGGTGGTTTCGGCGCATCCCCCACCCCTTTCGCGGGGGGGCGGGGAACGCCTCCTGGACGGCCCCGGCCCCGTCCAGGAATAAAAAAATAAAGTAAATATATAAAATCAATAAGTACGTAAAGGAAGTTGAAAACAACTTTCAAGAGCGAGTTCAAAAGGGCGGGAAACCGTTAAGAGTTAAACGGGTGAGGTGCGTGCAGTCCACCTGGAGGATTGAACCCGGCGGGTTCGGTGGGACCGGGGGTGGTTTCGGCGCATCCCCCACCCCTTTCGCGGGGGGGCGGGGAACGCCTCCCGGACGGCCCCGGCCCCGTCCAGGAATAAAAAAAATTAAGTAAAGCAGTAAAATCAATAAGTACGTAAGGGAAAGTTGAAAACAACTTTCAAGAGCGAGTTCAAAAGGGCGGGAAACCGTTAAGAGGTAAACGGGTGGGGTGCGTGCAGTCCGCCTGGAGGATTCAACCCGGCGGCGGGTTCGGTGGGACCGGGGGGGCTTTCGGCGCATCCCCCACCCCTTTCGCGGGGGGGCGGGGAACGCCTCCCGGACGGCCGCAGGGCGCATTTCCTCCGCGGCGGAGCGCCGCAACCGGCTCCGTGTCGGCTGGGAAGGCCCAGGGGGGGCAGGTGGCCCGCCGCTCCGGCGGCGCGTGTTATAGCCCCCCCTGGCAGCAGCTTTGCCGTTACCCCCGCCGTTTCCTCCTTCCCCTTTGCCAACTGTTAAGTAGTCTTAACCTCATTCACTACATCTATGCAGACGATGTTCAGATTCTTATTCCCATAACAGAATCTATTAAGAAAGCCATCGCACTTTGGAACAACAGCTTACAAGCCGAAGCCACCACTAATCTCCTCAACAGTCTAAACCTGGTCCTCAATGCCTCTAAAACTAAACTCCTCTTCATTTCCTACAAGCAAGAAAACCTCCCATCTCAGATCCATCACAAACACCTTCTCACCCACAACCATGTGAGAGACCTGGGAGTAATTATAGACAACCGTCTTGACCTAAAGAATATGATCCAAACCACAACTGTAAGATATAATATTATATCTTAATGGGCCTCGACAAAGGAAACTCTTTCCTATTGATCTTGTTAGACCTTTCCGCAGCGTTCGACACGGTCAACCACGCCATCCTCCTAAACCAGCTTTCGTCCATAGGAATCAGCGGCACCGTCCGATCCTGGTTCAAAACGTTTCTCGATAACAGAGGTTACAAAGTTAAACTCCAAAACAAGGAATCCTCAAGATTTGACTCTGTCATAGGAGTCCCTCAAGGTTCTTGATTATCTCCGACCCTATTTAATATCTATCTTCTTCCTCTCTGCCAACTTCTTACCGACCTCAATCTAAAGTACTTCCTTTACGCAGATGATATTGAAATCATCATCCATATCAAAGACACATACTCTAAAACTCTTGACTACTGGGAAACATGCCACCAGAAAATCAAACAAGTAGTAAACAACCTACACCTCATCTTAAACTCATCCAAGACAGAAATCCTACTCATCTCTCCTGAAAACAATATCTCCAACACTACTCTTCCCAACAACCTACCTACCACACAAGTTACAGACTTAGGAGTGATAATAGACAACCGGCTAAACTTCAAGGCACATATCAACAAAACAACCAAAGACTGCTTCTATAAACTCCAGGTTTGGAAGAGGATAAGACCTCTTTTCCATGCTCAAGACTTCAGAACGATCATCCAAGCAGTCATTTTTGCGAAATTAGACTACTGCAGTTCCCTATTGCTAGGTCTGCCCTCATCCTATTCCAAACCACTACAGATGGTTCAAAATTCAGCAGCCCGATTACTAACAGGCGCAAGAAAGAGAGACCACATATCTCCCATTCTGAAAGAGTTACATTGGCTACCCGTCCACTTCCGTATCATCTATAAAGCCATATGTGTCATCTTCAAAACTATTCATCAACGCATCTTATGCACTTTAGCTGATGACAAAGGAATCGGAAAATCTCTCAGAAATAAGAATACGCGTGGGAACACAAGGTCTGGATGAACAGGCACATCATTTGAGGACAGATGTCAATCCCAGCTAGGGACACAAGCAGCGTAGGAAAAGAAACTAACCAGGATTCCCTCAGTAACGGCGAGTGAAGAGGGAAGAGCCCAGCGCCGAATCTCCGCCACTCCGGGTTCGGGGATCTGAACCCGACTCCCTTTCGATCGGCCGAGGACGACGGAGGCCATCGCCCGTCCCTTCCGAACGGCGCTCGCCTATCTGTTAGGACCGGCTGACCCATGTTGAACTGCTGTTCACATGGAACCCTTCTCCACTTCGGCCTTGAAGAAGAATGCTCAGTCTGTTTAAAAGAACAAAATTAACGGACCCACTCAAGGAATATGCTCAGTCTGTTTAAAATAAGAAAATTAACGGACCCACTCTGAAGGTCAATGCTCAGTCTGTTTAAAAGAACAAAATTAACGGACCCACTCAAGTACAGGCAGGAACAGCAACGGAGTTAAAACACTTGTGGGAACACAAGGCCTGGAGGAACAGGCACATCATTGGTGGACAGAGGTCAATCCCGGCTAGGGACACAAGGCCTGGAGGGACAGGCAGGCACAGCAATGGAGTTAAAACACCAGTAGAAACACAATGGCTGGAGGTACAGGCAGGAACAGCAACGGAGTTAAAACACTTGTGGGAACACAAGGCCTGGAGGAACAGGCACATCATTGGAGGACAGAGGTCAATCCCAGCTAGGGACACAAGTCGCATAGGAAAAGAAACTGACCAGGATTCCCTCAGTAACGGCGAGTGAAGAGGGAAGAGCCCAGCGCCGATTCTCCACCACTCCGGGTTCGTGGATCTGAACCCGACTCCCTTTCGATCGGCCGAGGACGACGGAGGCCATCGCCCGTCCCTTCCGAACGGCGCTCGCCTATCTGTTAGGACCGGCTGACCCATGTTGAACTGCTGTTCACATGGAACCCTTCTCCACTTCGGCCTTGAAGAAGAAAGCTCAGTCTGTTTAAAATAAGAAAATTAACGGATCCACTCTGAAGGTCAATGCTCAGTCTGTTTAAAATAGCAATATCAACAGACCCACTCTGAAGGTCAATGCTCAGTCTGTTTAAAATAACAAAATTAACGGACCCACTCAAGTACAGGCAGGAACAGCAACGGAGTTAAAACACTTGTGGGAACACAAGGCCTGGAGGAACAGGCACATCATTGGTGGACAGAGGTCAATCCCGGCTAGGGACACAAGGCCTGGAGGTACAGGCAGGAACAGCAACGGAGTTAAAACACTTGTGGGAACACTAGGGCTGCACAGTAGATGCCGGTCAGACACAGCGATTCATGTCAAGAACATGTGCTGCAGTGCTTACTGCTTACATTATCTTGAGCATAGGAGGCAATTGGAACTGCTGCAAGGCTCCTTTCAATAGCTTTTATTCATTTTGCCATTCACAAGGAAAATCGGGAAAGCCAAGCACTGGCAGGTTTACTTTCAAAAACACTAGCATTTCCATCAAGACCGGTGAAAGCCTTGAGCGGTGAGGGCTCATGATATCCCCTGTCATTGAAAAAACACGTTCACTGGGCACACTTGTTGGTGGACATGACAGATATCCTTCAGCCACTTTGGCTAGGTGTGGCCAGACAGTGGACTTGTGTGCCCAATATGCCAGCGGATCTGTCTGCGTATTCTCTATCGGCTCTGAGAGATACCGTTTCACTGACAGCTCTGCTGCTGTCTCCTCCTGTGCTTGGGAGGGCTGAGAGTCACTCAATCCAGTTACTTTCTCTCTCGCCTGTTGCACTACTGATGTATCTTTATGGCCAACATGCCTTGGGCGTTCTGACGTTGAGGTGGAGGCACTAGTAATAGTATCTGTCACTGACACAGTCCTTCTCCTGCCAGGGCTAGCAGCAGCACAACTCTGTGACGTGCCTGCTGTTTGCACCTGTGCTTCAAGCCTAATCTGTCTCCGCCTATGGTGCTCCTGTTCACGGACCTGTGCTAACAACAGCTCCTTCACAAATGACAGACAATTGGTCTGTAGGGCGATTTTACCTTTCACACGGGGATCACAGACAGAGGCGAGCATGTATGTGCTGTCCTCTGTTAAAGGCCTTAATCTGTCTTTCACCTGCTGCTGCAAAACGTCCACACACTGCAGCACCTCAGCAGTCATTCCCTCTTGCCGTTTATATGCCTTCCAAATGGTCATCCAGGAATTTCACTATAGGGATGATGTCAGCCAAGGTGGAACTTCTGGAACTCAGCTCCTCCGTGACGTCCTTGAAGGGCTGCAGGATTTTTACCAGCTGACTCATGACTAACCAATCGTGATGCCCTAGGGGATTCTGTACACCTATGTCTATTGTACCAGAAAGTTCATGAAGGGGTGTCTGCAGCTCCAATAACCTCTCCAGCATCATAAAGGTGGAATTCCACCGGGTGGGAACGTCTTGAATGAGACGCTTCTGGGGCATATCCAAAGCAGTCTGATTTTCTCGGAGAACCTGCCCCGCCCTGACACTTCTGTGGAAGTGTGCTGCTATGTTCCTGCACTTCTGTATTAACCTACGCAGGTATTCAGTCTCCTTGTCCTTGGACTCCAAGCCCAAACCTGACTTCACTACCAGATGCAGAGTGTGTGCAAAACATCGGATGTTCTTAAACCGCCCATCGCTTATTGCCTTAACCATGTTTGCACCGTTGTCTGTGACAAAAAAGCCTGCCCGCGTTTTACTGTCTCGCTGGTGTACTTTCCAGCTCGCCAGCATCTTTCTGATGCATGCTAGAATATTGCCAGCGGTATGGGCATGGTCCGTCAGGTGGGTGTTCAGTAAAGCCCACCTCCACCCTGATGCTTGTTCAGTAATAGAGCTGCTGGCTGCCCCTGCCTCTGCCATGTCCCACCAGTGTGCTGTCAGAGAGAGGTAAGAGTGTGCAGCATTCATGGCGGTCCAGATATCGCAGGTGAAATGCACTCTTCCGTCTGCCTTACCTAGCAGTGCTTGCACGCGACTGACACAGTGCTTGTACAGGCTGGGGATGACCTTTCTACTAAATGTGGTTCTGGAGGGGACTTTGTAATTTGGAAGTACGACCTTCAAGAAACGTTTGAAACCCACATTCTCAACTAACTGCAGGGGCTGGTCATCAAGGGCAATCATTTCCCCAATGCTCCTGGTTACTACTTTTGCGGCTGCCTGCCTCCTACCCCGGGATAGCGTTACCGCACTCCACCCCATTTCCTCCATGGTGCATTGTCGCTTCTCCCACATGTCAGTGGGTTTCTGGCCTGCCGCCTGACTGCTAGAAGGGTATGAGGGCGTGGGCTGACTCTGCTGCTTTCCTACCACTGCACCCTGGTTGGAAGGGGAAGGGGTCCCCTGACGGAAAATGCTACCATCCCCAGATGGCAGTAATCTTGTTGGGTGTTGCCTCTTAACATGATACTCCATGCCAAAATTTGACAGATGTCCCAGTTGCTTGCCTCTGCTAATATCCCTGGCACAGTAATTACACCGAGCATAACGCGGGTCTTCTGTCACTTTAAAATGTGCCCAGATCGCAGATTTCTTTGTGATCCTCCTCTCTTTCCCGCCCTGGGGGTGGATGGTGGCACTGGAGTTGAGGTACTACTGGGTGTGGGTGGTGCACCCACTGCACCCGGCGAAGCAATGCCAGCGGGGGCAACAGTCACCCTCTGTCTCCCTTCTGACAGCTCTTCCTCCTCCTCGATATCAGTGGAATGTCTCCCCTGCCGCAGATTTCTGGAGGTGGAGGCTAAAACAGGACTAACTGACAATTCTACCGAAGATTGCTCAGGTATAACATCTTCCGTTTCTGATGAGAATCCCATCCAAGAAGATTCTTCTTCTGAATCAGAAGCTAACAGTGCCAGCGCTACCTTGTCACCGCAAAGTTTTGCAGGACACTTCTGTCCCCTGGATGCTCTTGGGTGTGTAACTTTTGTCTGGCTAGACTCTGCCTCCTCTTCACTCTCCTCCAAAACTACAGTGCCAGAAACAGGTGCTGGCGATTGCAAAGTTTCATGGTCTGATTTCTTTTTTTTTGCCATGGAACTGCCATCCCCTACAAAGACGTTTGATTGCGACAGTTGCCTTTTTACCTGTACTGGTGGTGTTGCGCTGGTGTCTTTTGCGGTGCCTCCGCTGCCATTCCCACTAAGTCGCTTGCATCTCCCTTTCCCTGACATTATGGATTTAATGTCAATGAGTACTAGTGGTAACACTGCCCACTGTCCCACAATAATAATGTTCGGTCAGTTTAAAATAACTAAATTAACAGACCCACTCAAGAAGAATGCTCAGTCTGTTTAAAATAACAAAATGAACGGACCAAGTCAAGGACAATGCGGTTAAGTCTGTTTAAAAATAGCAGATTGAACAGACTCGCTGAAGGCCAATCTTCACTCTGTTTATGCCCACTGCCTGCCTGGCAATGCACGGAATGTGTCTGTCTGTGTGTGTGCAGTGAGTGCACAGAGAACAAGCTTCCTTTTCAGTAGATATGAGGCAGGGTACTCCCAGCCCTGGAACTGCTGCCCACCCAGCACTGAACCACTCAAGGACAATGCGGTTAAGTCTGTTTAAAAATAGCAAATGTAACAGACTCGCTGAAGGGCAATGTTCACTCTGTTTACAATGCCCACTGCCTCACTGTCTGCCTGGCAATGCACGGAATGTGTCTGTCTGTGTGCACTGCAGTGCACATAGAACTAAAGTAGATATGAGGCAGGGTACTCCCAGCCCTGGAACTGCTGCCCAGTGCCCACCCAGCACTGAACCACTCAAGGAGAATGCTTTTAAGTCTGTTTAAAAATAGCAAATGTAACAGACTCGCTGAAGGGCAATGTTCACTCTGTTTACAATGCCCACTGCCTCACTGCCTGCCTGGCAATGCACGGAATGTGTCTGTCTGTGTGCACTGCAGTGCACATAGAACTAAAGTAGATATGAGGCAGGGTACTCCCAGCACT
This sequence comes from Rhinatrema bivittatum, assembly GCF_901001135.1. Classification (NCBI taxonomy): domain Eukaryota; kingdom Metazoa; phylum Chordata; class Amphibia; order Gymnophiona; family Rhinatrematidae; genus Rhinatrema; species Rhinatrema bivittatum. The sequence continues at coordinate 61,987,498 of NC_042631.1, forward strand.
GGAACTGCTGCCCACCCAGCACTGAACCACTGAAGGAGAATGTGTTCACTCTGTTTACAATGCCCACTGCCTCACTGCCTGCCTGGCAATGCACGGAATGTGTCTGTGTGTGTGCAGTGAGTGCACAGAGAACAAGCTTCCTTTTCAGTAGATATGAGGCAGGGTACTCCCAGCCCTGGAACTGCTGCCCACCCAGCACTGAACCACTCAAGGACAATGCTTTTAAGTCTGTTTAAAAATAGCAAATGTAACAGACTCGCTGAAGGGCAATGTTCACTCTGTTTACAATGCCCACTGCCTCACTGCCTGCCTGGCAATGCACGGAATGTGTCTGTCTGTGTGCACTGCAGTGCACATAGAACTAAAGTAGATATGAGGCAGGGTACTCCCAGCACTGGAACTGCTGCCCACCCAGCACTGAACCACTGAAGGAGAATGTGTTCACTCTGTTTACAATGCCCACTGCCTCACTGCCTGCCTGGCAATGCACGGAATGTGTCTGTGTGTGTGCAGTGAGTGCACAGAGAACAAGCTTCCTTTTCAGTAGATATGAGGCAGGGTACTCCCAGCCCTGGAACTGCTGCCCAGTGCCCACCCAGCACTGAACCACTCAAGGAGAATGCTTTTAAGTCTGTTTAAAAATAGCAAATGTAACAGACTCGCTGAAGGGCAATGTTCACTCTGTTTACAATGCCCACTGCCTCACTGCCTGCCTGGCAATGCACGGAATGTGTCTGTCTGTGTGCACTGCAGTGCACATAGAACTAAAGTAGATATGAGGCAGGGTACTCCCAGCACTGGAACTGCTGCCCACCCAGCACTGAACCACTGAAGGAGAATGTGTTCACTCTGTTTACAATGCCCACTGCCTCACTGCCTGCCTGGCAATGCACGGAATGTGTCTGTGTGTGTGCAGTGAGTGCACAGAGAACAAGCTTCCTTTTCAGTAGATATGAGGCAGGGTACTCCCAGCCCTGGAACTGCTGCCCAGTGCCCACCCAGCACTGAACCACTCAAGGAGAATGCTTTTAAGTCTGTTTAAAAATAGCAAATGTAACAGACTCGCTGAAGGGCAATGTTCACTCTGTTTACAATGCCCACTGCCTCACTGCCTGCCTGGCAATGCACGGAATGTGTCTGTCTGTGTGCACTGCAGTGCACATAGAACTAAAGTAGATATGAGGCAGGGTACTCCCAGCACTGGAACTGCTGCCCACCCAGCACTGAACCACTGAAGGAGAATGTGTTCACTCTGTTTACAATGCCCACTGCCTCACTGCCTGCCTGGCAATGCACGGAATGTGTCTGTGTGTGTGCAGTGAGTGCACAGAGAACAAGCTTCCTTTTCAGTAGATATGAGGCAGGGTACTCCCAGCCCTGGAACTGCTGCCCACCCAGCACTGAACCACTCAAGGAGAATGCTTTTAAGTCTGTTTAAAAATAGCAAATGTAACAGACTCGCTGAAGGGCAATGTTCACTCTGTTTACAATGCCCACTGCCTCACTGCCTGCCTGGCAATGCACGGAATGTGTCTGTCTGTGTGCACTGCAGTGCACATAGAACTAAAGTAGATATGAGGCAGGGTACTCCCAGCCCTGGAACTGCTGCCCAGTGCCCACCCAGCACTGAACCACTCAAGGAGAATGCTTTTAAGTCTGTTTAAAAATAGCAAATGTAACAGACTCGCTGAAGGGCAATGTTCACTCTGTTTACAATGCCCACTGCCTCACTGTCTGCCTGGCAATGCACGGAATGTGTCTGTCTGTGTGCACTGCAGTGCACATAGAACTAAAGTATATATGAGGCAGGGTATTCCCAGCCCTGGAACTGCTGCCCAGTGCCCACCCAGCACTGAACCACTCAAGGAGAATGCTTTTAAGTCTGTTTAAAAATAGCAAATGTAACAGACTCGCTGAAGGGCAATGTTCACTCTGTTTACAATGCCCACTGCCTCACTGTCTGCCTGGCAATGCACGGAATGTGTCTGTCTGTGTGCACTGCAGTGCACATAGAACTAAAGTAGATATGAGGCAGAGTACTCCCAGCCCTGGAACTGCTGCCCAGCCAGCACTGAACCACTCAAGGAGAATGCTTTTAAGTCTGTTTAAAAATAGCAAATATGAGGCAGAGTACTGCCAGCCCTGCCTGGCACTGCCCAGGATAAAATGTACAGACTCACTCAATAAGAATGTTCTTTTTTTTTTTTTCCCTAACAAAGAATCTGTTCTGTGTTGTCTATCAAATCTGGTTCTGTTCTGTGTTGTCTATCAAATCGGGTTCTGCTATCTTCTCTGCCTCAGCCTGCCTAAGCCCACCCAGCACGATCCCAATCCCACCTCCCCACTGAATCGCTGAAAATGTCCGTCAGTCCTCGTGCTGCTGCTGCTTTTATAGTGCTGCTGGCTCGTCAGGAAATCCTCAGAGAAGCACGGAATGACAGCGCGATTCGCTGCATTCAGTGCTTCTCTGAAAAGGTGAACGCAGATTCGCTGCGTTCCGGTATCCATGCCGACCTGTCCCACCCTTTCCTGTGAGTCACTGAGACTCACAGGACAGGGTCAGACAGGTTGGCATGGTTACCGCAGGGGCGCCGCCATTTTCAGGTAATCCGGGGCTCCGAGCTCGAGTCGCAGGTAATGGCGGCGAGAAAGCGCGCGCATGGCGATTCGCCGTATCCGACATATCTATGTTCATTTATGTCGGAAATCTGCTCGTATACGCCCCATCTTTTTTTTAAGTTAAAAAAAAAATTTGAGTTGCGTTTTCCATATGCGGTCAATCCGAATGCACATCCCTACCCTGTATCATAGTCCCAACAAAGAGCGGCAGTCTCTTGAATACGGCTACCAATGTGTAGTATGGTATTATTAACTGGAGAGTTAATGAAAACACCTCTCTGTAAAGGATAATTAGTCCATACTGTAAGGTTAAATGGTACAGCATGCATCAGTCGTTCTCCGCGGGCATGGGTTGGCATGTGTGTGCAGATCCAACAGTCTGTTCGATTCAACAGGTGTGAAAAGTTCTGTCAGAGTCCTTGTTCTGAAATCACCATAGCTGGAGAAATAGGGCAAAAGATGAGGATGCAGAACACAATTGTTAATGAGTTGGCATTCAGGCAAGAAAAAGCGGCTAATAAGTTCTCTGGAGTTTTCTCAAGGCCTTGCTGTTCTAAGAGTTGTGCAGATTGGTTGGATAGGGCCTTGATCTGTCCCCAGGTCATGTGGTACTAGGGATGTGCAGAGCAAAATTTTATGTTCATATTTTTTATGTCCGAAAGGGGGTCCCACTTGCGGCCAATATGGACATAAAAAAAATCCAATGAGTTGGGTATATGTACATATGTGCAAAAAAAAAATTTAAACCCCCTCACCCTCCTTAATCCCCCCCCCCCCAGACTTACCACAACTCCCTGGTGATCGAGCGAGGAGTGAGGACGTCATTTCTGCAATCCTTGGCGAGAAGCATGTGACGTCGGTGGCACGTCGAGTGACGCGGCGTCACGTGATTCCCGGCTCGTTCGCGCCGGACGGCTCGTTCGGCCCAAAAAGAACTTTTGGCCAGCTTGGGGGGGCCTCCTGACCCCCCCAAGCTGGCCAAAAGTTCTTTTTGGGCCGAACGAGCCGTCCGGTGCGAACGAGCCGGGAATCACGTGGCGCCGCGTCACTCAGACGCGACGTCACGTGATTCCCGGCAAGTTCGCGCCGGACGGCTCGTTCGGCCCAAAAAGAACTTTTGGCCAGCTTGGGGGGGTCAGGAGGCCCCCCCAAGCTGGCCAAAAGTTCTTTTTGGGCCGAACGAGCCGTCCGGCGCGAACTTGCCGGGAATCACGTGACGCCGGCGTCACTCGACGTGCCGCCGACGTCACATGCTTCTCGCCAAGGATTGCAGAAATGGCGTCCTCACTCCTCGCTCCATCACCAGGGAGTTGTGGTAAGTTGGGGGGGGGGATTAAGGAGGGTGAGGGGGTTTATATTTTTATTTTGGCTCAACAATCGCGATTTCCCACATATCGAACATATCTATGTTCGATATGTGGGAAATCCGATCGTTTATGTCGAATCAATTTTTTAAGTAAAAAAAAAATATGAGTTGCGTTTTACTAATGCGGTCAATCCGAATGCACACCCCTATGTGGTACTGCTTTTTGCAAGGAGTCCGGTCTCTGTCCTTCTGAGGGCTGTGGAGGCTCATGGAGAAGTTTGGGATCGGGTCCTGTAGACCTGGACACCTTTCCATCTTTCCACGGCTTGATATACCTGTGGAAGCAAGCAGAGAAACATATCCTCGTTCCCCATTTTAAGGGAACGGGACCGTGCCAGACATTAAATATTCTATACAAAACTGATGGCTGTGGGTGACTAACCCTAGTCCCATAATGATTACTCATGGCTGTAGTCTTAAATTTGAACCTGATATGTTTAGATGATTTAAACAATACTTTGTTCAGGGGGAAAATCCAGGGGCAATCCCCCCTTTTTCTTTTTGTTTGGTCCAGAGCTCTTAAGCGTATGGTTGGCTCTCTCCACAATGGCTTGCCCTGTGGTGTTGTAGGGGATGCCAAATAAGTATTTAATATTCAATTATTGACAAAATTCATGCAAAGGAATGGCTGCAGTAAGCAGAGCCATTTTTAGTTTTCAGAACGTAACCCCATTATCAAGAAAGTTTTTATGCAGTGATCAATTTTCATTCAGTAAATTAGCAATAAGTGTAAATTAATCATTTAAAGGAAAAGTCATTTGCTGTAAGCTGAATCAAATGACAAGTATATTAGAGATTACATTAAACATATGTTACACAAGACTGACATATATTCATATTCATTCATCTTGCAAATATTAATTTACACAAAACTGACACATATTCATCCATCCTGCAAATATTTCTTGCATCAAGACAGACAACAGATAACACATAATATGAGCTAAAAATCTTATCAAAAAGTTATCAAAAACAAAATTAGATCAAGGATCAAAAGTCAAAAGTGAAAAGGTGCTAGAAAAATGTTTGAAAAATGTTAAAATAAGCTGCAAAGTGTTCATCTTCACATCTCCTCATGGCAGCGTCAATCTGGAAAATATTAAAAACTGGCATACAGCAAAAAATTACTAAGGTAAGGATTAAAGTGAAATTCTTACTTTTTTAACCTTGAAGAAATCAATTCTATCATTCAATTTAATAAAATCAATTTGGATTTGCAAGAAAAGGCTTGGGAGGGATTGCTTTAGATGTAGCAACCTCTATCAGTAAAAATTTTAAGGTTCAGAATTCTGTATAAATTTTGTGAAAAAGAAAATAAAACTGAAGTGTCCTTAATACAGAAGGTCTGTAGGTCTGAAAAATAAAAACTATTATACAACAGAATTATTAAAACAATAATATAATATAACTTGTAGAATAACATAGCACCTCCTAGTGGAGACCCCATCATTACTTTATAGATTGCAACTATTGTTCCAGGTTGCAATCAATAATACTCTGAGCTTAAATTCAATGTGGAGTATCAGAATAGAATTTCTTCTTATAATTATTAGAATAGGAAATTAAACACGCTGTTTGCTCAGCTCTGTCTGCTGCATGCTAAAGTGACTGTAACTACTATTAATCTGTCTGAGTTATAACATATATAAACTAGAGAGAGAAACTGCAGGACTAAGTCCAGTTTTTTTTCTCTTCAAAAGTTCTCCCTCCCTCCCCCATGAGTGGCAAGCAAGAGTTACAGAAAAAGGGGGGGAGGAGCAGTGTTTCTCAAAAGAAAAGAACTACACCCAAGGAGTTAATCCTTCAGTCAATAGGAACTTAAAGATAGCATTGTTTAACAATTGACCACAGACAATGGCTGGGCAAGTACTGATTCCTTGCAGACAGGTTCTATTTTTCTCCTGTAGGGCAAATCACAATAAAAGTAGAAGTTCTGTGCACTGGCAATTCAAACTATAAACTTAAATCTCAGAGAAATGGAGTCATTTTAAATGTGAGCCAAATTAACTTTGCAAAAGGGAAATTTTCACATGTAATTTATACAGTATATTATTCAAATTTCAGTACAGTTTGTAACATAAGGTTCAGCATTCACTTTGTGTGGGGAAAATACTCTCAAAGTATGCAGACTTTCTGTAACTGAATTTCAAATAGAAACTACTCCTTAAGCATGCAGTCCCTCTGCAACTGAACATCGAAGACCAGGAGAAACCATTTTTTTCCAAATTTGTACTGTCTGCACAGTTACTTTGCCTAATCTGGTCTGCAAGAGGTCATTGAAGTGTATAATTAAATCAATTTTTTCATAGTGATATTTTCTTTGCTTGTAACGCAGGAGTCTAATTAAATCCTTTTTTTCATATTGATATTTTCTTTGCTTGTAACGCAGGAGTCTAATTAAATCCTTTTTTTCATATTGATATTTTCTTTGCTTGTAACACAGGAGTGCAGCTGCCTGGCCCAAGGTCTTACACGCTGATTTCTTTGAAGACCTGGGGGCAAAGTCACTGCACATGGCACTTGCTGCCACACCTAGTTCTTTGTTTCTTTCTGTAATGGGAAAGGCTTGAATCCCTTTCAATAATTCCTCTCTTGTGAGATTTCCATGTTCTAGATGAAATCCCATACTGACCGCTGCATATAAATTGTTACCGGGAGCAGTGGTTTGAGATAGTAATTTACCTGCACAAATTGATGATGCAGAATTAATGACTGTCTCAGGCAATGGCAAATGAATGTTCAGGGAGTGGTTAGTGGGGAAAGGGGTTTGCAGGCAAGATGGAGGAAGGCTAGTTTTTCTGACCTCAGTGTTTTCTATTTCCTGGGGTCTTTTCTCTGAGGTGGATGCAGAGGAAGCCACAGGAGCCATGTGATTGTGTGTCCCCAGATGTTCTATTTCATTTTCTGTCCCCCTTTGTTCATGGTTCTTTTCTGTGATGGGGAAGGCTTGAAGTCCTTCTAATAATTCTGTTTCTGTAAGGTTTTCTTTCTGCTGAAATTCAATGCTAATCGCCCCACCCAGGCCAGGTGGTGGCTCTATTGTTCTCAAGGGTTGCTTTTCTGAAGAAATGGGGAAGGTGTGAATTGCTTGTGCTTTGGGTGTAGGTATGGGGAGCTGAGGATACAAAGAATTTGCTGTCTCTGAGGAAGACTGAGAAGATGGGGGAAGGGTATGTCTGCCTGCTTCTAAAAGCACATGGTTTGAAACTGCTGTTTTTAAACCTTTTTTTTCTGTGCGTTCGATGGCTTCTGTACATTTTTGCCAGATTAATCTTAGCTTTATGGGAGCTCTGGGAGCCGTATGAAGATAATTGTCGATTGAGATCCATTCCTGGGTATTTAGAGTTCCAGACTCCATCGAATACCAAGGGCAACGGCAAGCTATTTCACTTATTAATTTTTCTAAGTCCCCCAGGCTGACTTGCGCTATTTTTCTTCTGGTGATGAAATAATGATTATTGATGATTTGCTGCAGCTTTCTGGCATGTAGCCGCTGCTGTACAGTCAAATCATTACCCATGCTTACGAGTGTGGGGAACAAACTTGCTGAGAAATACTTTTAAAAATTACAAAGAAGTACTTTTTTTTTTAAATATTAATGATTGCAAATCTGTTGAACGGTACGTACCTAGGCTATGTCCAGCCGAAATAAGCATGGAGTTTATCATCACTGTCACGGGTCACCAGATATAGCAGTAATGAAGAGGCCTTTTTTTTTAATTAATTTATTTAAACAGCATGTGGTACATACCACATGTTCTTGGTTCAGTTCCCCAATTCGATATAAACCGATCTGATATGGTCTCTACCATGAAGGTCGGTATAGAAAAGTGTTAAATAAATAAATAAATAAATACCAGTCAAGGCAACATCTGATAACTTACTAGATATGTATACAACACAATGCGATTTGTTTCTTCTATAAAACAAAAAGAACCAGAAGCATTAATTAATGCCACAAGACAACATGTGCACTCAACTGCCAAACCACAATCATTAATCCACATCAGTCCAGTCAAACCATTCATCCAATCACCTAGCATCACAGTGGAAGATTAAAAAAAACCCAATTAGTTTAGCTAATTAGTTGAATAACCAGCTGCTGCAAGAGAAGTTTAAGAGTTCACAGGTAAATGAGAATAAAATAACTCCCAAGCTTTCATATAGTTGGAATTAGCCACCTTATGAAGAAATTTAGCATCCAGTCGTTCCAGTTGCTTCCATAATATCATCTTCCATCTCCAAAGAAAAAGCTCTGGTGAGGGTTGTGTTTATCGAGTGTTGTAGAATACTCCATAGCTATTAAAAGAGCTATGTGAATACATTTCTGTAATCTATATGACGACAAGTCAGCTGCCCAGTTCATGTCACCCAGGAAAAGTGCTGTGCCTTCATAAGGGGGTTTCATATTGACCACTCTTTCAATTAGTAGAAACATGCCTTTGCAAAAAGGAAATACTTTATGATGTAATGAAAAGGAATGCAGAAATGTATCATCCTCCATAGAACACTTGAGACAGGCCTCTGAGTCAGTTATTCACATCCAAAAGGCTTTAACCTCGTCAATAAAACAATGATGAATAATTTTAAAATGTAATACCTGAAAGGTGGATTCGATTGTTGTATGAAATACCAGTTCAAAAAACAATGATATATGGGCGTCCTGATGTCATCCTTCCAGGATACCAGGAGGGGACTTCTTCTTCAGGCCTGCAGCGGCAAACAGAGACGAGAGAGTGGATGTCCTGTCTTGCTGGAGGTGCCAGAGCTGCTGAAGAGTGCTGTTTCTAGGGATGTGCATTCGTTTTCAACGAATGTGCAATCCACAACGCATAAGTTCCTGTTCGTTCGATTCGTGGGTTTGCGAAATGCATGGCGATCCCACACAAATGAAACATATCATATTAGTTCCATTCTTTTGTTTCGAAGTAATTTATTAGTAGGGATGTGAATCGTTTTTTGACGATTTAAAATATCGTCCGATATATTTTAAATCGTCAAAAATCGTTAAAGGCGATATATAATAGGAATTCCCCCGATTTATCGTCAAAAACCGTAAATCGGGGGAAGGGGGAGGGGAAGGGGGAGGGTGGGAAAATGAGCACACTAAAATAACCCTAAAACCCACCCGACCCTTTAAAATAAATCCCCCACCCTCCCGAACCCCCCCAAAATGTCTTAAATTACCTGGGGTCTAGTGGGGGGGTCCCGGTGTGATGTTCCACTCTCGGGCCACGGGTGCGTTGATAGAAATTGCGCCGGCGCTACCTTTGCCCTGACAGGGCAAAGAAATGGTGCCGGTGCCACCTTTGCCCTGTCATATGACAGGGCAAAGGTAGCGCCGGCACCATTTCTATCAACGCACCCGTGGCCCGAGAGTGGAACATCACACCGGGACACCCCCCACCCACTGGACCCCAGGTAATTTAAGACATTTTGGGGGGTTCGGGAGGGTGGGGTATTTATTTTAAAGGGTCGGGGTGGGTTTTAGGGTTGTTTTAGTGTGTCCGAGAGTGGAAGATCACACCGTAACCCCCCCCACTAGACCCCAGGTAATTTAAGACATTTTGGGGGGGTTCGAGAGGGTGGGGGATTTATTTTAAAGGGTTGGGGGTGGGTTTTAGGGTTGTTTTAGTGTGCCAGTTTTCCCGCCCTCCCCCGATTTACGATTTACACGATATTTAAAAAAACAAAACTGCGACGATCCGATTCCCTCCCCCCCCCAGCCGAAATCGATCGTTAAGACGATCGATCACACAATTCACATCTCTATTTATTAGTGGCCATTTGAAATAGGAGAAGGCCATGTGGCAGTATCCATAAGAAAAACCAGTCCTTTCCTGTGAGTCATAAGTGACCTCACAGCCCTGACAGAGTAGGTCAGACAGGTTGGCAAGGAGACAAGAATGCAACCTATCAGAGCTAAGCATTTTTCTAATGCAGCCAATTGCCGCTCTCACTCAGTCCACTGTGACGCAGTTCATGATGACGCTGTACTATTTATACCTTAAGCGCGCAGCGTACCAAGCTCTTTCTTTGCGGGGGGGGGGGGGGGGGGGGGGGATTTACTCAGAGCTAGTCTGAGTAAATACTTTGATAGAATTTTCCATTGAAAAAGATATTTGTTCATTTTTGCTGCAGTGCCAGCCAGACAGACTTTTTTTGACCGCACTTTTTAATATTGAACTCAGACGGTCTATCTGTCTCTCCCACTGAGACAAGCTGCTTTCAGTGGCATTTGCTGCTGATCTTACCCCCCTGGGGTAGGTTGCAGGCTGGGTTTGGGTGGTGTGGGTGGGAGATAGTGTGAGTTGGTATTTTCAAACAAGAAGCAGCATCACTAGGAATTGTGCTTGCTCAGGCTTGCAGTCAAGTATTTTATCTGCTGTTTCATTTTTTTTGTGCACAAAGAGCAGTCTTAGTTGAAGTGTACATCAAGGCACTGCATCGTGTGTCTGTGGGCAGTTTTGCAGACTCATATATATTGGGACAGCAGTGCTCTTTTAAGCCAAATCCCCAGTAGGCCTCTTTTGTAGTTACAAGTTTGATGCATGCACATACAGCGGCCACAGTTATAGTGTACATCAAGGCACTGCATCGTGCATCTGTGGGCAGTTTTGCAGACTCACATATATTGGGACAGAGATGTTCATTCACCAATAAAGAAATAATTCTTTTAATTGAAATCCCTACTAGGCAGTGACATTAAATCCATGAGGTCAGGGAAAGGTTGACGTGATTGAGTGATTGGGATTGGCAGAAGAGGCACTTCAAAAGGCAGTGCCAGTCCCACAGGCAGTTCCATCAGGAAAAAACTGAAATTTAAAGATGATGCACCGCCACCACCTGTTTCTGGCTCTGTAGTTTTGGAGGTGAGGGAAGGGGAGGCAAGACCCAAAAGCAACATTGCGACAGCAGACTTGACTTAGAGTTGAAAATGTAGCGCAGGCACTGTTTGCTTCTGATTCCGATGAAGAATCATCTTGTGTGGGATTCTCATCATCAGAAATGGAAGAAGTAATAACTGAAGAAGGTTTAGGAGGATTAGTCAGTTCTGTCTTAACCTCCACTTCAGTGCTGCAGGGGAGAGATGAAGCTGATGATGATGAAGAGGAAGGGGAAGAGCAGTCAGTGCAAGCACAGAGTATGACTGATGCCCCTGGCATTGTTTCTCAGGGTGCACCCATTACTTCAACTCCAGTGCCAGCATCCACCCCGAAGGCTATAGAGCAGGGATCACAAAAGAAATCTGTGATCTGGAGCCACTTTAATGTGACAGAGGACCCTCATTCTGCTCAGTGTAATTACTGTGCCAGGGCTATAAGCAGAGGCGAGCAAATTAGCAGAGGCAAGCAAACTGCCACCATCCCCAGATGTACTGCCATCTGGGGATGGTGGCGGTATCAGTCAGGAGACCCCTTTTTCCAGGCAGCGTAAAGTGGTTGAAAAGGAGCGGATTCACCCCACGCCCTCAGCCCCTTCTAGCAGTCAGGTGTCAGGCCAACACCCCCCTGCCAATTGTCAGAAGCGACAACCCATCATGGAGGAAATGGTGTGGTATTTAGTAATGCTATCGCGGGGAAGGAGGCAGGCAGCCTCAAAAGTTGTAACCAGGAGCATCAGGGAAATGATTGCCTTTGATGACCAGCCCTTGCAGGTAGTGGAGAATGTGGGTTTCAAGCTTTTGCTGAAGGTCTTAGTTCCAAATTACAAAGTCCCCTCCAGAACCACATTTAACAGAAAGGTCATCACCAGCCTGTACAACCAGTGTCACAGTCGCATCCAAGCGCTGTTAGCTAAGGCAGAGGGGAGAGTGCATTTCACCTGTGATATTTGGACTGCCATGAATGCTGCACACCTGGCTGAGGTAGGCAGCAGCTCTATCAGTGAATAAGTATCAGAGTGGAGGTGGGCTTTACTGCCTACCCACCTGACGGACGACGCCCATACCTCAGCCAATGTTCTAGCATGCATCAGACAGATGCTGGCAGGCTGGCAGCTACACCAGCAAGACAGGAATCTTCAGGCAGGGTTCTTTGTCACAGACAATGGTGCAAACATGTTAAAGGCAATATCTGACAGGGGCTTTCAGAACATCCGATGTTTTGCACACACTCTGCACCTGGTAGTGAAGTCAGCTCTGGGGTTGGAATCCAATCACCAAGAGAATGAATACCTCCGTATGTTAGTACACAAGTGCAGGAACATAGCAGTGCAATTCCACAGAAGTGTGAAGGCGGGGCAGACTGATTTAAGGATGCCTGAAAAGCATCTCATACAAGACATTGTCACCCGGTGGAATTCCACCTATATGATGCTGCAGAGGTTAGTGGAGCAGCAGACACCCCTTCATGAACTTTCTGTGGAAATGGACATAGGTATGCAGAGTCCCCTGGGCATCATGATTGGTTAGTCATGAGTCAGCTGGATCTGCTATTAGGAAACATCCGTGAACAGGAACTCCATAGGCAGAGACAGATTAGGCATGAAGCAAAGGAGGAAACAGCAGGCACTTCAGAGAGTAGTGCAAGCCCAAGCAGGAGCAGCACTCTGTTAGTGACAACTAGTACTTTCTCCTCCACTTCAGTACGCCAAAGCCATGTTGTCCCTAAAAAAGCATCTTTCTGGAATGGGCTAGTGTGAAAGCAGCTGGCAAGAAGGACTCTCAGCCCACCCAAGCAAAGGAGACACCAGCAAAAATGTCAGTGACATGGTATCTCCAAGAGCTCATAGAGGACATTCAGACAGATCCGCTGGCCTATTGGGCACACAAGTCCACTGTCTGGCCACACCTAGCCAAAGTGGCTCAGCATTATCTGTAATGTCCACCAACCAGTATGCCCAGTGAACGTGTATTTTCAATGACAGGGGATATCATGAGCCTTCATCGCTCAAGGCTGGCACCAGAGTTGATGAAAATACTAGTGTTTTTGAAAATAAACATGCCTTTGCTTGGGTTTCCAGATGAATAAAAGCAATTGAAAACCTTGCAGCAGCTCCAACTTCCTCCTATGCTCCAGATAATATCAGCACATGTACCTGACTTCAAACACAGTGCCAGTCTGTCCAGGCCTTACATTCCTATAAGGGTTTGACCTCAAATGCTGTGCCTGTCCATCCACTGTCCAGGCCTTATGTCCCTACAAGGGCCTGACCTGAAACACTGTGCCAGTCTGTCCACTGTCCAGGCCGTACATCCCTACAAGGGCCTGACCTCAAACACTGTGCCTGTCCATCCAGGCCTTACGTCCCTACAAGGACTTGGCCTCAAACTCTGTGCATGTCCAATGTCCAGGCCTTACGTTCCTACAAGGGCCTGACCTGAAACACTGTGCCAGTCTGTCCATTGTCCAGGCCGTACATCCCTACAAGGGCCTGACATCAAACGCTGTGCCAGTCTGTCCACTGTCCAGGCCTTACATCCCCTGCAAGGGCCTGACCTCAAACGCTGTGCCTGTCCATCCATGCCTTACGTCCCTACAAGGGCTTGACCTCAAATGCTGTGCCTGTCTGTTCAGCTTGGAGCTTGGATATTTCATATGCTCAATAGTTTTCATGACCTTCATAATATGGATCATTTTCCCTAAATCTTTCTTAGGTGCCAACATTAATGTTTCTAGTACTATAGAAAACTGGTGGTAGTTGTACTCTAGTTCATCCTCTGTGTTCCCATAGTTTATAGAGGCACTGTAGGGTTCAAAGTCAACATAGGTTGATATTGTAGATTTGGACTTGAATAGCAGTTTTCTTATTTCTGAGAGCTCTTCAAATTTCTTTGTCATCAGCTGAAGTGCATAAGTACAGTTAATAGCTTCTGGGTATTCACTAGACACCAACAGAACCACCACACATTTGGGGCCAACCCATTCCAGGGAGCCCTTTCCTGCGCAAAGGAAAGGGAACTCTCCCCAGGTGTAGCCAGCCTCTCTCTTAGTACCCGCCGACCCATGTTGAACCAGAACCAATGTTCACATGGAAACCTCCTCCACATTGACTCACCACACTTTGAAGTCTCGTGCACCACTCTAGGGCCAACCCACTCTAGGGAGCCCTTTCCTGCGCAAAGGAAAGGGAACTCTCCCCGGGTGTAGCCAGCCTATCTCTTAGTATCCATTGACCCATGTTGAACCAGAACCACTGTTCACATGGAAACCTCCTCCACATTGACTCACCACACTTTGAAGGCTCGTGTCCCACTCTAGGGCCAACCCATTCTAGGGAGCCCTTTCCTGCACAAAGGAAAGGGAACTCTCTCCGGGTGTAGCCAGCCTCTCTCTTAACACACGCCGACCCATGTTGAACCGCTGTTCACATTGAAACCTCATCCACGTCGACTCGCCATGCTTTGAAGGCTCGTGCCCCATTCTAGGAGCCAACCCATTCTAGAGAGCCCTTTCCTGCGCAAAGGAAAGGGAACTCTACCTGGGTGTAGCCAGCCTATCTCTTAGTACCCATTGACCCATGCTGAACCAGAACTGCTGTTCATATGGAAACCTCCTCCATGTTGCCTCACTACGTTTTGCATGCTCGTGCTCCACTCTAGGGGAAAACAACCCATTCTAGGGAGCCCTTTCCTGCGCAAAGGAAAGGGAACTCTCCCCGGGTGTAGGCAGCCTATCTCTTAACACCCGCTGACCCATGTTGAACTCTGTTCATATGGAAACCTCCTCCGCCTCGGCCTTCAAAATTCTTGTTTGTATATCTACTATGTCCACCAGATTTTAAAAGACCAGCGAGAGCTCACTAGATGCCAAAAGAAACACCCCACTCTAGGGTGAACCCATTCTAGGGAGCCCTTTCTGCACAAAGAAAAGGGAACTCTCCCCAGGTGTAGCCAGCCTCTCTCCTAACTCCTGCTGACCCATGATAAACCACTGTTCACATTGAAACCTCCTCCACATCAACTTGCCATGCTTTGAAGGCTCGTGCCCCACTCTAGGGGCCAACCCATTCTAGGGAGCCCTTTCCTGTGCAAAGGAAAGGGAACTCTCCTCAGGTGTACCCGCCAACCCATGTTGAACCAGAACCACTAGTCACATGGAAAACTCCTCCATGTTGACTTGCCACGCTTTGAAAGCTTGTCTTCCGCTCTAGGGGCCAACAACACATTCTAGGGAGCCCTTTCCTCTCTTGCCCGCTGACCCATTTTAAACCGCTGCTCACATGGAAACCTCCTCCACCTCGGCCTTCAAAATTCTTGTTTGTATATCTGCTACATCCACCAGATTTTAAAAGACCAGCGAGATCTCACTAGATGCCAATGGATGCCAATGGGGTGAACCCATTCTAGGGATCCCTTTCCTGCACAAAGGAAAGGGAACTCTCCCGGGGCCAGCCTGTCTTGCCCCTATCAAAACGACAGGGACCTGACTACCTCCGCTCTGCCAGCCTGTCTTGCCCCTATCACCTTTCTGCCATTCTGCCTTGCTGCCATACACCAGACGACTCACTCTACTCCTTGAGGTGTTCTTGCCACTATCATGGTTTCTCAGTGTGTTGGTGCTAGTCTTTCTGCTGCTTTGTCCCTTTTTCGGCACCTTGTGATTTTTTTCAGACAGTCTTTCTGTTTGCTATGTTCCCCCTTCATTGTGCTGTAGGATGTTGATGCCACTTGTCTTGCCACTTTGCCTGTCGTGCTGCCTTCGAGGGTTCATGCAACTGTTATCGGTGCTCTCTTTTGAAGCTGTTTTGTGTTTTTGACACTCTCGCTGCTGCTTTGCACCTCTCTTAAAGCACTCTTGCCACTCCTGGTACCCCTTTGCCCCTTTAAAGTACCTTAGGCTATTCATGCCACTTTGGAGCACTTTTCGTGTTCTGATGATTGCTTCCCAGATGTTTCATCAGAATTGATAAGAAAACCCCAATTCTGCAGCCAATAATAGGCTGCAAATACTTCCCCCATTGACTTTAATGGGGAAATAAAAACCGAATAAAACTAATCAACAAATTGGTTTTTCTCCCTATGAAACTAATGCAACGAATTTGGGTCCCAGCGAAACAAAAAACAAATCGAAATGAATTGTTTCCTTCTGCACATCTCTAGCTGTTTCAATCCAGCCTCAAGACGTTTCCTGTACCTGGCCAGCCCCAGCCATCCTGACATCCTCCTTCTGGGACACCAGGAGGGGTCTTCTTCTTCGGGCCTGCAGTGGCACATAGATTGGGACTGCAGAGATGAGAGAGTGGATGTCCTGACCTGCTGGAGGTGCCCTAAGGTGTTTCAATCCAGCCACAACATGGTTCCTGTCTCTGGCCAGCCACGGGTGTTTTGATGACATCCTTTCGGAATGCCAGGAAGGGCCTTCTTCAGGCCTGCAGTGGCATGCAGCCGCCGCCGCCGGCACGTCACCGAAGCCATGAGCACCAAAGGGGCATGCAGCTTTGTTGAATTGCTGAGTTTCGAGATGTTTTGCTGCTGCTCCTTTTTAAGATCTCCATAAGTAAGTCTCATAGAAACATAGAAACATAGAAATGACGGCAGAAGAAGACCAAACGGCCCATCCAGTCTGCCCAGCAAGCTTCCCACACTTTTTCTCATACTTATCTGTTTCTCTTAGCTCTTTGGTTCTACTTCCCTTCCACCCCCACCATTAATGCAGAGAGCAGTGATGGAGCTGCATCCAAGTGAAATATCAAGCTTGATTAGTTAGGGGTAGTAGGGGAAGTAACCGCCGCAATAAGCAAGCTACACCTATGCTCACTTGTCTTACCCAGACCATGTCATTCAGCCCCTATTGGTTGTTTTTCTTCTCCCCTGCCGTTGAAGCAGGGAGCTATGCTGGATATGCGTGAAGTATCAGTTTTTCTTCTCTCCTGCCGTTGAAGCAGGGAGCTATGCTGGATATGCATGAAGTATCAGTTTTTCTTCTCCCCTGCCGTTGAAGCAGAGAGCTATGCTGGATATGCGTGAAGTATCAGTTTTTCTTCTCCCCTGCCGTTGAAGCAGAGAGCTATGCTGGATATGCGTGAAGTATCAGTTTTTCTTCTCCCCTGCCGTTGAAGCAGAGAGCTATGCTGGATATGCGTGAAGTATCAGTTTTTCTTCTCCCCTGCCGTTAAAGCAGAGAGCTATGCTGGAAATGCATTGAAAACCCTGTTGAAGCAGAGAGCTATGCTGGATATGCGTGAAGTATCAGTTTTTCTTCTCCCCTGCCGTTAAAGCAGAGAGCTATGCTGGAAATGCATTGAAAACCCCAGTCTCCTGCGTGACAAGCAGGGATACTCACCACTATACTCTCCCTCTCTCTCTTTGTTTATTTCTTTGTTCTGCTCCCATTTTGTTTGGTGATATGGGGAAGAAGAGTAAAGGGACTGTTTATTTTCCCCCTCCAAACTCTGCAGCTTCCTCTTCTTTGTCCCAGCTGACCATCAATGGGTTCATGCAGCCTTTGAGTTCCAGTACACCATCAGGACTGTCTCAGGTTGGCATGAGGGCCCTTGCTGCTTCCTCAGAGAATTCCACCTCCCTCAGCCCTGATTTCTGCTCACTACCTAAGTTGGATTCTGTGCTTTCATCAGGATCTCAGGAGATCCCAACTCAGCCTAAGAGAGCTTCAAAGGTTTCTCCTGTGGTGGGGATCCTGTTTATAAGGCTCCTCAGGTTTCAGCTGGTGTCACTAATGATGTTTTGGTAACACCAACCTTTAGTACTATGTTATCTTCTAACCTTCCTGAGAGACCAGCTCAGATTACCATGGAGACATTCTGGACTGCAATTAAGGGACTGGAATATGCTCTTGGGTCAAAATTAGAAAATATAACTGCAGCTGTTGGTCAAATTCAAACTCAGGTCCTAGGGCATGATACAACTATAAAGGGAAATTTAGAATGTATTTCTCATTTGGAGAAACAATGTGACTCATTGGGTAAATGTGATATGGCTTTGATTAAGGGGCAAGAATTTAACCAACGAAGATTAGAAGCCTTAGAAAATAATTCAAAGAAATTAAATCTAAGAATACTTAACTTTCCCAAGTTGGTCAGTATTTTCCTATTAAAATGCTTAGGAAATTTTATATTGAGGTTCTTACGGTGCCTCATGATCCTATTCCACTTATTACTAAAGCCTTTTATAATTCTTCTACACTGACTGCTTCTCCACCTAGTAGTCCTCCTATACAATTTAATGTATTAGGTAATTTAACTGCTATGCTCCAAGACTGTCAGATTGAAATTCAGGGCTCTGCTACTTTGTTAGTAGTATATGCTATAGAACCTGATAGAATCTGGATCATAAGAACATTAGAACATGCCATACTGGGTCAGACCAAGGGTCCATCAAGCCCAGCATTCTGTTTCCACAGTGGCAATCCAGGCCATAAGAACCTGGCAAGTACCCAAAAACTATGTCTATTTCATGTTAACTTTGCTAGTAATAGCAGTGGCTATTTTCTAAGTCAACTTAATTAATAGCAGGTAATGGACTTCTCCTCCAAGAACTTATCCAATCCTTTTTTAAACCAGCTATATTAACTGCACTAACCACATCCTCTGGCAACAAATTCCAGAGTTTAATTGTGCATTGAGTGAAGAAGAACTTTCTCTGATTAGTTTTAAATGTGCCACATGCTAACTTCATGAAGTGCCCCCTAGTCTTTCTATTATCTGAAAGACTAAATAACCGATTCACATCTACCCGTTCTAGACCTCTCATGATTTTAAACACCTTTATCATATCCCCCCTCAACCGTCTCTTCTCCAAGCTGAAAAGTCCTAACCTCTTTAATCTTTCCTCATAGGGGAGCTGTTCCATTCCTCTTACCATTTTGGTCGCCCTTCTCCATCTCAATTATATCTTTTTTGAGATGCAGCGACCAGAATTGTACATAGTATTCAAGGTGGGGTCTCACCATGGAGCGATATAGAGGCATTATGACATTTTCCGTTTTATTCACCATTCCCTTCCTAATAATTTCCAACATTCTGTTTGCTTTTTTGACTGCCATAGCATACTGAACCGACAATTTCAATGTGTTATCCACTATGATAATACCCTTATTCAATAAACTTACACACGGTTAATGTGACTCCAACATTGCTCTAAGACTCCAACATTGCTCTAAGCTTCAACAGCAAGAGAAAATGTGGAAAAAAGGATTTGCATTCACAAAAAAGTGGGGATTAGCTTGCTTGTTACGGCGGTACCTACCCCAAACCAAATAAGCCTGATACTTTCAATGCATATCCAGCATAGCTCTCTGCTTCAATGGCAGGGGAGAAAGACTGATACTTCACGCATACCCAGCATAGCTCTCTGCTTTAATGGCAGGGGAGAAAGTCTGATACTTCACTTTCAATGCATATCCAGCATAACTCTCTGCTTCAACGGCAGGGGGAATGAAGAAAAGTGGATCTATATACAGACAACAACCAACAAGGACTGAATTACATAGTCTGGGTAAACAAAAGGCGCGAACAAAAGTATGCTGGATTTTATAAGATACGCGCGTAGCCGGGGTCGGCGCACACAAGGGGGGTCGGAGAGGCCTCGGAGGGAACTTTCCTTCCACCCCCCCGCACCTTCCCTTCCCTTCCCCTACCTAACCCACCCCCCCCCCCCCCCCGGCCCTATCTAAAACCCCCCTAACTTTGTGCGCGCCGGCCGGCAGGCCCCCGCTCCGTGTTCCGGTCCCAGGGGCTGGTCTGGAGGCCACGGCCACGCCCCCGGAACACCCCCGGGCTGAAACCATGCCCGTGTCGCCTCCCCCGAAACGCTGCGTCACGCGCGACATGCCCCCAAAACGCCGCGTCACTCCGGGCACGCCCCCGACACGCCCCTTTTACAAAGCCCCGGGACTTACGCGTGTCCCGGGGCTCTGCGCATGCCGGTAGCCTATGCAAAATAGGCGCGCCGGCATGCGAGGGCCCTGCGTGCGTAAATCCAGCCGGATTTACGCGCGCAGGGCACTTAAAATCCGCCCCTCTATTTGCAAAGATAAGAGCTTGCAGGACAGACCTGAAGTCTTAGTGCTCAAGAAAAGGTTTTAACTCTCTTAGAGTTAACAATTTAAAATAACTATCTTTTAATTTTGTGGCTATATGTTTCTTCATGGAGAATTCAGTCTATAATAACGCCTAAATCCCTTGTAAAAAATGAAGGTAATATCTTGATATTGTCGTTAAATGTCAGAACTGGAATATTGGTAAAATGACATTTCCGTTCAAGTAAAACTATTTCTGTTTTGTCCATGTTTAAAATTAATCGTAAATGTTGGAGTAATTTTTTTATGGCTGATATATAAACTTTGAAAATTTCGCGTGTATCCTCTACTGATTTTTCTATGGGACCCAAGAATTGGATATCATCCACGTAAAAATAACATTTTAAACCTAGACCATTTAAAAAATGACAGATTGGTAAAACGTATACTTTAAAAAGAGAGGCTGACAAAGTTGAACCTTGAGGACTCCTGTTCGTAAAGGAATTTTTTCAGAAGTAGAGTTTTTAATTTTAACTTGATAAGATTGGTTGTCAAAGAAAGATGCAAACTATTTTAAAACTATATCATTGATCCCGATTTCTGTTAGACGCTTAAGTAAAATATTAAGGGGCAGATTTTTAAAATTACACGCGGGAGGTACATTTGTGCACACTACTCGGCACGCACAAATGTACACCCAATTTTATAACATGCGTGCGCTGCCCTAGGAGAAGCCCAATGGCTTTCCCCGTTCCCTCCCCCCACCTTTCCCTCCCTTCCCCTATCTAACCCACCCCCCAGCCCTACCTAAATCCCCCCACCTTATTTTGTTGAGTTACGCCTCTGGCAGGCGTAACTTGTGTGCGCCAGCTGTCTGCCGGCATGGCAGTCCCCGACTCAGGCCACTGTGTCGGGGCACTCGGCCATGCCCCCGGACCACGGCCCCGCCCACGCCCCGCCCATTTTTGTGAGCCCCGGGACATACACGCATCCCGGGGCTTGCGCGCGCCGCTGAGACTATGCAAAATAGGCTTGGTGCGCGCGGGGTTGTTTTTTTAAGGGTTACACGCGTAACCCTTTTAAAATCCACCCCTATGATCAATGGTATCGAAAGCAGACGATAAATCTAAAAGCACTAAAAAGTAGCTTTTACCGATATCAAAGCCTCTTAAAACTGTATCCATAAGTGTTCCAGTACCCGAGTCTTGCTACAGTTCTTGCCTGGTTCCAGTACACGAGTCTTGCTACAGTTCCTGCCTGGTTCCAGTACCCGAGTCTTGCTATAGTTCCCGTCTACTGTTCTAGTCTGGTTCCAGTTCTCAGTCCTGATCATCAACCCGCCTAAGTCCCAGTGGCCGGGCCCCTACGGGCTCCTCCAGGGGGGGGGGGGCTTCGGCTTCCAAGGGTGAAGCTGCCTAAGTCCTCCCGGGGGAGCATCAGCTTCCAGGGTGAAGAGCACCTCTACGTCCTGCCTGAACATCTGCCTCCCGGCCTGCCATATACTAGAGACATTGAACACCTATCCCAGTCTCCTGCAGGTCGGCCCAAGGGTCCACTAAATTGAGACTCCATAACATCTTGCAGACTGTGTTATTTGTATTCCGCTTATCTGTTGCCTGTTCACCACAATTTGATGTTCCAGTTATCAGCACTTTCACACTTTCACTGGGTGAACTTATTGCAAGATTGAAGCTCTCATCTCTATTATAGTTTCCCAAATAGTTTCCAAAGTAAATTCAGAAGGCCTTACCACAGCTGCTATGTCTATAGTGGGGATTACCACCGCTGCTCCAGCTTATTCCGGTCGGGGTGTTCCTCTTTCATCGCCGGTCTGCCCTTCAGCATTCAAAGGGCTCACAGAGGCTGTTGCTCCTCCACTCCCTCCTGGGATCTGCCCATAGGCACTTCGGACGAAAGGCTTCACCCTAGGTTCAGAAGCTACCCTTTCCTCTGCTGGATTCCCAGGCATAAGAACATAAGAAAATGCCATACTGGGTCAGACCAAGGGTCCATCAAGCCCAGCATCCTGTTTCCAACAGTGGCCAATCCAGGCCATAATAACCTGGCAAGTACCCAAAAACTAAGTCTATTGCATGTTACCATTGCTAATGGCAGTGGCTATTCTGTAAGTGAACTTAATAGCAGGTAATGGACTTCTCCTCCATGAACTTATCCAATCCTTTTTTAAACACAGCTATACTAACTGCACTAACCACATCCTCTGGCAACAAATTCCAGAGTTTAATTGTGCGTTGAGTAAAAAAGAACTTTCTCCGATTAGTTTTAAATGTGCTCCATGCTAACTTCATGGAGTGCCCCCTAGTCTTTCTACTATCCGAAAGAGTAAATAACCGATTCACATCTACCCGTTCTAGACCTCTCATGATTTTAAACACCTCTATCATATCCCTCCTCAGTCGTCTCTTCTCCAAGCTGAAAAGTCCTAACCTCTTTAGTCTTTCCTCATAGGGGAGCTGTTCCATTCCCCTTATCATTTTGGTAGCCCTTCTCTGTACCTTCTCCATCGCAATTATATCTTTTTTGAGATGCGGTGACCAGAATTGTACACAGTATTCAAGGTGCGGTCTCACCATGGAGCGATATAGAGGCATTATGACATTTTCCGTTTTATTCACCATTCCCTTTCTAATAATTCCCAACATTCTGTTTGCTTTTTTGACTGCCGCAGCACACTGTACCGACGATTTCAATGTGTTATCCACTATGACACCTAGATCTCTTTCTTGGGTTGTAGCACCTAATATGGAACCCAACATTGTGTAATTATAGCATGGGTTATTTTTCCCTATATGCATCACCTTGCACTTATCCACATTAAATTTCATCTGGCAGCGTTCCTATTGCGGGGCTGAGTGGTGACATTGAGCCAAGGAGAGAGGGGAGCTCAGCTTCCCCTCACCCACTCTCCCCACACTTCTAATGCTCCATTCTCTCCATACCACCATCACCACTCCTCTCCTCCACCTCCTCACAGCCACTAATCCTCCTCACTCCTCCAGAAAAAAAACTGACATCAGAACATAAGAAATTGCCATGCTGGGTCAGCCCAGCATCCTGTTTCCAACAAAGGCCAAACCAGGCCACAAGAACCTGGCAATTATCCAAACACTAAGAAGATCCCATGCTACTGATGCAATTAATAGAAGTGGCTATTCCCTAAGTAAACTTGATTAATAGCCATTAATGGAATTCTCCTCCAAGTATCTTATTGGCCTGTTTGCTTTGAAAAGATTGTAAGTTATACAGAAAAGAGACCATCTCTAATGTATATCTGTACAGCCTATATTCAAACATGAAAATCTAATAAAATGTTCACACACAGAAAAAGTCAAAAGACAAAGAAACAGGGAAACAGATGAGAAACACAAGACAGAAGACACAGCACTCAGAAATCGCTATCTTAACCTGCTCCAACTATCCAATAACTCATCTCTTCTCCTCTCTCTCCCATGCTTGACACATCCTCAAGAGGCAGCTGCAGGAATCTGCTATATATAAACCCAAAAAATAGCGAGTCACACATTAATTGACATGTGCCATGCAAAATGACGTGCGAAGCGCTGATGTTATCGCTAGGGTTAGTGGACCCTTGGGCCAGCCGTGCGGATGAAGAATGGGAGAAGAGAGATGGCCGGGAGGCAGCACGGAGCCAGGAGCTTCATCACCGGAAGCCTGCGGTCCCCCCGTGAGGAGCCCGTGAGGACCCGGGCCACTGGAACTTAGGAGCGGTCTCCCGGAGCAGGCTCGAGCAGATGAGAATAGTCCGAGGTCAGGGCTGGCAGCAGACGAGGGAGAACCGAAGACGTACCGGAATTGGAAACCAGAATGACAGTCCAAAGACTGGAACAGGAACGGAGGCTGGAGCAGGAGCAGAGACTGGATCAGGAACTCGGAAGCTGAATCAGGAACTCGAAAGCTGGATCAGGAACTCGGAACAAGGAACAGCAAGGCAACTAGTAACTCCGTGGAGTGAACCCTGTTGCAAGGCAAAGTCTTCAGTGAGACGCCGGGTTTAAATACTCTGCCAGCATCTGATGTCATCTTGGGGGCCGGCCGCGGTTTCGCACCACTGCGCCTTTAAAAGGTTCCCCCTTCGTGCACGCATGCCTAAGGAGGGCGGAGCCTGAGATCAGCGCTCGGCGGCGTCTCCCTCGTGGAGACGCCACCGCGAAGAGGCCTGACAAGGCCCAGCAAACACCGGACTTTGTTGCAGGGTTTGGGGAGAAGGAAAGGAAGGACCCGGTCGTGAGTCCAGCGACTGGGACCGCAACAGTACCCCCCTCTTACGCCCCCTCCTCAGAGGTCCCGGTTTACCAGGATGATCCTTGTGGAACTGTTGCAGAAGAGATTTGTCAAAGATATGACTAGCTGGCTCCCAGGTATTCTCAGGACCACGTTCTTCCCAGGCAAGCAAGTATTCCCACTGACGATGGTGGAAACATACATCTAAGACTTCTCAGACCTGATATGTTGTGCCATCTGTAGCAGGGATCTCCGTGGTGTCTGGTGGTCTAAGGTGAAACTTAGAAAGAATTACTGGTTTAAGCAAAGAGATATAAAACACATTATGTATTCGTAAGGTAGTGGGAAGACGTAGTTGATAGGAAACCATCCCTACTCTCTCTGCAACTCTGAAGGGCCCACAGAACTTAGGAGCCAGTCGTCGGGATGGCAACCGAAGATGAATGTTCTTGGTGCTTAACCAGACTCTGTCACCTGGTAAAAATAGCGGGGCCAGTCGGCGATGCCGGTCGGCATACTTCTTTATGGATTC
The DNA here is from genome assembly GCF_901001135.1 of Rhinatrema bivittatum. Classification (NCBI taxonomy): domain Eukaryota; kingdom Metazoa; phylum Chordata; class Amphibia; order Gymnophiona; family Rhinatrematidae; genus Rhinatrema; species Rhinatrema bivittatum. Next base: position 62,012,198 of record NC_042631.1, read on the forward strand.
CGCAGACCTTGATAGTTTCTTCTAAATGGAGTTCCAGAGGGCATGCAGCTGTTGAGCTGAGAGCTGAGCCGCTGGTGATGGAACAGCTACTGGAAGAGATAACGGTGGCTTGAGTTGCCTGCCGTAAACTAATTGAAAGGGAGACTTCCCGGTGGCAGAGTGAGTATGGTTATTATATGAGAATTCAGCCCATGGTAATGTCACCCAATTGTCCTGCTTTTCAGTTGTAGAAGTTCGGAGGAAAGTCTTTAAGGAGTGATTCATATGCTCAGTTTGTCCATTACTCTGAGGATGGAAAGTTGTGGTAAGGTTTAACTGGACTCCAAATTTCTTACATAATGCCCTCCAGTATCGGGCGGTAAACTGTGATCCTCTGTCTGAAACAATATTCAGGGGCAGACCACGAACCCGAAAGATATGCTGTGTGAAGAGTCGGGCCAATTCTGGCGCAGAAGGGAGCTTGGGAAGTGGAACGAAATGAGCCATCTTGGAAAAGCGGTCCACTGTGACCCAAATGACAGAAGATGGCAGATCAACCACAAAATCCATGGTTAAGTGTGTCCAAGGTTCTACTGGTATGGGCAAAGGTTGACAAAGTCCCCATGGTTGCCCTGGCAAATGCTTTTGTTTAGCACAGATAGGACAGGAGCTGACATAAGTACAAACATCTTGCCTCATACGTGGCCACCAATAATAGCAGGACAGGAGTTCCAATGTTCTTTCCCAACCAGCGTATCCTCTGGTAAGGGAATCATGAGCCCATGACAATACTCTCCTTTGTAAACGACATGGAACCACTGTTTTGCCCAGAGGATTTAAGTCGGTGCTCGCTACATTAATTCTGGCTGGATCCTACATCGCTCTAAGCTTCAACAGCAAGAGGTAATGGAAAAAAGGATTTGCACTCATAAAGAGGGGAGTAGCTGGCTTGTTACGGCGGTTACTACCCCAAACCAAATATGCCTGATACTTCACTTTCAATGCATATACAGCATAGCTCTCTGCTTCAATGACAGGGGAGAAGAATAACTGATACTTCACACATCCAGCAGAGCTCTCTGCTACAACGGCAAAGGAGAAGAAAAAGGGTTCGCACTCAAAACGCGGGGAGTAGCTGGCTTGTTACGGCAGTTACTACCCCAAACCAAATGTGCCTGATACTTCACTTTCCATGCATATCCAGCATGGTTCTCTGCTGCATCGGCATGGGAGAAAGACTGATACATCACGCATTTCCAGCATAGCTCTCTGCTTCAACGGCAGGGGGAAAAAAAAACAAAAAAAAACAAAAACAAAAACAAAAAACTGATGCTTCACGCATATCCTGCATAGCTTCAACGACAGGGGTGAAGAAAAAAAAGGATTCGCAATCACAAAGCGAGGAGTAGCTGGCTTGTTACGGCGGTTACTACCCCAACCAAATGTGCCTGATACTTCACTTTCAATGCATATCCAGCATGGCTCTCTGCTTCTACAGCAGGGGAGAAGAAAAAAAAAAACCAACAAGAGCTGTACAACATAGTCTAGGTAAAACAAATAAGCATGGGTGTAGCTTGCTTATCGCGGCGGTTACTGCCCCTACTACCCCTAACTAATCAAGCTAGATATTTCACTTGCATGCAGCTCCATCACTGCTCTCTACATTAATGGTGGGGGTGGAAGGGGAATAGAACAAGGAGCTAAGAGTAACAGATAAGAATGAGAGAAAAAATGTGTGAGGCTTGCTGGGCAGACTGGATGGGCCATTCGGTCTTCTTCTGCCGTCATTTCTATGTTTCTATGTTTCTATGTCTATTGGGGTGGCTCCCCTACCTCCTCCTGTTCGAATGTTCGGGACAATGCGTCCGCCTGTGTATTCTTGGTTGCTGGTCTATATCGAAGGGAGAAATCAAAGCGACTGAAGAAGAGAGACCAGCGAGCTTGTCTGGTATTTAACCGCTGGGCTCGACATAGGAATTCTAAATTCTTATGATCCATGTATGGCCCACGGGAGCACTGGATGGCCGGTGCCGTCTTTAAAAATGGCGTGGGCCATCCAGTGCTCCTACCATGTGACAGGGGCCGGCCAATGGCACGAATACCCTGTCACATGGTAAGGGCAAAGGGCCATCGGCGCCATTTTGATTAGTGGCAGCCGATGGCCCGGGAGCGGGAGATCGCTCCCGGAACCCCCACTGGACCACCAGGTACATGTAAAAAGTTTTTTGGGGGGTCGGGAAGGTGGGGGAAGCTAAGGGATTAGTTTTAAAGGGTCGGGGTGGGTTTAGGGGTTATTTTTGTGTGCCGTTTTTCCTGCCCTTCCCCAAAACGATAAGAGAACCCCCACGAACAATATCGTGGGGTTTTCCTTTCGTTTTGGGGGAGCCCCGATTTCTGACGATTTTGAAAATATCGTATGATATTTTCAATCGTCCGAAGCCCGATTCACATCCCTATTCGTCTCCTGGGCGAATTCAGACCAAATTGTAGGCTCCATGAAGATCAAGCTTGGTAAATATGTTAGATCTTTGTAGCCTGTCCAAAAGTTCGGGAATCAATGGTAAGGGATAACGATCCCATCGAGTGATGGCGTTTAAGCCCCTGTAGTTGATACATGACCTGAGGATACCATCTTTTTTCCCAAAAGAGAAAAATCCCGTACCAGTGGGGGATCTGGATGGCCGGATGAATCCTCTGGCAAGGTTCTTAGAAATGTACTTGGACATAGCTTTTGTCTCTGGAAGAGATAGCGGGTATACCCGTCCTCGAGGAGTTGTGGTTCCGGGCAGTAATTCAATTGCACAATCAAAAGGGTGATGCTGTGACAGGATCTCTGCTTTTTCTTTAGAAAACACTTCCGTAAATTCTGCGTATGGTGCCGGTGGTGCTATAGAAGTGTTTAATATGGCTACAAGGCAATGAGACAGGGAAGAAAGGCAGATAGAGAAACAGTAGGCTGGGGAGTGTAGTTGCAGCCATGGTAATCCTAGTACAATAGGGTGTACCGCTTTTTCCAAAACCAGAAAGGATATTTTCTCAGAATGGAGCACTCCCGTCCAGAGTGTGATGTGCGTGGTGGAGACAGAAATACTTCCTGGCAGTAACGTACCCCGAATAGAGGTGATCTGCAGCGGAGGATCACGAGGAAGAACTGGTATCTGAAGTTGTTGCACCAAATCAGACAGGATAAAGTTCCCTCCTGCCCCGGAGTCAATGAAAGCAAGTGTGGAGAAAGACCCTCCAGGGTACTCAAGAGTCAATGGGACCGTATATTGAGGAGCAGAATTAACACAGCCTAGCAGCAGCTCCCCGGTGGCACCTAGGCTTTGGCGTTTTCTGAACGTTCCTTACATTGGGCCAAGAAATGGCTTTTGCTGCCACAGTAGACAGAGGCGCAATGCTCGACGACGTCGTCTTTCCTCTGCAGTCAAAGGGGTCCGCCCTAGTTGCATGGGCTCTTCTGCAGATAGGTCCAAGTGAGAAGCAGAATGGGGAGGCAGAGACGTCAGCGGTTTAGAAAAGGCTGGAGCCAACGCTATTTGCCTGCGCGGTGGACACTCCTCCTTAGCCCTTTGCTGAAGGCGGCGGTCAATTCGCCCAGCCAGATCAATTAAACCATTAAACGCCCAGCCAGATCAATTAAACGTCTGGGAGGTCTCTGGCTGCCAGCTCATCCTTGATACGTGCGGACAGCCCCTCCAGAAATACTCCATGCAAGCTGTCCTCACGCCATCCTACCTCCGTGGCCAGTGTGCGGAACTCTATCGCATAATCAGCCAAGGACCGAGGCCCTTGTCATAACTTCAGTAGTTCTGAAGTAGCCATCGAAAGCCGTGCAGGCTCGTCGAACACTTGCTTGAAATTTAGTACAAATTGCTGCAGATTATTCAACATAGGATCATTGTGCTCCCACATGGGTGAGGCCCAACCTAGCGCTTTTCCATCCAGTAAGGACAGGATGTACGCCACCTTCACCAAATCAGCAGGGAACTGGCTTGACAGGAGTGAAAATCGTATATAACATTGGTTCAAGAACCCTCGGCAGCTTTTGGCCTCGCCCGAGTAGGGAGGGGGAGCAAGTAGCTGAGTGGGTGCAGTAGATCCCAGAACAGGTACCGGAAGGTGCACAGGTGGAGTCTCTGGAGGTGTGGCATCCAAGCAGTAGGCCAATTGTTCGACAATAGCTGCCAGGACATCCAGACAATGCTGCTGCTGCTGCAGACGTTGTGCCATTCCAGAAATGGCCTGGAGTCTCAAAATGTCTGCCGGGTCCAGGGCCTTGCAAATTGTTATTGCTGGGGATAGTGGACCCTTGGGCCGGCTTTGCGGATGAAGAATGGAAGAAGAGAGATGGCCAGGAGTCGGCATGGAGCCGGGAGACCAGACAGGAGCTTCACCACCGGAAGCCAGCGCCCGCCCCCCCCCCCCTCCCGCGAGGAGCCCGTGAAGATCTGGGCCACTGGGACTTAGGAGTGGTCTCCCGGAGCAGGCTCAAGCAGATGAGAATAGTCCGAAGTCAGGGCTGGCAGCAGACGAGGGAGAACCGAAGACATACCGGAATCGGAAACCAGAAAGACAGCCCAAAGGACAGGAAGATTGGAGCAGAAGTGGAGGCTGGAGCAGGAGCACAGACTGGATCAGGAACTCGGAAGCTGGATCAGGAACCCGGAAGCTGGATCAGGAACTCAGAACAAGGAACGACAAGGCAACTAGTAACTCCGTGGAGTGAACCCTGTTGCAAGGCAAAGTCTTCAGTCAGACGCCAGGTTTAAATACCCTGCCCGGCGTCTGAAATCATCTTGGGGGCCGGCCGCGGTTTAGCGCCACTGCACCTTTAAAAGGTTCCCCCTTGCGCGCACACGCACCTAAGGAGGGCGGAGCCTGAGGTAGGAGCTCGGCAGCGTCTCCCTTGTGGAGACGCCGCTGCAAGGATGCCTGACAAGGCCCAGCAATCACCGGACTTCGTTGAGGGGCTCGGGGAGAAGGAAAGGTAAGGACCCGGTTGCGAGTTCAGCGACCGGGACCACAACAGCTGACGTATCGTGCTTTATGGAAATTGCCTGCACAATGCAGAAGAGGAAATTAGCCTAACCATGCCCATTTTCTTTTTACCGCAGGTGCTATTTCTGCTATATTTTTAGCTTTTTGATAAATCTAGGCCTTAAACAGGTAGAAGAAAACTCCAAAGTCCATATTCAGCTGCTGACCAGTTAGGAAGGTTAGCCAGATAAACATATCTAGCTAACTTAGCCAGGATATTCAGCAGTGGGAGCATGCTACTAAATATATACATTTATCAAGCTAACTTTAGGATTGCTCATCAGCTCTCCTAAAGTTATCTAGCTATGTTAGACTTAAAGATCCAAACATGTATACCCTAGAAGAAAGATAGGATAAGGGTTTTATTAGGGGTGTGCATCCGTTTCCACGTATTTGTGATCCGCAACGTATTTTGTCCTATCTGTTAAATACGTGGGGAGGCGAAACGCATTGCGACTCCCCACGTATTTAACGGATTTCTGTTTTATTCGGCCACCTAAATAAAAATTTAAACAAACCCCACCCCAAGACTTACCAAAACTCCCTGGTGGTCCAGCGGGGGGTCTGGGAACTATCCCCTGCACTCACACCCTCGGTGCTGGTTTCATCATGGCGCCGATAGCCTTTGTCACAGGGGCTACCGGTGCCATTGGTCAGCCCCTGTCACATGGCCATCGGCACCATCTTGTGCTCCTACCATGTGACAGGGGCTGACCAATGGCACCGGTAGCCCCTGTGACATAGTATGGGCAAAGGCTATCGGTGCCATTTTGAGTCCTGGCATCGGACGGCCGGCGTGCAGGAGGTCACTCCGGGACCCCCGTTGGACCCACAGGGACTTTTGGCCAGCTTGGGGGGGCCTCCTGACCCCCACAAGACTTGCCAAAAGTCCAGCGGGGGTCCGGGAGCGACCTCCTGCACGCCGGCCGTCCGATGCCAATACTCAAAATGGCGCCGATCGCCTTTGCCCATACTATGTCACGGGGGCCGACCATCGGTACCTGTGACATAGTGAGGGCAAAGGCGATCGGTGCCATTTTGAGTCCTGGAATCGGACGGACGGCGTGCAGGAGGTCACTCCCGGACCCCCACTGGACTTTTGGCAAGTCTTGTGGGGGTCAGGAGGCCCTCCCAAGCTGGCCAAAAGTCCCTGGGGGTCCAACGGGGATCCTGGAGCGACCTCCTGCACACCGGCCGGCCGATGCCAAGACTCAAAATGGTGCCGATAGCCTTTGCCCATACTATGTCACAGGGGCTACTGGTGCCATTGGTCAGCCCCTGTCACATGGTAGGAGCACAAGATGGCACAGGTGACCATGTGACAGGGGCTGACCAATGGCACCGGTAGCCCCTGAGACACAGGCTATCGGCGCCATAATGAAACCGGCAAATGAGGGTGTGAGTGCAGGGGATAGTTCCCGAACTCCCCGCTGGACCACCAGGGAGTTTTGGTAAGTCTTGGGGGGGTCAGGAGGGTGGGGGGTTGTAGTTAATTTTAATTTTAGCTGGGACACGAATATAACTCGCCATATTAATGCATCGGGGCGCCATACGGCCGAATGCAACGCATTTGCTCCCCGACGAATCCGAATCACGAATGCAACATATGACGTCCCTCTGCACATCCCTAGGTTTATGTATATGATAGCAACATTTAAATACCTCCAACGTTTTCATTCTTAGGAGGCTCTAGAATGAGGGATCATGGGATGAAAGTGAAAGGGGGCCGATTCAGAAGTAATCTAAGGAAATACTTTTTTGTTTTAGAGAGGGTAGTGGATGCATGGAGTAGCATCCCGGCTGGAGATTTAGAAGGCCTAATAAAGCCCTTCGCCAAGTTCTCTTGAATATAGGCTGACATAGCCTGAGTCTCTGACAGAGAAAGTGCGTATACCCTTCCTCTGGGAGGTTCGGAATTAGGTACCAAATTAATGGTGCAGTCAAAAGACCGGTGAGGTAGGATGAATATTACTGAGGTAGGCCCAGAGGTGAGGTGGTTGTGGTTAGGCATGGCATGGGGGTGACTTCTTGAAGACATCTCCCGTGACAGTCTCTTCCCCATTGGGATAGTTCCAACGTGTTCCAGTCAACCTGGGGTGAGTGTATCTGGAACCAGGATATTCCAAGTATGACCGGGTGAATAGCTTTATCCAAAACCAGGAAGGAGATGGTCTCTGAGCAACCCCATGCAGAGACGATTGAGTTGCGTAGAATAAGTTACCTCACCAGGAAGTGGCTCGCCGTATATGAAAGACAGCAACAGTGCTGTAGAGGAAAGATAGGATAAGGGACATATGTATATGATAGCAACATTTAAATACCTCCAACATTTTCATTCTTAGGAGGTTCTAGAATGAGGGATCATGGGATGAAAGTGAAAGGGGGCCGATTCAGAAATAATCTAAGGAAATACTTTTTTGTTTTAGAGAGGGTAGTGGATGCATGGAGGAGCATCCCTAGGTGCTCTATGAGTTGTCTAAGTATGAAGTTTACCTCGGCACTGGAGTCCACTAGAGCTAATGTGTGGAATTTGAGCGTATTCAATATGATGGAGACTGGAAGAGTCAGTGAAGGAGAACATAAGAACATAAGAAAATGCCATATTGGGTCAGACCAAGGGTCCATCAAGCCCAGCATCCTGTTTCCAACAGTGGCCAATCCAGGCCATAAGAACCTGGCAAGTACCCAAAAACTAAGTCTATTCCATGTAACCATTGCTAATGGCAGTGGCTATTCTCTAAGTGAACTTAATAGCAGGTAATGGACTTCTCCTCCAAGAACTTATCCAATCCTTTTTTAAACACAGCTATACTAACTGCACGAACCACATTCTCTGGCAACAAATTCCAGAGTTTAATTGTGTGTTGAGTAAAAAAGAACTTTCTCCGATTAGTTTTAAATGTGCCCCATGCTAACTTCATGGAGTGTCCCCTAGTCCTTCTACTATCCGAAAGAGTAAATAACCGATTCACATCTACCCGTTCTAGACCTCTCATGATTTTAAACACCTCTATCATATCCCCCCTCAGTCGTCTCTTCTCCAAGCTGAAAAGTCCTAACCTCTTTAGTCTTTCCTCATAGGGGAGTTGTTCCATTCCCCTTATCATTTTGGTAGCCCTTCTCTGTACCTTCTCCATCGCAATTATATCTTTTTTGAGATGCGGCGACCAGAATTGTACACAGTATTCAAGGTGCGGTCTCACCATGGAGCGATACAGAGGCATTATGACATTTTCCGTTTTATTCATCATTCCTTTTCTAATAATTCCCAACATTCCGTTTGCTTTTTTGACTGCCGCAGAACACTGAACCGACGATTTCAATGTGGTATCCACTATGACACCTAGATCTCTTTCTTGGGTTGTAGCACCTAATATGGAACCCAACATCGTGTAATTATAGCATGGGTTATTTTTCCCTATATTTATTTAATTTATTTATTTATTTAAAATTTTTATATACCGACGTTCATCCGGGATATCACCTTGCACTTATCCACATTAAATTTCATCTGCCATTTGGATGCCCAATTTTCCAGTCTCACAAGGTCTTCCTGCAATTTATCACAATCTGCTTGTGATTTAACTACTCTGCACAATTTTGTGTCATCTGCAAATTTGATTATCTCACTCGTCGTATTTCTTTCCAGATCATTTATAAATATATTGAACAGTAAGGGTCCCAATACAGATCCCTGAGGCACTCCACTGTCCACTCCCTTCCACTGAGAAAATTGCCCATTTAATCCTACTCTCTGTTTCCTGTCTTTTAGCCAGTTTGCAATCCACGAAAGGACATCGCCACCTATCCCATGACTTTTTACTTTTCTTAGAAGCCTCTCATGAGGAACTTTGTCAAACGCCTTCTGAAAATCCAAGTATACTATATCTACCGGTTCACCTTTATCCACATGTTTATTAACTCCTTCAAAAAAGTGAAGCAGATTTGTGAGGCAAGACTTGCCCTGGGTAAAGCCATGCTGACTTTGTTCCATTAAACCATGTCTTTCTATATGTTCTGTGATTTTGATGTTTAGAACACTTTCCACTATTTTTCCTGGCACTGAAGTCAGGCTAACTGGTCTGTAGTTTCCCGGATCGCCCCTGGAGCCCTTTTTAAATATTGGGGTTACATTTGCTATCCTCCAGTCTTCAGGTACAATGGATGATTTTAATGATAAGTTACAAATTTTGACTAATAGGTCTGAAATTTCATTTTTTAGTTCCTTCAGAACTCTGGGGTGTATAACATCCGGTCCAGGTGATTTACTACTCTTCAGTTTGTCAATCAGGCCTACCACATCTTCTAGGTTCACCGTGATTTGATTCAGTCCATCTGAATCATTACCCATGAAAACCTTCTCCATTACGGGTACCTCCCCAACATCCTCTTCAGTAAACACCGAAGCAAAGAAATCATTTAATCATTTCCGCAATGGCCTTATCTTCTCTAAGTGCCCCTTTAACCCCTTGATCATCTAACGGTCCAACTGACTCCCTCACAGGCTTTCTGCTTCGGATATATTTAAAAAAGTTTTTACTGTGAGTTTTTGCCTCTACAGCCAACTTCTTTTCAAATTCTCTCTTAGCCTGTCTTATCAATGTCTTACATTTAACTTGCCAATGTTTATGCTTTATCCTATTTTCTTCTGTTGGATCCTTCTTCCAATTTTTGAATGAAGATCTTTTGGCTAAAATAGCTTCTTTCACCTCCCCTTTTAACCATGCCGGTAATCGTTTTGCCTTCTTTCCACCTTTCTTAATGTGTGGAATACATCTGGACTGTGCTTCTAGAATGGTATTTTTTAACAATGACCACGCCTCTTGGACATTTTTTACTTTTGTAGCTGCTCCTTTCAGTTTTTTTCTAACAATTTTTCTCATTTTATCAAAGTTTCCCTTTTGAAAGTTTAGCACGAGAGCCTTGGATTTGCACATTGTTCCTTTTCCAGTCATTAAATCAAATTTGATCATATTATGATCACTATTGCCAAGCGGCCCCACCACCGTTACCTCTCTCACCAAGTCCTGTGCTCCACTGAGAATTAGATCTAAAATTGCTCCCTCTCTCGTCGGTTCCTGAACCAATTGCTCCATAAAGCTATCATTTATTCCATCCAGGAACGTTATCTCTCTAGCATGACCCGATGATACATTTACCCAGTCTATATTGGGGTAATTGAAGTCTCCCATTATTACTGCACTACCAATTTGGTTAGCTTCCCTAATTTCTCTTAGCATTTCACTGTCCATCTCACCATCTTGACCAGGTGGACGGTAGTATACCCCTATCACTGTAGTCTTCCCTGATACACAAGGGATTTCTACCCATAAAGATTCAATTTTGTATTTAGTCTCATGCAGGATGTTTATCCTGTTGGACTCTATGCCATCCCGGACATAAAGCGCCACACCTCCTCCCGACTGCTCCTCTCTGTCATTGCGATATAATTTGTACCCCGGTATAGCACTGTCCCATTGATTATCCTCTTTCTACCATGTCTCTGAGATGCCAATTAAGTCTATGTCATCATTTACTGCTATACATTCTAATTCTCCCATCTTACTTCTTAGACTTCTGGCATTAGCATACAAACATTTCAAAGTTTGTTTTTTGATTGTATTTTTATTCTGCTTTTTAATTGATAGGGATAAGTTAGAATTTTTTAGCTCAGGTGAGTTTTTAGTTACAGGCACTTGGACTACTTTTCTAATTATTGGAACCTCACTGTCGGGATGCCCTAATTCTAATGCATCATTAGTATCCTTTAAAGATACATCTCTCCGAACCATGCGCTGCTGAGCGACTGTCGGCTTTCCCCTTTGTTCTACTTTAAAAGCTGCTCTATCCTAGGGCACGCGCATGCAGCCCCATCCTTTACGTGCGTCATGGTGGGAACCTCAGGGGCGACCCCAACACATGACGTCACAAGTTCTGGTATTTAGTCTCCATTCATGATTCTGAATATGAGTTAGCAAGGAATCCTCCATGCTGATCTCTCTACAGTACCAGACTGTAGAGCTCTGTGTACTCTTGCTCCAGTATGACTTAGGTACCTGCTCCACGGAGGCCTTGCTTAGCTCCTCTACACCCTTCGGGGTTATCTACTACCAACAAGGACGCCTAAGGTACCCGCTCCTCGGGGGCCTTCCTTCGCTCCTATCTACCCTCTGGGGTTGCCTACCACCTACAAGGATGCCTAAGGTACCCGCTCCTCGGGGGCCTTATTTCATCCCAGACCTCTGCTCCTCGGGGGTTCTCTTCTACTGCAACTGCCAGCATCAGAGTGAGTACTAACACTCCAGTTCTGTCTCTGCATTGTCTCACCTCTCTCTCCATAGATCCTCCGCCTACCCCTCATCGCGGACCACTACTGGACCCATCTCCCTCTCGGGACCTGGTGAGATTGTGAAGCTGCCTTCTCCACACTGTAGCCCTCAGATGGAACATTGCTATCAGACATCTCCTCTGCTGGCTGGGATCATTATCCGTTCCTCGGGTTACCATCTACGTTGCAATATAATAAAAACTAACTTCTCTGTGTCCATCTCTGCTCAGGAGCTAGCCTATTGCTGCAAGTCCCTGCAGGGCTCCGTCCTGTGGGAGGTGCCATCTATTGCAGCGACCAAGGGCACATGCTTCAATGTCCAAAGTACAACAATCTCACCTCAGTCACATGTGCAGAACACAGGCACCTTCTCAGCAAATACAGAATAAATAGACCATAAATTATAAATGGAAAAGTTCAGACAAAAACTGAACTGGAAATTGCAAGTCAGATCCTGTATATATGATATGATACAGACTTTCAGATACTTGAAAGGATTTAATGATCCATGGTCAACAATAAACCTTTTCCATTGGAAAAAAATCAATAGAACTAGGGGCCATGACTTGAAGCTCCAGGGCGGAGACTCAGAACCAATGTCAAGAAGTATTTCTTCACGGAGAGGGTGGTGGATGCCTGGAATGCCCTTGCAGAGGAAATGGTGAAGACTAAAATTGTGAAGGATTTCAAAGGGGCATAAGATAAACACTGTGGATCCATAAAGGCTAGAAGATGAGAATGAAATGAAGAGCCATGAGGGTGGATTACTGGAGTGGAGGCTATTACATGGTGATTACTACCCTTACTCAATAAGCCTTCGCAAGGTTAATGCATCTCCAACTTTGCTCTCTGCTTCTACGGCAAGGAGAAATGTGGAAAAGAGGATTTGCATTCAGACAACAACCAACAAGGACTGAACTTCACAATCTGGATAAACAAATAAGCATTGGGGTTGCTTGCTTATTACGGCGGTTACTACCCTAAACCAATTAAGCCTGATACATCACATTGAATGCATATACAGCATTGCTCTCAGCTTCAATGGCAGGGGGAAATGTGGAAAAGAGGATTTACATTCAGACAACAACCAACAAGGACTGAATTTCACAATCGGGGTAAACAAATAGCATGTGGGTAGCTTGCTTAATACGGCGGTTACTATCCTAAACCAATTAAGCCTGATACATCATTTTGAATGCATATATAGTGTTCCTCTCTGCTTCAACAGCAGGGGGGAAAGGGGGAAATGTAGAAAACAGGATTTACATTCAGACAACATCCACCAAGGCAATGATCTGTGCAGTCTGGGTAAACAAGCATCGGGGTAACTTGCTTGATGCGGCGGTTACTACCCTTAACCATTAACCCTTATGCTTACCTTTGATGCAACTCCAACATTACTATCTGCATCAATGACAGGGGATGGCAGGAAACTTGAATCAAACGGTTACCAACAAGGGCCCTGAAACTGGTGGGTGGTGAAACAGATAAGTATGGGAAAATAAGTGTGGGAGCTTGTGTTATGTTCGTAGACCCTTGAGCCGGTTGGGATAGAAGGTGGAGTGCTGTGAGGACCCACAGCAAGAGTCCCAACCAGGAGGCGGTTCGGAGACCCGGAGCAGGCTTAGATAATGGACTGCGGTGAAGCCTTATGTGACCAAAGACTTCGTACCTGCTGGCAGGATGGCTGACGTCAACCCCTGGTGATGGAGAAATCTTCACCCTGGAGACCGGTACTCCCCCGGGAGGAGCCCTTAGGAGTCCGGCCACTGGGACTTTTGGAGATTCACCCTGGAAGCCGAAGTCCCCCCAGGAGGAGCCCGTAGGGACACGTCCGCTGGAACTTAGGCGACTCCTTGAAGGTGGAAGGTGGTCCGGATGCAGGCGCCTCCTGCAGGTCGTGGGGTCCGGACGGCTGGCGCCTCCAGCAGGTCAAAGGTGGTCCAAGGTCAATTCAGGAGTCGGATTCCAGAGACGGTCAGCAGCCAGTCCAGGGGTCGTAGCCGGAACACGGTCCAAAGCCAGTCCAAGGGGTCAGAGCCAGAGCACGGTCCAAAGCCAGTCCAAGGGGTCAGAGCCAGAAGAATCAGCAGCAAGGGGAGCAGGCAGAAGCAGGACGAAGACAACCAGGAACGCAGCAACCACAGGACAAGTCCAGGAACCTTGTTGCAAGGCACAGAGGAGAGCTAGATGCAGGGTACTTGTACCCTGAGGGCGTCTGACGTCATCTTCAGTGCAGCTGAGGATTTTCCCGCGCTGGCCCCTTTAAATGGGGCTCCTCCCCGCGCTCGCGTCAGGGGGCGGGGCCAGCCGCGTCAGAACGTCGGCATCTCTCCTGAGGAGGGAGAGACGCGCTGGAAGGCCTGCAGGCCCGGGGCCTGCTGCTGCCGACCCGGGGAAGGCTCTAAATGGCCCGGGCCGCCCCCGAGGTAGGTGGAGGGCCCTGGGCATGGCCCGGGACCGCAACAGCTTGCTTGGCAGACTGGATGGGCCGCTTGGTCTTTTTCTGCTGTCATTTCTATGTTTCTATGTTTTGATGTAACAGTATGTAACCCTAAAGGGTCACTAGATGGCACACTTGCTATTTTAGTTTTATATGTCTAATCTTATTGTTTAATTTCAATGTTTTATCACATTGTTTTATCAATATTTTTTTTACTGATATGTTATGGTTTTATTTTGTCATGATATTTATGTATGTTTTGAAATATAAATCGCCTTGGATTTTTGTATAAGCGATATATAAATCTTGATAAAGACAGTATACTCCACCTTGGACAAGTAGTTACTGTAAAACTCCCTGAGGCTGGGAAAGTGACCCTTGGGAGAATGGGTTACAAATGGAATAACAGAAACATCACCATTTGTCATAAAACAACAAACAATATATTCAAGAAATATAAAACGTCAATCATAATAGTAAAATCATGCTAATAAAAATGAATACATATTTCAAAAAGCTGACAAACAGAACATCCAATAATTTAAAAATTCATATAATTCTTTTTTTAATTTCCCAAACACCAATAAAATATTTTAAAATAGAAGACAAATCAAACATCACTTAATAACTTAAATTAAGGATACAAAAGTCCCCCACTCTCCATACTTGGGAGCTTTTGATTCTAGTCACCTGGAGATTGCCATGCATTAGTCAGCATAGAAGGAGTGCACACAGACTTTCTCCTATCTCTCATACTGACTCACATGTGCTCTTTTACGCTCGCATATAAGCTCACTCACTGTTGCGGTCCCGACCGCTCCTCTCCTGATCGGGCTCAGGCCCGCCTACCTCCGCTCTGGCAGCCGCGGGATTCCACCCAGCCCAGGTCCCGGGAGGTCCTCCGTCCGCGCAGTTCCCACGTGGCGGACGCCATTGCAGGCCTGTTCTCCTCCGGCCGCGCGCGTGTGAAGAGGCTCCTCTTGTGCGTCCAGCTCCCGGAAGCCCGGCTCCGCCTCCTCGGCTGACGTCACGTTCTGCCCCCGATATAACCGGCGTTCAGTCGTTCACTAAACACCTTGCAACGAGGTTCCTAGCTGACTAGTTGCTTCCCGTTTGCGTTTCCTGTTGACTCCCTGATACCAGCCTTGACTCCGGTTTGCTTCTGACTTCGCTACAGCCTGCCGCCTGCCCTGACCCAGGTTGCCACAGACTTCTCTTCTGCTTGCCGCCTGCCTCGGTCCCGGTCTGTCACGGACTCTATTACCACTGCTCGCCTGCTCTGGCCCCGAGTGTTGCCCTCTGGGCCAGCTTCCTGACCCGGCCTGTCTCTCTGACTCTCTGGCAAACCTCTAGCCGGCTCAGCTCCTAGTGGGCCTCCTGCACTCCCTACGCACTAGCTCTTCAGGACATTCTCAGCAGTGCCCAAGTCCCAAGGGCCTGGGTCCCTACGGGCTCCTCCCGGGGGGATCCCAGACTCCGGGTGAAACCTTGCCCGATCGTGCCTCCGCTTCCCGGCCTGCCCTGTGATCACCGGTAGGCCGGCCCAAGGGTCCACCATCTACCCTCACAGCAGTCTAGCCGTAACACTCACATGCTTGCACACAGGTTGACCCACACTCTCAAGTTCTCACACACAGTCACTGACTCAATCCCATTCTATTTCTCATTCTTCTCCCCCCTCTGAATAAGTATTTTTTAAAAAGTTTTTACATACATGGGGTTCAGGCAGGGCACCAAAATAAGGTCCACTTGGGCTCACTGTAGCTGCTCCTGGAGTTAGTGTCCCGAAGAGGGAAGGGACATGCTGGAAGACCTGAGCCTATTTTTAATTAAATTATTTTTTTTGCCTTGGCCCAAACATGAAGGAAGCTGTGGCTGAGAGCTGCAGGTTCAGTCTGATGAGGTAGAGTTAGTAAGGCTGAGGCAGGAAAAATACTTCCTGCTGCCAGGGGAAGAGAGCAGAACAGTGGGAGAAGGCACCTGGAACAACTGCTGCCATTCAGCTCGATCCAGTAAAGTCCGCGGGAGAGCGGACAAACGCCCGCTCTCCTGGCGCGCGCACCGGCCCCTCGCCGGTGCGCGCTATCCAGTATTTAAATGAGGCGACGCGGTGCAAACGGGGAAAAGGAGGCGCTAGGGACACTAGCGCGTCCCTAGCGCGTCCTTTTTGTCAGGAGCGGCGGCTGTCAGCGGGTTTGACAGCCGACGCTCAATTTTGCCGGCGTCGGTTCTCGAGCCCGCTGACAGCCACGGGCTCGGAAACCGGACGCCGGCAAAATTGAGCGTCCGGTTTTCGGCCCGACAGCCGCGGGCCATTTTTTTTAATTTTTTTTTTTACTTTTTTTTACTTTTGGGGACCTCCGACTTAATATCGCTATGATATTAAGTCGGAGGGTGCACAGAAAAGCAGTTTTTACTGCTTTTCTGTGCACTTCCCTGGCGCCGGAAGAAATTAGCGCCGACCTTTGGGCGGCGCTAATTTCTTAGAGTAAAATGTGCGGCTTGGCTGCACATTTTACTTACTGGATCGCTAGGGAATACCTAATAGGGCCATCAACATGCATTTGCATGTTGAGGGCGCTATTAGGTGCCGCGGGCGGGCCGCGTGTTTTCCTCCCCTTACTGAATAAGGGGTAAGGGAAAACACGCGTCCAGAGCAGGGTGACAGTGCGCTCCGACGGAGCACACTTTACTGGATCGAGCTGACAGTGTCAAAAGTTGAGAGGCAGGAAAGAGAGCCTTGGGAGAGGCTTCTCTTGTAACAGAAAAGCTGTTGCAGGGCCCGGTGTTGGTTGCAGCAGCTCTGCTAGCATGAGGCCTCTGCAATCAACATTGGCAATGTGATTGGCCTGACCAGACCACTGGGGCATGCTGAAAGCCCCAATAGATCAATCCAACCCTGATCCCAAAGAATTTAGATTGTCTCATTCTATCATTCTAATAATGTTCTCTGGACTTTATATGCTTATTTCTGATATTGTTCAAATTGTTTTTTATTGTTGCACAACTGCTAAGAAAATGTACAACATTCACATTCGGGCGGATTTTCAGAGCCCTGCACGCCTAAATCCGCCCAAAACCGGGCGGATTTAGGCGAGCAGGGCCCTGCGCGCCGGTGAGCCTATTTTACATAGGCCTACCGGCGCGCGCAGAGCCCCGGGACTCGCGTAAGTCCCGGGGTTCTCCGAGGGGGGGCGTGTCGGGGGCGTGTCGGGGGCGGGCCCGGTCGTCGCGGCGTTTAGGGGGCGTGTCGGCAGCGTTTTGGGGGCGGGTACGGGGGCATGGCTACGGCCCGGGGCGGTCCGGGGGCGTAGCCGCGCCCTCCGTACCCGCCCCCAGGTCGCGTCCCGGCGCGCAACAGGCCCGCTGGCGCGCGGGGATTTACTTCTCCCTCCGGGAGGCGTAAATCCCCGGAGAAAGGTAAGGGGGGGGTGTAGACAGGGACGGACGGGTGGGTTAGGTAGAGGAAGGGAGGGAACGGTGAGGGGAGGGCGTTAGAGGATTCCCTCCAAGGCCGCTCCGATTTCGGAGCGGCCTTGGAGGGAACGGGGTAGGCTGCGCGGCTCGGCACGCGCCGGCTATACAGAATTCATAGCCTTGCGCGCGCCGATCCAGGATTTTAGTGGATACGCGCGGCTCCGCGCGTATCTACTAAAATCCAGCGTACTTTTGCTGGCGCCTGATGCGCCAGCAAAAGTACGCCTATTCGCGTTTTTTGAAAATCTACCCCATTGTTTTTTCTGTTACACAACTGATAAGAAAAATGTATATTTTTGTAAACCGTTATGATGGCTCTACCGAATGACAGTATTTTTTTTTTTTTTATATACCAACATTTGATCTCAATTGAGATATCACACCGGTTTACATTCAGGTACTGTAGGTATTTCTCTATCCCCAGAGGGCTTACAATCTAAGGGGCGGATTTTAAAAGGCGCGCGAATAGCCTACTTTTGTTTGCACTCCAGGCGCAAACAAAAGTACGCTGGATTTTAGTAGATACGCGCGGAGCCGCACGTATCTGCTAAAAACCTGGATCGGCGCGCGCAAGGCTATGGATTTTGTATAGCCGGCGCGCGCCGAGCCGCGCAGCCTACCCCCGTTCCCTCCAAGGCCGCTCCGAAATCGGAGCGGCCTCGGAGGGAACTTTCCTTTGCCCTCCCCTCACCTTCCCCTCCCTTCCCCTACCTAACCCACCCGCCCGGCCCTATCTAAACCCCCCCCCCTTACCTTTGTCGGGGGATTTACGCCTCCCAGAGGGAGGCGTAAATCCCCGCGCGCCAGCGGGCCTCCTGCGCGCAGGGCCGCGACCTGGGGCGGGTACGGAGGGCGCGGCCACGCCCCCGGACCGCCCCGGGCCGTAGCCATGCCCCCGTACCCGCCCCCAAAACGCTGCCGACACGCCCCCGAAACACCGCGACGACCGGGCCCGCCCCCGACACGCCCCCCTCGGAGTACCCCGGGACTTATGCGAGTCCCAGGGCTCTGCGCGCGCCAGGAGGCCTATGTAAAATAGGCTTCCCGGCGCGCAGGGCCCTGCTCGCGTAAATCCGCCCGGTTTTGGGCAGATTTACGCGAGCAGGGCTCTGAAAATCCGCCCCTAAGTTTTTGTACCTGAGGCAATGTAGGGTAAAGTGACTTGCCCAAGGTCACAAGGAGTGACAGTGGGACTTGAACCTTGGTCTCCTGGTTCATAGTCCACTGCTCTAACCAGTAGGCTATTCCTACAAACAAACAAACAAACAAACAAACAAACAAATACATAGATAGATAGATAAATTCTCTACAGGAGCTGAGTTCCATTGATTGGATTCCTTTAAGTATGTAAACAAAGGACCAGAGGCAGTCCAAAAGGGATAAATTGTCATCTACTTTCATACTGCTGTCGTAATTCTCTTTCAGATACAAGCTACTACTAATATAGCAAAAATACTTATCGTGCCAAGTGTTCTCAACAAGACCATGAAAACTACTGCAAATTGGAGACTGGTAGAAAAAGTCAACGCACCCTGTCTGCAGCACGCAGCAGCACGAAGAAAAGGTCAGAAGAAAACCTTTGTTCATTGTTCTGAACAAAAAATAAAACACAATACAGCATATAGCACCTGACTAAGAGGTTACTACATATGCAAAATCTGGAGCACTAACAAGGAAATTATAATTCTTCAAAGTTTGGAGTTTTTTCAGTTTCAACAAATATATTAACAAGCCTTTAAAAAGAAGCTATAAGTAATTGACTAATGTTAATGGACATTGTTATAACAATGGGCTTGTTATAAAATCAGCTTGACGTGCTGATTTTATAACAAGCGCACACCTGGATTTACGCACACTGGGCATTTACAATGTACCCATTAGGTTTTAAAGGGATTTCCTTGGGCAAAAAGCATTTTCTCTTCAATCAGACCAGTCCATATGAATGGATTATGCACATCAGCCGGCAGACAGAGATGAACAGACTTTCTGATGTCACTCCTTATATGCATCCATGTTGCTAGCAGCATGCCAGTCTCCAGCAGATGGTGGACATGTTTCCCATGCTGAGGACTCAGGCCTTGGCTGTTTAGGAATTGATCCATGGTGCTTCTGAGGTGACAAACTAGCTCACCCTCTCACAGTTGAGCAGTGTTCTTGGCTTTCAGGCTTTAATTGGCAGTGCAGCAACAGACTGGCACTCCCTCTGACCATATTAGGACCAGGGGGCTCCAAGATTAGACCCCCCCTTCCCCATCCCTGCTTTTCCTCCCTGTTGCTTAGCTGCCCCAGTTGCCCCTATTCTTCTTCAACTGATGTGGTCTGTGCCTTAAGTAGTTCTCGGTTTACCTCCATGGATAACATTTAAAAAATAAATAAATAACAAGACAAACATTGAAGAGACTCTTGGGGGCCTTTGCTGCACCTGTGATAGGATAGCTCATTGCTTGGGAGGAAATCTATGTTGATTCAAGGCGTTGAGTCAGCGTCAAGACAGAGAGTTTGCTGGGAGACCGCATGGTGTGCAACACCATGGGAAAGAGGTAAAATGGCATCAGTGGACCAGAACAAGAGCAAAATCACACTTTGCTTGACCTGTTACCTCAGATTGGTGCAAGCTGGGAGCAATCTGTACTTATGTAGGGAGTGTTCAGTGGCCCGTGGACAGATGCCTATCTGCAACATTTTGCCTGTGGGTGGGGGGGGGGGCAGGTCAGTGGCCCATGAGACAAGAGATTAAAACTGAATTCCTTGGAAGTCCCATCAGCCATGTGCAGCCACAGGCAAGAATTAGGATGGTGGAGGGCCTCCAGAGCATTAGCAGTCACAAGAGACCTTGACCCCACAAGGTGGCTGCTGCTTCTGTGTTGGATATGTTCTCCTTGCCCTGGGTGGAGTTTTTTATGGGCTACAGTTTCCCCACCCTTACCGTACTCCTTCACATTCTTAGGGGAGGTGGTTGTGTTGGACAAAGACCTTTCAGATTTAGGGTACTTACTGCTCAGTTTTGCACAGTTACCTCCAGGCAGTGACAACAATAGTTTGGAGGAAAGAGAAGTTTCTCTTGATGGTGAGGACAATATGACTACGTTGATCTTTTTCAAAGGGATAAATTGACTTCCTTGATTTCTCAGTACCTATGCATGTTGCAGACTGCAAAAGATCTGAGGGATGATGCGGCTTCTTCTAAGGAGGATCCAATTATGGTCAGTTTGTGAAAATCCTCACTCTTCTTCCTGTTGCAACAGGTGGTGCAGGATTTAAATGATTTGGAATGGGGGTGAGTGTGTGAGGGAGTGATTAAGACCAGCCACAGCTATCTAGTAGAGATGTGCATTCGTTTTTTCCGAATTGGAAAATTTCAACAAAATTGTCCAATTCGGCATGTTTCGGGGACCCTGAAAAACAATCGGGATTTTCCCATTTTTTCACGAAAATTCATTTTTTGGATTAGTGCACGCTAACTCCCCTTTAGCGTGCGCTAACAAAAACTAACAAGAAGTAACAAAAAATAATAAAATCTAACGGTTTTTGTTAGCGCACGCTAAAGGGGAGTTAGTGCGCACTAATGGGAGTTAGCGCACGCTAACGGGGAGTTAACTCAAAAAACGATTTTTCACGAAAAAAAACCCCGAACTGCAAAAAAACAACATTTTAAGCGGCGGCCAAAAAATGAAGAACGACACGAAAACAAAAAACGATTCACATATCTACTTACTACTACTATTACTACTATTTATTTAGGTATTTTATATACCGTTGTTCCAAAAGAAGATCACAATGGTTTACAAAGTCAGCATTAAAATTCTTGGTTGACATTCACAAACTTTAACATCTTTCGTATTCTACGTCAACACAACAGCAAATGCATTTTATCGTTCGTATCCATACATATTCTAGGTCAACACATTGGCAAATATATAATCTAGTACAAATTCATAAACATTCTAGATTGACACAACAGCAATTACAGATTCTAATTCTACTAACAATACCTTTGGGGCAGATTTCAAAAAAATACGCGAGCGAGTACTTTTGTTTGCGCACCAGGCGCAAACAAGAGTACGCCGGATTTTAATAGATACATGCATAGCCACACGCATCTTTTAAAATCTGGGGTCGGCGCACGCAAGGCTGCGCAAAATCGGCAGCCTGCGTGTGCCAAGCCATGCAGCCTGCCTCCGTTCCCTCCGTGGCCGCTCCAAAATCGGAGCAGCCTCGGAGGGAACTTTCCTTCCACCCCCCTGCACCTTCCCCTCCCTTCCCCTACCTAACCCACCCCCCCAGCCCTATCTAAACCCCCCCACCTTTGTTTTAAAAGTTATGCCTGCCCAAGGCAGGCGTAACTCGCGTGCCAGCCGCGCGATTCCCCGGCCTGGGAGCAGTTTCAGAGTCCTCGGCCATGCCCCCGAAATGCCCCTGGGCTGGAACCATGCCCACAACCCTACCCCCGGATGATGCGCCGCCACAACACGCCACCCCTGACATGCCCCCGACATGGCATGGCCAGGAAAGCCCCGGCATGGCCAGGAAAGCCCCGACATGGCATGGCCAGGAAAGCCCCGGGACTTACGTGTGTCCCGGGGCTTGCGCGCGCTGCCGAGCCTATTCAACATAGGCTCGGCGTGCGCAGGGGGAACTTGGGGCAGGTTTTCGGGGGGTATGCGCATATCTTACGTGCGTACCCCTTTGAAAATCTGCCCCTTTATGTTGTTCAATCCTTATTGCTCATTCCGCTAACATTGTCTCTGGTACTGACATTGAAGTTATCAGCATTTTGGGATTTTATGTTAAATCATATACATTTCTAAAGAGCCATTTTTTAGCTCACGCTTGAAACTCTTTTTATTTCTGTTATCTGATGTAACGACTCTGGAAGACTCTTCCATAACTTGGGGCCCACTATGGAAAACACTTGTCCTCTTATTTGCGTTTGGTGTGTGTTCCAAATAGACGGCACTTTTAGAAGTCCTTTGTTTTGTGATCTTAAGGTTCTCTGTGGTGTGTAATGTTGAAGTGACACTCCTAATAAGCATGAGTTATTATTGTTGATGATACTGAAAATTAGAATTAATACTTTATAATGAATTCTGGATTGTACAGGAAGCCAGTGCAAGGGGGTGATGTGGTCAAATTTCCTTGTCCCTAGTAAGAGTCTAGCAGAGGCATTTTGGAGTAATTGCAGTGTTGGTTTTAGTAGTCCTGATGGTAGGCCTAATAGGGAGTTGCAGTAGTCTAAGTTTGAAAATATTAGAGTTTGTGAGACAGTGCAGAAGTCCTGTATTGTTAGTAAAGTTTTCAGCTGATGTAATATTCTCAGCTTGGAGTATCCTGTTTTGATTAATTTGCTTATATTGATTTTTCATAGTGAAGTTATCATTGATTTGTATTCCTAGGCCCCGTACTTGATCTGAGGGAGACATATTAATAACTTCTAGGTCTAGGGTTGGCAGTTTGATTATCATGTTATCTCTCCTTAACCACACAATTTCAGGGATTTTTGGATTTCGAGTTAGTTTCAGTTGAGAAAGTTTTTGTTGTATTGCCTTCATGTATGTTGATGCAGTTTTTTCAAATGTTTTGTCGAAAGGGATGTAGAATTGTATGTCGTCTGCATATAGGAAGGGATGTAGAATTGTATGTCGTCTGCATATAGGAAGGGATGTAGAATTGTATGTCGTCTGCATATAGGAAGAAGTTGATTCCTAGATGTGCTAGTAATGTGCATATAGGCAGAAAATAGATGTTGAATAGAATGGCTGAGCATGCTGAACCTTGGGGAATACCTGTATCAATTGGGAAGGTGTCAGAAATTTGATTGCCCAGTTTGACTTGGAATGTCCCATCTTTTTGGAAGGAAGAGAATCATTTGTTAACTTTTCCATCTATTCCGATTTCTCTCAGCTGGTGGCATAGCAGGGTATGGTCAACTATAGGGATGTGCAGAGGGACGCCATTGTTGCGGTCCCGGTCGCTAGGCTAGCGACCGGGTCCTTACCTTTCTGCTGCCTCTCCCGGTCTCGCCGCGTTCCGTTGCTCCTGGGGCCTGCAGGGCCGCATGGCAGCGTCTCTCTCCACGTGGAGACGCTGCCGAGGGACGACTCAGACTCCTCCCACTGCCAGGCAACGCGCGCGCGCGAGCAGGGGGCTCTTAAAGGTCCAGCACCCGGAAGTGCTGAACCGCCCCGTTCCTGACGTCAGACGCTGGCCGGCTATTTAAACCAGCGTCTGACTTCCTTGCTTTGCCTTTGCAACGAGGTCACTCTACTGTGTGCTTAGTTGCTTCCCAGCGTTGCTTTCAGCCTTGGTTCCTGCTTGTTCCAGCCGTGCCTTGCTTCCAGCTCCGGTTCCTGCTTGTTCCAGCCGTGCCTTGCTTCCAGCTCCGGTTCCAGCTTGTTCCAGCCGTGCCTTGCTTCCAGCCCTGGTTCCTGCTTGTTCCAGCCGTGCCTTGCTTCCAGCTCCGGTTCCTGCTTGTTCCAGCCGTGCCTTGCTTCCAGCTCCGGTTCCAGCTTGTCCCAGCCGTGCCTTGCTTCCAGGTCAGGTTCTGTTTGGTCCTGCTGTGCCTTGGCTCCAGTTCTGGGCTCTACTTGCTGTCTACATATCCTGACTCCAGCTCCGGTTCCTGATTCTCCTTGTCTTCAGCCAGCCACGAACCTTGGTCTTCTTCACGATTCTCCTTTGTCTTCTGCCAGCCTCGAACCTTGGTCCTCTTCACGATTCTCCTTTGTCTTCAGCCAGCCACGATCCTCGGACTTCCTCACGATTCTTCTCGTCCTCAGCCAGCCACTGACCTTGGACTCATTCACGATTCTCCTAAGTCCCAGCGACTCGGACCCCTACGGGCTCCTCCTGGGGGGGGTCTTGGGTTTCCAGGGTGAAGACGCCATCAGTCCGCTCCAGCTGAGTGCCGCCTCCCGGCTTATTAACTCCTGTGGACGCTGTCCACCTCAGCCGGCCCAAGGGTCCACTATTGACTTTACTCATAACATAACAGTTTGCAAAGGCCATGGACTCGGCGGACTCCGCTCCTATGCAGGCCATCCCTGGCATTGCCCAAAGAATCCAGCAGCAACAGCAATGTCTGGAAGTCTTGGCTGCTACGGTGGATCGCCTAGCCAGTCGCTTGGACGCCAATCCTCCTCCGGTGGCACAACCCCCACCTCCACCACCGGTTCTAGCTCCCATGCAGACTCAGCTTCCAGCGCCTACTCGATACTCCGGGGATGCCAGATCGTGCAGGGCGTTTTTGAATCAGTGTTTCATCCGCTTCACTTTGCTACCAGGGCAGTTCCCGTCTGATGCCGTCAAGGTAGCATATATTTTGTCTCTGCTCGATGGGAGAGCTATGCTATGGGCCTCTCCCATGTGGGAGAAACAGGACGCCATGCTGCACAATTTACAGGATTTCGTGACTCACTTCAAACAGACTTTTGACGAGCCAGCTCGTGCTACCACCGCTACCACTGAAATTCTACAGCTACGACAAGGATCCCGTTCTCTGGCGGAGTACGCTATTGAATTTCGTACTCTGGCGATGGAACTCGGCTAGCAGGATGACTGTTTGCGGGGTATTTTCCTGGAAGGCCTTGCAGGCCGTATCAAGGACGAGCTGATGGCTCGCGTCCTGCCCTTCACTCTGAACGGGGTGATAGACTTGGCCGGGAGGATTGACCGGCGATTGCAGCAACGAGCTAAGGAGGGTCGAGTTCCTCGTCGGCCTGTCTCTTTGGCACCCTCCTTCTCCAGGTCTCTGACTTTACCTCACAAGACACCATCAGCCTCCCACAGCCCCTCTGAGGAACCTATGCAGCTTGGTCGGGCGCCCCTAACCGAGGAGGAGAAGACACGTCGCCGCACTCAAGGCCTGTGCTTATACTGCGGCACTAAGGGTCATTTCCTGGGTCAGTGTCCTGCGAGACCGGGAAAAGCTCAGGTCTAGGGAGAGATGAGGAGGTTCCCCTAGGCTATGTTAATGCTACTCCTCAATGTACAGTTCCTATAACGTTGGAGTATCCAGGTGGCTCTTTTCAGACTCTAGCTTTCATTGATTCCGGAGCCGGAGGGAACTTTATCTGGAGAGAACTGGTACACCAATTAGGACTACCTACTAAGCGCCGGATACCTCCATTACGGGTTACCTCTATCCAGGGAACCCCTCTACCTGGATCCATTTCTGAAACTACGATGCCTCTCACTTTACGGACGGGAGTGCTTCACACTGAGACAATCTCCTTTTTGCTACTTGATAAATCGGTGCACCCTGTGGTCCTGGGACTCCCTTGGTTGCAACAACATGCTCCGGTGATCCATTGGGACTCTCTCCAAATTGCGCAATGGAGTCCTTCCTGTTTCCAGAATTGCCTGGATCCCGTTCCTAGACCGGAGATATTACTCTCTCACTCTGCCCTGGATCTTCCTTTGCCGTACCAGAATTACGCTGACGTGTTCTCCAAACAAAAGGCTGAACTGCTTCCATGCCATCGGCCCTTCGACTGTGCCATTGATTTACTACCTGGTTCCACTCCCCCGCGGGGTAGGGTATACCCTCTTTCTCTGCCAGAAACCCATGCAATGTCAGACTACATTACGGAGAATCTTGCCAAAGGGTTCATTCGTCCTTCGCACTCCCCTGCAGGAGCAGGATTCTTTTTTGTGTCCAAAAAAGATGGCTCCCTCCGGCCGTGCATAGACTATCGAGGTCTGAACTCCATCACTAAGAAAGATCGCTATCCCTTGCCTCTGATCCCAGAACTGCTCGATAGACTTCAGGGGGCCAAGATCTTTACAAAATTGGATTTACGTGGAGCATACAATTTGGTTCGTATTCGTCCCGGTGACGAGTGGAAGACAGCGTTCAACACGCGAGATGGACATTACGAATACTTAGTAATGCCTTTCAGCTTATGTAATGCCCCTGCTGTCTTCCAGAATCTGATGAATGAGGTACTCCGGGAGATGCTTCATTCTTTCGTCATAGTGTACCTTGATGACGTCCTGATCTATTCCCAAGATCTCTCTTCCCATCGCCAACACGTCAAACAAGTCTTACAGGCTCTAAGGGACAATCATCTATACGCTAAATTTGAAAAATGTCAGTTTGAGCGCGAGTCGCTTCCGTTCTTGGGATATATTGTTTCCTCGTCCGGTTTCCAGATGGACCCAGAGAAGGTGGCGGCCATTGTCAATTGGCCTTGCCCGTCTGGCCTGAAGGCGCTACAGCGATTCCTTGGATTCGCCAATTTTTACAGGCATTTTATACCACATTACTCCCAGAAGGTAGCTCCTCTCACGGCGCTTACTCGCAAAGGGGTTAACGCTCACGATTGGTCCACTACCACCTCGGCTGCCTTTGAAGACTTAAAACAAGCATTCCTAGCCGCTTCCTGCCTACGACACCCAGATCCACAACGACCCTTCATCTTGGAGGTCGATGCCTCGAATCTGGCTGTTGGAGCGGTGCTCAGTCAACACGATACTTCGGGCAAATTGATGCCATGTTCTTACTTCTCTAAAAAGTTTTCGCCTGCTGAATGTAACTATGGCATCGGAGACAAGGAACTCCTAGCCATTAAGTTAGCCTTCGAGGAGTGGAGGCAATGGCTGGAGGGGGCTAATCATCCGGTGACAGTGTACACTGACCACAAAAATTTATTGTACTTGGCCCGAGCTCAACGACTAAACTCGCGGCAAGCAAGATGGTCACTCTTCTTCAGTCGTTTCAATTTCATCCTCAAGTTTCGACCAGCTGAGAAGAACGTTCGAGCCGATGCTCTATCTCGTACCTGTCAGCCGGAAGAAGAGGACGACTCTCCACGAACCATCCTGGATCCTGCCTGTGTTCAACTAACTACTACTTCCATTTGTTCCTCAAGTAAGACTACGGTTCCTAAAAGGCTTCGGAGGGAAGTCCTGTCTTGGGGCCACGACTCCTTGACCGGGGGGCACGCTGGTAGACTAAGAACTTTGGATCTTATAAATCGTTTCTATTGGTGGCCAGGTCTTCGACGTGATGTTTCCCTTTACGTGAGTTCTTGTCCCACTTGCGCTCTGCAGAAACCGCTTAATGGCCCCCCGAGAGGGTTACTACAACCATTACCTATACCCACGGAACCCTGGACACATATTGCCACTGACTTTATGGTGGAACTCCCGCCTTCGCAAGGCAAGACTGTGGTATGGGTCACGGTGGACCGCTTCTCTAAAATGGCTCACTTTGTGCCTTTACCCAAATTACCTTCCGCCACTGAACTGGCTTCTCTGTTCACACACCATGTATTCCGTATTCATGGTCTGCCTCAGGACATTGTTTCAGACAGAGGTCCTCAATTCACAGCCAGGTATTGAAAGGCCTTATGCAAAAAATTTAAGATCCAGTTGAGTTTCTCTTCTGCTTTTCACCCGCAAAGTAATGGGCAAACTGAACGCATGAATCGTTCTTTAAAGTTGTTCCTACGAGCATTCATTAACCACAAACAAGATAATTGGGTGGAGCTTTTGCCTTGGGCTGAATTCGCCTATAATAATCAGATACATACGGCGACGGGGAAATCCCCTTTTCAAATTGTGTACGGTAAACAGCTCAAACCACCGTTACCTCTACCTGGACCAACCTCCTCACCCGCTGCTCAATTGTCCGCGGACCAATTGAGTGAATTGTGGTCCTCAACTCAACACCATCTTCAGAAAGTCGCACGCACTGCTAAACGCTACTATGATCGACACCGAAAACCTGCATTCACCTTCCTCCCAGGCGATCGAGTGTGGCTTAGTACAAAGAACATTCATTTGAGGCAACCTTCCAAGAAACTCTCTCCCAAGTTCTGTGGTCCCTTCCGCGTAGCAGAAAGAGTAGGGTTGGTCTCTTACCGTCTACGACTCCCAACCACTTTACGCATTCATGATGTCTTTCACGTCTCTCTCTTAAAACCAGTAATTCTTTCCAGATTCCACCCCAGGCCTCTTGACGACGCTTCCACCACCACGGATGGGGATCCTACGTTTCAGGTACGAGAGGTCCTGGATGCTCGTTTCGCCAACAGACGTTGGGAGTATTTGCTGGCCTGGGAAGGTTGTGGAGACGAAGACAATACGTGGGAGCCTGCCCGCAACATCTTGGACAAGACTCTCCTACAGCAATATCATCTGGACCATCCTGACAGGCCTAGTCCTCTGAAGAGGGGGCGTAAAAGGGGGGGTACTGTTGCGGTCCCGGTCGCTAGGCTAGCGACCGGGTCCTTACCTTTCTGCTGCCTCTCCCGGTCTCGCCGCGTTCCGTTGCTCCTGGGGCCTGCAGGGCCGCATGGCAGCGTCTCTCTCCACGTGGAGACGCTGCCGAGGGACGACTCAGACTCCTCCCACTGCCAGGCAACGCGCGCGCGCGAGCAGGGGGCTCTTAAAGGTCCAGCACCCGGAAGTGCTGAACCGCCCCGTTCCTGACGTCAGACGCTGGCCGGCTATTTAAACCAGCGTCTGACTTCCTTGCTTTGCCTTTGCAACGAGGTCACTCTACTGTGTGCTTAGTTGCTTCCCAGCGTTGCTTTCAGCCTTGGTTCCTGCTTGTTCCAGCCGTGCCTTGCTTCCAGCTCTGGTTCCTGCTTGTTCCAGCCGTGCCTTGCTTCCAGCTCCGGTTCCAGCTTGTTCCAGCCGTGCCTTGCTTCCAGCCCTGGTTCCTGCTTGTTCCAGCCGTGCCTTGCTTCCAGCTCCGGTTCCTGCTTGTTCCAGCCGTGCCTTGCTTCCAGCCCTGGTTCCTGCTTGTTCCAGCCGTGCCTTGCTTCCAGCTCCGGTTCCAGCTTGTCCCAGCCGTGCCTTGCTTCCAGGTCAGGTTCTGTTTGGTCCTGCTGTGCCTTGGCTCCAGTTCTGGGCTCTACTTGCTGTCTACATATCCTGACTCCAGCTCCGGTTCCTGATTCTCCTTGTCTTCAGCCAGCCACGAACCTTGGTCTTCTTCACGATTCTCCTTTGTCTTCAGCCAGCCACGAACCTTGGTCTTCTTCACGATTCTCCTTTGTCTTCTGCCAGCCTCGAACCTTGGTCCTCTTCACGATTCTCCTTTGTCTTCAGCCAGCCACGATCCTCGGACTTCCTCACGATTCTTCTCGTCCTCAGCCAGCCACTGACCTTGGACTCATTCACGATTCTCCTAAGTCCCAGCGACTCGGACCCCTACGGGCTCCTCCTGGGGGGGGTCTTGGGTTTCCAGGGTGAAGACGCCATCAGTCCGCTCCAGCTGAGTGCTGCCTCCTGGCTTATTAACTCCTGTGGACGCTGTCCACCTCAGCCGGCCCAAGGGTCCACTATTGACTTTACTCATAACATAACAGCCATACGTTGAATTCGGGATTCGGATTCGTCGGGGGGCAGATACGTTGCATTCGGCCGTATGGCGCCCGATATGTTGATGTGTCGATTCCTATTCGTTTCCCCGCTAAACTTAAATTAACTACAACCCCCCACCCTCCTGACCCCCCCCCCCCCAAGACTTACCAAAACTCCCTGGTGGTCCAGCGGGGGGTCCGGGAGCCATCCCCTGCACTCACACCCTCGGCTGCCAGTTTCAAAATGGCGCCGATAGCCTTTAACCTACTGTCGGTCGGCCCCTGTGACATAGTGAGGGCAAAGGCGTTCGGCGCCATTTTGAATACTGGCAAAGGCTATCGATGGTCATTTTGAATACTGGCAAAGGCTATGGAGTGCAGGAGGTCGCTCCCGGACCCCCGCTGGGCGTTTGGCAAGTCTTATGGGGGTCAGGATGGTCCCCCAAGACTTGCCAAAAGTCCCTGGTGGTCCAGCGGGGGTCCGGGAGCGATCTCCTGCACTCGGGCCGTCGGCTGCCAGTAATAAAAATGGTGCCGATAGCCTTTGCCCTTACTATGTCACAGGGGCTACCGGTGCCATTGGTCAGCCCCTGTCACATGGTAGGAACACAAGATGGCGCCGATGGCCATGTGACATAGTAGGTCAAAGGCTATCAGCGCCATTTTGAAACCGGTACCGAGGGTGTGAGTGCAGAGGATGGCTCCCGGACCCCCCGTTGGACCACCAGGGAGTTTTGGTAAGTCTTGGGGGGGTCAGGAGGGTGGGAGGTTTGTTTAAATTGGGTCCTTTAGGTGGCCGAATTATTCGTCGAGATTCGTTGTATTCGTGGGAATTGCAGTACATTTCGCTTCCCCA
The DNA here is from genome assembly GCF_901001135.1 of Rhinatrema bivittatum. Taxonomy (NCBI): domain Eukaryota; kingdom Metazoa; phylum Chordata; class Amphibia; order Gymnophiona; family Rhinatrematidae; genus Rhinatrema; species Rhinatrema bivittatum. The sequence continues at coordinate 62,042,632 of NC_042631.1, forward strand.
CGAATACAACGAATAAGGCCCTATACGTTGCAGATTCCCAATTCGTAGGGAACGAATGCACACCCCTAGTCAACTATGTCAAATGCTGCTGTTAGATCAATTCGTACCAAGATATATGATTCTTTGTTGTCAAACCCCTGTAGTACAGGGTTGGCTACGGAAATGAGTAGGGTTTCTGTTGAGTAATTTGTTCTGAATCCGAATTGGTTTGGGTCTAGTATATTATTGTCTTCTAGGTGGTTCTCTAATTATGATAACCATGCTTTTTCTAGGACTATTTAAGCAAGCATATGATATGATCTGAGAATTTTTAACCAAACAATTGGTATGTGTTAGCTATAACTGAGCTGGTGTCATATATGTGTTTTCTGCGATGTGTTTGTGTAAATTAATTTATGATTGATTTACTTGTACACTATCTACTTTCTGCTTTAAGTGGTTTATAAATAAAGATAAAGACTTTAGCAATGAAAGTTATGTTGCATATTGGTCGGTAATAGGATGCGCAGAAGAAAAAAATTTGTTTGGGTTCGTTTTTTCATTTTGTTGGGACCCCTATTCATTTCATTAGTTTCATAGCAAAAACAAACCTATTTGTTTATTAGTTTCATTTGTTTTTCATTTGCCATTAAAGTCAATGGGGGAAGTATTTGCAGCCTATTTTTGGCTGCAGAATTGGGATTTTCTTATCAATTTGGATGAAACTTCTGGGGAGCAATCATCAGAATGGGAAAAGACTCCAAGGTACTTAGACGGTGGCAAACTGACACCAAAGTGGTATGAATAGCCTAAGGCACTGTAAAGGGGGCAAAGGGGTACCAGGAGTGGCAAGAGTGCTTTAACAGAGGTGCAAAGCAGCAGCAAGAGTGTCAAAAACATACCACAGCTTCAAAAGAGAGCACTGATAACAGTTGCATGAACCCTTGAAGGCAGCACAAGAGGCAAAGTGGCAAGACAAGTGGCATCAACATCCTACAGCACAATGAAGGGGGAACATAGCAAGCAGAAAGGGTGTCAGAAAAAAACCACAAGGTGCTAATAAAGGGACAAAGCAGCAGAAAGACTAGCACCAACACACTGAGGAACCATGATAGTGGCAAGAACACTACAAGGAGTAGAGTCGTCTGGGTATGGCAGCAAGGCAGAGTGGCAGAAAGTTGATAGGGGCAAGACAGGCTGGCATAGTGGAGGTAATCTAGTCCCTGTGGTGTTGATAGGGCAAGACAGGCTGGCAGAGTGGAGGTAGTCTACTCCCTGTGGTGTTGATGGGGCAAGACAGGCTGGCAAAGTGGAGGTAGTCTAGTCCCTGTGGTGTTGTTAAGAGCAAGACAGGCAGACACAGGAGGTAGTCTAGTCCCTGTGATGTTGATGGGCAAGACAGGCTGGTAGATTGGAGGTAGTCAAGTCACTGTGGTTTTGATAGGGGCAAAATACAATGTAATCTGAGGTCTAGACAATCACAAAAGAAACAGAGTTTCCCAGTAGTAAATTAATTCTATCTCAGGGTATTCCACAGCAATTTTTTATTTTTTTATTTTTTCCAGTGATAAGCAGGGCATTTAGCCATGCACTGTGGGTGACGTCATGTGTGATGTCATGAAGGCAGAGCTACTCTCTTAGCTCGAAGAGCTTTGAAGTGCACCTGCTCTGTGGTTCCCGCGCTCCTCAAGCTCCCTCTCAGTTTCAGTTTTCCGCGGTTACACACGGACTTGTGTGCTACTTTCTCCCTGACTGCTGGGCTCAGGAAGCCCCACCTCATCCCTGCAGGGACGAGGTGGGGCTTCCTGGGCCCAGCAGCAGCCATCAGCAGAGGAGGATGGAGCCAACAGCTGCAGCCAGTGGGCCAGGTAATATTATTAGATAATTGAGACCTGACCAACGTGCTGCAAATGCAAATGGGAGGAGGGGGGAGGTGAGAGTGAGGGAAAGGGGTATCAGTCAGTGAGAGGGGAGGGAGGCAGTGGGAGAAAGAGGGTGAGTGAGGAAGAAGTGTAGAAGAGTGCCGTGTCCAAAAAAGAACTGAAATTTTTTTTTTTTAAATGTAACCCGTTATCACGGGCTTAATGACTTGATTTATGGGCCACAGGGCCAGTAAGTAAGTAGTAGTGTCTACTGTCTAGCATATCTGTCTGAGGCTGAAAAACAAAATTATTGTTTGTGGTCAGTTATAGAGAGTGGGATAGCTGTATGTTATGTTATATATTTATATAATATCTAATTATCTAGAATGATATCCCTCCACTTTCCCTCTCTGATGTTGTAGAAGACAGTTCAAAATTCAGAGAACAACAGTTAGAATTTAAAAAATAGGAATGGGATCAGACACAGGCAATCATTCACTGTTATAATAATAATTTAATAAACAAACATTAAACACAAATTCCATTACAATTAATTGAATAATATTTGTGTACTTGTGTAGTATTCTGAAAACAACCTACCAGGCAAGGGACGGGACAGGGTACGGCGGACCACCTCGACCCTCCTACACTCATGCAGTCGCAAATGGCAACCTGAGAATTAGAGGAATAAACAGGAAAAAGAATAACATTAATTAATTTAATTACAAACAATATGTCTAAGTTTTGCCTTGAACTACTAAGTTATTTTTTATGCAACATAGAAATGTCAGTAATATAACTATAACATTAACTATTACTTAGATAATATTTCAATGTGGCTTTCCAAATCATAAATACCACCATTTCAAAATAATAAGTATTAATATTAATGATAATACCAGATAAATTTCTTTCTTTTGTAGTCTAGTAGTACTGACTGTAGTGAAGGGTGGTACACTACTACTATATTTTCAGTTCTTCTACAATGTATTTTAAATTAGTAGTACTGTACTTTACTTACTACTTCTAACTTTATATAACTCACTCTATGCTACTACAAATAAATACTCAATTCAATTTTCAAATACAAATGAGAATATACATAATAATAATTGACCATCATTATTATCTCTCACCTTTCTTCTTGAGATTTTCGATCTCACGAGGGTAGGAGGCTCGCCGGCTAAATTCCTCCTGGAGGGACACCCAGGCTGCAGACTCCCTTTGCAGATTAGGTCTGCAGCCTGGGCGGGTGTATAGATTCTCCTCATCCAGGAGGATCAGCCGGGCTAGGAGGTCCACGTCAATCTGGGTGAAGCGGGGCTTCCTGGACCTATCTACTGCCACTTTAGAGGAGGACAGTTTGCCGGAGTCTGACTCCCAGGCCCTATCACGATCCATCTACAAAACATTAAGAAAATAAAAAAGAAGATGAAAATAAAAGTATGTTCAGAAGCTCAGAATGCAAAGGGCTGAAGTGTCCCACCCTTCACATCCCTGCCCCCCTCACCCACACCATTAACTGCTGGTATATGGGAGAGAGGCGGGGGGGGGGGGGGGTGGAAGGCCAGGCAGAGTCCCTGTCACAGAAGGACAGCTGTCTTCAGAAAGTCAGACCTGAATGCAGGGGCTGTCTCCCTCCCCCTTCACATCCCTGCCCCCCTCTCCCACACCATTCACTGCTGGTATATGGGAAAGAGGGGGGGGGGGATGAAAGGCCAGGCAGAGCCCCTGTCACAGAAGGACAGCTGTCTTCAGAAAGTCAGACCTGAATGCAGGGGCTGTCTCCCTCCCCCTTCACATCCCTGCCCCCCTCTCCCACACCATTCACTGCTGGTATATGGGAAAGAGGGGGGGGGGATGAAAGGCCAGGCAGAGCCCCTGTCACAGAAGGACAGCTGTCTTCAGAAAGTCAGACCTGAATGCAGGGGCTGTCTCCCTCCCCCTTCACATCCCTGCCCCCCTCTCCCACACCATTCACTGCTGGTATATGGGAGAGAGGAGGGGGGTGAAAGGCCAAGCAGAGTCCCTGTCACAGAAGGACAGCTGTCTTCAGAAAGTCAGACTTGAATGCAGGGGCTGTCTTCCTCCCACTTCACATGTCTGTTCAGATGGGCCATGCAGATAAAATTGGTGAGAAAAAACTGTGCTCAAGTTTGCAGTTCCTGTGTTAAACTTCTTTTTTTTCACTAGAGTAGCATAAAATAAAATGAAGTACTTTGTGTATTAAACTGAAGAAACTTTACATAAAATGAAATTAAGTACTTCTCTTTATTTAATATGCTACTTTAATGAAACAAAGCATTTAATAAAGAAACTTGCAACCTGAGCAAACATTAACACACTATAGGAAAACAAAACAAAAAAGCTTATTTATTTTATTATACTTAGCTTATTATTATTACTTTATTACTTACAGTAATATTTAAAGAGCACTTTGTTTTCTCTCTTTCTCTTTCTCTCTCTCTCTCTGTCTCTCTCTGCTGCTGTGCTGTGTGCTGTGTGCTGTCTCTGTTTCTCTCTGCGTGCCTGATAGCAAAATGGCTTAGTGCGCACTAATCACGATTTAGTGCGCACTAAATCGTGATTAGTGCGCACTAACATAAATCAGTTAAATATATGATTCTACTTTTCCATTGGCTGTCTCCAAGGAAGTGACAGCCAATGCGGACGCTAACGAACATTGCCTCAAATGTTTATTTATTTATTTTATTTATTTAAACGCTTTTATATACCGACAACCGTTTGCACATCGTGTCGGTTTACATATAACTTAAAACCAGGGTATATATAGGCATAGCCTTTACATAGAACAAAGAACAAGTAAATACAATAGTAAAAACAAAAACTAGATAAATTGGAGGAGGGAATCAACAGGGAGCAACATAGGTTGGGATGGGGTGGGAACAACAAAGAGGGGGTGGGGTTATATACAAGGGTTCATAAATACGTACATTGTTGTTTCAGGTGATTGTTCGAGGGAGAGAAGACAGGAAGACAAGGGGGGGCTAGGAAAATACAATGGCTATGTGTGGGTCACAGAGGGAGAGGGGTTAACTGTAGAGGGTGAAGGGGGGTAGGCTTGAAGGAAGAGCCATGTTTTGAGTTTCTTTTTGAAAGTGGGTGTGGAGGTTTCAATTCGTAGGTCACTGGGCATGGAGTTCCAGAGGGATGGGCCGGCAAGAGAAAGGGCTCTGTTAGTGGTGGATATAAGTCTAGTTGATTTAATAGAAGGAGCACATAGAGTTCCAAGAAGGGAGGTACGGGTTGGTCTTGAGGAGGTACGAGGGAGGAAAGGAGGGGTTAACCAGTTGTAATGTTCGTTTATGATGCTTTTGTGAATGAGGGTGAGAGTTTTATATATTATGCGTGACTGTATGGGAAGCCAGTGGAGATCAATGAGGGTGGGGGTGATGTGGTCTTTCTTGCTGACATTTGAGAGGATGCGTGCGGTGGCGTTTTGGAGAAGTTGCAATGGTTTGATATGAATGGCAGGGAGGCCAAGGAGGAGAGCGTTGCAGTAATCTATTTTAGAAAATATGATAGCCTGGAGTACAGTACGGAAGTCAGAGATGAAAAGTAGGGGTTTGAGTTTTTTAAGGGTTTGCAGTTTGGAGAAACAGCTGCTGAGGATAGATTTGATGTAGGGTTTGAAAGTGAGTTGGTTATCAAGAATGACACCCAGGTTTCGTGTTTTGGAAGGGAAGGGGGTAGAAGAGAGGGTAGAGGGAATAGGTATTGATGAGTGTTTGGAGGAGATGAGAAGGAGCTCAGTTTTATGGGGGTTGAGGGATAAGTGCATGTCAGTGAGAAGCTGGTTGATAGAGGCAAGAATGGTGTCCCAGTTTTGGAGGGCGGTGAGAATAGAGTTTGAGAATGGGATGAGGATTTGCACATCATCTGCATAGATGAAGTGCGTGACACCAATTTTGGAGAGAAGGTTGGTGAGGGGAAGCATGTAGATGTTGAATAGGGTTGAGGAAAGGGAAGAGCCTTGGGGAACACCACAGTCGAGATTTATTTTAAACCATTAAGTAACATTTTTTGATAGTGCACACTAACCCCGGGTTAGTGCGCACTAATCGGAAAGACCCGATTTTTGTTTTATAAAATAAGCCGATCACAATTTGGATCAGCTGCCAGACGATCCTGATCGTTAAAACGATCTGACACCCGATTCACATCCCTACTCTTTGATGGTATTCCAGTCATGGTTACGGGGGAAGTTGGTAATGATCCATACCGACAATCAAGTAGCCATGTTCTATATCAACAAACATGGGGGATCGGGTTCGTTGACACTTTGCAAGGAAGTGGTTCAGATATGGGAATGGGCAGAACGCAACAAGATCTTCTTACAGGCGTCCTACCTTCCAGAACTTGCAAACACGAGAGCAGACAAACTAAGCAGAGTTTTCCATCCCCACAAATAGTTGCTCAATCAAGTGGAAGCAGACAAGATTTTCACACAATGGGGAACTCCGGACATAGACCTCTTTGCATCGGAAACCAATCCAAAAGTGCAAATGTTTTGTTCCCTTCTTCCCAGTGCACATAGAATGTCACAGGACACTTTCCTGATTTCTGGGGGGAAAGGTCTTCTATACACCTTTCCTCCCATTCCACTTATTTCACACACAGTTCAAAAATGTATTGCGGACAAATCAGACCTAATCCTGATTGCTCCAGCATGGCCGAGACAACCATGGCATCCTTATCTACTTTGTCTCTCAGTCACCCAGCCAATACTCTTACCGAAACACCCTTTTCTTCTTTCTCAAGATGCAGGAAAATTGATTCACCCCAAGCAGTCCTCCCTTCATCTGACAGCATGGAGATTGAACGGCAGTTACTCAGTTCTCTGAACCTTTCTCCAGACATCTTGGACGTTCTCGTAGCATCACGAAAGCCTTCTACCAGGAAGAATTATGCTTTCAAATGGAATAGATATTCAAAATGGTGCACCAATCAGAAGCTTGACCCTCTATCTTGCCCACCTGAGACGCTGTTAACATATCTCCATCATTTATTCCGCTCAGGCCTGGTAGTAACTTCTATTAGAGTTCACCTTAGTGCAATTGCAGCTTACCATCTCACGAATGAGGGCTGTTCCATCTCTACCCATCCGTTAATCTCCAAGTTCATGAAAGGCTTGCTTCGTCTGCACCCACCCTTCAAAAAGCCAATAGTACCATGGGATATTAACATAGTTCTTGAAGCGTTGATGAATCCACCCTTTGAACCCATGTTAACCTCCTTGTTTAAATTCTTGATGTTGAAGGTGCTTTTCCTAGTGGCCATCACTTCGGCCAGACAAATCAGTGAACTTCAAGCGTTAGTGATCAATTTTCCATATCTTCAATTTCACCATGATAAGGTGGTTTTATGAACCCACCCTTCATTTCTGCCGAAGGTAGTATCTGCTTTTCACCTGAATGAAACAATCTCCCTTCCAGTTTTTTCCCCAAAACCACACTCTGACGATCGACAGAAATCTCTTCATGCCTTAGATTGTAAAAGAGCTTTAGCGTATTACAAGAACAAAACAGCCTCACTCAGACGTTTGTCTCAGTTATTTGTCTCCTTCAACCCAAACAATCCAGGTCAAGTGGTATCAGAAAGAACACTCTCTAATTGGTTTACCGCCTGCATCCAATACTGTTATTGTACAAAAGAAATACCCCTTACTGGTTCTATAAAAGCTCATCAGATTAGAACCACTGTAGCTTCTATAGCGCACATTCAAGGAGTACCTATCCAGGACATTTGCAGAGCAGCAATCTGGTCATCTGTTCATATGTTTACATCACACTATTGTCTCGATCAACAGTCTGCTTCAGATTCCTCCTTGGGATCTGCAATTCTAAAAAACTTTTCATAAATATTGAGGGCTGTCCACCTTTCATTGGTTGCAAAAAAAAAAAAAAACACAACTTTCTCAATTCCGAAATGTCTTTTGCAACCTATGTGCTTGGGATTCCCACTGTGCATGGCTAAATGCCCTGCTTATCGCCGTAAAAAAGCAAGTTTGCTTACCATAAATGGTGTTTTCCGTAGATAGCAGGGAGTTTAGCCATACACTCCCACCCACCCCTCTGGACAGCCTTTCATCCTCACCACACCTACACCAGCACATAGCTTGGAAAATCAACTGAGAAGGAGCTCGAGGAGCACGGGAACAACAGAGCAGGCACACTTCAAAACTCTTCGAGCTAAGAGAGTAGCTCCACCTTTGTGACATCACAGATGACATCACCCACTGTGCATGGCTAAACTCCCTGCTATCTATGGAAAACACCATTTTCGGTATGCAAACTTGCTTATTTTATAGAACCTTCAAGTACTCAGAATGTTAAGATTACAACCTGTTTTTACTCATAAGTCTGATTTTATTGATAATTTATTATTTTTTTCTTTTCAAGTTCAATAAAAAGCCCCAACCTTGGAGACTCACACTTCCTTCAAAAATCACTCGTCTCTTTTTTTATTCATTTCATTTTGTATCGAAGGTCCTTCTCAAAGCAGTCTTTTTTACCGAAACAATCTTTTGGAATGATCAAATTTATATAGAGATTCAGAGAATGAAAATGTCACTTAATGTAAACCTTAATGCCCCTGACGTGGATCCATGTCTCGATATCTGCAACAGGGATGGTCTGTTCTTCTTTTGGAGATTCTTCTCAAACTGTAAACCATAAGACTGCTTGCCAAAATTCAATGAAGAAGGAAATTTTTTCTGTAGTATGTCACATAGCGTTTAACTTCTCTTTAAAAAGACTATCTCTGTATTGATAGGGACAAAACAGGCTGGTAGAGCGGAGGAAGTCAGGTTGCTGTGGTGTTGACAGGGACAAGACAGGCTGGCAGAGTGGAGGTAGTCTAGTCCCTCTGGTGTTGATAGGGGTAAGACAAGGAGGCAAGACAAGACGAGGCTCAGCCCGTGGAAGGTGGTAGGCCGGTAGTGGCCCCCGGCGCACCGAGACCAGGTCTTCTCGGAATCGGGTTGTTTGGGAATGCAGCCGAAAATGGGTGGTAAACTCCATCTAAGGCTAAATATTGGCACGAGACTGTAAGGGAAAGTTGAAAAGAACTTTGAAGACAGAGTTCAAGAGGGTGTGAAACCGCTAAGAGTTTGGTCTGACAGGGGCGGCGGATCCCCCTTGGGCGGGGAATGCCTCCCACATGGCCCCAGCCCCCGCAAGGCACATTTCCTCCATGACTCTGGCCTCAGGTGGGGGCAGGAGGCTCGCTGCTCTGGCGGAGTATGTTATAGCCCCCCCCCCCCCCCCCCCCGGCAACAGCTTTGCCGTTTTTCCCGAGGCTGAGGGAGATGATTGCCGCTGCACCTTCCTCTGGAACCACCCTCCCCCTCATGAAGGGGACGGGGTGAAGGGGGATGGGGATCCCTGCTCCCAGCAAGACTGTCAACCGGGACGTACTGTCCACCAGACCCATCTTGAAACACGGAACAAGGAGTCTAACTCGTGTGCTAGGAACTGAAAGATGATGAACTATGCCTGGGTGGAGCCCGGGTGCAGATCTTGGTGGTAGTAGCAAATATTCAAATGAGAACTTTGAAGGCCGAAGTGGAGAAGGGTTCCATGTGAACAGTAGTTGAACATGGGTTAGTTCAGACTCCTGGGTTTTGCCTCCCCACCAGCAAATGGAGACAGAGAAGTTTTGACTGACTCTGTCCTGTACCTTCAGGTGCCACCTATAGTCTGAGAGTATAACATGGTATCAAAGTGTTTACTATGAAAAAATTAGAGTGTCCAAACCAGGCCGGTCGCCTGAATACTTCAGCTAGTGATCCGGCAGCATTATTCCCATTATCTGCTGAGCAGTTTCAGGGAAACCCAAGTCTTTCGGTTCCGGGGGAGTATAGTTGCAAAGCTGAAACTTAAAGGAATTGACAGAAAGGCACCACGAGGAAGATGAACTTGTTCCAGCTCCTCGTCATTCAGTTTATTACTGCTGCCATACAGCACAAGGCAGGGTGAGAAATGGATGGACCTGTGACTCTCAGCAGTGGATCACTCGGCTCTTGCATCGATGAAGAATGCAGCTTTTGAGGCCTCGATGCCCTCCCCAGACAGAACGCGGAAAGGGAGCCGGCGCCACCTCCTTTTCCTCTCTGACTATGACCTCAGATCAGACTTGGCGACCTGCTGAATTTTAGCACATTACTAAGTGGAGGAAAAGAAACTAACCAGGATTCCCTCAGATAGGCACAGAGGTTGAGGACAGGCCCTTGTAGTGACGTAAGGGCTGGAACATAAGAACATAAGAAAATGCCATACTGGGTCAGACCAAGGGTCCATCAAGCCCAGCATCCTGTTTCCAACAGTGGCTATTCCAGGCCATAAGAACCTGGCAAGTACCCAAAAAAAGTCCATTCCATGTTACCATTGCTAATGGCAGACAGGCACAGTGGTTGAGGTCAGGCCCTTGTAGCGAGGTAAGGGCTGGACAGACAGGCACAGCGGTTGAGGTCAGGTACATGTGCTGATATTATCTGGAGCATACAAGGCAGTTGGAGCTGCTGCAAGGCTTTAAATTGCTTTTATTCATCTTGCCATTCACAGGGAAAATCTGGAAACCCAAGCAAAGGCAGGTTTATTTTCAAAAACACTAGCATTTCCATCAACTCTGGTGCCAGCCTTGAGCGATGAGAGCTCATGATATCCCCTGTCATTGAAAATACACATTCACTGGGTACACTGGTTGGTGGACAGGACACTTTGGCTAGGCTAGGTCCAGACAGTGGACTTGTGTGCCAATTATGCCAGTAGATCTGTCTCCATGTCCTCAGTGGCCTCTGTGTGATACCGTGTCACTGACATTTGTGCTGGTGTCTCCTTTGCTTGGGTGGGCTGAGAGCCTTCTTTCCAGCTGCTTTTTCTCTAGCCCGTGGCAGAAGAGATGATTTTTTAGGGCAACATGGCTTTGGCGTACTGAAGTGGAGGAGGAGGGAGTACTGGCTGTCGCTGACAGAGTGATACTGTTATGCTCCTGCCCACAAGAAGCGTGTGCAGGTTCTTACCTCTCACAGCCACAGCCAGCCGGGCTGCTGACGCTGCTTCTTTCTCCCTGAATCAGCTGGGGCCGTTTCCACAGCTGCTGCCATGTGGTCTGCTCCTCGGCTGCTGTCTCTGCCTTTCCCCGACATGCTGCTGCGATCCCGGGACCTTTAGCGAGCAGGCCGTCTCTCCCAGTGCCTGCTTTAGCCCGGGTCCTTGCCCAGCAGGGAAGCCGTCCCTGCCGGTGCCTGCAGTCTCTCACAGTTCCCTGCAGCCAGCACTTCTCTCTGCCGGTGCCTACAGCTCTCTACTCTCCCTGCAGTCTTACCTCTCCTCCTGGGGCTGTCCTCACGGCATGGAGCCGTTCCTGCAGTCAGCCCTTCCCCCGCAGCCAGCCTTGCCTCTCTCTGCTTCTGTCCGTGCAGCTGGGAGCTGCTCCAGTGACCTGCCTTCACCCAGCTCCAGTCCAGGGCTGCTCCGCGGCTTCCTTGGGCCCTCCACGTGGCTGAGGACGCCACTAGCTTCCAGCTCTTCTCTCCAGCCTCCTAGGGTGCGAGCGCGCGCTTCTCTACTGCTCTTCAAGGGCCAGCCAGGTGTGGTCCCCTGCTGACCCCTCCCTGGGCGTTGTCCACCTCAGCTCTACTAAAGGGCTCAGCTTTCATTGTGTCTTTGCCTTCGCAAGGAGTTGGTCACTCCTGAGTTCCTCGTTCCAGGAGATGCCTTGTATTCCAGCCTTCTGCAAGGTCCAGTGTTCCATGTTTCCTGTTGAAGCTTCTTGTCAAGTTGTTCCAGTCCTGATGTCTGCCTGCCATTCCAGTCCTGATGTCTTCAGTGTTCCAGTCCTGATGTTTGCCTGCTGTTCCAGTCTCAAGGTCTGTCTCTTGTTCCAGTCCTGATGTTCCTGATGTCCATGTTCCAGCCCAGAGGTGTGTCTCCTATTCCAGTGTATGTGTTCCAGTCCTGATGTTCCTGATATCCTTGTTCCTGATCCTGATGCCTAACCTGCCTTGTGCTGCCAGGAGAGCAGCGTATATCCTTGCCTTGTGCTGCCAGGAGAGCAGCGTATATCCTTGCCTTGTGCTGCCCGGAGAGCAGCGAACCTGCTTCCTCTTTCCTGTGCTCTCCCGCTCTCTGCGTGGTCCGCGACCAGCCTTCCAGGGCTGTGTAGGGCGCGCACGGGACAGGGTGGTCCACGACTCAGTCCCGCGGGTGGCCTGAGTAGGGCGCCCTGAGGGTCAGTGCCCATGTCTTCCTTCAGCCCTCGTTCCTGACTCCACCTCTGTGCATCCAGTACCTCGACCTGAGTTCTCGTCTTGCCTGTGTCCATGTCTATGCATACTGCACCCCGTTCCTGAAGTCCACGTCTATGCCTGAGTCCACGTCTAAGGATCCTGCATCTATGCCTGAGTCCACGTCTATGGATCCTGCACCTCGTCCTGAGTCCACGTCTACGCCTGAGTCTACGTCATTCCTGAGTCTCGTCTGAATCCATGTTCCAGTCTTCACTGTCCTGGCCTCCATCTGGCCTGCCGCTTCGTGCCGTACCCTGCGGCAGGTCCGAAAGGGCTGGGAACGGTCGGAGGACTGTTCACAAGACCAACATTGCGTTGTTGGGTCTTCCAAAGCGCGCAGGTCCAGAGGAGGGCCTGTCAGCCAGTCTTCACTCCAGCCCTGCTCCCGTCCAGCCCATGCTCGGGCATGCCACGCCTCCCGCGGCACCTCTCCAGACCCCTCTGGCGTCGAGCCGCGGCCCAAGGGCACACACATCTCCCAGGAGTGGGATCGCTCTCCTAGCGCTCCACAACAGATACTCCTGCTTGGGCTTGCACTACTCTCTGAAGTGCCCTCTGTTTCCTCCTCTGCTTCATGCCTCCTCTTCACAGACCTTTTCTAACAGTACGTTCTTCATAAGTGTGAGACAATCGGACTGTAGGGCGAGTTTCCCTTTCACATGGGGATCACAGACTGTGGCGAGCATGTATGTGTGGTGTCCTAATCTCTCTTGCACCTACTTCTGCAAAAAGTCCAGACAACGCAGCACCTCTACTGTCATTCCCTCTTCCTGTTTAAAGCCCTCCAAAGTTTCCTCCAGAATATTAACTATAGGGATGACGTCAGCCAAGGTGGCACTTCTGGAACTCTGCTCCTCTGTGGCATCCTTGAAGTGCTACAGGATTTTTACCAGCTGACTCATGACTAACCAATCATGATGCCCTAGGGGACTCTGCACATCTATGTCCATTTCCACAGAAAGTTCATGAAGGTGTGTCTGCTGCTCCACTAACCTCTGCAGCATCATATGCATGGAATTCCACTGGTTGCCAATGTCTTGAATGAGATGCTTGTGAGGCATCACCAAATCAGTCTGCTTTTGATGGAGAATCTGCCCCGCCTTCAAATTTCTGTGGAAGTATGCTGCTATGTACCTGCACTTGAGTATTAAGTCCTGCAGATATTCATTCTCTTGGTTCTTGGACTCCAACCCCAGAGCTGACTTCACTACCAGGTGTAAAGTGTGTGCAAAACATTGGATGTTCTAAAAGCCCCCTTCAGATATTGCCTTTACCATGTTTGCACCATTGACTGTAACAAAGAACTCTGCCTGAACATTCCTGTCTCTCTGGTCTAGCTGCCAGCCTGTCAGCATCTGTCTGATGCATGCTAGAATATTGGCTGAGGTATGGGCCTCGTCCATCAGGTGGGTATGCAGTAAAGCCCACCTGGCTGAGGCAGGGTCAGGCAGCAGCTCTATTAGTGAACAAGTCTGGTAGTGGGCATTCATTGTACAACAAATTCAAGCAGCATCACAGTGAGTTCTGTAGGAATTTGGCTTGCAGACTCACAGTTGGAGTAGACAGGCTGAGGCTTCCAGTGTTTTATATGGAGTTTCAGTTTTTGTGCACACAGAGCAATCTCAGTTGTAGTGTACAGTAAGACACTGCACTGTGTATGTATGTAGTTTTCCACACACACATATATTGGTACAGAGGTGTTCAGTCACCAATAAAGAAATAATCATTTTAATTGAAATCCCTAGCAGGCAGTGACATTAAATCCATAATGTCAGGGAAATGTAGAGGTAGTTGAGTGATTGGCACTGGCAGAGGAGGCACTTCAAAAGGCAGTCCCCTATTAAAGTTAAAAAGGGACCTGCTCCAATCTGAAATCTCTGGAAGGGCAGGCAGTTCCATCCAGAAAAAAATTAAATTTAAACATGATGCACCACCACCACCTGTTTCTGACCTTGTTGTTTTGGAGGTGAGAGAAGGGGAGGCTGAGCCATCCAAGACAAACGAGCAAGACCCAAAAGCAGCAGTGCGACAGCAGACTCTAGTTAGCGCTGTCAATGTAGCACAGTCACTGTTTGCTTCAGATTCCGATGAAGAATCATCTTGTATGGGATTCCCTTCATCAGAAATGGAAGAGATAATAGCTGAAGAAGGTTTATGAGGATTATTTAGTTCTGTCTTAGCCTCCACTTCAGAGCTGGAGGAGAGAGAGGAAACTGATGATGATGAGGAGGAAGAGCAGTCAGCGCAGACACAGTGAGACTGATGCCCCTGGCATTGCTTCTCCAATGCCAGCATCCACCCCAAAGGCCATAGAGAAGGGATCATGAAAGAAATCTGTCATCTGGAGCCACTTTAAAGTGAGGGAGGACCCGCGTTTTGCTCAGTGTAATTACTGTGCCGGGGATATTAGCAGAGGCAAGCAAGTGGGACATCTAATTCTGGAATGATGCATCATATGCAGAAGCAACACCCAACAGTACTGACATCTGGGGATGGTGGCAGTACCAGTCAGGGAACCCCTTTTTCCAAGCATAAAGTGGTTGAATAGGAGCAGAGTCATCCTACTCCCTCTGCCCCTTCTAGAAGTCAGGTGGCAGGCCAGCAGCCCCCTGCCATGCGTCAGATGTGACAACCCACCATGGAGGAAATGGGGTGGTGTTTGGTAGCGCTATCCCAGGGAAGGAGGCAGTAGGGATGTGCAGCCCGAAAGTTTATGTTCATAAGTCCATAAGTCGAATGGGGGGCTCATTTGCGGTCAATATGGACATATGGAGAATTCCATAAGTTGAGTCTATGTCCATATGTGCAAATAAAAATTTAAATAAAAATTTAAACCCCTCACCCTCCTTAATCCCCCCCAAAACTTACCAAAATTCCCTGGTGGTCCAGTGGGGAGTCAGGAAGCCATTCCTCCCAGTGGTTTTGCGAGGAGCACGTGACGGCCGCGTCACGTCGATGACGCGGCCGTCACTTGGTCCACCGGGATTTCACTCCCGGAGCCCTCGTTTTGAACAAACTGAACTTTTGGCCAGCTTGGGGGGGTCAGGAGGCCCCCCCAAGCTGGCCAAAAGTTCCTTTTGGGCCCAATGAGGGGTCTGGGAGCGGACCCGAGGGGAATCACGTGACGTCCGCGTCACTCCGTCGTGACGCCGACGTCACGTGGTCCATCGCGGTTCCGCTCCCGGAACCCTCGTTGGGCCCAAAAGGAACTTTTGGCCAGCTTGGTGGGGTCAGGCCCCCCCAAGCTGGCCAAAAGTTCAGTTTGTTCAAAACGAGGGCTCCGGGAGCGAAATCCCGGTGGACCACGTGACGGCTGGTAGTGGGCATTCATTGTACAAGATCAGCAGCAAAATGCCATTGCTGGCAGCTTGTCTCAGTGAGTGAGAGAAAGAGTCTGAGTTCAATAAAAAAAAAAAAAAAGTGCAGTAAAAAAAAAGCCTGGCTGCCTGGCAGGCACAGCAGCAAAAAAGAAGAAATATCTTTTTCAGCAATAGCAAATTGTAGCAATAGCAATTCAATAAAGATTTGAGACACTGAGAGAGCTCAAACAGCAAACAACCTTCTCAGAAAGAACCCAAGAAGAAAGTGCACTGTGGGATACTTACTCCAGGTAGAAAATACAGCAGGAACAGCATCACAGAGCAGCGATTGGCTGAATTAAAAAAATGCTTTGCTCTGATACATTGGCATTCTGGTCTCCTTGCCAACCTGTCTGACCCACTCTATGACAGGGCTGTGAGGTCACTTATGAGTCACAGGAAAGGGCTGGTTGCTATAGATACTCCCACATGACCTTCTCCTATTGCAAAAGGCTGATAAGAAAGCACTGTGAACCAAACGAATGAAACTAATATCTGTTTCATTCATGAGGGCTCGTCATTCATTTCGCAGACCCATGAATCAAACGAATAGGGACCTATTTATTGCGGATGCTACATTCGTTGAAAATGAATGCACAATTCTATTTATTATTGTTGCAGTTCTGGCCGCGAGCACCGCGGCCAGGCCCTTACCTCCGGGTTCCCGGACCTGCTCCCGCTTCCAGAGGCCTTGTTTGCGGCCTGGTTGACAGCGTCCCTGCTGTGGCTGTGCCGCTGCATGCCCTCCCATGGATGCCTGGCTCCTAGGCCCGCGCACCACTTGGGCGCTTTTCTAGGCAGTTTCCCACCAGTGGTGACTCCGCCCAACTTCTGACATCAGATGCTGCGGCCTTGATAAGCCGGCCACGGCCGTCCAGTCTTTGCCTTGCAATGGGTCAGCTTCCTGGTTTCCTGTTGCGCTGTGCCCCAGAATGACTCGCCTTGCTTCATTGCTCCATTCCTGGTACAGTACCTGCTTGGTTCCTGCCTGCCTGCTACAGTACCTGCTGGTCCCTGCTTGCTTGCTACAGTACCTACTTGGTTCCTGCCTGCCTGCTACAGTACCTGCTGGTCCCTGCTTGCTTGCTACAGTACCTGCTTGGTTCCTGCCTGCCTGCTACAGTACCTGCTGGTCCCTGCTCGCTTGCTACAGTACCTGCCAGTTCGTGCCTGCCTGCTCAGTACCAGTATGGTTCCTGCCAGCCTGTGACAGTACCCGGTTGGTCCCAATCCGCCTGCTACAGTTCTTGCCTGGTTCCAGTACCTGAATCCTGCTACAGCCTCTGCCTATTCCCAGTACCCAGTGCCTGCTGCTGTTCCTGCCTGGTCCCAGTACCCGAATCCTGCCACAGTTCCTGCCTGGTTCCAGTACCCGAGTCTCGTTACAGTTCCTGCCTGGTTCCAGAACCCGAACCCAGTTACAGTATTGCTACTGTCTTAGTCTGGTTCCAGTTACCAGTCTTGATCCACAACCCGCCTAAGTCCCAGCAGCCGGGCCCCTATGGCCTCCTTCCAGGGGGGGGCTTCGGCTTCCAAGGGTGAAGCCACCTAAGTCCCAGCGGTTGGGCTCCTACGGGGCTCCTCCTGGGGGAGTACCAGCTTCCAGGGTGAAGAGCATCTACGTCCTGCCTGAACATCTGCCTCCCGGCCTGCTACTCACTAGAGACTTTGACCATCTTTCCACGTCTCCAGCAGGTTGGCCCAAGGGTTCACTAAACATAGAATCCCATAACAATTATATCAGAATTTGAATGCTGTATTTTGTTGACATATTTTGGATTATTGTAACTCATTTTCAAAATACAATTTAAAAAAGTTTGATAAAAAAGGAATTAATGCAGAGGGGCCTGATGTGGAAATGTGGCGCTTAGACTTATAACAGAAATTTTTCAAATTGAACAGCATGAGCTATGGAATTCCTATCAAGTAGAATTTAAAAAGTGTATGAATAGATGGCATGCTCTATTACAGTATGTTCCGTCTGAGTTAGAAGATGCTTTAAAATGGTTCTGTAGAAAATATGGTTGGAAACATACTTGGTATAGCTTTATGTTTCTGTCTTTGAAACATAGAAACATATAAATGACCACAGAAGAAGACCAAACGGCCCATCCAGTCTGCCCAGCAAGCTTCGCACTTTTTTTTTTCTCATACTTATCTATTTCTCTTGGCTCTTAGTAACCTTTTGGTTCTATTTCCCTTCCATCTCCACCATTAATGTAGAGAGCAGTGTTGGAACTGCATCTAAGTGAAATATCTAGCTTAATTAGTTAAGCAATAAGCAAGCTACACCCATGCTTATTTGTTTACCCAGACTTTGTAATTCAGTCCTTGTTGGTTGTTGTCTGTATATAGATCCACTTTTCTTCATTCCCCCTGCCGTTGAAGCAGAGAGCTGTGCTGGATAGGCGTGAAGTATTGGTCTTTCTCCCCTGCCGTTGAAGCAGAGAGCTATGCTGGATATGCTTTGTATGTATGTATTGTGATGTGTGGTGTGAGTGAATATGAATGTGTTATGTAATGGGGAGGAAATGATGAAAATAAAATAACTGTTATGCTCGCTGCCTGCAGCAGCCCCTCGGTGTGGCCCTCTCACCTTTCTAAGCAACTTCCAGGCTCCAGCTCCCCGTTGCTTGTGGCAGTGGGCTGCCGGCTCCGACCTCAGGCTCCCGCCAGCAGCTCCGGCCCATCTTCACATCCTGAGACTTCCAGCCAGGATGCCTCCATCTGTCGGGCCTCTCCATGGGGTTCGTGGAGAGACGTCATCAGCAGCGCCATGCCCCTCCCTAGGTACGCGCGTGCATCAGCAAACCTTTTAAAGGGCTCACGGTGGGAACCTGGCCATGGACGCTGATGTCAGATCCTTCAGCGTATAAATGCTCAGGCCTCGCACTGAAGGGTTGCCTTTGCAACAGGTCTCCTTGGTTCCCTGTTTGGTTCTGAGTACTCATTGACTCCATGCTTCCTTGATCCATGCTCCTGATTGTCTCCAAGTTGCTGATTCCTTGTTTGTCTCATCTGTCCTTTGATTGACCTCCTGGTATGGACCTCTGCTATGTCCGACCTTGCCTGCCTTCTCCAAGCCTGACCTCTGCTACGTCCAACCTTGCCTGCCTTCTCCATGCCTCGACCATTGCTACGTCTGGCCATGCCTGCCTTCTCCATGCCTTGATCATAGCTACATCTGACCAAGCCTGCCTTCTCCATGCCCTGACCATTGCTATAGATGACCACGCTATAGACTCCTTTGTGTCCAGAGTTCTACGTTGCTGCTACACCTTCCAATTGCTGCCAGCTCTCATTCAATTTCAACAGTGATGCCTCTGTCTCTATCCTCAGGACTCGGACTCCTAATGCTCCAGCCTTTCTTTGCTCAAGCACCTTCAGTCAATCCTCATTCCTTGGTGCTTGGGTTCCTGTATTGGGACCAGTCTAGGATAGAACTCTGCCACCTGCTGGCTTCTTTCTCTGGGCTGAACTACCTGCCTTTGATGTCCAATTTCGAGGCCTGCCTAAGTCCTGCCAGCCTCTGCACCCAAATGCTCAACCCGAGGGGAACGTGGGCTGGTATAGGTGAAGCTCCAGGGGCCTATGGGTCTCCACTCCACCTGCTGACCATGGGGACCCATAGGCCCTTGCCTGCGAGTTGTGTCAACCCCACCTCAGTCCAAGAATCTTCCTCCAGTGCAACAATAACTGGAAGACTTTATAGTGCTGAAACATATAACTCTATTAAGGGACATATATATAACTAAAGTACCAATTAGTGAGAGTGTATCAAAGCTGTGTTTTCAAATGATCTGGAGAGTGGGATGTAAAACTGTAAGTCATCTATGTTGCGGTCCCGGTCGCTAGGCTAGCGACCGGGTCCTTACCTTTCTGCTGCCTCTCCCGGTCTCGCCGCGTTCCGTTGCTCCTGGGGCCTGCAGGGCCGCATGGCAGCGTCTCTCTCCACGTGGAGACGCTGCCGAGGGACGACTGACTCCTCCCACTGCCAGGCAACGCGCGCGCGCGCGAGCAGGGGGCTCTTAAAGGTCCAGCACCCGGAAGTGCTGAACCGCCCCGTTCCTGACGTCAGACGCTGGCCGGCTATTTAAACCAGCGTCTGACTTCCTTGCTTTGCCTTTGCAACGAGGTCACTCTACTGTGTGCTTAGTTGCTTCCCAGCGTTGCTTTCAGCTCTGGTTCCTGCTTGTTCCAGCCGTGCCTTGCTTTCAGCTCTGGTTCCTGCTTGTTCCAGCCGTGCCTTGCTTTCAGCTCTGGTTCCTGCTTGTTCCAGCCGTGCCTTGCTTCCAGCTCTGGTTCCTGCTTGTTCCAGCCGTGCCTTGCTTCCAGCTCTGGTTCCTGCTTGTTCCAGCCGTGCCTTGCTTCCAGCTCTGGTTCCTGCTTGTTCCAGCCGTGCCTTGCTTCCAGCTCTGGTTCCAGCTTGTTCCAGCCGTGCCTTGCTTCCAGCCCTGGTTCCTGCTTGTTCCAGCCGTGCCTTGCTTCCAGGTCAGGTTCTGTTTGGTCCTGCTGTGCCTTGGCTCCAGCTCTGGGCTCTACTTGCTGTCTACATATCCTGACTCCAGCTCCGGTACCTGATTCTCCTTTGTCTTCAGCCAGCCACGAACCTTGGTCTTCTTCACGATTCTCCTTTGTCTTCAGCCAGCCCCGAACCTTGGTCTTCTTCACGATTCTCCTTTGTCTTCAGCCAGCCACGAACCTTGGTCTTCTTCACGATTCTCCTTTGTCTTCAGCCAGCCACGAACCTTGGTCTTCTTCACGATTCTCCTTGTCTTCAGCCAGCCACTGATCTCGGACTCATTCACGATTCTCCTAAGTCCCAGCGACTCGGACCCCTACGGGCTCCTCCTGGGGGGGTCTCGGGTTTCCAGGGTGAAGACACCACCAGTCCGCTCCAGCTGAGTGCCGCCTCCCGGCTTATTAACTCCTGTGGACGCTGTCCACCTCAGCCGGCCCAAGGGTCCACTATTGACTTTACTCATAACATAACATCTATATAAGAGAAGAAAGTTAGTCCTAGATTCATCAGTAATTTAAACAGTGGGAGCATGTAGATATTGAATATTTATTTATTTTATTTATTTATTTGTTTGTTTTTTCTATACTGATGTTCCACCGGTTTACAGTGGAAACAGGGAGTCTTTTAGAGTAGACTTCTTGTTTTACAATGGAACATTGTGTCATTTAAGATTAAACATTTTTAACATTTTACATTGAACTTTGTGATATTTTACATTGGATATTTTACATTAATTTTGTGACATTTTACATTGAACAATTTACATTAACTGTGACATTTTACATTGAACAATTTACATTGATCTTTGTGACATTTTACATTGAACAATTTACATTGAACTTTGTGATATTTTACATTGAACATTTTACATTGAACTTTATAGCATTTTAAAGGGTCGGGTGGGGGTTTTTTTTATCGGGCCATCGGCGCCATTTTGAGTGGCAGCCAAAATGGTGCCAATGGCCCGAGAGCGGGAGATCGGTCCCCGTGCCCCCACTGGACCACCAGGTACTCATAAAAAGTTTTGGGGGGGTTCGGGAGGGTGGGGGAAGGTAAGGGATTAGTTTTATAGGGTCGGGGTGGGTTTAGGGGTTGTTTTGTTGTGCCGGTTTTCCTGCCCTCCCCCCTCCCCTGATTTACAATTTTTCACGATAAATCGGGGGAATTTCTATTGTATCACGACTCTTAACGATTTTTGACGATTTAAAAAATATCTGACGATTTTTTTAAATCGTCAAAAAACGATTCACATCCCTACTGCTTTCTCAACAACTTTTGCTAGGAATGGTAAGTTGGATATTGGACGATAGAACCAATGATTGGGACAACTATCAGTCTTATTTTTTAGGAATGGCTTTATCACTGCTTGTTTCAATTCATGTGGTATAATTCCTTCTGATAGTGAATGATTAGTTAAGGTTGTGATTGTCAGTGTGGTAACTGGTGTACTTGTTTCAAGGAACTGGCTATTGGGTCATGTAGTTGAATATCAGGTTTAATTTTAGCAATGATTTAACTGATTTCCAGTTTCAATACTCTGTTGGATGTGGACCACTGAACTGTCATTTGAATCTTCAGGAGTTTTTGTTGTAGAACTAATTGTGAATTGTTTTTTCAACTTATTGATTTTGTCTGAGTGTGGTGGCATATTTATTGCAAGAGACCGTTGTGATGTTGTAATTTCTCGAGATGGATGATGGGTTGTTAATTAAATGTTTAACAGTCTCAGAGAGCAGTTTGGAATTAAATATGATCCTATGAATTTGTTCAGCAAAGTAATCTTTTTTTTTGCTTTATTGGTTAGAGTACGGTATTTTGTAAGGAAGGATTTATATTTTTCTAGGGATTCCACAGATGGGCATTTTCTCCATTGTTTCTCTAATTTTCTAAGATTCTGTTTAGTGCTTCTTAATTCATCATTGTACCAGGGCTTTCTTTTGTTTGGAGTTATTCCTTTCTTTGTTAATAGTTTTTCTCTGGACAGGACTGAGGTTTTTGGCTATGTCATTGATTAACTTATAAAATCATGTACACCCCCTCCCCCATCTATCTAAGCAAAATGTTTTTTGAGATTTTAATTTTTATCTTCAAATATTACTTAGCAGAAGTCAATCATCTAGCCCGGTGTTTTAAGCAATGGCAAGAAAATGGCAAGAAAAACCTCAAACAGTGCACCCAAAGTGCAGTTCAATCTTGTTTGGCCAAAATCATTCAAACACTGGTACTTATTAATATAAAGGCTTATGTAGACGTCTGAAGAACAAAAACTGCCAACATGGCCATGTTTTCGTAACTTAAACCATTGCTTCATGGTGTTCCATTTGCTTACTTCATTTCCAGCCACTTGAAAAGATCTGAAAAAAGAGAATCTATTTAAAGATCTCATAAGATCTCCAAGCAGAGCACTCTGGAGCCCCCAGAGCCAATTGAAAGTCTCGCTGATGTTTAAAGCCCATTGCATTGCGCCGTCTATATATAAGCCCCGCATGAACACATATTTGCTGCGATCTTATTATTGTCAAAACAAGATAGAACTGCACTTTGTGTAAAAGAACTATATATAGAGCTTGTATTGCAATGAAAAGAAGAGGAAGCCTTTTTGGATCTAAAAAGTAAATGAAGTTGCCAGGTTTGGTCAAAGCAATTGTTATGTTGAAGTTTACAAATATATAAGGGTTTTCCAATAATGGCAGCTCTAAGTGGCTTCTTGCATCATCAGAAATTGTCATTTTGACATTCAATGGGTGACTGTCTGATGTTTCCCCTTTTCTTGTCATTGCTTAAAACACAGGGCTAGATGATTGACTTCTGTTAAGTAATATTTGAAGATAAAAATTAAAATCTAAAAAAAAAAAATGTTTGCTTAGATAGGTGGGTGTTACAGTCCCGGGCCATGCCCCGGTCCCTCCACCTACCTCAGGGACGGCACGGGTCATTTCGAGGCCTCCCCGGGCCTGCACTGTCTCCAGTTCGTCTCTCCCTCCTTGGGAGAGACGCCGTCGATCCGCCGTGGCTGGCCCCACCCCCTAGACGCGCACGCATGGGGAGGAGTCCCTCTTAAAGGAGCCAGCGCGGGAAAATTCAAGCCCTGCCTCGGATGACGTCAGATGCTATCAGGGTATTTAACCCTGCTTCTGGACATCTTCAGTGCCTTGCAATGAGGTTCACTCAGTCCCCTGAGTTGCTAGTTGCTGTGTTAGGATCTTGATCTTGTCTTCTACTTCTGGCTTCTGACACGGCTTCGTCCATTGACCTCATCTTCGCTGCCGCCCCTGGTTTTGGTTTGGACTTCTGACTTCTGGCTTCTGACCCGTCTCCGTCCTACGACTCTGTTTCCAGCTTCTGCCCCTGGCTTTGACTTCGGACCTCTGATTTCTGGCTTCTGACCCTGCTTCATTCCTGGACCCTGACTTCTGTTCCTCCACCACTTCAGGTATCTGGTTCTTGCTGGCCCAGGGGATTCTCCTAAGTCCCAGCGGCTCAGACTCTCATGGGTTCCTCCCAGGGAGACTCTTCCAGCCCCCTGGGTCCTGCGATCCTCATCGACCATCTCTTCGGCCACTGCCTGGATCCTTGGTCACATAGGGTCCCACCTAAGTCCAAGAGGTCCGGGTTCCTACGGGCTCCCTCCTGGGGGGTCCTCCTCCTGGGGGGACCTCGGACTTCCAGTGGCGAAGTCTTCTCCGGAGTCCCTTCAGTGCTGCCTCCCAGCTGTGACGCTCACTGTGGGTCCCCACAGTGTGACATCTGCAGTCTCAGACGGCCCAAGGGTCCACAACCATAACAGTTTGCAAGGCCATGGACCCAGCGGATCTCTCAGGCTTGAAAGCCATCCCAGGCATCGCACAGAGGCTGCAACAGCAGCAAATGTGCCTCGACTCACTGGTGGCAAAAGTGCAGAGGTTAGCTGACCGCATTGATGGAGCCGCCGCTTCCAGTTCCCCGGTATCTGGAGCTGTGACCAATACCAGGCCAGCCGCACTCATACAGATGCCAGCACCCTCATGGTATTCAGGGGACCCGAAGTTATGTCGAGGGTTCTTGAACCAATGCTATACCCGCTTCAATCTACTGCCAGCTCAGTTTCGCATGGACCGGACCAAGGCGAGCTACATTATCTCCCTGTTGGATGGGAAACCCTTGACCTGGGCCTCTGCACTGTGGGAGCGCCAGGACTCCCGCCTAGCCAGCCTGGTACAATTCGTCACCTCCTTTCAGCGGATCTTCGATGAATCCTCCCGTAGACCCACAGCCGTGTCCGAATTGCTCCAGCTGCCTCAGAGTAACCGGCCATTGGCAGAACACGCCGTGGAGTTTCAGACTCTTGCTACCGAACTGAACTGGGGAAGAGATAGCCTGCACGGCATCTTTTTGGAAAGTCTCTCCCCAAGACTTCAGGATGAGTTGGCCACCAGGGATCTCCCGGATGACTTGAATGATCTCATCGATCTGGCGGGCTGCGTGGACCGTCGTATCCAAGGCCGGTTCCGGGAGAGGAAATCCGCTCATAGACTCAGGAGCTCTGGAACCATACCTTCCCGAGACGGGCACTCCCAGTCTGCCTCTCCGGGGGCTCAAGATGCAGAACCCATGCAGGTGGGCCGGGATCCTATTTCTCAAGAGGAGAGGAGAAGACATCGGTCCCAGGGTCTGTGCCTGCACTGTGGTGGCAAGGGTCATTTCCTTGCCTGCTGTAGTGTGCACCCGGGAAACGCCCGGATGTAGGGACAGTCGGGGAGCTAACCCTAGGTCACACCACTTTTGCCTCCCTTTGTACTGTTCCAGTGACCTTACTCCTTCCCAAAGGAGAGTTTGATATGCTAGCCCTGATTGACTCCAGAGCCGGGGGAAACTTCATCCTCAAGGACTTAGTCCAGCAACTCCGGATTGGGGTTCAACATCAAAGACCCTCTCTCCGGGTGTCTTCTATTCAGGGAAAACTCCTTCCAGGGACCATCCCCACTCGTACCAAGCCTCTCACGCTACGCACTGGTATCCTGCATGTGGAGGAAATTTTGTTCATCATTTTGGAAAGGTCCATGCATCCGGTCATCTTGGGGCTACCTTGGCTATGGAAGCACTCTCTGGTAATCTCTTGGAATACCCTCCAGGTGACATCCTGGGGGCCCTCATGTTTCGACTCCTGTTTAGCCACTGTTCCTCAACCACTGGTACCTTTCCTAATGACTTCGTTGTCACTGCCGCCCCACTACCAAGACTACCTCGACGTCTTCTCTAAAGAGAAAGCCGAGATCCTCCTGGAGCACCGCCCTTTCGACTATGCAATCAGCTTGCTTCCGGGGACCACACCACCACGAGGACGGGTGTACCCATTGTCTCTTCCAGAGATGCAGGCAATATCCCCATACATCCGGGAGAACCTGGACTGAGGGTTCATTCGACCATCCAAATCCCCAGCTGGAGCTAGGTTCTTCTTCGTAGCTAAAAAGGGCGGGTCCCTCCAACCCTGCATAGATTACCGTGGCCTGAACAGCATCCCTTTGCACTTGATTCCAGAACTTCTGGACAGACTACAGAGGGCCAAGGTGTTCACAAAATTGGATCTCCGTGGGGCGTATAACCTAGTGAGGATTTGTCCGGGCGATGAATGGAAAACCGCCTTTAACACAAGGGATGGCCACTACGAATACCTGGTCATGCCCTTCGGTTTTTCAGAACCTCATGAACGAGGTTCTAAGGGAGATGCTACATACCTCGGTAATTGTTTACCTCAATGATGTACTAATCTACTCCAAGGACTTGGAGACGCGCCGCCACGATGTCCGACTACTACAGAAACTGCGAGACAATCGACTGTACGCAAAAATTGAGAAGTGTCTATTCGAGCAGGAATCACTACCCTTTCTTGGGTACCTCCACAGGCTTCCGTATGGACCCAGAGAAAGTCGCGGCAATCAAAGATGGGAGTGAAGGCATTCCAACGGTTCCTGGGGTTTGCCAATTTCTACTGGCAATTCATTCCACACTATTCCCGAATGGTGGCGCCTCTCACGGCCCTCAGTAAAAGTGGAGCGGACACTAGGAATTGGCCAGCAACAGTGCAACGAGCCTTTCAGGAATTAAAGACCGCCTTCCTCCATGATATGTGCCTTCACCACCCGGACCCCCAACACCAGTTCATTGTCAAAGTTGACGCCTCCGACATGGCAGTCGGGGCCGTTCTAAGTCAGCTGTCCAACAGGAGCAAAGCCTTACCCTGTTCCTACTTCTCCCGCAAATTCTCGCCCACAGAAAGAAACTACGGCATAGGGGACAAAGAGCTACTGGCCATCAAGTTAGCCTTTGAGGAGTGGCAACAATGGTTGGAGGGGGCTCAACACCCAGTGGTCGTTTACACGGACCACAAGAACCTAGAGTACCTGTGTCGTAACCAACGCCTTAATCCTCAGCAGGCGCACTGGTCCCTCTTCTTCAATAGATTCAACTTTTCCTTACGCTTCCGGCCGGCATCCAAGAATGTGAGGGCGGACGCTCTTTCCCGCATGATGGAGACTGAAGATACCATCGACTCGCCTCAATATATTTTGGATCCGGCCAAGGTTCTCCTAGCTGCATCCGAGGTGGCCCCCGCAGGCAAGACAGTGGTTCCGTCTCAACTTCGAAAGAAGGTACTGGCATGGGCCCATGATTCCCTGACTGGTGGGCATCCAGGAAAAGCCTGGATGCTGGAACTCCTGACCAAATTCTACTGGTGGCTGCAGGTCAAACGAGATGTTACTCTCTATGTTCGCTCTTGTCCTACCTGTGCCCGGCAGAAACCCTTGTATGCTCGTCCCTGGGGACTCCTCCAGCCTCTGTCAATCCCTACCTGTCCACGGATTTTATTGTGGACCTGCCCGCCTCAGATGGAAAGACTGTGATTTGGGTCACGGTCGACCGATTCTCAAAGATGGCTCACTTCTTGCCTCTTGCTAAGCTGCCTACGGCACCAGAATTAGCTACCCTCTTCACGCAACATATTTTCCGTCTACATGGACTCCCTTTGCACATAGTCTCTGACCATGGTCCGCAGTTTACTGCAAAATACTGGAAGGCCCTTTGCAGGAAGTTCGGTGTACAACTCGACCTAATAACAGCCTTCCATCCCCAAGGCAACGACCAAGCCAAACGCACTAATAGGACCTTAAAGGCTTTCCTCCAGGCCTTCGTGGGAGACCTCCAGGATGACTGGGTCACCTTGCTACCTTGGGCGGAGTTCTCTTATAACTGCCATAAGCAATCTGCGACCAACCAGTCCCATTCCAGTTGGTCTACAGAAAGACCCTGAGGCCTCCTCTGCCATTGCCGTTGAAGGTACCATCCCCTGCGGTTCAACTTACGGCATTACAACTACGCACTCTCTGGAACTCCACCCAAGAGAAACTCTGTCGGACGGCTGCCAAGGCTAAGGAATATGCAGACAGGCTACAATGCCCTGCCCCGGTCTTCCATCCAGGGGATAAGATATGGCTGAGTACCAGGAATATCCAGTTACAGATCCCATCCAGACGCCTGGCTCCCAGGTATATTGATGAGAATTAGAAGCCAAAATGTCCAAATTTTTTTATTCTTTATTGTGGAACTGAATATCTTTAAAAAAACAAGCACAACTCTGGCCGAGTTTTGCCCTCTTACAATAGGGCTGCGTCAGGGGCTCTACTTCATCAAATCAGATTCTTGATTATTCACTTACAGTATACAAGAGAAGCATCGGATGGTCTCTGGATAATAGTGCCAGTCAGTGTTGTGCTGCGATTAGTTTGTAGTGAATAGTTAGCAGGCAAAAGCAGTCAACTTTTTGTGCATCTTATCATACTAGTGCTGCAGTGAGTTGTCTGTGACACTAGTATGATAAGTGCCGCAGACAACTCCCTTTGAAAATATGGCCCTAAGGTTTTCCCATCACCAGAATCCTCATTAATTGTAGGAATCTTCAACCTCCACATAGACAAAGCCCCTGTATTAGCCTGTGAAATATTTTTAGAAGCAATGGAAGCCTTGAGATGGTTACAATTCTTCTCAAAAGCCAGTCAGCCTGTCGGTCACAGACGGCTGCGACCTCTCATGCTAACCTC
Source organism: Rhinatrema bivittatum (assembly GCF_901001135.1). Classification (NCBI taxonomy): domain Eukaryota; kingdom Metazoa; phylum Chordata; class Amphibia; order Gymnophiona; family Rhinatrematidae; genus Rhinatrema; species Rhinatrema bivittatum. The sequence continues at coordinate 62,070,741 of NC_042631.1, forward strand.
TTTTTTTCTCCACTCCATCAAGTCTGGGAAGAATGGCAGTCTCTACCAGCCCATGTCGACCTCTACGGCGTTCTTGGGACAGCGTGAGTTACCTAGTCGAGTGCGCAAGGGCCTCATTTGAACACGTCATGGCGGGAACCTTGGTGGCGTCCCTACCCGATGATGTCAGCCCACCAGTGTATTTAATCTGACCTGCCCTTGCCTTCCTCGAGTTAGCAAGGACTTCTATCTTGCTGTATTCTCCACTTCAAGGACTTTCTGTTCCTGATTCAGTCTTGGCATATGGACGTTCTGAGTACCCGCTCCTTGGGGGCTCCCTTGCGTTCCAGGCTATCTGCTCCTTGGAGGGCCTTCTTGCCTGACTGCTATTGGACCTGCCTCATCTGGTCTCTACCTCGCTCCAGGAACCACCGACTGTGAGTACTGCTACTGACTTCTAATATACAGACTGCATTGAGGATTCCTCGCGGCATACCCCGATCCTCGGACCACTACCTCCTTCCTCCTGTGGGAGTCTTCCACCCTCTTGCTCTACAGAATACCGACACCTCAACTACAGGAGCCACTTCTCGATTAAGGCATCGCTACCAGTTCTTCAACATCTACTGTACAGACATCCTCGGCATATCCCGCTCTGCAGGCCACTACCGGATCTGTATTCTGAAGTTGCCTACGCTCACCAGAGGGGATCCTTGGCGTACCCCGCTCCGAGGGCCACTACCGGATCTTCTCAACTGTGTCTAACTCTGGGTAATTCCCATTGCCCAGGACTGTATGACCATATTTCCATTTCTGTGGAAACTAATTCTTCCTTCCTATTAATAAAGTCTTCATTGCTAGCTGGGTCCCACATCACTGAGACTGTGCCTGCTAATGGTGAGGCTCACAGGGCTCCTCCATATGGGCGGAGACATCGCTCAGCTCAGCCCAAATTGCATAATCAACACCTTGTACGTGATTTTGCCCTGGTCTGATCACCAATTAATTAAAGCAAATATAGCCTTTACCAACCAAACCCATAATAACATTAAGCTTACTTTTACCTTCAGGAAAAGATAGAGATGGAAGTACTTGCTGACGCAATAGAAAAGAAGATCCACGAACTAAATTAAACCAATTGAACATTGGCATTTGAGTTCAGGGATAAGTTAGTCAATATATCAAATACAAATGACTCTGAAGTGTACTCCCAATGCACTGTTACAAAATCATATAAACCCCCCACTGATATGGTCGTGGACCCTTGGGCCGGCTGAGACTGCAGATATCACACTGTGGGGACCCACAGTGAGCGTCGCAGCCGGGAGGCGGCGCTGAAGAGAGTCCGGAGAAGACTTCAACACTGGAAGTCCGAGGTCCCCCCAGGAAGAGCCTGTAGGAACCTGGACCTCTTGGACTTAGGTGGGACCCTATGCGACCAAGGATCCAGGCAGCAGCCAAAGAGATGGTCAATGAGGACGGCAGGACCCAGGGGGCTGGAAGAGTCTTCACCCTCAGAAGCCCACGGCTCCCCCAGGAGGAGCCCATGAGAGCCCGAACTGCCGGGACTTAGGAGAATCCCCTGGGCCAGCAAGAACCGGATACCTGAAGAGGTGGAGGAACAGAAGTCGGAGTCCAGGAACGAAGCAGGGTCAGAAGCCAGAAGTCAGAGGTCCAAAGTCAAAGCCAGGGGCAGAAACTGGAAACAGAGTCGTAGAACGGAGCCAGGTCAGAAGTCAGAAGTCCAATCCAAAACCAGGGGCGGCAGCAAAGACGAGATCAATGGACGAAGCCGGGTCAGAAGCCAGAAGTAGAAGACAAGATCAAGATCCTAATGCAGCAACTCAGGGGACTGAGTGAACCTCGTTACTAGGCACTGAAGATGTCCAGAAGCAGGGTTTAAATACCCTGATAGTATCTGACGTCATCCGAGGCAGGGCTTGAGTTTTCCTGCGCTGACCCCTTTAAGAAGGACTCCTCCCCGCGTGCGTGTCTAGGGGGTGGGGCCAGCTGCTGCGGATCGACAGCGTCTCTCCCGAGGAGGGAGAGACGCGCTGGAGGCAGTGCAGGCCCGGGGAGGCCTCGAAATGGCCCGGGCCGTCCCCGAGGTAGGTGGAGGGACCGGGGCACGGCCCAGGACCGTAAGAGTACCCCCTCTCCTATGCCCCCTTCTCGGGGGTCTGTGTTTAGCCAGGTGGTCCAGATGGAACTGGTGGAGAAGAACTTTCTCCAGGATGTGGAATGAAGGTTCCCATGAATTCTCCTCCGGACCGTATCCTTCCCACGAGAGGAGGTATTCCCACCGGCGATGGTGGAACCAAACGTACAGAACATCTTTCACGGTATAAGTGACATCTTGTTCGGCAGTAGTGACGGCAGTCTCAGGAGGCTTGGCATGAAATGCTGAGAGGACCACAGGCTTGAGCAGAGAGACATGGAAAACATTATGGATCCTTAGGGCGGAGGGCAGGCTTAGCCGGTAGGACATTGCCTCCACCCGTTCAGCCACGGTGAATGGGCCAATATACCTGGGATGATAAAGCAACAAGGAAGACTGTCTAACAAAGCTGTGGAGGCAACCAGATGAGAATTAGAAGCCAAGATACTCACGTACCCCCCGAAAACCTGGCCCAAGCTCTCCCTGCACGTGCCGAGCCTATGTTGCATAGGCTGCCGGCGCGCGCAAAGCCCCGGGACGCGAGTAAGTCCCGGGGCTTTCCTGGGGGGGGGGGCGTGTCCAGGGCATGTCATGGGGGCATGTCGCGGCCAGCATGTCATCGGGGGCATGTCGGGGGCATGTCATGGGGGCATTCCGGGGGCATGGCCGCGGCCTCCGGACCAGCCCCCGGACCGGACCATGGTGCGCCGATGGCTGGCCCGATGCACACAAGTTACGCCTGCCTCGGGCAGGCGTAACTTGTGCAACAAAGGTAGGGGGGGTTTAGGTAGGGCTGGGGGGTGGGTTAGGTAGGGGAAGGGAGGGGAAGTGCGGGGGAGGTGGAAGGAAATTTCCATCCGAGGCTGCTCCGATTTCGGAATGGCCTCGGAGGGAACGGAGGCAGGCTGCGCGGCTCAGCACGTAGGCTGACGATTTTGGGCAGCCTTGCGCGCGCCGACCCCGGATTTTAAAGGATATGCGCGGCTACGCGTGTATCTATTAAAATCCGGCGTACTTTTGTTTGCGCCTGGTGCGCGAACAAAAGTACACGTGGGCGTACCTTTATAAAATCTACCCCTTAGTGAATAATTCAATCAGAGGTAAACAACTTTTTTGTAGTATGCCAGGGGAACAGTGGACCAGTCCTCAGTTTATTTGGGGAGATTTTAAGATTGCAACCTCATAGGGTGGGGTCATCTCTACCTTGTAAGTTACTAGCTTGTGTTCTTCTTTACTTATTAATAAAGCTCCACCTTTTCATTTGGTTCTCGGCCAGTGAAATATATCATAGTTGGCATTCAAAATTTGGTATATGAGCACATTATCTTTATCAGTCAGCCAAGTTTCAGATATACAAAAAAAATAGAGGGATTTAAATCCTCAAGTAGATCATTAGAGGGGTTGTTTTGATAGCAATTGAGCATTTAATAGGAACAGAGTAAACATGAAGCAGGAGATTGGGGAGGAGTTGTTACTTGTGGGGAAGATCAACTTTGTATTCATTTTTTGTTTCTTTTTTAGAGTTTTCTTTCTTAGTTAACCATTTATGCCCTGTCCAAGAATGGGTTCAATAAAGCTTATTTCATCCATTATTATTGTTTCTGCTGCCAGAGGATTAGTTTATTGCACTCCGTGCACTTTGGGCTTGCACCTCAGGCATGCACATAGGGGCAAGCTTCTTTGTTGTGCTCCTTTGTGTGCATGCTAAGGGATGCATGCTGTGTCCCCCCCCCCCCCCCCCCCCAGCACAAACGCCTCCAGCGTTGCTGCCGTTCTTCTCTTCCTTTGGTGGTGTGCGTGTTATGTGTGGTTGGTGAGTAGGTGCAGGGCCATTGGCACCATCGTCTCTCGGGGGGGGGATACAGGAGGGAGTGTCCCTCCATTTACCTGCCTCCCGGTGCCTCTCCAATTCAGGTTATTTACCTCTCCGATTTGGATTATTTACCTATTTTTATGAATATGACTTTTAGAATACGCACTTTTGTTTGTATTATTTTGTCTTTGTGATTATGTATGTAAATGTATTCCCCTCCCCGAACTTTGAAGAGTGTGGTTTTAACATAGTAATGACGACAGAAAAAGACCAAAATGGTCCATCTAGTCTGCCCAGCAAGCTTCCCAAAGTAGTAACTGCCACTCTGTGCAGGTTACGCCCAAGCTTTTTATTTATTCACATCTTCTAGCCTTTAGGGGATCCACGGTAATTTATCCTATGCCCCTTTGAAGCCTTCACAGTTTTTAGTCTTCACCACTTCTTCTGGAAGGGCATTCCAGACAATCCACCACCCTCTCAGTGAAGAAATATTTCTGACATTTGTTCTAAGAAGTCTTCCTCCCTGGAGTTCAAATTATGACCCCTAGTTCTACTAAATTGTTTCCATGGAAAAGGTTTGTTGACGACCATGGATTATTAAAACCTTTCAAGTATCTGAAGGTCTGTATCATATCATCCCTGCTCCTCCTCTCCTCAAGGGTATACATATTCAGGTTCTTCAACCTCTCCTCATAAGTCATTCGATGGAGACCACCCACCATTTTGGTCACCCTTCTCTGGACCGCCTCCATCCTGCTCTGTCTCCTTTGTCTGGGTAACTTTCTTCACAAAAAATTGTGTGGACAAAGTTAACAGTACAAAAACAGGATGGGACTGGAGGTGTGGACAGGGTGTGATAACATAAGGGCCGATACAGTACAGTGCGCTCCGACGGAGAGCACAGTTAACCCACCATTGGACGCGCATTTTCCCTTACCCCTTATTCAGTAGGTGCTAAAAATGCGCGTCCAACCCACCGAACCTAATAGCGCCCTCAACATGCAAATGCATGTTGAGGGCCCTATTAGGTATTCCCGCACGATTCAGAAAACAAAATGTGCAGCCAAGCCGCACATTTTGCTTTCAGAAATTAGCACCTACACAAAGGTAGGCGCTAATTTCTTCGGGTACTGAGAAAGTGCACAGAAAAAGCAGTAAACAACTGCTTTTCTGTGCACCCTCTGACTTAATATCATGGCGATATTAAGTCGGAGGTCCCAAAGGGTAAAAAAAAAAAAAAATTTTTGAAGTCGACCCATGGCTGTCGGGTCGAAAACCGGACGCTCAATTTTGCCAGCGTCCGGTTTCCGAGCCCGTGGCTGTCAGTGGGCTCGAGAAACGACGCCGGCAAAATTGAGCATCGGCTGTCAATCCCGCTGACAGCCGCTGCTCTGGGTCACCTCCTTTTGCCTGTTTCTACCGCTGGGCCTCATTTAAATACAGAATCGCGCACACAGGTGAGTGAGTGGCCTTTGCGCGCGCCAGGAGAGCAGGCATTCGCCCGCTCTCCCGCGGACTTTACTGAATTGGCCCGATAGAGGGAGACTCATCAAGCCGCATTAGAGCTATATCGCCAATTAAACAGTGTATATCATGCAATAAACTATGTATATCACATGATATAGCCCTATCATTGCAATATCATGCTATATTTGAGATTTGTTCATAAATTTGGTCATATTCCCTCCCCTAATATATTGAGCTGCTTTACATGGCATTTGCATTCATGAATTTTTCAAATCCAAGCAAAGCTGCTTATGCATAGGTAATTCAATGTAAATAAAATAACACAGTTGACTTAGAAATGTATCTACCTGCTCCTGGTTTCCTGCTAAGTCTAATTTAATCTAACTTGTTATTATGTATATTTACAATATTGTTTGCTTTATTTCTGCTGTTTAGAATCTGTTCATGTGGTGGGCAGAATTATTGTTTTCTAATAGACATTGCTTAATTCTCCTGTTCTACGTCTGTCTTGGTTATAGCTGAATTATATTAAAATAAAATTATCCAATAGATGCTAATATTATTTCTGCAGGTTCTTACTGTGTGTCTAATGTGTTGTGGTAATAAAAAAAAAAAAAAGACTAGCAAAATATTGTAACACAGGACTTTGCCTACTAGACTTTCTGGGTGTGGTATAATCAGAGGCACAGCAAGGGATAATTAAGCCAAGCACTACTAAAGTCCAGTTAAACATAAAATTCTAGGACAGCTCACCTGGTTCCAGCACTGATCCTGGTCTCCTGCTTTGGCAAAGTCTAATTTAATCTAACGTTTTATTGTGTATATTTAATATTGCTTGCTTTATCTCTGCTGTTTAGTCCCTCCAACCCTCCTCTATCCCTTCCTCCCCTAAAGTGTTTCCTTGTTAAATATTTCTTCTAAAGATCTATGATAATTGATGAATATAGTCCTGAAGTACCAGTCTCTCAACTAATTTATTCTCCAAGGACAACAGGATGTTAGTCCTCACTCATGGGTGACATCATCAGATGGAACCCCGATGCAGAAAACTTGTGTTTAAAGGTTTTAGAACTTTGACTAGGCACACTGAGCATGCCCAGCATACCCTATACCACGCATCTATGTGGGGTCCCTCTTCAGTCTCTTTTTTTTTTACGCAGAGCTGTAAGCCTCACAGTGTGATTGGTTGTTTTCAGCCTTGTGGAAAACTTGCTTTTTTTTGCAATATTTCTTCTCAGTCCATTGCTGGGTCCCTCTCGGTGCCTTCTCGTAGTGTCAATAGTCAGGGTTTTCGGCAGGTCAGGTAAATTTCTTTTCATGTTTGATTCCCCTGGGACAGTGCCTCAGTGACTGCTGGCTATTTACGCCCACTGCCATTGCTTTTGACTTTGCGGTCCTTGATCACGTCTGGTTTTTGCCGGTGCCCAAGGACCATGTCGATCACTGATCCTCATAAGTGTCTGTTCCTCTGGGGGAATCTCATGATGTCCAGAGTTGCTGCTTATGCGCTCAAATGACCCCGAAGGGACGTCTGCTTCGACTCGACAATATGGATCAGCTCTTCGGGTCAAAAAAGTCTGAGCCATTGACATCGGCATTGATAGACCTTGGAGCGACACCAATGGATACTGCTCCATCGACATTGGCAGGACTGTCGATTCTGTCGGTGCTGTCAGCAGATAGGGGTACCAGAGACTGAGCGTCCATCTACTCTGGGCTGAGGACACCTGGTTCATTATCTTCAGGTTCAGCACCAGGGAAAGACCAGGCTGAGCATTGAGGGAAGCCTAACAAGCACTGGCCCATCAAAGCACGGTGCCAAGCACATGGATGCACTGGCTTTTGCCATGATGCCCCCAAAGTGACCCTGCAATGAGGAAGCCCATACTCTATCAATGCTGGGGGTCCAAGACAATCTACCCTGGTTCTGGTGCCAGTCACCGATCCATCTTGCAGTTCTGTGTTGGCATCAGTAACATTTGAGGAGAAGCTGGAGGGTTGAGTCCAGCTATCAGTTGATCAAGCACTGTAACCGGCACTGCCTGTTATCCTCCTGCTACTGGAGAAGCTCAGCATGCTCATCAGTGAGTTACTGACCCAGCTGGTGCCAGTTCACAATTAGCACCAGTGCCAGTTGGGGCACCGAGGCCTCCCCCTATCAATTCGGTGGTTGTTGCCGGTTCCTCCAAGGAGGAAGCTCCACCGACACTGGCGGAGGAGCCAAGGTCTGTAGTCTTCCATTCAGTTCTTCTGGTGACTGCACCTTTAGATGTAGGCCAAGACCTAGGGCCCCCATCCCATGTCGCATACAGTGAGGATGAGGATCCCTAAGGCCCCTGGGGGGGATGATCAGATGGAGTCCTCCTCTGAGGACTTGGATGGTCTCCCATCAGACCCTTCTCCTCCAGATGAGCAAAGGAAATCCCCACCTGAGGACTTAACCTTTGCAAGGTTTGTGAGGGTCATACTTGAAATCCTTCAGTTCATGGAGCCTTCTAAGGAGATCGTGGCGGTCCCAGTACATGAGATCCTTAAGGATTTTCTGCTAAGGATTTGGGAACACCCCTTCACAGTGCCTCCCATCAAGAAGGCGGATGGGATTTACCACAATCAAAAGGCTGCTGGATTCGATAAGTGTCAGCTGCCTTACGCTTTTGGACCCATTCCTTGGCACCCCCAGGGAAGGACCATAGAACAATGGATTGTTCTTGGAGGAAGGTGTTCCAAAGCACCATGCTTTATTGCCTGCAATCGCTGCCTACCAGCTCTATATGAGCCAGAACTTGTGGGACATCTGAAAGCAGTTGAGGGGGGTGGCTGAGCAGCTGCTTCAACAGCAGCAAGACACTTTCATATTGCTGATGCACAAGGGTCTGGAATGCGGGAAACATGAGCTCGGTGCAATCTACAGTATTTTCAAAATGGCATCAAGGGTCTCTGCAGTGGGAATCGGTGCCTGCAGAATGACATGGCTGCAGGTCATGGATCTCCGACAGGAGATATAGGAGCGACTCACTGACATGTCATGACAAGAGAGAATCTCTGAAGAGTTAGGGTGAGAGATGCTGTGGCCCAACTCCAGGACCATCTTGAAACCCTCCAACAAATCTCCATCAATACTAGAGACCCATCCACCTCCTCTTGAAGGCCATCGAGCCAAGGAAGTATTTCTTCGCCAAGTAAGTACTATCCTCTGCCCTCCTTGTTCCCATTAACACCATCAGAGCTTTTGGTGGCCATCCCAGACAGCAGAGAGCCTCCCAAGCCCCAGCCGACAACCCAGGGGCAGGGTTTTTGACTGGGCCACAGGGAGCATAAGCCAGTCGCCCATGGCCAGGGCGATGGACTCTCCAGTCAGGGGCTGGCTGTAGTTTTGTGAACCAGTGGTCCAGTGTAACTTCGGACCAGTGGGTTCTGTTTATTGTCCATCAAGGGTACCAATGGAACCTGTTGGGTGTCCCACCAAATTGCCCTCCATGCCCATATTGAGAGCCGGTAGTGCATCAGGAGGTACTTTCAATGGAGCTCTCCTCCCTCTTAATGGACAGAGTTGTTGAGCTTGTACTACCAAGACAAAGAGGGCTGGGATTCTACTCCAGGTAATTCCTGATTCCAAAGAAAACAGGAGGACTCCGTCTAATCCTAGACCTGAGGGCCTTGAACAAGTTTTCTAAAAAAGAAAAGTTCAAGATTGTTTCCCTGGGCACCTTGATTCCCCTTTTGCAAAAGGGAACTGTTACCTTGGCCGCGCGGGGCGCGGCGGCGCGGCGTGTGGGAGGGGCTGTCCGGGGTCCGGGGAGCCACGAGAAGGATTCAGCGGCATCGGCAGCGCGATCGGGTAAGGATCGCGGCGTTTCTCTCCAGCACTCAAGCCAGCTTCTTCGCGCGACTAGGAGAGCCAATTCTCGCGCGATTCAAAGCTCTGGCCACGCCCCCCTGACGTCAGACGCCGGCTGAGGCACCTCTGCGCGGGAAACTTGACTATTTAAAGGGAGCAGTTCCTCTGATTCACTGCTTCGGCCACGATTGTTCTCTGAGCTTTCGTCTGGGGATTTGCCTTGGTTTCTGCCTATTGATTGTTGCCTGACTCGGACTGTGTACTGGATTTTGTTGCCTGCTGCCTGCCTGTGGATTATCTGCTTCTGGTTCCTGATTGCCTGCCGCCTGCCCTGACTCGGACTGGTGTACTGGATTTTGTTGCCTGCTGCCTGCCTGTGGATTATCTGCTTCTGGTTCCTGATTGTCTGCCGCCTGCCCTGACTCGGACTGTGGACTGGATTTCGCTGCCTGCTGCCTGCCTTTGGATTATCTGCTTCTGGTTCCTGATTGTCTGCCGCCTGCCCTGACTCGGACTGTGTACTGGATTTCGCTGCCTGCTGCCTGCCTTTGGATTATCTGCTTCTGGTTCCTGATTGTCTGCCGCCTGCCCTGACTCGGACTGTGTATTACCGGTGTCACCCTCCAGGTAAGCGGTCTAGCCCGCGGTTCCACTACTATCTACGTGGTTAGCATAACAGTTGGCCGAGCCATGGAACCCGTTGATCTGACCGCTCTGCAGGCCATTCCCGGGATGGCTAATAAGATCCAACAACAGCAGGGAGTCCTGGATCAAGGTCACGGGGGTCCGGGATCGATTGGTGGCGCGTATGGATGCCTTAGCCCACCTGCCCTCGGGACCCGCTCCCAGCCCGGTGGTCATCCTGCCCCCATCCGGGTGCCTCCTCCGCCTCGATTTAATGGGAATGCAGCTTTATGTCGGGGTTTCATCAACCAGTGCCGGATGCATTTCTCGTTACAACCTGCGTCTTTTCCCAATGATAAAACGAAGACTACCTTCCTTCTGTCCTTACTAGAGGGTCCGGCACTTGCGTGGGCTTCTCCCTTGTGGGAACGAGATGATCCTCTCCTCAATTCACTGGACCGTTCCTCAAAGAATTCCGTCTGATTTTTGATGAACCAGGGACGTTCATCTTCCGCAGCGAGATGAAATTGCTTCAAATACGACAAGGCTCAAGAACTGTGGGTGAATATGCCATCCAATTTCGCACCTTAGCAGCCGAACTGGCCTGGGGAGAGGAGAGTCTCACGGCCATCTTCCGACAAGGCCTTGCAGAACATATCAAGGATCAATTGGCTGGTCGGGATCCTCCGGAGACCTTAGAGGGCTTGATAAGGTTGGCCATCCGTTTAGACTTACGTGTTCAAGAACGAAACCGAGAGCGAGCGGCCACTCGCAGAAATTTCCGTTTGGCACCTACGTTTCAGCAACCACTGGTCGTACCTCAAACGACTCAGGCATCGGGGAGCACGGAAGAACCCATGCAAATTGATAGGTTTCGCCTAACTCCTGAGGAGCGGAATCGTAGACGGGCAAAGAATCTCTGTTTATACTGCGCTGGAGCTGGGCATTTCCTCAATAAATGCCCCAACAAGTCGGGAAACTTCCGGACCTAGGTCGGGTGGGAGAGGCCTCCCTGGGTTCCACCATTTCCTCTCCTCAATTATTACTACCTACGACCATTTGCCTGAATGGCGAGTCACTGCACTTCCAAGCCTTCATAGACTCAGGAGCAGCGGGAAACTTCATTCAGGAAGACTTAGTGCAGAAATATCGGATTCCGGTGGAACCATTACCTACTCCTCTGTCTGTAACCTCGGTTTCCGGGCAACCGGTGGGAATGCATATTGCCTACATAACCAAGCCCGTATTGCTCCGAACCGGTATTCTTCATCAAGAGAACATTCAGCTATTCGTGCTTCCTACATCGGTGAATCAAATAATACTGGGATTACCGTGGTTACGGATTCATCAGCCGCACTTAGATTGGGCTTCCCTACAGCTCGCAGCATGGAGCCCCTTCTGTTTCCAACATTGCCTGAAGAATCTTCCGGTCATCTCCTTACATACCACGCAACTCTCCAGTGGAATTCCGTCTCCCTATAAGGACTTCCAGGATGTTTTCAATAAGCAAGGTGCAGAGTCTTTGCCGCCCCATCGAAAGTATGACTGTGCCATTGACATTCTCCCTGGGCAGACCCCACCTAAGGGACGAATTTACACTCTATCGGAACCTGAGTCCACCGCATTACGTCAATATATCTCTGAGAATTTAGAGCGTGGATTTATCCGACCCTCTACTTCCCCGGCAGGGGCTGGATTTTTTTTTGTTAAGAAAAAGGATGGGTCCCTAAGACCTTGTATTGACTATCGGGGTCTTAATTCTATCACCAGGAAGAACAAGTATCCCATTCCTCTCATTTCGGAATTATTTGACCGGATAAAAGGGGCCCAAATTTTCTCCAAGTTGGACTTGCGGGGGGCTTACAATTTGATTAGAATTCGGGAGGGGGATGAGTGGAAAACCGCGTTCAATACCCACGATGGTCATTATGAGTATCGAGTAATGCCCTTCGGGCTTTGCAATGCTCCCGCGGTATTTCAAGACATGATAAATGACGTCTTTCGTGACATCCTCTATTCCCACGTCATTGTCTATTTGGACGACATATTGATTTTTTCTCCCTCCTTGTCCCAGCATGTGCGTCATGTTCGACAAGTTTTGCAACGCCTCCGGGAGCATAAATTGTTCGCCAAACTAGAGAAGTGTGTTTTTCACCAGCAACGCTTACCTTTCCTCGGCTATATTGTTTCTAACAAAGGTTTATCTATGGACCCTGACAAACTTAATGCCATCCTCAACTGGCCCCGGCCAGTGGGGTTGAGAGCCTTACAGAGATTTTTGGGGTTCTCTAACTACTATAGACAGTTTATTCCTCATTTTTCATCATTAGTGGCGCCCCTCACTGCCCTCACTAAGAAGGGGGCTTCTATACAGCACTGGCCAGAGGAGGCGGTACTTGCCTTTCATCAGTTGAAGACAGAATTCACCAATGATTTATGCCTCCGCCACCCTGATCCTGCAAAACCTTTTACTCTCGAAGTTGACGCCTCGGCAGTGGGCGTAGGGGCGGTTCTTCTCCAAAGATCAGCGGAGGGTCAATGGGTAACATGTGCATTCTTTTCTAAAAAATTTACTCCGGCAGAGCGGAATTATACCATTGGAGACCGAGAACTTTTGGCCATAAAATTGGCCTTTGAGGAGTGGCGACACCTTTTGGAGGGGGCTCGCCATGTCGTCACGGTCTATACGGATCATAAGAATCTTGAATATTTGGCGACTGCCCAGCGTTTGAATCCGCGTCAAGCCCGGTGGGCGCTTTTCTTCAGCAGGTTTCATTTTCTCGTCCGCTTCCGTCCAGCACAAAAGAATGTTCGAGCGGACGCCCTCTCTCGTAGTTTTGACATCATTGATGCTCCGGATCCTCCCCGCTTCCTCATCGATCCCGCTCAAATTCAGTTGGCTGCCACCTTCACTGTGCCGATAGGGAAGACCGTTGTTCCCAAACGGTTGCGCCTAAAGGTTCTTCGGTGGTCTCACTCTGATCACCTGGCAGGCCATCCGGGAGTCGCTCGCACCAAGGAACTTCTCTCTCGCCATTATTGGTGGCCCAAGTGGGAAAGGGATGTCAAGGATTTTGTAGATTCCTGCTCTGTCTGTGCAGCTCAGAAGACGCCACGCCGGAGACCTTTTGGCTTGCTGCACCCGCTTCCTCTTCCCACGTCTCCATGGACACACATTGCCACCGACTTTATGACTGATCTTCCGTCCTCCGGTGGTAATACTGTCATCTGGGTAGTGGTGGATCGTTTCTCCCGCATGGCACATTTCATTCCTCTTCCTGGTTTGCCCTCGGCCCCGGAACTGGCACGGCTGTTTTTGCACCACATCTTTCGACTCCATGGCCTTCCTCTTAGTATTGTTTCAGATCGGGGGGTACAGTTTACAGCGCAGTTTTGGACTAACCTTTGTAAACTTCTACGGGTGAAGCTTGATTTTTCCTCTGCCTATCACCCCCAGTCCAACGGTCTTACTGAGCGGACCAATCAATCGGTGAAGGCGTTTCTTCGAGCGTATGTTAACCAACGCCAGGATGACTGGGCTTCTCTGCTGGTATGGGCTGAGATCTCCCATAATAATCATGTTCACCAGGCTACCGGCAGCTCCCCCTTTTTTCTGGTATATGGTAGGCATCCACACTTTCCCCTGCCTGTTCGCACTTTCTCCAACTGCCCTGCGGTCAACGCCATGGCTACCTCCATGTCTCGTCTCTGGTCCGCCACACATGCCTTATTGGCCAAACACACTGCGGACATGAAGCGGATGGCAGATAAGAAGCGGCTTCCAGCCCCTGATCTCCATTGTGGGGATCTCGTTTGGTTGAGCACTCGCCACCTTCGCTTACGTCTCCCATCTGCCAAGTTTGCGCCCCGTTTCATTGGGCCTTTTCCCATTCAACGACGGATCAACCCGGTTACCTATGGGCTTTGCCTGCCGCCATCTCTGCGTATTCACAACGCATTCCATATCTCCTTACTGAAGCCTGCTATCTTGTCCTGGCCTCAGCGGCGACGGAGGACCGTCGTACCTATTCTTCCAGATGACGGTCTGTACGAAGTGCAGGAGATTCTAGATTCCAGACGTGTGAGGGGGCGGCTTCAATACCTTATTTCTTGGAAACACTTTGGCCCGGCGGACAATACCTGGGAGCCTTCTTCCAATATACGGGCTCCCCGTTTGCTTCAGGCTTTTCATCGTCGTTATCCCTCCAAGCCTGGGCCTCGTGGAGGGGGGCGGGGACCTTGCGGAGGGGGTACTGTTACCTTGGCCGCGCGGGGCGCGGCGGCGCGGCGTGTGGGAGGGGCTGTCCGGGGTCCGGGGAGCCACGAGAAGGATTCAGCGGCATCGGCAGCGCGATCGGGTAAGGATCGCGGCGTTTCTCTCCAGCACTCAAGCCAGCTTCTTCGCGCGACTAGGAGAGCCAATTCTCGCGCGATTCAAAGCTCTGGCCACGCCCCCCTGACGTCAGACGCCGGCTGAGGCACCTCTGCGCGGGAAACTTGACTATTTAAAGGGAGCAGTTCCTCTGATTCACTGCTTCGGCCACGATTGTTCTCTGAGCTTTCGTCTGGGGATTTGCCTTGGTTTCTGCCTATTGATTGTTGCCTGACTCGGACTGTGTACTGGATTTTGTTGCCTGCTGCCTGCCTGTGGATTATCTGCTTCTGGTTCCTGATTGCCTGCCGCCTGCCCTGACTCGGACTGTGTACTGGATTTTGTTGCCTGCTGCCTGCCTGTGGATTATCTGCTTCTGGTTCCTGATTGCCTGCCGCCTGCCCTGACTCGGACTGTGGACTGGATTTCGCTGCCTGCTGCCTGCCTTTGGATTATCTGCTTCTGGTTCCTGATTGTCTGCCGCCTGCCCTGACTCGGACTGTGTACTGGATTTCGCTGCCTGCTGCCTGCCTTTGGATTATCTGCTTCTGGTTCCTGATTGTCTGCCGCCTGCCCTGACTCGGACTGTGTATTACCGGTGTCACCTCCAGGTAAGCGGTCTAGCCCGCGGTTCCACTACTATCTACGTGGTTAGCATAACAGGAACTGGCTATGCTCCCTTAACTTAAAGGATGCATACACCCATGTCAAGATCTTCCCTAGTCAAAGAAAGTATCTCCGATTCAAGGCGGGAAAAAAGCAATTCCAGTATTGGGTGTTGCAGTTTGGACTCGTGTCTGCAGATTGGGAGTGCGTGTCTTCCTGTACCTAGATGATTGACTGTTCAAGAGCATGTCTCAGGTCGGGGCTGTCAGATCTATGCACTTGACCATTCGGGAGTTGGAGTCACTAGGGTTTGTTCTCAACTATTTGTTTATTTATTATTTATTTATTTATTTTTCTATACCGACATTCGATTTGACATATCACATCGGTTTACATATAACATGATGTCTAAGGCCCGCCTTAAAATGACATGGTACATTATAACAGATTAAATGCTTAAACTGTTAGGCTAGGTACATATAACTGATTTCCAAAATAGTATATAGGTATAAATTTGTTTAACAGAAAATCTATTTAACAGAGATACTTTCTGTCTTGAAATTAACTATGTACAAGAAAGGGGGGAATAGGAAGGGGGGAATTGGAAGGGCTAGGGGAAAGGGTAAGCGAGGTGGAGGGGAGTGTTATTGGGGGAAAGGGTGGCACAGGTGGAATTATTTATCTGACAGGAATGCTTTCCGGAAGAGCGAGGTTTTGAGGTTCTTACGGAAGGTGGGTGTCGGTTCTGAGGGAGGGTGACAGGTTGTTCCAGAGGTAAGGGCCTGTTATGGAGGCGGCACATTCTCTTGTGGAGACTCGACGTACTTCCTTGATGGAGGGAGTTGGGAGTAAGCCTGTATTGGTTGAGCGGAGATTTCTGGTGGGGTTGCAAGGGGTCAGAGGTCCTTGTAGCCAGCGGGTTTTGTCATTGTGGAGTGCTTTGTGTATAAGCATGAGGGTTTTGTATTGAGATCGGAATGGGATGGGCAGCCAGTGGAGTTGTTTGAGTATGGGTGTAATGTGATCTGTTTTTTTCTTATTTGTTAGAGATCGTGTGGCTGCATTTTGAAGAAGCTGGAGGGGCTTGAGGGTTGATGCGGGGAGGCCTGTTAGGAGGGCGTTGCAGTAGTCTATTTTGGTGAAAAGGAGGCATTGCAGTACCGTCCGGTAGTCCGGGGGGTGGAGTAAAGGTTGGAGTTTAAGGATTTGGAGTTTGTAGAACCCTTCTTTTACCAGAGTCTTCATGTGCTGTTTGGAGTTCAATTCCTGGTCCAGTGTGACTCCAAGGTCTCGGACCGTCGAGAGCATGTTGTTACGGTTCTGGCCACGAGCGCCGCGACCAGACCCTTACCTCCGTACTCTTGGACCTGTTCCCGCTTCTGGAGGCCTGGTTTGCGGCCTGTTCGGCGGCGCCCCGCAGGGGTCGCACCACCGGGAAGCCTCCCATGGACGCTCTGCTTCTAGGTGCGCGCGTGCCACTTGGGCGCTTTTCTAGGCCGTTTCCCGCCAGTGGTGACTCCACCCAGTTCCTGCCGTCAGACGCCGCGGCCTTGATAAGCCGGCTGCGGACACTCAGTCTTTGCCTTGCAACGGGTTTACCTCCTGGTTCCCTGTTGCTTCGTGCCCCGGAGTGAGTTGCCTTGGTACTTGCTCTGTTCCTGCTTGACTGCTACAGTACCTGCTTGGTTCCTGCTTGCCTGCTTCAGTACCTGCTTGGTTCCTGCTTGCCTGCTACAGTTCCTGCCTGGTTCCAGTACCCGAGTCTTGCTACAGTTCCTGAATGCCTGGTTCCAGTACCCGAGTCCTGCTACAGTTCCTGCCTGGTTCCAGTACCCGAGCCCTGCTACAGTTCCTGCCTGGTTCCAGTACCCGAGCCCTGCTACAGTTCCTGCCTGGTTCCAGTACCCGAGCCCTGCTACAGTTCCTGTCTACTGTTCTAGTCTGGTTCCAGTTCTCAATCCTGATCATCAACCTGCCTAAGTCCCAGCGGCTGGGCCCTTACGGGCTTCTCCCAGGGGGGGCTTCGGCTTCCAGGGTGAAGCCACCTAAGTCCCAGCGGCTGGGCTCCTACGGGTTCCTCCCAGGGGAGCACCAGCTTCCAGGGTGAAGAGCACCTCCACGTCCTGCCTGAACATCTGCCTCCCAGCCTGCCATATACCAGAGACATTGAACACCTATCCCAGTCTCCTGCAGGTCGGCCCAAGGGTCCACTAAATTGAGACTCCATAACAGATTGCAAGGCCATGGACTCGGCGGATGCGCCTGTCCCCTTGGACCTGCCAGGGTTGGCCCAGCAGCTACAGTATCAACAACAGTACCTCGAGGTCCTTACTGGTTTGGTAGGGGAATTAACGGCCCGATTGGATGCCAGGGCCTCATCCGCCTGAGAACCAGTACCCGAGGGTCAAGACACTTCGGTGACTCAGCTGCCGGCACCCTCTCGTTACGCTGGTGATTCAAGGACCTGCAGCGGCTTTCTGAACCAATGTTTTATACGGTTCTCCCTGTTGCCTCGGCAGTTCCCCTCGGATGCGGTGAAAGTGGCGTATATCCTGTCCCTGCTTGATGGGAAAGCCTTAATATGGGCTTCTCCCCTTTGGGAAAACAATGATCCCTCGCTAATGAACTTACAACAGTTCATCTCGAACTTCCGACACGCCATTGATGAGCCCGCCCGAGTAGCTACGGCTACATCGAATCTGTTGCAACTCCGTCAGGGGGCTCGCTCCTTGGCAGATTATGCTATGGAATTCCAGACGTTAGCCCAAGAAGTAGGTTGGCAGGATGGTAGTCTTAAGGCCATCTTCTTGGAGGGCCTCTCCGGACGCATAAAGGATGAGATTGCTGCCCGAGATCTGCCGGAGGACCTCAACGCCTTGATAGAGATGGCTGCCTGCATTGGCCGCCACCTACAACAACGGGCCAAGGAGCAGCACTCCTCTTGCCACAGTTCTGTCTCTGTGTCAGTGAGATTTGCGTCTTCTCCTAAGACTTTTCATCCAGACGCTCCCACCCACAAACCCATGCAGCTGGGACGGGCCCTGCTCTCTGCTGAAGAGTTGCAATGTCGCCGTTCATTGAAATTGTGCTTGTATTGTGGCCAGAAGGGCCACTTCTTGGCACGCTGCCAGGAGCGTGCAGAAAACGCCAAAGCCTAGGAGGTCGGGAGGAGCTCCTCCTAAGCTGTGCTACAGCTCCTCTATGTACCATGCCTATTACCCTGGAATACCCTGGAGGGTCCATTGAGATGACTGCGTTCCTGGATTCTGGAGCCGGAGGTAATTTCATCCTGCAGGACTCACAGTTGCGAATTCCTACGCATAGACGGGAGGTCCCATTGTGAATTACCTCCATCCAGGGGATGCTCCTTATAGGACCTGTCCTGATGTCCACGGCACCCATTACCTGTCCGCACCGGGGCGATCCATTTGAAGGAGATAGCCTTCCTAGTGTTGGATAAGGCTGTCCACCCCGTGGTGCTGGGATTGCCATGGTTACAGAAGCACTCGCCCACGATTCAGTGGGATACTCTACAGATTGTCAAGTGGAGCCCTTTCTGCCTAGCTAACTGTATGAAAGTGCCTAGGGCTCCCGCACACCCGTTGATGCACTCTGCCCTAGGTCCTCCTGCACCTTATGAGGACTTCACGGATGTTTTTTCCAAGACCAAGGCGGAGATCGTTCCGCAGCATCGTCCGTATGACTGTGCTATAGACTTGTTACCTGGAACTATGCCCCCCTGAAGAAGGGTATATCCCTTATCGTTACCTGAAAACCGGGCCATGTTCGAGTATATCTCAGAGAATCTGGCCAAGGGGTTTATTCGCCCATCCAAGTCGCCTGCAGGGGCAGGCTTCTTCTTTGTCAGCAAGTAGGACGGCTCGCTGAGACTGTGTATAGACTATCGAGGCCTAAATTCCATTACCAAGCGGGATCGTTACCCACTCCCGCTAATCCCGGAGCTCCTCGATAGGCTCCAGGGAGCGAAGATTTTCACAAAGTTGGACTTAAGAGGTGCTTACAGCTTAGTCAGAATTCGTCCCGGAGACGAGTGGAAAACCACTTTTAATACCAGAGACGGGCATGACGAATATCTTGTGATGCCTTTCGGCTTATGTAATGCTCCGGCGGTGTTCCAGCACCTTATGAATGAGGTGTTACGGGACCTTCTGAACACCTGCATAATAGTCTACCTCGACGATGTGCTAGTCTACTCCCAGGACTTGCCTTCATACCGTCAGCATGTCCGTCAAGTGCTCCAAATACTTAGGGAGCATGGTCTGTACGCAAAACTTGAAAAATGTAGTTTCGAGAAGACATCCCTGCCGTTCCTGGGCTACATAATCTCTGCAACAGGCTTTCAAATGGATCCTGAGAAAGTGGCGGCCATTAAGAATTGGCCCCGGCCGAGGGGCCTCAAAGCGTTGCAATGCTTCCTCCAATTTTCCAATTTCTACCGTCACTTTATTCCCAGCTATTCCCATATTGTGGCCCCATTGACTGCCCTCACCCGAAAGGGGGCCAACGCGGTGGATTGGCCTGTTCCTGCCTGCCAAGCCTTCGAGGCCCTCAAGGAAGTGTTATTGTTAGACACCTGCCTTCGTCATCTGGAATCCAGCCGGCCCTTTGTGGTGGAAGTCGATGCCTCCAATGTGGCCGTGGGGACCGTGCTGAGCCAGTACTCTGATTCTGGACAATTGTTACCTTGTTCATATTTCTCGAAGAAATTCTTGCCGGCAGAGAGCATCTACTGTGTTGGTGATAAAGAGTTGCTAGCCGTGAAACTTGCCCTGGAGGAATGGAGACAGTGGTTGGAGGGAGCCAACCATCCGGTTACGATTTATACCGACCACAAAAACTTAGCATTCTTGAAGGAAGCCCAATGCCTGAATCCAAGGCAAGCTCGGTGGTCGCTGTTTTTTGATCGGTTTAACTTTACTCTACGCTACCGACCCAGCTCTAAGAATGTTTGAGCCGACACGCTCTCGCGCTCTTCTGAGGTCAAAGAGACTCTTGACACTCCCCAGTACATCTTGGATCCTGTGAAAGTGAGCCTCGCAGCAACCTCGGTGTCCTCCCAAGGAAAGACCATCGTTCCACGTCGCTCCCGAAGAGCAGTCCTCACTTGGGCCCATGACTCCCTCACTGGGGGCCATGCTGGCTGTAAAGGGACCTTGGACTTGTTGAACCAGTTCTACTGGTGGCTGACGGTGAGACAGGACGTCCAAGCCTTTGTGGGCTCTTGCCCTACCTGCGCCATTCAAAAGCCGCTCATCGGGAGGCCCTGGGGCCTGTTACAACCACTACCCATCCCGGTGGAGCCTTGGACACACATCTCCACCAACTTTGTCGTGGACCTTCCTGTCTCAGGAGGTAATTCGGTCATTTGGGTGATCGTAGACCGATTCTCCAAGATGGCGCACTTTGTCCCCTTGCCAAAGCTGCCTTCTGCACCTGATCTAGCCAATCTCTTCGCTCAGCATGTCTTTAGACTTCACGGCCTTCCACAGGATATAGTCTCCGATCGAGGACCTCAGTTTACTGCTCAATATTGGAAAGCACTGTGCAAATGCTTTAGTGTGCAACTTAGTCTTTCGTCTGCATTCCATCCCCAGACTAATGGGCAAACGGAACGGACTAACCGAACCTTAAAGACTTTTCTCCATTCGTTCGTGAATGAATGACAAGATAATTGGGCCAAGTTAATCCCGTGGGCGGAGTTCTTGTATAATAATCACACGCATGCTGCTACTGGAAGTTCACCTTTCCTCGTTGTCTATGGGAAGCAACTTCGACCGTCCTTGCCTTCGCCTGAACCTAGTGCATTCCCAGCAGTGCAACTTTCAGCCCATCAACTTCTTTCCTTATGGACTTCTATCCAGGGAAAGCTCCGTAAAGCCGCCCAGTCCGCCAAGAAATGGGCGGATAGGTATCATCAGCCAGCGCCTATCTTCCTTCCTGGAGACCGCATCTGGCTTAGTACTAAAAATCTAGAGTTACGAATCCCGTCTCGAAGACTAGCTCTGAGATTCTGTGGGCCTTTTTGAGTCGCCGAACAAATGGGAGCAGTCTCATACCGACTACGCCTACCCTCCTCCATGCGTTTACATGACGTGTTCCATGTGTCATTGCTGAAGCCTCTTGTTTTATCCAGATACCACTCCCGGACTCCTGAACCATCAGATCCTTCAGTACCGGACGATGTTACGTATCAAGTACGTGAGATCTTGGATGTCCGGTTCCATCAACAACGCTGGGAGTACTTGCTCACCTGGGAGGGTTGCGGACCTGAGGATAATTCTTGGGAACCGGCCCGTAACATCCTTGACAAGGACTTATTACGGCAGTTCCATCTGGACCACGCAAGTAAACCCGGACCGGCTAAGAGGGGGCATAAGAGGGGAGGTACTGTTACGGTTCTGGCCGCAAGCGCCGCCACCAGACCCTTACCTCTGTGCTCCTGGACCTGTTCCCGCTTCTGTAGGCCTGGTTTTCAGCCTGTTCGGTGGCGTCCCCGCGGGGGTTGCGCCGCTGGGAAGCCTCCCATGGACGCCCTGCTTCTAGGCGCGTGCCACTTGGGCGCTTTTCTAGGCCGTTTCCCGCCAGTGGTGACTCCGCCCAGTTCCTGACGTCAGACGCCGTGGCCTTGATAAGCCAGCCGCGGACACTCAGTCTTTGCCTTGCAACGGGTTTACCTCCTGGTTCCCTGTTACTTCGTGCCCCGGAGTGAGTTGCCTTGGTACTCGCTCCGTTCCTGCTTGCCTGCTACAGTACCTGCTTGGTTCCTGCTTGCCTGCTTCAGTACCTGCCTGGTTCCAGTACCCGAGTCTTGCTACAGTTCCTGCCTGCCTGGTTCCAGTACCCGAGTCCTGCTACAGTTCCTGCCTGGTTCCAGTACCTGAGTCTTGCTACAGTTCCTGTCTACTGTTCTAGTCTGGTTCCAGTTCTCAGTCCTGATCATCAACCCACCTAAGTCCCAGTGGCAGGGCCCCTACAGGCTTCTCCCTGGGGGGCTTCGGCTTCCAGGGTGATGCTGCCTAAGTCCCAGCGGCTGGGCTCCTATGGGCTCCTCCCGGGGGAGCACCAGCTTCCAGGGTGAAGAGCACCTCTATGTCCTGCCTGAACATCTGCCTCCTGGCCTGCCATATACTAGAGACATTGAACACCTATCCCAGTTTTCTGCAGGTCGGCCCAAGGGTCCACTAAATTGAGACTCCATAACACGTGTTGTATTTGGACAGGATTGTGGGGTCAGAGATGGGTGTTGATGTTTTCCTGGAGAGGTGAAGAATTTCAGTTGAGCGTCAGTGCCATTTCGGTGAGGATGGAGGTTATGTCTGTCAGGTGTGATTCCCATCGGTTTAGAGTATTGTTGATGTTGTCTCTGATGGGGAGCAGGATCTGTATGTCATCGGCGTATAGGAAGTAGGTGAGTCCTGTTTTATCTAGGTATTTGAATAATGGCAGCATATAGACGTTGAAGAGGGTAGGAGATAAAGATGAGCCTTGTGGGACTCCTTGTGAGAGAGGGATTTTTTTCTGAAATTGTGTTTTCCAGCGCTACTTTAAAAGATCTATTGGTGAGGAAAGATTGAAACCATTGGAGAATGGTGCCACTGATGCCTAATTCTCTTAGCCTGTGGATTAGGATCTTATGGCTGACGGTTCAAATGCGGCGGAGATGTCCAGTAGGACTAGGAGGAAGGATGTACTTTTGTCGAACCCTCGTAGTATATTGTCTGTGAGGGTGAGTAGAAGTGATTCAGTGCTGTGACATTTTTTGAAACCGTGTTGAGCGGGAGCAAGTATATTGTGGTTTTCCAGGAATTCTGATATTTGGTGGTTGACTGTCTTCTTGATGATCTTGGCCAGGAACGGTAGGTTCGAGATGGGCCGGTAGTTGGATGGGATGGTCGGGTCAAGATGGGGTTTTTTTTAATATAGGTTTGACAACGGCGCATTTGAGGGCATCCCGGAGTACTCCTTGTTCGGGGGAGAGATTAGTGATGTCTGCGATGGATCTTGCTGAGGGTTTTTGTTGGAATGGGGTCGAGTGGGTGTGCTGCAGGGTTAATATTTCGGACAATGTTTTCTATCTCGGTGGAGGCTACGGTCTCAAACTGTGTCCACGTTGATGCCGTATGGGAAATTTGTGTGGTGGGTTCAAGGTTGATTGGTGGGTCTTTTGGGCTAAGTTTGGTTGTTTTGTTTATAAGGTATTGGGCGAAGTTGTGGCTGGACATTGTTGAAGTCTCTTTTTGCGAAGGGTTGCTGATGGGTCGTATCAGCTGAGTTACATATTCAAATAGGACTCTCGGGTTGTATTGGAAGTTGTGGATTCTTTGGGAGTAGAAGTCTCTTTTGGCTCTGTTGATGTCTGTTGTATAAATGTATAGGAGTGTTCTATATCGGTCTCGTAGTTGGCTTTTGGGGTTGTTTCGCCAAGGGTTTTCTGCATGTCTTAATCGACGTTTTATGATTTTTAGATCCTGGATATACCAGGGTGATTTGTGTCTTGTTGAGGTTCCGATTTCCTTCTTGATGGTTGGACAAATTGTTTTCGCTGTCTCCTTGTTGATTGTGGTCCATGAGTTGACTGCATTTACAGTATTTGATGTGTCCAGTTTCATTTCAGCCCGTTACCTCGATTGGATTTCATAGGAGCCCTGCTAGACACAGCTCAGGCCAAGGGCTTTCTGCCTCACCAGAGGTCCATTGCCTTGATGACCGTTGTGGCTGAGGTTCAACAGATAATAATACATCATTGATGAGAATCACATCTATTAAATCACACAATCCTGTATTAATTTATACATAAATCAATATACAAACTGTATCTCAAATTTAATACAAAAGATATTTCACAAAATATATTGATAATTTTATTTATTGCATTTTATCCCTTTGTAAACATAATTTTTACACAAAACCATTCTTTGCATAGTACATATTCAAGGGCATACAGCACATGCCACTTTCACAATGAGTGGACACATCAATATATGAAACTATTGCACATATCATAAACATATCAATACTAAAAAACCATCAATCACACATACACATCAACTCACCCATACCACATTCATTCCATATAAAAACTTTCCCCATAAAGTCTAAATATACATCTCAATGCTCGCAATATCCACTGATTCTCTATTATTATGTTTATTCCCTCTTCTTCATTGGGCACCATTCACCCCTCTTCTTCATTCAACAATATTCACCTTAACAAGATGCCTTGATCATTAGTATTGGGATGTCATTATCTTGTCCGACATGATGGTGGGCTTAGTGGATGTCAGGGGTGTTCTGTGTGTAATAATAGGTTACACAAGCAGATTGTGATAAATTGCAGGAAGACCTTGTGAAGCTGGAAAATTGGGCATATAAATGGCAGATGAAATTTAATGTGGACAAGTGCAAGGTGATGCATATAGGGAAAAATAATCCATGCTATAGTTACACAATGTTAGGTTCCATATTAAGTGCTACTACCCAAGAAAGAGATCTAGACGTCATAGTGGATAACACATTGAAATCATCAGTTCAGTGTGCTGCGGCAGTCAAAAAAGCAAACAGAATGTTTGGAATTATTAGACAGGGAATGGTGAATAAAACGGAAAATGTCATATTACCTCTGTATCGCTCCATGGTGAGACCGCACCTTGAATATTGTGTACAATTTTGGCCGCCACATCTCAAAAAAGATATAATTGCAATGGAGAAGGTACAGAAAAGGGCTACCAAAATGATAAAGGGAATGGAACAGCTCCCCTATGAGGAAAGACTAAAGAGGTTAGGACTTTTCAGCTTGGAGAAGAGACGGCTGAGGGGGGATATGATAGAGGTGTTTAAAATCATGAGAGGTCTAGAATGGGTAGATGTGAATCGTTTTTTTACTCTTTCGGATAATAGAAAGACTAGAGGGCACTCCATGAAGTTAGCATGTGGCACATTTAAAACTAATCGGAGAAAGTTCTTTTTCACTCAACGCACAATTAAACTCTGGAATTTGTTGCCAGAGGATGTGCTTAGTACAGAGAGTATAGCTGTGTTTAAAAAAGGATTGGATAAGTTCTTGGATGAGAAGTCCATTACCTGCTATTAATTAAGTTGACTTAGATAATAATCACTGCTATTACTAGCAACGGTAACATGGAATAGACTTAGTTTTTGGGTACTTGGCCAGGTTATTATGGCCTGGATTGGCCACTGTTGGAAACAGGATGCTGGGCTTGATGGACCCTTGGTCTAACCCAGTATGGCATGTTCTTATGGATATTCGACAATATCAATATTCAGAGGTGATGACTCCATTTAAGATCAGGGGTATTTTTAGCTGTGTATCTGATAAAGTTATTTGTGCTGTGGTATACCCATGTAAACTTCTTTACATTGGGCATACCAAGCGTAATATACAGAAAAGGATTATTGAACACAAGAGCAATTTGCTCTTGTGTTCGATACATCTTGTGTTCGATACATATAAGGAGGGTGCTCCTGTGGTTGGACACTGGAAAGAAGCCAGCTATCAGGTTGATGAGGTCAGGTTGTTTGTCATTACACGGTTGAGGGATGGGTTTGAAGGGTGCTTTGGCAACTGGAACAGAAGTTTATTTTTTTGTGGTGCACGTATCAACCGTGGGGACTGAATATTGGAATTGAATGGGAAGCATTCTATTAAGTCCTGTTGAATTTTATCAGGTTTAGGTATGCATTGGGTTGTGTGAGTGGGAGTAAGGGTTTGTGTGGACTTATATGAATGTAGATAGTTGGTTTAGTGGGTGTGATGGGTAGCACGGGTGCATGTAATATCATGAATGTATGTGGTGAGAGGATGTTTTGATGGGGTTTGTTTCAGTGGTATGATTCAAGTGATAATGGGTATGGGTGATAGGTTTTGTCAGTGATGGTTTGGTTGCGATATTATGAGGGTATATGGTGATTGGTTGTTTTGCACGTATGTTTGCGTACTGTGTTGGCTGAAGTCTTAGGCATTGGGGCAGGTTTACGTGAGTAATGATTGGTCGAATATGTTTGACGGTATGATGGTTACGTTTGGTGTGTGTTTCAGGTGAGATGTGTGTGATTTAATGAGGGTGGAGTAATGTTTGGAATGTGATGATTGATTTTTAGAGTCCTTAAAAACCCAGTTAGCGTTGAGAAGGGAGTCAGTTAGTGGATTTGTTTTGGAGTATATTGTTGTTGGAAAAACTTCCGGTTGGTAAAAATATCGTCAGTATTGAGATGAGACGGTGGTGAGGCAGATTTGCTCCGTTCTAAGCTGCCCGTGGAGACATAGATGTGGTGCCTCAAATTTGTGAGTACGGAATTGTGAGTCATTTTTCATGAAGTTATCGAGATGTTGGATGAATATTTCTTTTAATGATTGGTTTGTATTCCAGGCATGTGTTAAGTAGCATCAAGGTAGCAAGACCAGTGACTGATTCTACATGATACGTTTGGATCGCGGCTGGTGCTGCTTCGTATGAGATGTGTAGTTTATTAACCATCAGTTGCCTGTATTTGTTAATAGAATTAAGTGTTATTATGATAATTTTGAATATTTTTTATGGAGTGAGTGGATATGTTAATATATTCATTTATTTCTTTATAGTGGATATCGGGAAGTAAATTGAGGGGAGATGACGGACATGTATTGAGTGTCTTCAAATTAAGTGGCTTTTGTGGTAAGGTCTAAAGAAGTGGTATTTATTAGTGGGTGTGTTAATTGTTATATATATATATATATATAAACATACTTTTTATGTTGAGTGTTTGCCTTTCTGTGGAGTTTGGTTTAATTAATAAACTTTAATACATAAGAAGCTTCTGCCTGAATGTAATATGTTGTTTTAAAGGGCTGCCAGGGAGGTGACCCTTACTCTAGTGGAGAATGAGGGACGTTTGGTCTCAGGGGCCTAGTTGTAAGAGGGCCTTCCCTTATAAGTGGTGCTGACCCATAGCCTCCTGGCCTTATGGTTATCCTCTACTCCTGTCTCGCGGGAGAAACTTCAGGAAGGGATCAGCTATAAAGGACTTTGTGGAAGCAGTCCTTGATAATTAGCCCCGAGCCCAAAGTCACCGCTGAGGACCTGCCACCAGGGGCACCATCATCGTCACAATATTGTGGCAAACACTCAACATAAAAAGTATTAACAGACCTGCATTACCAAGCAGTCACTGGGAACTTGAGGTTTTGACTCCCTTTAAGCCCTGATTCACTAATCCCAAAACACCAAGCTTCTCACACTGAGTTTCTAGTATACGTTCCCCTGCACCATATGTGGGCAAAGTAGGTTTTTCCCCCAGTACATTCTACTTCCCCCAAGCATAACATAGTACTGAAACCTCCCCCACTGCAGGAACGTCTCCTTAGGCCAGCTGCCAGGTCCTAATCACCTCTTTTCCTCCAGCTGCCTTAATTAAGTAAAACAACTCTTTTCACTGCCACAAGCTCCCCGGGCTGTGCAGTAGGGGTGTGCATTCAGATTGACCGCATTAGTAAAACGCAACTCATATTTTTTTTTTACTTAAAAAATTGATTCGACATAAACGATCGGATTTCCCACATATCGAACATAGATATGTTCGATATGTTGGAAATCGCGATTGTTGAGCCAAAATAAAAATATAAACCCCCTCACCCTCCTTAATCCCCCCCCCGACTTACCACAACTCCCTGGTGATGGAGCGAGGAGTGAGGACGCCATTTCTGCAATCCTTGGCGAGAAGCATGTGACATCGGCGGCACGTCGAGTGACGCCGGCGTCACGTGATTCCCGGCTCGTTCGCGCCGGACGGCTCGTTCGGCCCAAAAAGAACTTTTGGCCAGCTTGGGGGGGCCTCCTGACCCCCCCAAGCTGGCCAAAAGTTCTTTTTGGGCCGAACGAGCCGTCCGGCGCAAACTCGCCGGGAATCACGTGGCACCGCGTCACTCAGACGCGACGTCACGTGATTCCCGGCAAGTTCGCGCCGGACGGCTCGTTCGGCCCAAAAAGAACTTTTGGCCAGCTTGAGGGGGTCAGGAGGCCCCCCCAAGCTGGCCAAAAGTTCTTTTTGGGCCGAACGAGCCGTCCGGCACGAACGAGCCGGGAATCACGTGACGCCGGCGTCACTCGACGTGCCGCCGATGTCACATGCTTCTCGCCAAGGATTGCAGAAATGACGTCCTCACTCCTCGCTCGATCACCAGGGAGTTGTGGTAAGTCTGGGGGGGGGATTAAGGAGGGTGAGGGGGTTTAAATTTTTTTTTTGCACATATGTACATATACCCAACTCATTGGATTTTTTTTATGTCCATATTGGCCGCAAGTGGGACCCCCTTTCGGACATAAAAAATATGAACATAAAATTTTGCTCTGCACATCCCTACTGTGCAGTCCTAAAACCATTTTATATTCTTCATTCTAACTTATGCTTCTCTCCAACCCCCACAATAAGCATTCCCCACATTTACATAAACCTTCCTACCTCAGCTTCTTCAACGCCACCGGAGCTAATCCCTCTAATTAACCCTCAAGGCACTGCTGAGGACACTTATGCATACCAACTGTTACACAGACGTTAAAAGTGAAAGAACCCTGTTAGAGCTGACTTAGCTTTTAGTGGAAAAGGTCTACCTGGGCACCATCTCCCAGCCTCCGGCTTTGGATCTTACTTGCCTTCCCTCCAGCTCTCCTCTCCTTCTCTTTGGAGGGCTACTCTCTTTATGTCAGATAGAGTGCCCCTCCCTAGGAAGAAACCGCCCTTGTGTTTCCCTGCCCCCAACCCTTCCTGAGGCTGACTACCAGGGCACCTGGGAAATGTAGTTTCCTTCCTGCAAAGCAACCATCCCATTGAGGAAAACACCTCAAAGTTTTACAGCACAGAGACTCCGCTCTGGCTCAACTCATCACAATATGTTTTAGGAGCTCGCATGTATGTTTAGGGTCAACACTCGAGGAATTTTGGAGTGGGTTACAGATTTCCCCTGAGGAAGCCCTATCTGGGTGAAACAAGGCACCTTGTAGGGATGAATATTGTTGAACGAAGAGGGGTGATGAATGGTGCCCAATAAAGAAGAGGGAATAAACATAATAATAGAGAATCAGGGGATATTGCGAGCATTGAGATGTATATTTAGACTTTATGGGGAAAGTTTTTATATGGAATGAATGTGGTGTGGGTGTGTTGATGTGTGTGTGATTATGGGGGTGATGGTTTTTTAGTATTGATATGTTTATGATATGCCCAATAGTTTCATATATTGATGTGTCCACTAGGCATGTGCAGAAGGAAAAATTCATTTCGATTCGGTTTTCATTTCACCAGGACCCAAATTCGTTGCATTAGTTTCATAGGGGGAAAACCAATTCATTGATTCGTTTTATTCGTTGTCCATTTTCCCATTAAAGTCAATGGGGGAAGAATTTGCAGCCTATTTTTGGCTGCAGAATTGGGGTTTTCTTATCAATTCTGATTAAACTTCTAGGGAGAAATCATCAGAAATAGAAAATAGCTCCAAGGTATTTAGACTATGGCAAAGTGGCACCAAAGTGGCATGAATACCCTAAGGCACTTTAAAGGGACAAAGGGGTACCAGGAGTGGCAAGAGTGCTTTAAGAGAGGTGCAAAGCAACAGTGAGAGTGTCAAAAACACACCACAGCTTCAAAAGAGTGCACCAATAACAGATGCATGAACCCTCGAAGGCAGCACGACAGGCAAAGTGGCAAGACAAGTGGCATCAACATCCTCCAGCACAATGAAGGGGGAACCCAGCAAGCAGAAAGACTAGCACCAACACACTGAGGAACCATTAGTGGAAAGAACACCACAAGAAGTTGAGTAAGTCATCTGGTGTATGGTAGTAAGGCAGAGTGGCAGAAAGTTGATAGGGGCAAGACAGGCTGGCAGAGCTGAGGTAGTCAGGTCCCTGTGGTTTTGATAGTGGCAAGACAGGCTGACCCCGGAGAGAGTTCCCTTTCCTTTATGCAGGAAAGGGCTCCCTAGAATGGGTTCGCCCCTAGAGTGGGGTGTTTCCATTGGCGTCTAGTGAGGTCTTGCTGGTCTTTTAAAAATCTGGTGGATGTAGTAGATATACAAATGAGAATATTCAAGGCAGAGGAGGTTTCCATGTGAACAGTGGTTCAACATGGGTCAGCAGGTGCTAAGAGATAGGCTGGCTACACACAGTGAGAGCTCCCTTTCCTTTACGCAGGAAAGGGCTCCCTGGAATAGGTTAGCCCCGAGAGTGTAGTAGAGATGTGAATCGTGTGATCGATCGTCTTAATGATCGATTTCGGCTGGGGGGGAGGGAATCTTATCGTCGCGGTTTTGTTTTTTAAAATATCGTGTAAATCGGGGGAGGGCGGGAAAACCGGCACACTAAAACATCCCTAAAACCCACCCCGACCCTTTAAAATAAATCCCCCACCCTCCCGAACCCCCCCCCAAAATGCCTTAAATTACCTGGGATCCAGAGGGAGGGTCCCGGTGTGATATTTTACTCTCGGACCTCCGGTGCTTTGTAGAAATGGCGCCGGCGCTACCTTTGCCCTGTCATATGACAGCAGGGCAAAGGTAGCGCCAGCGCCATTTTGTTTTTTTGTCCCCCGACGTTAGGAGCGTAGGAGATCGCTCCCGGACCCCCGCTGGACACCCAGGGACTTTTGGCCAGCTTGGTGGGGCCTCCTGACCCCCACAAGACTTGCCAAAAGTCCAGCGGGGGTCCGGGAACGACCTCCTAAACTCGAATCGTTTTGCCATACAGCAAAATGGCACCGACCATGCCGTACGGTCGGCGCCATTTTGCTGTACGGCAAAACGATTTGAGTTTAGGAGGTCGTTCCTGGACCCCCGCTGGACTTTTGGCAAGTCTTGTGGGGGTCAGGAGGCCCCCCCAAGCTGGCCAAAAGTTCCTGGGGGTCCATCGGGGGTCCGGGAGCGATCTCCTGGACGCATGACGTCGGGAGCTAGGAATCAAAATGGCACCGGCGCTACCTTTGCCCTGTCACATGATAAGGGCAAAGGGCCACCGGCGCCATTTCTCTTCACAGCAGCCGTGGGCAGAGAGCGGGACATCGCGCCGGGATCATCGCACCGGGACCCCAGGTCATTTAAAACATTTTGGGGGGGTTCGGGAAGGTGGGGGTTTGTTTTAAAGGTTCGGGGTGGGTGTTAGGGTTTTTTGGTGTGCCGGTTTTCCCACCCCCTATTTAACGATACAATACAAATGCCCCTGACGATAAATCGTGGGCATTTGTATTGTATCGTGCACTCTAACGATTTTGGACGATTTTAAAATTATCTGACGATAATTTTAATCGTTCAAAAACGATTCACATCCCTAGAGTGTAGTGGTTCCATTGGCATCTAGTGAATACCCAGAAGCTATTAACTGTTCTTGTGCACTTCAGCTGATGACAAAGGAACTAGAAGAACTCTCAGAAATAAGAAAACTGCTATTCAAGTCCAAATCTAAAATATCAAGCTATTTTGACTTTGTAGTTTACACAGTGACTTTGTAAACTATGGGAACACAAACGATGAACTAGAGTACAACTAGCACCAGTTTTCTATAGCACTAGAAACATTAATGTTGGCACCTAAGAAACATCTAGGGAAAATGGCCCGTATTATGAAGGTCATGAAAACTATTGAGCATATGATATATCCAAGCTCCAAGCAAGACAGACAGGCACAGCATTAGAGGATAGAGGTCAAGCCCTTGTAGGGACGTAAGGCCTGGATGGACAGGCATAAGAACATAAAAACATAAGAACATAAGAAAATGCCATACTGGGTCAGACCAAGGGTCCATCAAGACCAGCATCCTGTTTCCAACAGTGGCCAATCAAGGCCACAAGAACCTGGCAAGTACCCAAAAACTAAGTCTATTCCATGTTACCAATGCTAATGGCAGTGGCTATTCTCTAAGTGAACTTAATAGCAGGTAATGGACTTCTCCTCCAAGAACTTATCTAATCCCTTTTTAAACACAGCTATACTAACTGCACTAACCACATCCTCTGGCAACAAATTCCAGAGTTTAATTGTGCATTGAGTAAAAAAGAACTTTCTCTGATTAGTTTTAAATGTGCCACATGCTAACTTCAAGGAGTGCCCCCTAGTTTTTCTACTATCCAAAAGAGTAAATAACCGATTCACATCTACCCGTTCTAGACCTCTCATGATTTTAAACACCTCTATCATACCCATCCTCAGTCATTTCTTCTCCAAGCTGAAAAGTCCTAACCTCTTTAGTCTTTCCTCATAGGGGAGCTGATCCATTCCCCTTATCATTTTGGTAGCCCTTCTCTGTACCTTCTCCATCACAAGTATATCTTTTTTGAGATGCGGTGACCAGAATTGTACACAGTATTCAAGGTGCAGTCTCACCATGGAGCGATACAGAGGCATTATGACATTTTCCGTTTTATTCACCATTCCCTTTCTAATAATTCCCAACATTCTGTTTGCTTTTTTGACTGCCTCAGCACACTGAACTGACGATTTCAATGTGTTATCCACTATTACACCTCTTTCTTGGGTTGTAGCACCTAATATGGAACCCAACATTGTGTAATTATAGCATGGGTTATTTTTCCCTATATGCATCACCTTGCACTTATCCACATTAAATTTCATCTGCCATTTGGATGCCCAATTTTCCAGTCTCACAAGGTCTTCCTGCAATTTATCACAATCTGCTTGTGATTTAACTACTCTGAACAATTTTGTGTCATCTGCAAATTTGATTATCTCACTCGTCGTATTTCTTTCCAGATCATTTATAAATATATTGAAAAGTAAGGGTCCCAATACAGATCCCTGAGGCACTCCACTGTCCACTCCCTTCCACTGAGAAAATTGTCCATTTAATCCTACTCTTTGTTTCCTGTCTTTTAGCCAGTTTGCAATCCATGAAAGGACATTGCCACCTATCCCATGACTTTTTACTTTTCCTAGAAGCCTCTCATGAGGAACTTTGTCAAATGCTTTCTGAAAATCCAAGTATACTATATCTACCGGTTCACCTTTATCCACATGTTTATTAACTCCTTCAAAAAAGTGAAGCAGATTTGTGAGGCAAGACTTGCCCTGGGTAAAGCCATGCTGACTTTGTTCCATTAAACCATGTCCTTCTATATGTTCTGTGATTTTGATGTTTAGAACACTTTCCACTATTTTTCCTGGCACTGAAGTCAGGCTAACCGGTCTTTAGTTTCCCGGATCGCCCTTGGAGCCCTTTTTAAATATTGGGGTTACATTTGCTATCCTCCAGTCTTCAGGTACAATGGATGATTTTAATGATAAGTTACAAATTTTTACTAATAGATCTGAAATTTCATTTTTTAGTTCCTTCAGAACTCTGGGGAGTATACCATCTGGTCCGGGTGATTTACTACTCTTCGGTTTGTCAATCAGGCCTACCACATCTTCTAGGTTCACCGTGATTTGATTCAGTCCATCTGACCCATGATTCAGTCCATCGGACCCATGAAAACCTTCTCCATTACGGGTACCTCCCCAACATCCTCTTCAGTAAACACTGAAGCAAAGAAATCATTTAATCTTTCCGCAATGGCCTTATCTTCTCTAAGTGCCCTCTTTAACCCCTTGATTATCTAACGGTCCAACTGACTCCCTCACAGGCTTTCTGCTTCGGATATATTTTAAAAAGTTTTTACTGTGAGTTTTTGCCTCTACAGCCAACTTCTTTTCAAATTCTCTGTTAGCCTGTCTTATCAATTCTTACATTTAACTTGCCAACATTTATGCTTTATCCTATTTTCTTCTGTTGGATCCTTCTTCCAATTTTTGAATGAAGATCTTTAGGCTAAAATAGCTTCTTTCACCTCCCCTTTTAACCATGCCGGTAATTGTTTTGCCTTCTTTCCACATTTCTTAATGTGTGGAATACATCTGGACTGTGCTTCTAGAATGGTATTTTTTTTAACAATGACCACGCCTCTTGGACATTAGAGGTCAAGCCCACGTAGGATCATAAGGCCTGGAAGGACAGACACAGAATTAGAGGTCAAGCCCTTGTAGCGTGGACGGACAGGCACAGCATTAGAGGTCAAGCCCTTGTAGGGACATAAATCCTGGATGGACATAATTCCTTGTAGGGACATAAGGCCTGGATGGATAGGCACAGCATTAGAGGATAGAGGACAAGCCCTAGTAGTGATATAAGGCCTAGATGGACAGGCACAGCATTAGAGGTCAAGCACTTATATGGACGTAAGGCCTGGATGGACAGGCACAGCGTTAGAGGTCTGGGCCTTGTAGGGACATAAGGCCTGGATGGACAGGCACAGCCTTTGAGGTCAGGCCTTTGTAAATACCCAGAAGCTATTAACTGTACTTAATACTTATGCACTTCAGCTGATGACTAAGGAACTTGAAAAGCTCTCAGAAATAAGAAAACCACTATTCAAGTCCAAGCCTACAATATCAACCTATGCTGACTTTGTAGTTTACTGTTATGAACGTTCTTGCCCGCGGGTCTCCCCGCGAGCAGGCTCACTCACCCCGTGCTGTATTTCTTCTGCTGACGCGGCAGGACGCCGCCGTCGGCCTTCCACGTGGCCAGTGCCACGGACCCTGTGCTTTCCCCTGCGGCCCGGAGGCCGCTCCGGTTCTTCCTGCTCCACGGTCAGAGCCGCGGCCCTCCGGCATCTTCACACAGTGCTGGGACCACCCCCAACGCTGATTCCATCTTCACAGCTGGAGGCCGCAAAAGCCCCGGGCTGGAGTAGCGGCTGGAGCCACCCCCGGGGCCTCCTGCAGTGGCTGGAGCTGCTGCCGATGTCGGAGCCTGCGTTCAGGCTCAGCCCTGCCTCTTCTGTCTTCTACGTCGGTGCAGGCCGCTGTCCGCAGTCCTGCACAGCTCCTGCTCTCTCCTTAGGCGCCGGCATGCACCTCTCTTCAGAATTTAAAGGGACAGGCACAGGAAGTGTGCTGGCCCCACCTCTGTGACTGTTTCCTGCTTCAGCCCTATAAAGGGCTGCTCCGTCACTCTGTTCTTGGCCTTGCATCGAGGTGACTTCGCTCTGGATGCTCCTGCCTGCCAGAGCCTGTGTAAGGTCCTCTAGTCTTCGTGGAGCTCCTCGTCGTGTCCATTGTATCATGTCAAGTCTTCGTGCCTGAGGTCCTCGTCTAGGTGTCCTGATCTTCATGTCCTGGTGTCTTGTCCTGATCCTCTGTTTCCTGCTGTTTCAAGTTCCGGGATGTCTTGTTCCTGTGTCTCGTCTTCGCTCTCGAGCCTTCTGGTCTGGTAGGCCGAGGGTCCCTCGGATGATGTGTGCCTGAGTGGACTAGCCTGCTGGTGGACGTCTGTCCTGTGCTCCTGAGCCGTCATGCCCCGCCAGCCATTGCGGAACTCCGGGCGACTTATGACTCCGTCGTCGTAGTACCACTGTGACTGGACTCTTTCCGGCATCTGTCCCGTTCTTCTCGTGGTCCATGACCAGCCTCTTGGGGCTGTGTAGGGCACGTGGTGGACAGGGAGGTCCGCAACCAGCCCATTGGGTGCGCCCGTGAAGGTGGGCTGAGTAGGGCACCCTGAGAGACAATGCAAATGTCCTCCCAGCCATAGTCAAGTTCCAAGTGTGTTTGTGATGCCATCTGCATCACAAACACATTACTTGTTCGATGTAAAGCGCCGCCACAGGCAC
Organism: Rhinatrema bivittatum; assembly: GCF_901001135.1. Taxonomy (NCBI): domain Eukaryota; kingdom Metazoa; phylum Chordata; class Amphibia; order Gymnophiona; family Rhinatrematidae; genus Rhinatrema; species Rhinatrema bivittatum. The sequence goes on from NC_042631.1 coordinate 62,106,265, forward strand.
TAGTTTCTTGTTTCGCTGTGAACCGATGTGATATCATTGATGAATGTCGGTATATAAAACCGTTAAATAAATAAATAAATAAAATAAATCTGCATTGATCCCAAGTATCTCATCTGCGATGCCATCTGCATCGATCCCAAGTGTCTCGTCTGCGATGCCATCTGCATCGATTCCAAGTGTCTCATCTGGTGTGCCGTTACAGCGAACCCAAGTCTTCGATGTCTTCATGTCAAGGCCCGTCTGCCCTCAACCTCAGGCCAGGCCTGCTGCTCCATGCTGCTCGCAGCAGGTCTGAAAGGGCCTGGAATGGTCGGAGGACCATTCACCTTCCAACATCTTATTTAACTATTTATTTATTTAACAGTTTTCTATACCGACATTAAAATCCACATCATGTCGGTTTACATGATAACAAAAAGGTAGAAATTACAAATAACACGGGGGGGGGGGGGGGGGAAATGGGAGGTTAAGAGTAACTGGAGGTCGGAAGGGGACCCCAACAAGTAGGAGGAGAGAAACTAGAGGAACAGTAACATCTAAGTAACAGGTTAACTATGGTTCGAGGGAAAAGTATATTGTTGTTAAGGAGTAGGGGTATAAAAATGCAAGGGGGTGAATATACAGGGGTAATTATACAGGTGCGGAGGGGTAGTCAAAAGAGGTTAATCCGGGAAGGCTTGATGAAAGAGCCACGTTTTTAGTAGTTTTCTAAATTTGAGAGGGCAGGGTTCCATGCGAAGACTGGGTGTTAGGTCATTCCAACGCATGGGGCCGGCGATAGAGAAAGCACGCTTTCTTGTAACTGAGAGGTGGGCTTTTTTAAGGGGGGGGATGAGCAAGGTGCATTTGTGGATTGTTCTGGTAGGGCGGGAGGATTGTGTGGGTTGGAGGGGTTCATTGAGCCAGGAGGAGTTGTGTTTGTAGATAGCTTTGTGTAAGATGGTGAATGTTTTAAACAGGATGCCGAAGGGATGGGGAGCCAATGTAGGCTTTTAAGGACCAGAGTAATGTGCTCAGATTTACGTGTGTTACTAATGATCCTTGCTGTGGCGTTTTGCAGGATCTGAAGAGGTCTTATGGTGGAGGAAGGAAGGCCAAGACAAAGGGAATTGCAATAATCTAGCTTAGATGTGAGTGTGGCATGAATGACAGTTTTGAAGTCGTGGGTGTGTAGGAGTGGCTTGAGCTTTTTCAGGACTGAGAGCTTGTAGAAACCTCCCTTAATACCGGAGGTGATGTGGTTTTTGAGGTTCAGGTGAGGATCGATAAGGACCCCTAAATTTCGAACTGAGGGTTGCGAGAGGAGGGATGTGGTCAGAGGGTCAGTGGGAGTGGCCAGTTTAAATGTGTGGTGGTTGTGTATGAGGAGTAGTTCAGTTTTGGAAGAGTTGAGGGCAAGTTGCATTGAGGTGAGTAAGGTGTTGATGGCAGAAAGGCAGTTTTCCCAGAAACTTAGAGTGGCGGCAAGAGAGTCGCGGGTGGGAATAACGATCTGGATGTCGTCAGCGTAAATATAGAATTAGAGTCCAAGTTCTGTTAGAAGATGACAGAGGGGGAGGAGGTAAATGTTAAATAGTGTCGAGGACAGGGAAGAGCCCTGGGGTACACCATGAGAGAGAGTGAAGCATGAGAATTCAGAGGAGCCAAGCTTAACGGAGAAGCATCTGTTAGATAGATAGGATTTAAACCATAGGAGTGCAGTACCAGAGATACCAATGTCGATTAGGCGGGCAATGAGGAGGTTGTGGCTTATGGTGTCGAAGGCAGCGGATATGTCAAGGAAGGCAATGAGGAAATTGTGTCCGTGGTCAAGGCCGGTGAGGAGGAAGTCTGTAAGGGATAGGAGTAGGGTTTCGGTGCTCAAATTTTTGCGAAAACCGAACTGTGCTGTGTGGAGTATGTTGTAGTCCTCAAGGAATGACGTGAGCTGTGTATTGACTACCTTCTCCATGATTTTCGAAATGAAAGGAAGATTGGAGATGGGACGGTAGTTCGTAGGGTCTTTGGGGTCTAGAGCGGGCTTCTTGAGTAGGGGCTTGACTATTGTATGTTTAAGGGTGTCAGGGATGGAACCTGTGGAGAGGGAGCAGTTGATTAGGTTAGCTAAGGGAGACGCAATGGTATTGGAGATGGAAATGAGATTTTTAGTGGGTATAGTGTCAGAGGGGTGGGATGCGGGCTTGGATTTTTTAATTATAGCCTCAATTTCCTTGGGTGTGGTGAGTTCTAAGGAGTCAAGGGCGGAGGGATTGTGGGGGGTGGGGGTTTGGGGGTTGTGGGGGAAAACGGAGGAGTATGTTGGCGATTTTATTATGGAAGAAATGAGCAAGTTCTTCACATTTCGTGCTGGTGTCATCTTCAGTAACTTTGGGGGTGAGGGGGTTGGTGCGGGTTGCCACGTAGGAGAAGAGGGCTTTGGGGTTGAAGGTGTATTGGTGGATTTTGGAGGAGTAGTAGTCACGTTTGGTGTTTTGTATGGCTAAGCGATATGTGTGTAGGAGAGATTTATAGGAGATGGAGCACTGTGGGGTGGGGTCTTTACGCCAAGCTCTTTCTTTCTTTCTAAGGTTGTGTTTCAGGTTGTGTAGTTCTGTAGTGTACCAGGGTTTAAGATTGGAGTGGGGGGTGCGTTGTTGTCGAGTGATAAGGGGACAGATTTTGTCAGCTATGTCTTGGGTGGTTTTGACCCAGGAGGTGAGGGCAGTGTCAGGTGAAGAGAGGTCGAGATTAGTCAGGGAGTCGGAGAGGGCTGTAGAGAGCTCATCCGATGAGCATTCTTTGCGGTATGTGAAGGAGGTGTTGGTGAGAGGGGGGTTGCGGGAGAAGGATGTGTCAAAGGTGAGGTGGGTCTCAATGAGGGCATGGTCGGACCATGGTACAGGGGTGCAGGTAGGGGGGGAAGGGACTTGAAAATAGGAATTAGTGAAAATGAGATCAAGGGTGTGTCCCATTTTGTGTGTGGGGGTTGAGATGGTTTGAGAGAAGCCTAGGGCTTGGAGGGCTGTAAGGATGGTCTCACAGGAGGGAGAGAGGGGGGAGGAGTCTACATGGAGATTGAAGTCTCCCAGAAGAATGGCGGGCTTTTCACAGTTTATGTTCTGGGAAACAAGTTCAATGAGTGGGGAGGGGTTTTGTTCTAGGAGGCCAGGGGGGGTGTAGATGAGGCAGACTTGGAGGTTGGAGGATTTGAAAATACCAGCTTCCAGTTTGGCTGGAGGGTTAATGTTCAGGGATCTGAGTTTGAGGGTTTTTTTTGGCAATAAGGAGGATACCACCCCCTTTCTTTTTGGGTCTGGGGAGGGAGAAGATGTCGTGGGAGGAGGTGGGGAGCTGGTTCAAGATGACGGTGTCAGTGCACTTGAGCCAGGTCTCAGTGACTGCACAAATGTCTGGTTGATTGTCTTGAAGGAGGTCGTCTAGGATATGGGTTTTTTTTGTAAGGGAGTGGGCATTGAAAAGCACGAGGGATAATGTGACGAGGCCGATAAGTTGTGTCAAGGGGGAGACAAGGATGGGTATGAGGGATTTACGTTGGGTTGGGGGGTGATAGAAGGGCGATGGTTGTATTCTGCACAAGGGGAGGTGAATACGGGGAATGGGGAATGAAATGAAATCGGGATGGGCGAGGGGGGGGGCATGGTGGAGGGTGCCAGAGGGCCTGGGGGTTGGATTGGGTGGTCAGAGAGGAAAAGGCGTGGACCAGGGTCCCAGGTAGAGATGGAGCGGTATGGTGGGAGGGAGGCAGAAAATGCAGTAATAAAATGATGAAAATGGTACAATATAGTTCAAAATTGCGCAGGATAAGCGAAGGTATGAGGCTTGAAGGAGGCGCACGAAGGGGTGCACAAAGGGGCGGGCCCCTTTGTCGCGCTTCTTCGACGCTCTGCGCGTGGCTTTGAAGCCCTGGAAGAGGATCCCGATTGGCTGCTCAGGCCAGTCCCTGGATTCGTCAGCTCTTTCGTTGGGGGTGGAGCACTGCGGATGCACGGCGGACGGCTGCGGGCAAGCAGCGGAGGGAGCCTCATGGGCGGCCGAGCGGACCCGCTGGGGTAAGTGTTAAAGTTAAGGTCTTATCCCGATGGGTTCCTTGCGCTGATCGCACAGGCCTCCATGCTCTCTGGGTCAGCTGGGCGAAGAAAGGATGTGGTGCCGAGAGAGGCTGGGCTTTGAAGCCCTGGAAGAGGATCCTGATTGGCTGCTCAGGCCAGTCCCTGGATTCGTCGGCTCTTTCATTGGGGGCGGGGCACTGCGGATGGACAGCGGACGGCTACGGGCAAGCACCGGAGGGAGCCTCATGAGTTTCCCTTTCAAACGGGGTTCACAGACTGTAGTGAGCATGTATGTCTGGTCTTCTGTTAAAGGCCTTAATCTCTCTTGCACCTGTTTCTGCAAAACGTCCAGACAATGCAGCACCTCTGATGTCATTCCCTCTTCCGGTTTAAAGCCCTCCAAATTTTCCTCCAGAAAATAAACTATAGGGATGATGTCAGCCAAGGTGGCACTTCTGGAACTCAGCTCCTCTGTGGCATCCTTGAAGGGCTGCAGGATTTTTACCAGCAGACTCATGACTAACCAATCATGGCTTTACCCAAGGCAAGACTTGCATCACAAATCTGCTTCACTTTTTTGAAGGAGTTAATAAACATGTGGATAAAGGTGAATTGGTAGATTAGTATACTTGGATTTTCAGAAGGCATTTGACAAAGTTCCTCATGAGAGGCTTCTAGGAAAAGTAAAAAGTCATGGGATAGGTGGCAATGTACTTTCGTGGATTGCAAACTGGCTAAAAGACAGAAACAGAGAGTAGGATTAAATGGACAATTTTCTCAGTGGAAGGGAGTGGGCAGTGGAGTGCCTCATAGATCTGTATTGGGACACTTACTTTTCAATATATTTATAAATGATCTGAAAAGAAATACGACGAGTGAGATAATCAAATTTGCAGATGATACAAAATTGTTCAGAGTAGTTAAATCACAAGCAGATTGTGATAAATTGCAGGAAGACCTTGTGAGACTGGAAAATTGGGCATCAAAATGGCAGATGAAATTTAATGTGGATAAGAGCAAGGTGATGCATATAGGGAAAAATAACCCATGCTATAGTTACACAATGTTAGGTTCCATATTAGGTGCTACAACCCAAGAAAGAGATCTAGGCGTCATAGTGGATAACACATTGAAATCATCGGTTCAGTGTGCTGCGGCAGTCAAAAAAGCAAACAGAATGTTGGGAATTATTAGAAAGGGAATGGTGAATAAAACAGAAAATGTCATAATGCCTCTGTATCGCTCCATGGTGAGACTGCACCTTGAATACTGTGTACAATTCTGGTTGCCGCATCTCAAAAAAGATATAATTGCGATGGAGAAGGTACAGAGAAGGGCTACCAAAATGATAAGGGGAATGAACAGCTCCACTATGAGGAAAGACTAAAGAGGTTAGGACTTTTCAACTTGGAGAAGAGACAGCTGAGGGGGGATATGATAGAGGTGTTTAAAATCATGAGAGGTCTAGAACAGGTAGATGTAAATCGGTTATTTACTCTTTCGGATAATAGAAAGACTAGGGGGCACTCCATGAAGTTAGCATGGGGCACATTTAAAACTAATCGGAGAAAGTTCTTTTTTACACAACGCACAATTAAACTCTGGAATTTGTTGCCAGAGGTTGTGGTTAGTGCAGTTAGTATAGCTGTGTTTAAAACAGAATTGGATAAGTTCTTGGAGGAGAAGTCCATTATTTGCTATTAATTAAGTTGACTTAGAAAAGTTGACATGGAATAGACTTAGTTTTTGGGTACTTGCCAGGTTCTTATGGCCTAGATTGGCCACTGTTGGAAACAGGATGCTGGGCTTGATGGACCCTTGGTCTGACCAAGTATGGCATGTTCTTATGCCCTAGGGGATTCTGCACACCTATGTCCATTGCCACAGAAAGTTCATGAAGGAGTGTCTGTTCCTCCACTAACCTCTGCAGCATCATCGGGTGGAAATGTCTTGAATGAGACACTTGTGAGGCATCTCCAAATCAGTCTGCTTTTGTTGGAGAACCTGCCCCGCCTTCACACTTCTGTGGAAGTGCGCTGCTATGTTCCTGCACTTGTGTATTAAGTCCTGCAGGTATTCATTCTCTTGGTGCTTGGACTCCAACCCCAGAGCTGACTTCACTTCCAGGTTCAGAGTGTGTGCAAAACATTGGATGTTCTGAAAGCGCCTGTCGCATATTGTCTTTACCATGTTTGTACCATTGTCTGTGACAAATAACACTGCTTGATGATTCCTGTCTCACTGGTGTAGCTGCCAGCCCACCAGCATCTGTCTGATGCATGCTAGAATATTGGCTGAGGTATGGTCCTCATCTGTCAGGTGGGGGTGCAGTAATGCCCACCTCCACCCTGATACTTGTTCACTAATAGAGCTGCTGCCTGCCCCTGCCTCAGTCAGGTCCCACCAGTGTGCTGTCAGGGAGAGGTAAGAGTGTGAGGCATTCATGGCAGTCTGGATATCGCAGGTGAAATGCACAATCCTCTCTGCCTTACAGGCCGATTCAGTAAATTCCGCGGGAGAGCGGACGATCGCCCGCTCTCCCGGCGCATGCACCGGCCCTTTGCCGGTGCGCGCGATTCTGTATTTAAATTAGGTGACACGGTAAAAATGGGGAAAAGGAGGCGCGTCCCTAACGGGTTTGACAGCCGACGCTCAATTTTGCTGGCGTCGGTTCTCAAGCCCGCTGACAGCCACGGGCTCGGAAACTGGACACTGGCAAAATTGAGCATCCGGTTTTCGGCCCGACAGCCACGGCCGAATTCAATTTTTTATTTTTTTTTTTACTTTTTTTACTTTTCGGGACCTCCGACTTAATATCGCTATGATATTAAGTCGGAGGGTGCACAGAAACGCAGTTTTTACTGCTTTTCTGTGCACTATCCTGGCGCCGGAAGAAATTAGCGCCGACCTTTGGCTGGACATTTTACTTTCTGTATCCCACACGCATACCTAATAAGGCCCTCAACATGCATTTGCATGTTGAGGGCACTATTAGGTGCCGTGGGTTGGACGCACGTTTTCCTCCCCTTACTGAATAAGGGGTAAGGCAAAACGTGCGTCCAAGAGCAGGCTAACAGTGCGCTCCGTCGGAGCGCACTGTACTGTATCGGCCTATCAGTTACCAGCATTTGGATGCGACTGCGACACTGTTTGTACAGGCTGGGGTTGATCTTTCTGCTAAATGTGTTTCTGTAGGGGACTTTGTTATTTGGAACTAAGACCTTCAGCAAATGCTTGAAACCCACATTCTCCACTATCTGCAAGGGCTGGTCATCAAGGGCAATCATTTCCCCAATGCTCCTGGATACAACTTTTGAGGCTGCCTGCCTCCTACCCTGGGATAGCATTACCAAACACCACCCCATTTCATCCATGGTGGGTTGTCGCTTCTGACACCTGACTGCTAGAAGGGCTGAGGGCCTGGGGTGACTCTGCTCCTTTTCAACCACTTTACGCTGCCTGGAAAAAGGGGTCCCCTGACTGGTACTGCCACCATCCCCAGATGGCAGTACTGTTGTTGGCTGTTGCCTCTTCATATGATGCATCATGGAAAAATTAGTTAGATATCCCATTTGCTTGCCTCTGCTAATAGCCCTGGCACAGTACTTACACTGAGCAAAATGCGGGTCCTCCATCACTTTATAGTGGCTCCAGATCGCAGATTTCTTTCATGATCCCTTCTCTATAGCCTTCAGGGTGGATGCTGGCACTGGAGCTGAAGTAGTGGGTGCACCCTGAGAAGCAATGCCAGGGACATCAGTCACCCTCTGTTCCTGTGCTGACTGCTCTTCCTCATCATCATCATCATCAGTTTCATCTCTCTCCTGCAGCACTGAAGCAGAGGCTAAGACAGGACTAGCTAATGGCCTATTACAGCTATTACAGCTATAACAGCTATTACTTCTTCCATTTCTGATGATGATAACCCCACACAAGATGAGTCTTCATCGGAATCAGAAGCAAACTGTGCCAGTGCTACATTTTCAACGCAAAGTCAAGTCTGCTCTCGCACTACTGCTTTTGGGTGTTGCCATTTTGTCTTGCATGATTCAGCCTCCCCTTCCCTCACCTCCAAAACTACAGGGTCAGAAACAGGTGGTGGCGATGCATCATCTTTAAATTTCATTTTTTTCTGGATGGAACTGCCTATCCCTCCAGAGATTTTAGATTGGAACAGGTCCCTTTTTATCTTTAATGGGGGACTGGCACTGCCTTTGAAGTTCCTCCTTTGCCAGTCCCAATCACTCGACCATGTCTAGATTTCCATGACATTATAGATTTAATGTCACTGCCTACTAGGGATTTCAATTAAAAGAATTATTTCCAAAAGAGGCCTACTGGGGATTTGATTTCAAGAGCACCGCTGTCCCAATATATGTGAGTCTGCAAAACTAACCAGCGCACTGACGTCTTGGCTTAAAGGAGCACAAAGAGACAGTCTGAGTTTAATTAAAAAAAAAAACTGCAGTTAAATAAAAATGTTGAGATTACTTACCTGATAATCTCCTTTTCCTTAGTGTATGCAGATGGACTCAAAACAAGTGGGTATAGTGTGCTTGTGCTAGCAGTTGGAGACGGATCTGACGTCAGCACGGGTACATATAACCCCACAGGAAGTGCAGCAACTCAGTAATCTTCCTTGCAAAAGCTTTTATGGATATATGTGTGACTGACCGATCAATTAAATGAACAGGATTACCCTGACCGATTGATAGAAGCTGGAGAGCGCCAGTGTTGTCAATCGGAAGGCGTCGACACCCGGTAGGGTGGATGCCCTATCTAAGAAAGCGTGGCTTACCGTGACTTGATCAATCCCCGTGTATGCCGGCAGCCGGGCGGGATGCTGACTCCATCTGCATACACTAAGGAAAAGGAGATTATCAGGTAAGTAATCTCAACATTTCCTAGCGTGTAGCAGATGGACTCAAAACAAGTCGGATGTACAAAAGCTACTCCCGGACTGGGCGGGAGGCTGCCCGAGGTCCCTTCAGGATAGCCCTCGCGAATGCTGTGTCCTCCCTAGCCTGGACATCCAGACGGTAGAATCTGGAGAAGGTATGGAGGGAGGACCATGTCGCCGCTTTACATATCTCTGCAGGCGACAGCATCCTAGTTTCTGCCCAAGAGGTCGATTGCTCTCTGGTAGAGTGAGCCTTGACCTGTAGAGGTGGTGGTTTTCCTGCCTCTACGTAGGCTGCCTTGATAACTTCTTTGATCCAGCGGGTGATGGTTGGCCGTGAGGCCGCTTCCCCTTGCTTCTTCCCGCTGTGAAGGACGAACAGGTGGTCCGTCTTTCGTACTGCTTCTGACATTTCCAAGTATCTGGACAGCAACCTGACAATGTTGAGATGGCGCAGTATTCGACCTTCTTCCGACTTCTTCAAACCTTCCGTGGTTGGCAAGGATATGGTTTGGTTGAGGTGAAATTGTGAGACTACTTTGGGTAAGAAGGAAGGAACCGTGCGAAGATGGATAGCCTCCAGAGTGATTCTGAGAAACGGATCACGGCAGGACAGTGCTTGCAGCTCTGAGATGCGGCGTGCTGAACACACAGCCAGCAAGAACACCATCTTCAAGGTCAACAAACGGAGAGACAGGCCTCGAAGAGGCCTGAAGGCAGATCCTGCTAGAAATTCCAACACTACTTTGAGGTTCCAAAGGGGCACAGGCCACTTCAGTGGCGGACGAATGTGTTTGACTCCTTTCAGGAAATGTCTGGATGTGTGGCGATGCTGTTGCCGTCCCTCCGGGGACCATAGCAGGACAGCGCTGCCACTTGAACTTTGATGGAACTGAGGGACAGACCCTTCTGAAGTCCATCTTGCAGGAAATCCAAAATGATAGGGATCTTAGCGGCATGTGGATTGGTGCCGTGAGTTTCGCCCCAGGCTTCAAATACCCTCCAGATCCTTATATATGTTAGGGATGTGGAGAACTTGCATGCTCGTAGGAGTGTGTCTATTACTGGCCCCGAGTATCCTCTTTTCTTCAGTCTAGCCCTCTCAAGGGCCAGACCATAAGAGAGAATTGAGCTGGATCCTCGTGGAGGATGGGACCTTGCCGCAGCAGGTCCCTGTGTGGAGGCAGGGGAAGTGGATTCCCTGCCAGTAGTCTTCTCATGTCTGCGTACCAGGGTCTTTTGGCCAGTCCGGGGCCACTAGAAGAACTAGGCCTCTGTGCCGCTGGATCTTGTGTATAATGGCACCCAGCAGGGGCCATGGAGGAAAGGCATATAGTAGGATCTCCCGAGGCCATGGCTGTACCAGGGCATCGATCCCCTGGGATAGAGGATCCCGCCTGCGGCTGAAATATTTGGGAACTTGAGCGTTGGACCTGTCCGCTAGTAGGTCCATGCCCGGCGTCCCCCACTGATCCATGATCATCTGGAAAGCTGTGGGCGACAGCTGCCATTCCCCTGGTATAGGCTTTCTCTGCTGAGGAAGTCTGCCGTGGTGTTGTCCTTCCCGGCGCTGTGGACGGCGGAGATGTCCTGGAGATTTGTTTCCGCCCAAGTCATCAGGGGGGGCTATTTCTAGGGATACCTGTTGGCTTCTGGTTCCGCCCTGTCGGTTGATGTATGCCACTGTGGTGGCGTTGTCTGACATCACTCTGACCGCTCTGTTGCAATGTCTGTGGGCAAATCGCAGGCACGCTAGCCTGACTGCCCGTGCCTCTAGTCGGTTTATGATCCACCCCGACTCTTCTCTGTTCCACCGCCCTTGGACGGTGAGTTCTTCGCAATGCACTCCCCATCCGTTCAGGCTGGCATCCGTAGTGAGCAGGGTCCAGGTTAGGGAGGACATTCTTGACCCCCGGCTCAAGTGGCCGGACTGCAACCACCACCGTATCTGATTCCGCACTCTGGCTGGTAGAGGTAGGTGGGTGGTGTAGTTCTGTGATTGTGGGCTCCACCGAGATAGGAGGGCACGTTGTAGTGGTCTCATATGAGCCCGTGCCCATGGTATCACCTCCAGAGTGGATGCCATAAGGCCGAGGACCTGTAAGTAATCCCAAGCTGTGGGCCGGGTGGCGCTCAGCAGGACCTGCAGACGATTCCGGAGCTTTGATCTTCTCTTGGAGGTCAGGCTAACCTTGTCTTCCTGGGTGTCGAATCAGACTCCTAGGTATTCCAGCGACTGGGAAGGCTGTAGGGAACTCTTGTTCAAGTTTACAACCCATCCTAGGCTTTACAGAAGAGCTATAACTCTGTTGGTTGCCTGGTGGCTCTCCTCTGGCGACTTCGCTCGGATCAGCCAATCATCCAGGTAGGGATGGACGAGGATTCCCTCCTTCCTGAGGGACACTGCCACTACTACTATGACCTTGGTAAAGGTCCGCGGCGCGGTGGCTAACCCGAAAGGTAATGCTCGGAACTGGAAGTGTGGGTCCAGGACCTTGAAGCGTAAATAGCGCTGATGATCCCAATGGATTGGGATATGCAGGTAGGCTTCCGACAGATCTAGGGATGTGAGAAACTCCCCTGGCTGTACTGAATTCTTGACAGATCTCAGAGTTTCCATGTGAAAGCTGGGGACCCGTAGGTATCGGTTGACTGACTTGAGGTCCAGGACGGGCCGGAAAGTGCCCTCCTTCTTGGGCACGATGAAATAAATGGAATAATGCCCAGAATGCATCTCCCTCGCAGGCACTGGGATTATGGCCTTTAGGGACAGGAGCCTCCGTAAAGTAACTTCTAGGGCCTTCCTCTTGATGGGCGAACAAGGAGAGTCCACAAACCTGTCCAGCAGGAGTCGAAGAAAATCCAGGTAATACCCTTCTCGGATGATGGCGAGGACCCACTGATCTGAGGTAATCTCGACCCACCTTTGGTAGAAGAGGGATAGCCTGCCCCCTATGGCTGCTACCCCCGGATGGGTCAGCTGATTGTCATTGTGGGGTACGGCCGGGACCCGAACCCGAGCCCGAGCCAGTTCCCCTCTTGTTGCGCCTAGGCCGAAAGGACTGGTTCCTGGTCTGAGAACGAGGTGCTTGGTAGCGAGTCCTGTAAGGATTGAAGCGCTGAGAGGATCTACCCCTGGGTGGCCTAGGAAAGGGGCGCTGGTTCCTCCTTGACCGGTCTTCTGGTAGATGGGGTAATGGAGAGGCGCCCCATTTATTGGCCAGTTTCTCAAGGTCGCTGCCGAACAGGAGGGATCCCTCAAAGGGCATTCTCGTGAGGCGTGTTTTGGAGGAGGAGTTGGCCCACCAATTACGTAGCCAGAGCTGTCTCCTGGCCGCCACTGAGGATGACACTCCTTTGGCTGCCGTACGTACTAAGTCGGATGCAGCGTCAGTGAGGAACGAGAGAGCCGATTCCATTTCTTCTCCCTGGGTGTTGCTCCTAGCCTGTGATAAATAGGAACGTCTCGCCACGGTGCAGCAAGTCGCAATTCGTAGGGACATGGCTGCCACCTCAAAGGCTTGTTTCAGAATGGTGTCCATGCGCCGGTCATGTGTATCCTTGAGGGCCGTGCCCCCTCCACCGGAATGATGGTGCGCTTCACAATTGCGCTAACTATGGCGTCTACCTGGGGGCACGCCAGCTTCTCCCTGGTTGCCAGGTCTAAGGGGTACATGCCAGCCAAGGCCCGACCCCCTTTGAATGAGGCCTCCGGCGTATTCCATTCCAGATCTATTAACTTCTGAGCTACTTGTAGGAGGGGAAAATGGTGAGACGTTTGGCGCAGGCCCTCTTACAGGGGGTTCATTCTTGGTTCTTCAGGGGCATCGTGGCCCGGAATAGCCAGCTCCGACAGGCATTGAGAGATCAGGCCTGGAAGATCCCCTTTCAAAAAGAAGCGCCTCATGGTCCGATATGTTCAACCCCCGAGGGCAGTTCTCCCTCCTTGGGGGACTCGTCGTCTTCCTCAGGGCAATCTGAATCCCCATAAGTGGGGGTTCCGGGTGGCGCATGGCCATGCCTAGGCCTTGAGGGTCCAGGGGCCGGGTCATCCAGGGGCCGGGTCATTCAAGGGGATTCATGCCTTTGTCACAATGCAGGCTGCTCGGGGAGCAGCCTGCATTGTGACAAAGGCATGAATCCCCTTGAATAATTCCACCCAGGAGAGCGAAGCGGGATCCGGTCTGAGGGGTACCAGGTCCCTTGGGGTCCCCGGCTGCTCACTGTTGCCTGCTAGGTCCGGGGTGTTCCCTGAGGAACTGGCAAGTACAATGGGCTGTGACCGGCCCTGGCCTGGAACTCCCAGGGCCTCTTCACATTGGGCACATAGGGAGTCTGCTTCCTCGCTCTGTGTGGCTCTGAGGTTGCATGCCGAGCAGAGGCTCATGCCTGATGCTGGAGGGACCGGCTCTGCTGGCGCATGGGCCCTCTTACGCTCCATGTGTGCCTGGAAATGGACGTATCAGCGGGCGCCTATGAACGTGCTCCTAAGAATGTGCGCCTAACAATGTGCGCCTAACAATGTGCGCCTAACAATGTGCGCCTAACAATGTACGCCTAACAGCGTGCGCCTATCGCGCGGTGACAAACCAGGCAGGAAAATGGCGACCTCCATGGCGGATTGCCACCTAGGCAGACTCTGCGAATCCTCGCTTCCTCGGAGACCAACTAGTAAAGATGTACGCCTTACCTTGTCTTCGGCGCTTCCCGTTTGCGACCCGGGCGGTCTCTGGCTGCGGGGGGAGAGGGTGAGTACCGTCACCGCTGCGCTCGAGGAAGTGTACCCGCTGCCTCTAGGCCGTGCCCGAACTCGTCTCACTCGGGGGCCAAGTCCACGCCGGGACCAAGGCTGCCTCTACGCCGTGCCCGAGCCCTTCTCACTCGGGGGCTAGGTCCCTGCCGCGAGCCGGCCACTGGACCGAGGCCCTTACCTCCGAGGGACCCCGAAAATCACCTCGGGAAACTCAACTGGGGGAGGGACCGACTGGTATCACCGCAGGAGTGCGGGGCTCGTTTTCAGGTAGGTTTCTATGAATTTAGTTGTGTAGAATTTGGAAACACGCTCAGCGAGCGTGAGATAGCTCCAAACTGCTTTTGGAGACGGAAATTACTGAGTTGCTGCACTTCCTGTGGGGGTATATGTACCCGTGCTGACATCAGATCCATCTCCAACTGCTAGCACGAGCACACTATGCCCACTTGTTTTGAGTCCATCTGCTACACGCTAGGAAAGCATGGCTTGATTGGCACTGGAGCAAAAAAATGAAGAAATATCTTTTTCAATTGAAAATTCTATCAAACTAGCTAGAAATTGAATATATCTCCCACCCACAACACCCAAATCCTGCTTGCAACCTACCCCAGGGGGTAAAATATAAAAATAAGCAGCAACATGCCACTGCTAGCAGCTTGTCTCAGTGGGACAGACAGAGAGACCGTCTGAGATCAATAAAAAAAAAAAAGTGCGGTCAAATAAAGCATGGCTAGCTGGTGGCACTGCAGTAAAATTGAAGAAATAAATATCTTTTTCAATGGAAAATTCTATCAAAGTAGCTAGCAAATGAATACAGATTTCAGCACTCAGACTAGCTCTGAGTAAAGCCACCATCCCCAGACCACCTCCCCTGACCACCCCCTCAAAGAAAGAGCGAGGCATGCCACGTGCTTAAGGCATAAATAGTGCAGCGTCATCAGGAATAGTGTCACAGAGCACTGAGTGAGAGCGGCGATTGGCTGCATTAGAAAAATGCTTAGCTCTGATGGGTTGCATTCTTGTTTCCTTGCCAACCTGTCTGACCCACTCTATGACAGGGCTGTGAGGTCACTTATGACTCACAGGAAAGGGCTGGTTTTTGCTATGGATACTCCCACATGGCCTTCTCCTATTTCAAATGGCTGCTAAGAAATCACTGCGAGCCAAAAGAATGAAACTAACATGATATGTTTTATTCGTGGGGGATCGCGATGCGTTTTGCGAACCCATGAATACAATGAATAGGGACTTATGCATTGCGGATTGCCCATGTGTTGAAAACAAATGCACATCCCTAGTGTCCACTCATTGTGAAAGTGTCATGTGCTGTATGCCCTTGAACATGTACTATACAAAGAATGTTTTTGTGTAAAAATTATTTTTACAAAGGGATAAAATGCAATAAATAAAATTATCAATATATTTTGTGAAATATCTTTTGTATTAAATTTGAGATATGATTTGTATATTGATTTATGTATAAATTAATACAGGATTGTGTCATTTAATAAATGTGATTCCCATTAATGATGTATTATTATCTAAATTGAATGGGGGATCTGATAATCTGAGGATTATCAGATTATCCTATCTCTCTCCTATCTCTCCTATCTGTGTATATAGTTGGTTTACTCATATTGAGTTATATTTATAGCTAGTTTTCACCCCCCTGTTTAATGTACTCTATTGGTTATATGTAAGGGCCCCGCCCAAAAGTTAATCTTGTTCCGCTGTTATATGTAAGGGCTCTGCCCAAATGTTTTTGGGCTCTGCCCAAATGTTTTTGTTTTTTGTAAACCGATGCGATGTGTCAACGGATGTCGGTATAAAAGAGACCTTAAATAAATAAATAAATAAATAAATAAATAATTCTCTCTTGTGTCAGCCTGACACATGTTGAGGCTGTTGGGCCACATGGCTGCAATCATCTATGTCACTCCCTTGGCATGTTTACACATGCACAGAGCCCAGTGGACCTTCTGGTCACAGTGGTGCCAGGCTACCCAAAGCCTCCAGCATTGCATCTGAGTCACCCTATCTCTCCAGGACTCATTGTCCTGGTGCCAGTTGCTTTCCAATCTGAAACAGGGGATTTCCTTTCAAAGTCTTCCTACTCAAATTGTGCTAACCATGGATGCATCTATCCTGGGGTGCGGAGCTCATGTGATAGGATTGGCACCCAGGGTCTGTGGTCCGCTCAAGAACATTCTTGTCAAGTCAATTGCATGCAGCTCAGGGTGATCAGGTACACGCTATGGGCTTTGAGATTGGCTGTCCAATAAAGTTGTTTGGATCCAGACCGACAACCAAGTAGCCTTGTGCAGGGAGGCACGAGATTGTCTTCCTGTGTCAGGAAGTAGTCCAGATTTGATCGTTTACTTGGCCAGGATGGAGAACGTGATAGCGGACAAGCTGAGTTGAACCTTTAAAATGAGGATGTACCTGGAGGAAGAACTGGAAGATTGGGAGAAAATGGGTGAGGTGGAATAACAATGGGCCAAGTTAAAAGGAGCTACTACAAAGGCAACAAATCTATATGTTAGAAAGGTAAACAAGAGTAAGAGGAAAAAGAAACTGATATAATTGTCTAAGGAGGTGGCTGAAAAATTGACAAAGAAATGCTAGAAATATTAAACAAATGCTTTAGTTTGGTACTCACTAAAGAAGACCCTGGAAAAGGACTGTTGCTGGTTAATAAGACTGTATATGGGCATGGAGTAGACAAAACTCCATTTACAGAAGAGAATGTATGGGAAGAGCTAGGCAAATAAAATAGACAAGGCAATGGGGCTGGATATACCCCAGGATACTGAGAGTGCTCAGAGATGTGCTGGTGGGTCCACTGAAGAACATGTTCAATAAGTCCCTGGAAACAGGAGTGGTACCGTGGGATTGGAGAAGAGTGGTGGTGGTCCCGCTTCACAAGAGTGGTAGTAGAGAAGAGGCTAGAAACTGCAGACCAGTTAGCCTCACCTCAGGGGTGGGAAAATTAATGGAGACTCTGCTGAAGGAAAGGATAGTGAACTATCTATAATCTGGTGGTTTGCTGGACTCGAGGTAGCATGGATTCACCAGGGGAAGGTCCTTTCAGACAAATCTGATTTTTTTTTTGGTTGGATGACTAGAGAATTGGATCAAGGAAGAGTGCTCAATGTGATCTACTTGGATTTCAGCAAAGCTTTTGATACGGTCCAACACAGGAGGCTTGTGAATAAAATGAGAAGTTTAGGAGGGAATGCCAAGGTGATAGTGTGGATTACAAACTGGTTCATTGATAGGGGTCAGAGTGTAATGGTAAAAGGAACCTACTCTGAAGAGAAAATGGTGTTAAGTAGAGTGCTGCAGGATTCGATTTTGGGACCGTTTCTGTTCAATATCTTTTGTGAGCGATTTTGCAGAAGATAAAATAGAAGGTAAAATTTGTCTATTTGTAGACGATACCAAGATCTGCAATAGAGTGCACATGCTGAAGGAGTAGAGAGAATGAAAAGGGATTTTAAAAAGCTGGGATTCAATGCCAAGAAGCGCAGAGTCATGCATCTGGGGTGCGGTAATCCAACAGAGCTATATGTGATGGGGATGAAAAATTGATGTGCATAAACCAAGAGAGGGTTGTGGGGTAATAGTGTCTGTAGATCTGAAGATGGTGAATCAATCTGACAAGGCAATAGTTAAATCCAGAAGATTGCTGGGCTGTATAGAAAGAGGAATAACCAGTAAGAAAAAGGAGGTGATAATACCCATGTACAGGTCCTTGATGAGGCCTCACTTGGAGTACTGTGTTCATTTCTGGAGTCCATAGGGACAAAGTAAGGATGAGGCAGCTCAGAGAAGAGCGATGAAAATAGTATGGGGTCTCCTGTGAGGAGAAGCTGAAGGATCTGAATATGTATACCCTGGAAGAAAGAAGGTGCAGGGGAGATATGACAGACCTTCAGATACCTGAAAAGATTTAGTGATGTATATTCGACAAACCTTTTCCATTGGAAAGAAATCCAGGGAGGATGACTCAGAACCAACATCAGGAAATATTTCTTCACGGAGAGGGTGGTGGATGCCTGGAATTCCCTTCCAGAGGAGATGGTGCAGATAAAAACTGTGAAAAAATTCAAAGGGGCATGGGATAAACACTGTGAATCCATAAAGGCTAGAGAATGGAAATGAAGAAAAAATGCATGGGAGCAACTTGCTAGTGCGGTGGTTACTATCCTTAACCAATAAGCCTTCATACTCTTGATGCAACTCCATCTTGGCTCTCTGCTTCAATGGCAGGGAGAAAAGGTGAATTGGATTCGAACAGCAACCAACGAGGGTCCTGGCCTTTAAGGTCTGGGAAACTGATAAGCATGGAGGCAGCTGGATGGACCATTTGTTCCTTTTCTGCTGTCATTTCTATGTTTTTATAATCTAAAACAGGATCATCGAGACCCTAATGTGGATCCTGATGCGCCCCTGTTATTTATTTATTTATTTACAAATCTTTATATACCGACTTTCCTCAAAAAGAAATCAAGACGGTTAACAGAGTAAAACGTCAATACAGATCTATACGATCATAGAGACGCACATTTTTGTCAATTAACATCAATAATAAAATACATCATACATTTATAATCTCTATAAAAGACATTTCTAAGTCTATTTAATACACATGTAGTACATCTTAAAACATAAAATATTACTAAAAAAATCTAAAAATAGATTAATTTAACTTAAAAAACAATAACACTAAAATTCTATATAATCAATAAGAGAATCTAAGATGTTAAATAACTCAACTTGACTCTAAAAGAGCCTGTTCAAATAGCCAAGTTAGATTTAAAAGACTGTGCGGCCCAATAAGTGAGCACCCTCAAAGCTTAACAAAATGTACTGGCCCCACCCTATAGCCCCCTCTCCCCCAGCCACCCTGGAGCCACCAATTGAGGTGGGCCAGCATCAATAAATGATCGAAATGAAAGTAAGGAAGCCATGCAATAACATGGCTCCCCGCCACCACCACCCAACTCTTTAGTAGTGGCAACCCCCTCCTAAATACAACTCCTAGCCCCTCTTTTCAAAGTCCAATAAAGGCAGTAGGTCTCCCTCCATGAACCCCACCTCCCACCCACCCCTTTTCAAAATAGTAGGCCCTCCCCCCTTTCCCCTCCCCAACTTCAAATATAAAATAAGTCATTGCTAGTATTGTGGGCTTTTAACCAATAGCGCCCCCCCCCCCCCCCCAATCCACTCTCCACACTCCAGTACCTTGAGAAATGAAAATCTGGGCAAGTCAAGGGCCTGGTTGGCACCAAAATTGTGCTGACCCAACCTTGCCTCTTTTTTGTGACAGGGGTAAGATCGGGTTGGCACCATTTTGGGTTATGTCACCAGTTTGGGCCTGGGGTTAAGGCATGCCCCAGGCCCTCTATTTGCCCAGATTTTCATTTTGGGATTTCAAGGTGGTCACATATTAGGCCAATGGCCCTTTAAAACTATGGCAGCCCTGTGCTTTGGGGGCTGCCATCACATAGTAAAGGTTTCTGCTGTGGAGGTTTGCCTTGCAGAATTTAACCACGAGACAATATAACGTAGCAATACAGCTGCGATATTTTTTCAGGAGAGGAGCACAATATCGCGGGTATGTCCCGCTTGTAATATTGGGGCCCCTTCTGTGATAAAATATTGTGGCTTAGTGAATCCAGGCCATTATTTAGCCAGATGATGTCATATTAAGCACTATGTGGAAAAATTCGGCAGACAAGTTATTCTGGACAAACAGTTGGCCTAAAGTTATCCGAATAACTTTATATCTGGATAAAAATAACCAGATATATATATCCAGATATTTTACCCACTCAATGGATTTTAGAATATGGGATTCAAGGGCTTTACTGCTGCAGAACTCAAGCACCACAATTTCTGGTATGAGCCAGTTTAGTTGGATAGATAAGCTAGCAAGAACAGTCTCAGTCCCACTGAAAAAACAAGGAAAACTTTGATAGATTTTTCAGCATATAAAGATCATGAAATGGCAGAATATTACAGCTTTTTTTTTATTGGTTTCTTAACTCCATTCAGAACAGGCTCCTCTTTGTCAATGAAAGGAAAGCTACTTTCACCTGCTTGTATTTTCTGATATTTGATATGCAGTGCCTTAAAAAATAGGCTCCTGCAGAGATTTATTCAGATTTCACATATCTGTAAGTGACATTCAATAACATTTTATAATAAGTGAGCACCCTCAAAGTTTAAAAAAATGAACTGGCCACATCCCACCCTTGTGCCTTAACTGATCATAAGAATTTACTAGGTTCCAGAGGTGTGGATTAAACACTACTAACTGCACAGCCACTTCCCTACTATCAACAAGCCTAAGGTTGGCAGACAGAAGCACTGAGAATTTACTACACCATGCAAGTCAGGAGTGTTCTTTGCCTGTTTTGCTTCTGTTTCCATCTGCTGGAAGGAAGGATTAAGATGTAATCTGAGTTTTTTAAGATCAGCCATGAATGAAAAAGCCCCTTTTATTCTTCACAAATTGTATTCTTTTGTCTTCCAAAAACATGACGTACTTTTCAATTTAAATAAATGGAATTTTTGACTTTCAACAATTACAATATAATTAAGCCCTTGACTATTTATTTAGGACATATGTAGTTTTACATTATATCATAATAAATTAATTTCCACCATATAGAACTAAAGCAATTGGATGCAGTCCACTTAACTAATTATTCTCTTCTTCTAGGAGGAAAATGTCATCGCAAAATGAGACTAGTGATTAACAATATGTCCATGCAACAAACCAGTGAATCAGTAAGTTACAAGTTGTCATATAATAACTAATTGCTATGGGACACGTATAGTAGCATAATAACATAGGGCCAGATTTTATAACATGTGTGCGGGCATAGATTTGTTTGCGCAACCCGGCGCGAACAAATCTATACCCGATTTTATACCATGCGCGCGAAGCCGCGCGCATGGTATAAATCAGAACAGTTTACAGTGCTCGTGAAATAACATTGGTTATAGAAGTCAAAGCATCAAAATGTCAACAAGAAGGAAGGTTTTGGGGTTTGATTCTTAGTTGAAAACATATAAAATAATTGTTATATATTAGCAATCTGCTATCACAACAATGTTCATACTTGTGGTAATATTGATACATATAAAGGAGACTGTTGTTACATAAAGGCTAGGGGTAGTAAGTGAAGTGAGTTCAGTTGCACATTGTCTTAGGTGTTCGGATGGTGGGAGTTATTTAATTGATTGGGGTATGAAGCGTTTTTCTTGGTGTTGGGTTGAGAGGTTGATTGGTGGTCTTTTTGATTGAGTGAGTTTGAGTAGCCTCTGGTGAAAAGCCAGGTTTTCAGGTCTTTTTTGAAAATTTTGATGTTTGGTTGATTTCTTATTTCCATTGGTATTACATTCCATAGCGTGGGGCTGGCAATGGATATAGCTCTTTCGCGGGTTGTGTTTAGTTTTGTGGTTCTGGCGTAAGGGATTTTGAGGAGGCCTTTGTTCATTGAGCGTAGGTTCCATTTTGGAGCGTGGATTACAATGAATTTGCTTAGCCAGTTGTTTTGAAGTCCTTGGATTATTTTATGCTGTATTGTAAGTACTTTGTATTCTATGCGGTATTTTATTGGGAGCCAGTGTAAAGAGATGAGTGTAACGTGCTCATGTTTTTTTAATCCAGACAGAATTCTGGCGGCAGTGTTCTGTAGGATCTGGAGAGGGTGGATGATAGCAAGTGGTAGGCCAAGGAGTAGAGAGTTGCAGTAGTCTAGGTTGGAGAAGATTAGTAGTTGCAGGACTGTTCTGAAGTCATCCTGTACAAGGAAGGGTTTGAGACAAGATGGAGGCAGTCCAGAGAAGGGCAACCAAAAAGGTGGAAGGTCTTCATCGAATGACTTATTTTTTTTTTTTTAATTTATTTTTTATTATGCATTTCAAAATTTTACACATAGTATAACAATGTGAAGTAATAAGGTGGTGTACATAAATCAAAATACAGGAAATCTGGCTTTCACCATAATCCTTATTAGGATTATATATGTTAATCATCTGTACACCATCTATAAAACAGGCATGCATGGGGGAGTTAGGCCCACATTTACAAGGAGCGATATATAGGAAATACTGAAAAAGAAAAGACTAAGTTAACCGCCTTCTATGCCTAATGCTCTGATCCAGTCGCCTTCGGGTGAGCATCCAAAAAAAACTTTAACTGCGATGGTTCAAAGAAAATATAATCATTTCCCTGGTATTTTATGTGACATTTACATGGATATCTCACAGTATATTTTGTACAGATAGCCAGCGCCTCGACTCTCATACTTATAAATTTCCTCCGTCTGTCTTGTGTAATCTTAGTAATGTCGGGATATACCCATACTTTTTGGGGGGAGTGGCCAAGATGGCGTCTGACTAAGACGTGTGTGGAAAGCTCTCCTGTGTGATTCTGGAGTTTCTTGATCAAAGGGTTTCTTAATCTTCAATATTCATGCCTCACACAAAGAGAAAAGCCAGGCTTCGTGAAAGCCAGGCTCCTGTTGAAACTCCGGAGGTTCAACAACCCACCATTGAGAAGTTTTTCACATTGACGCCGACTGAGCCGGGAGCGAGGGCCGCAGAGTCAGGAGGAGCAGAGCGACTTCCTCCGACAATGGTCGAGGAGATCTCTCTTAGCCCCGGCGCGCCAGTTACACCGTCCCCACCCCAACGGAAATGGAGTACAGGGGAAGAACATTTGCTGGGGTCTCCAGATAGTCCCTCTGGGGAAGCCACACAGAGGGGAAACTATCCGGAAGAAAACCGAGGCGGAGAAGAGAGAGGCGAGAAGGGGGAGAGCCGGCCGGCCCCCCCGCAGGGAGCCTACCTTCCCAGGCTTCGAGAGTCAACTAGTCCAGCTGACTCCTTGTTGGGAGAGAACCGGGACAATGCAGCTGAAGTCGCACAAGGAGGTGAACAAATCCAAGTAAGACCGTTTTTGGTTAAACCGGCTAGAATAACGATGGAGACTTTGTGGGAAGCGTTAGCCTCGATTGAAAACGCAATAGTGGGTTTATCTAAATCAGCTTTTGAAATAAATAGAAATACAAGATATAATGAAGAAAGAATTGTTAAGCAAGAGAAACAACTATTGGATTTTGAGGAGAAAGTAAAAAAGCTAGAGAAAAATCAACAGTGTTTAATGCAAACAGAAAGGGGCGGATTTTCAGAGCCCTGCTCGCGTAAATCCGCCCAAAACCGGGCGGATTTACGCGAGCAGGGCCCTGCGCGCCGGGAAGCCTATTTTACATAGGCCTCCCGGCGCGCGCAGAGCCCCGGGACTCGCGTAAGTCCCGGGGTTCTCGGAGGGGGGCGTGTCGGGGGCGTGTCGGGGGCGGGCCCAGTCGTCGCGGCGTTTCGGGGGCGTGTCGGCAGCGTTTTGGGGGCGGGTACGGGGGCGTGGCCACGGCCCGGGGGCGTGGCCACGCCCTCCGTACCCGCCCCCAGGTCGCGGCCCGGCGCACAGGAGGCCCGCTGGCGCGCGGGGATTTACGCCTCCCGGAGGGAGGCGTAAATCCCCCGACAAAGGTAAGGGGGGGGTTTAGACAGGGCCGGGCGGGTGGGTTAGGTAGGGGAAGGGATGGGAAGGTGAGGGGAGGGCAAAGGAAAGTTCCCTCCGAGGCCGCTCCGATTTCGGAGCGGCCTTGGAGGGAACGGGGTAGGCTGCGCGGCTCGGCGCGCGCCGGCTATACAAAATTCATAGCCTTGCGCGCGCCGATCCAGGATTTTAGTGGATACGCGCGGCTCCGCGCGTATCTACTAAAATCCAGCGTACTTTTGTTTGCGCCTGGAGCGCAAACAAAAGTAGGCTATTCGCGCGCCTTTTAAAATCCGCCCCAAAATGTGCAAAATAAAAAGCTGGAAAATTTAGAAAACTCCTTGCGAAGCACTAATATTAGAATCATTAATTTTCCTATTATACCACAAATATCACCGGTGGAATTATTTAAAAGCTATTTGACTGAAAAATTGAAAATTCCAAGAGAGGCACTCCCACTAGTCACAAGAGCTTATTATCTGCCACAGAAGAAAGCCCCAAGAGACCAAAGAAGTGAAGAAATAACAGCGAATGTAATGAATGTGACTGATTTACTGGAATTATCCCAAGAAGATGTAATCACAAAAAGAGGAGTGCTATTGGTAACTTTTGCCTTTTTGACTGAAAAAAATAATGTTTTCCGAATGTACTTTAGGAATAGTGCAGAGCTTTACTACGGACAAAAAGTATGGGTAAATCCCGACATTACTAAGATTACACATTCATCGAATGACTTATGAGGAGAGATTGAAGAATCTAAATATGTACACCCTGGAGGAAAGGAGGAGCAGAGGTGATACAGACTTTCAGATACTTGAAAGGTTTTAACGATCCAAAGACAACGACAAACCTTTTCCATCTGAAAAAAATCAGCAGAACCAGGGATCACGATTTGAAGCTCCAGGGAGGAAGACTCAGAACTAATGTCAGGAAGTATTTCTTCACAGAGAGGGTGGTGGATGCCTGGAATGCCCTTCCGGAGGAAGTGGTGAAGACCAGAACTGTGAAGGACTTCAAAGGGGCATGGGATAAACACTGTGGATCCATAAAGTCTAGAGGACGTGAATGAAGAGTGGATGGCTCGCGGGAATGATGGCTAGTACCTGGAGATAATACCCTTATTCAGTAAACAAACACATGGTTAATGCGACTCCAACATTGCTCTAAGCTTCAACGGCAAGAGGAAATATGGAAAAAAATTTGCATTCACAAAAAGCTGGGAGTAGCTTGCTTGTTACGGTGGTTACTACCCCAAACCAAATAAGCTTGATACTTCACTTTCAATGCATAACCAGCATAGATCTCTGCTTCAACGGCAGGGGAGAAAGTCTGATACTTTGTGCATATCCAGCATAGCTCTCTGCTTTAACGGCAGGGGAGAAAGTCTGATACTTCGTGTATATCCAGCATAGCTCTCTGCTTCAACGGCAGGGGGAATGAAGAAAAGTGGATCTATATACAGACAACAACCAACAAGGACTGAATCACATAGTCTGGGTAAACAAATAAGCATGGTTGTAGCTTGCTTATTGTGGCAGTTACTACCCCTAAATAATTAAGCTAGATATTTCACTTAGATGCAGCTCCAACACTGCTCTTTGCATTAATAGTGGGGGTGGAAGGGAAATAGAACCAAAGGGTTACTAAGAGCCAAGAGTAACAGATAAATATGAGAAAAAAAAAGTGCAAAGCTTGCTGGGCAGACTGGATGGACCGTTTGGTCTTCTTCTGCTGTCATTTCTATGAGACATCTGAGCTTTAAAGTTTGAGGTATCCTTCCTTAATTTTGTTGGATATGTGGGTTTTGAAAGAAAGTTATTTGTCTATGGTGATTCCTATATTTCACGTATGAGTTACAGGTGAGATTAAGGTATTTGGGTTTTCTGTTTTAAGTGGTAATATGGAGGTGGTGGTGTTTTCTTTTGTTGAGGATGATTAACTCGGTTTTTTCTATGTTTGTTATGAGTTTCAGGTCAGTTAGATGCTGTTTGATTTCTGAGAGATAGTTGTTTTCTCGAATGTATCTTCAGTGTATTCTGTATAGGGACCAATATTTGTATATTGTCTGCTTATAGAAAATGAGTCAAGCAAAGTCATTCTAGTGTGTGATAGATAGGTAGAAGAGTGTAGCTGATAGGGCAGAACCTTGTGGCACTCCTGTGTTTAGGTTGACTTTATTCGAGAGACTGTTGTTGAACATTACTTGGAAATTTCTCTGAGATAGGTAGGAGGAAAACCATTTTATTTTTTTATTTAAAAACTCTTCTATACCTTTGTTAAGTTAATTCACCATCACAACGGTTTATAGAAAGGCACAATAAGGAAAAACTATAATTGGTATAGATTACAAATTATACATGTGCCAACATAAAATGGTAACATATTTTAATAAGAGAAACTATGGGCCTTATTTACCAATTTTGCATGGTTAACACATGGGTAATGCATGCGTTAGTAAAAGGGGCGTTCCCATGCAAATGTGGCACTTTCCACATAGCTGTGAAATTTTTGCGCTCTGCGAATTTTTCGCAAATCGCGAATACAGTTTCGCGATTTGCGCTGAAATCGCACTTTGGGGAATGAAAACTGCGCACTGCGCGATATTTTCGCGGTCAGCGGAAAAAAACTGTAACCAAATACCGTGTACCGCGATAATGTGACATGTATAAAAGGACACTTCCTGCCTCTCCTCCTTTGAGGGTTTGGAAGGAGGTAGGTGCTTGGAGTTGTAGTTGGAGATATTATATTGATTACTGAGTGCGGTGTCTTGTTTTCCTCTGTGTTTTCATCTGTTTCCCTTAACCTGTGTCTTTTGTCATATCTGTTGGAGTTATAGCTGGTCTGTTAGTTGTTTGTCCGTATCTGTGTGGAAGAGGAGAAGGAGTGTGGTGGTGGTGGTAGTGAGGAGGAGGAGTGTGGTGCTGAGGAGGAGGAGGAGGAGTGTGGTGGTTAGGAGGAGGAGGAGCGCGGTGGTGAGGAGGAGGAGGAGTGTGGTGGTGGTGGTGGTGAGGAGTGTGCTGGTGGTGATGGTGAGGTGGAGTGTGGTGGTGAGGAGGAGTGTGGAGGAGGATGGAGCATGACAGGAGTGGAAGGAGAGTACAGAAGAGTGGAGTTGAGAGTAGAGGGAGGAGGAGGGAGAGGGGGAGGGAGGAAGAGGGACCTAGTGGTAGGGGTATGAGGAATAGGGGCAGGGACAGGGGTAGTGGGAGAGATAGGCAGGAGGGAAGTGATAGGAGGGTGGGGGTGGGGGAAAGGGTGAGGCAGGAAAGAATGGTGGAAGGAGGTAGGGCTAGGCAGCCAGGCCAGAGGGGAAGGGAGCTGGAAGCACAGGTTCAGGTGGGGGGGGGGGAGGAAGGGAGTGGGGAATCAGGTGGGTCAGAGAGTGAGGGTAGGGAGGAGACCCCTCCGGAAGTGGCACCCCAATCAGGCAGCCAGGCAAGGGTGAGGCAGCGTGCTATCCGCTTCAGCCAGGAGGACAACGATCAGCTCATTGAAGGTGTCCTCCGCCATTATGCCCATCTGTTTGGCAACCTCTCAGTGAAGACGTCCAAGGCAGCCAAGGCACAGCTATGGGCCAGCATTGTAGCAGACATCAGGCGTCAGAGTGGGATACCTCGCACCGGGGAGCAAGTGGCCCACCGTTATAGGGACATCAAGGCCCAGCTGAAGGTCAAGATAGCCGACAGAAATGAGTACCTGCGTGAGACGGGAGGAACGGCCCCTGGCCCAATCCACTTCACTTAATGGAGAGGCGTCTAATGCAGCAGACGTATTTGAGGGATTGGATCCACATCTTGATACATCCCACCTCGAAGATGGTAAGTTGGTCTGTAACCCCCACCAAGTCCTTTGCTGTCCTGTTCAAGGTTCATACATAATGCTTAGAACAGTTTTGTGTTTCACTTCCCCCATGTGCTCTCCTGACCAGTCTTGACCCTCCCACCATCCCCCATCCCCCAGCCCATAGGCCATTAGGTACAGAGAAACAACATTACTTTATAAGCAGCCTGACATGTTGGTCAATGAAAATGTGTCCCTGTTTCATGCTACTGTCATGCAACAAAACGCTGTGGTACTGATGCTGTCTATCCTTTTGTCCCCCATTTTCTACAGAGCACTCTGGTCCCAGGCAGCAGAGTACAGATGCCAGCTGGGAAGGCCCAGGCACCAGCCATGATCCACCTGGGACAAGGCGGCCACCAATGTTCACCAGGCCCTTCCATATGGATGCCATGACGCAGTGGTCGGATGAGGAGGAGGAGGAGGAGGAAGAGTTGGGCCCCATAACAGCAGCCCCCTTAACCTCTCAGCTGCCCTTGGCGGTCTGGAGTGGGAGGGCTCCCCCACCGCTCTGCATGCAAGCAGCCCACTCACATTGGAAATAACTCCTCCCATTCTGGCTACCCCTGTAATGTCACTACACAGCCCTGCACCAGCACCTGTGGCACCAATACCACATCCACCAGCACCAGAAGCCCCACCACCAGCATCAGAACCAGCTACAACAGTCCCACCCTTCCTACCACCCCAGGACCCTGTCACAGGCACACAGGTAGAGCAATTGCGGATGGAAATGCGTGGCATAAGGAGATCCATAACACAGCTAACCCGCCACCTCCAGCTCCACACAGCAACATCCACCCAGACATCCAGCAGCATGACTACAGCGATTGGCACACTTAACACCATAATGCTACAAATCCTGCAGCGGATGCCGGACCAGCAGTCGTCATCCTCCACAACATCTACACCCCAAGCCAGTCCCTCAGGGTCCTGAGGCCGCAGAGGACATCCCCCCAAGAAGATGCCACCTCCCACAGGACCTGCATGGCATGGAAAATGGCCCTGAGGGGACAACAAGACACCCAAAACTGGGTAGGTCAGAATCTGCCAACCACCACTGGAATGGCCATCCTGCAGAGTTGCAGTGCCATCGAGATGGAAGCAACAGCATCATTGCCTTCTTCATGCAGAGTTGCAGTGCCATCGAGATGGAAGCAACAGCATCATTGCCTGCTCCACACAGAGTTGCAGTGCCGTCGAGATGAAAGAGGATGCATCATCCAAAGCAGATGAGGCGCCACCTCCCACCCTCCTGGTCAGCTGACCCATCTGCATCCGCTGCGCCACTCTGTTGTGTGCTGTGGGGTGCTTTCTGTTCTCAAGGGCTGCAAATTCTGCCTGTGTGCTGTGGGATGCCTTGTGTGCTCAAGGGCTGCTAATGCTGGTTGTGGGGTGCCTTCTGTGCCTCATGGCTCCAAATGCCACTTGGGATGTGTCTTCCTGGGCCTCCTCCTGCTGCCATGCTACTGCTGTCTCATCCTGGGCCTTCATTGCTGTTGCCATGCTACTGCTGTCTCATCCTGGGCCTTCATTGCTGTTGCCATGCTACTGCTGTCTCATCCTGGGCCTTCACTGCTGTTGCCATGCCGCTGTTGTCTCATCCTGGGCCTTCTCCTGCTGCCATGCTGCTGCTGTCTCGTCCTGGGCCTTCACTGCTATTGCCGTGCCGCTGCTGTCCCGTCCTGGACCTTCACTGCTGTTGCCACACCCTTGATGTGTTCCCCTGCTGCCTACATGCTGAACTGTGGGCTACCTTGTCTGCTGCCTGGACTCTCACTCTGCTGGTGGGCCTCTCAGCCACTCCCCTTTCAGTGCACTCTTTCAACATGGTCCTCCTGGGCCCTATGCCTGTGTATACATTGTATACTGTCCAGCAGTAATCTTTGTATTGCAGTATCAGAGCTATTGGGGTGCCACTTCCTGTTTCTCTGTTCCTAGGTAATCATGCATTTCCAGTACAGATAACACCCAGTACCTGCATATGTGTGTGCAGTATACTCTTTATGTTGGAGTGATGTAACACGGATTTAGACCAAATGGGAGCAATTAGTTATCTAGTACTTGCAGATAATGACTACCTATGAACGTCTAATGTATGGTTAAACTGCTGATCTAATAAATCACAACACCCTGCACAATGTTGTCAGGAATAAAAATCCGGTTTAACCTGCCACTTTTTGTGTGCTCTTTATGTTACTAATGTGCCCTTGGTTTACACCCACCACATCTAGCATGCTACATCACACCTTGTACCAATGCAGAGCTTCCTAAATGCCCCCTGTCTGAGATTCAGTATAGCAACATCTGCACCTGCCATTGACATACCTTACAGTTAGGTTCATGTACAAGGAGAATGCTAAGGGGGGCCCTGCAGAGTAAATATAATGGAAGTACATGACATGTTCCTTACAGTAGAAAAGGTACTGTCCCTCTACAATCAATGCACAGTAAGGGAGCTTTCTGATATATGCATGTTCTTATGATCTGTGAGGAAAGGGGAAGGGGTGGGCAGCAATCTATTCAAATTGCAGTGCTCATTTCAGCCACTGTTGGTGGTGAGGACTCAAAACACGTATTCCTTAGCAGTGTTCAGTAGTATAGCTATCTCAGCCTGACAAACGCCACGTATGTCAGCCAAACCGATGCTAGGGTACAAACCGAGTTTGCTTCCTTTATTGGTCTCTCACATGTGCTGGTAAACGGAAGATGCCTTCCACCAACTCTGGGTGACTGACAGGCAGATTACCAACTTCTGGTGCCATGCAAGACATCCATTATAGTGGTAGATCATGCATACGCTAAATTTCCAACAACAGTGTGTAGCCATTCTCATCTGCACAAGTTAAGCATGCACCCTGTGCATGGCAGCTTGAACATGGATTCCTTGTGTGGCAGGGAAGGATTCCTATAGTTACAGTCTTAGCCTTAAGGTTGTGGGCCACTGAAAGGTGATGCATAGGAAGGGTTATGTAGCTATCTGCATGCTGTTTATTAACACAGTTGCACACACTTGTCAGTGGACAAGTTACAAGGCTGTTGCTAGTCGTAAGGAGAGGTTAATATATTAATGCTAATGTGTCATACCCGTTTACATGGTGCAACCTGTGTAAGGAAAGTTCAACAGGCCTTAAGAGTGTCGATATAGTGTCCATGTGCACACAGAAGTGGTGCCTGCTGGTGTGCAGTTAGTGTTAACTACCAGTATGCACTTGTTAACTACCAGTATGCACTTGTTAAAAGAACAGTTTTTGCACCCCCTGTTATATGTAAACCGGCATGATATGATCTTATCATGAATGCCGGTATAGAAAAACCTTAAATAAATAAATAAAAAATAAATAAATATTAATTGGATGGGCAGAAAAGGGCAAAGGTTGCAAGATGTGGTCACCATCCATTGTGACACGCATCCCTCCGGTGGTGTATCCCAGCTGTGGTGTGTGCATGCACCCTTTATAATGTGGGCCACGTCAAACATGTGTCTGACGGGCAACACTGTGTAGTACACAGTCCTACATTCTCTTCACAAATATTACATCGCCAGACACTGATATACGAGCCACTCTCCAATGTTTAATGACATTGTTGATAGTGCATGTTGTTTGGAAAACCACTACAGTCCACTGACAAGTATCTGTCAGTGTTGTTAAATATTAGGTATACATTAATTACTATTAACACAACAACAAACAGTTACATGCTGCAGAACCCCAGTGGACTTTCCTGCCTACAGGTGTGCTGTTCAAAAAGTTACAGGTAACGAATGTTGCTCACACATCATTATCAGCAGATTATTAGTGTTTCCACATACTGCATGACCTGTGACACCATCACATAATATACCCACCTCACCCCTGTTCTTCTACATACTCTGTCTTGAAGCTCCTGTACCTGCAAACCTTTCTTGAGGGACTTCATGTGAATGGGACGCATACCCTCCCAATGGAGAGATATGGGTGCATCTATCTCAATTGGATGGACATGTAGGGCCATATCTGCCCCATGTTCCCTCTATTGTTGCACACAGCTCAGTTAGCAGGGACTGGGATAACCACTGTCCGGCAGCTCCTGTGTATGCATGTTCTTATGATCTGTGAGGAAAGGGGAAGGGGTGGGCAGCAGTCTATTCAAATTGCTGTGCTCATTTCAGCCACTGTTGGTGATGAGGACTCAAACCACATATTCCTTAGCAGTGTTCAGCGAGCTAAAGGGGTCATGTCCACATATAGGCTCTCACGCATTGCCATAGTCCCAACGTGTGAAGCTATATGAATCACCGTGTGTCCCACACTTCTGTATTCCTTTATGAGTAGGTTTGTGCAGCTGTGGAGGACACATCCTTGACAGGTGGTCTGCCACTGTAATTGGACATCCGGAATATCAGAGCCTTCTACCTCTCGCCATACATGCTGTAAGGTGTTGCCTACATGTCCAGCCCACTGTGTGACCTGTGTATGTAGTATTTCACAGTCCAGGTGCAACACTGAACACTGCAATGCTGTTTGTCGGCACCCTTAGGCACAGCTAGCTTCCATGACACATTCCATCTCAGGAAGGACAGGTTGCCATGTCCAAGAATACAGCATGTATCATTCTGCCTGTTTAACGTATGCGCATCCAGCTAATGGATCTCCTGGACCACATAACTGTGGCGCTGCATGGAGCACAATTGCTAAGGATGCACATGTGCTTGGCCAAGTGGCAGGTATTATCACACTGTAGCATAGAATGCCAGGGGCTCATGGCTAGTTTGGCGCTCCTGATATCCCCTTGTGGAGGCCATCTCCGGGTGCAGGCATGTGGCCTGCCAGAAGGGTGCACCCTTATATGGTACAGTACATGAAGGCTCTATGTGTAAATCGGCATGGTATCATGGTTGAGGGGCTAACCTCAGAGCGGTTGGTGCAGAGGAAGGGTGTGTTACGCAGTGGCTAGGTACCACCTGTACCCCGATATGCCATCTTGGTATTGGCTGGTGCTGTGGCCAGCAACATCGTTGTCATAATGGCTGAGACACACACCGACCTGTGGCATTTACACAAGCTGGGTGGGATGGCCTTCGATATATTGTGGGTGGACTGGGTGGAGATAGGGGTCTGGTCAGAGTGCAGAGCTAACATCATCCCAACTGTTCACCTTCCAGGCCAGCCTACCATTGTACTATACAGTATGAGGGTGACAGTGCAGTTAATCCAATATACCTTTTCACCCACAAATTGTTCCAATATTGTGATGGTGCAAGACATTAGTTTGGCACCCTGTCTGAACCCCTGTCATCCTCATCACTGCAAGTAGCAAGCGTGGAAGCAGCTGCTGCTGTACAGTTAAGTGTGTCAGCTAGTGGATTGTCACTGACACCCATCCACGTGCAGCTGTTCCAAAAAGCTCTGGAATATGTTGTCCAAATGTTGTGAGCTGAAAGCCTGGTACCCTCTATCCAGACACCTAGCAAACATTCATTGTTCCCACTCATTGATCACGTAGTCTTCCTATACCACCCCTTGTTTGGTGCCGCACAGGAGTACTAGACATTTTAGGAAAAGGGAGTGGGCTGTACGCCAATGTACCTCTTTACCTGCATAGCCGTATATCTGGCCCCCTTCATCCATACATTCCACCCTGTGCAGCCTCCTCTTGTGTTCTGCCACCTCCATATGGATGACACATGGGTAATGCGGGATCAGCCAAAGGCTTATGCTCCAGGGACACATTCACATATGAGTATGGAAGTCCTTTATTTGGAAGTCAGAACCTGTGCTGGAAGGCTGTTTGATCATCTGTCATTATTGATGGCTTACCCGTGGACATTAGTTTGTCATCATACAGTGCAGTAAGGCAGCTATGATGATGGCATTGGTAGAGCCAACACGGTTATGATGGGCTCTGTTTGGAGGAGTGTGAATGACTGTGTGTCGGCTCACCGGAAGCATGCAGTAGGGGTACAAATGCCTGGTCGGAGGTGCTTCCACAATACACAGCATGCTTTCTGTGCTATTGAACTAACTGCAGTGGGTTACGTGCCACCAGTCACACCCAGATCTGGGGCACTCTGACCCCTTTGTGGCCGGTTGTGCAGGCCATCTGCTGAGGGCCTGGGTGAACAGGCACTCTGTTACAGTCCTGACAGCCTCATTGGCAATGTGCACAGATCTTCATGTTTGTCTAGATTGCAGGCTGCTACTTTCTGCACCTTATACACATTTGAAGGGCCCCTGACACCACATTGATGGGGACTGCATCACTGTCACATCCACCTGTCAGTCCACTTGTGAGGGCTCACTCCTCAGTAATGGCCATCAATCACTTAATAGAGCACTGTACAGATGCATGCACCTTTGGCAGCCTGACCAATCAGGTGTGCTGCTGGTGAAAGCCTTTCTGCGAGGTGGCTGCCAACAGTCAGCCCATCACCTTTTGGGCAGAAAAAGTGACATGTGGGTGTGTACTCCCATGTGACAGCTCAGTGCAGACAGCACTGCTGATAGTTTCTACAAGTGACATGTTATGACAGGAGCGTTTAAGGCCTCCATTAAATGGTGGCTGGGTGTCCCAATAGGGGACATCTATATCATGAACAGTCAGACAGCCTATGTGTGTGCTCATACCATGAGCAGGCATGGCCAGGTGGCTATTTCCTTGCTTCACATGAGCACTGTGTTGTTCACAAACTCCATCAGATAATGTGTCCCATATCTTGAATGAAACAGGTGTCTGGTACGCCTTGGATGCAAGGTGTGAAGTAGATACCAAGGTTGAGCTCTGCTGCTGTTCCATCAGTAGTTGTACTGTCACCAAACAGTTCATACTGTTAGTGGGGACATGATGGCCAAAGCGTAACATACTGTACTAATATTCACATACCATATACATGTACCATATCACAATGTGCACATACACAAGATAAATGGTGGCTGCAGCCTTTGAAGCCCCAACTGCCCTGTTGTGACAGCTATGCCAGGCTGCCCATTGACCTCCACATCACTGGTTTCACAGTCACAGCCAAATACATGATGTGAGCAGCGATTATTGTCCAGTGGTAATGCATGGATATGTAGGTCTGAACATATGTACATGCATATTCAGTTAGAGGAAGGCCAGTGAAGGGTATGTGTCAAACACAACCACCGACTCATGGGAGCAGGCACTGTACAATTTGTGACCGTTTCATGTCTGTACTATATGTGGTTATGGAGGCTGATACACAGTATTATTGTCCCCGTGACAGCACAGTGGGCTACATACTGCCATTGCAGTGTGGGAGAGCTAACTGTACATGCATCTCCTTTCCTTCACAACGATTCCTTTTAGCTGCATACAGCCGGTACAACCATGTGCATGCAACAACATAGATGGTTCTCCTTCCGGCCAGCTGCAATGACCCCAGAGGTGTGTGGATGTGGGATGCCACAGTGATAAGGGACCTTCAGATATGTCTGTGCAGTGCCAGATGCTTATTTTTCTCACGCACCCATTCATGAGGCATCAGGATGTTGAAGGGCTGGTATGTGTTCCCTGCTATGTATTGAGGCTGTGCTGCCTAGGCCCTCACTGATACCACTTGCAGACTGAAGGGTCGTTAGTGTTGCTGCAAGATGCACACGACAATAATATTGAGGGGTCGCAAATAAGGAAAGAGTGACGTATGTAGGGTTCATTAGTCCTAATGGCTGTAAATGAAGCACCTATATGCATGTCACAGTGATAGCATTAGGGACTGACAGAGGTAAGGGTATTACAGGTACAATTGTTGTAAGGTGTTAGCATATCTGGTGAGGCCTGTGAGTGTGTTGTGTCTCATGAGGACAAGTGTGTACAGTACTTTCATCCTTAGTGGCACGTCAGTATATAGCAAGTGATTAATCTAATGCCACTGAATAAGTAACACACATAGAGCACCTCAGCAGTGCCTCGAGCCAGCCCTTAGGCACCCTGTTATGGGCTATACCCTCAGATGTAGTGCACCACCCCCAAGCAGTTGTTGGGTGGACAGACTTAGCAATAGGGATGTGAATCGTTTTAGGACGATTAAAATTATCGTCCGATAATTTTAATATCGTCTTAAACCGTTATGGAACACAATACAATACAGATTCTAACGATTTATCGTTATAAATCGTTAGAATCGTGAGCCGGCACACTAAAACCCCCTAAAACCCACCCCCGACCCTTTAAATTAAATCCCCCACCCTCCCGAACCCCCCCCAAATAACTTAAATAACCTGCGGGTCCAGCGGCGGTCCGGAACGGCAGCGGTCCGGAACGGGCTCCTGCTCCTGCATCTTGTCGTCTTCGGCCGGCGCCATTTTCCAAAATGGCGCCGAAAAATGGCGGCGGCCATAGACGAAAAAGATTGGACGGCAGGAGGTCCTTCCGGACCCCCGCTGGACTTTTGGCAAGTCTCGTGGGGGTCAGGAGGCCCCCCACAAGCTGGCCAAAAGTTCCTGGAGGTCCAGCGGGGGTCAGGGAGCGATTTCCCGCCGCGAATCGTTTTCGTACGGAAAATGGCGCCGGCAGGAGATCGACTGCAGGAGGTCGTTCAGCGAGGGTTCCGGCGCCTCGCTGAATGACCTCCTGCAGTCGATCTCCTGCCGGCG
This sequence comes from Rhinatrema bivittatum, assembly GCF_901001135.1. Lineage (NCBI taxonomy): Eukaryota > Metazoa > Chordata > Amphibia > Gymnophiona > Rhinatrematidae > Rhinatrema > Rhinatrema bivittatum. The sequence goes on from NC_042631.1 coordinate 62,141,981, forward strand.
CCATTTTCCGTACGAAAACGATTCGCGGCGGGAAATCGCTCCCTGACCCCCGCTGGACCTCCAGGAACTTTTGGCCAGCTTGTGGGGGGCCTCCTGACCCCCACGAGACTTGCCAAAAGTCCAGCGGGGGTCCGGAAGGACCTCCTGCCGTCCAATCTTTTTCGTCTATGGCCGCCGCCATTTTTCGGCGCCATTTTGGAAAATGGCGCCGGCCGAAGACGACAAGATGCAGGAGCAGGAGCCCGTTCCGGACCGCTGCCGTTCCGGACCGCCGCTGGACCCGCAGGTTATTTAAGTTATTTGGGGGGGGGGTTCGGGAGGGTGGGGGATTTAATTTAAAGGGTCGGGGGTGGGTTTTAGGGGGTTTTAATGTGCCGGTTTTTCGATTTTTCGATTTTTTTAACGATTTTTCACGATTTTTCACGATATTTACCCCCCCAAACGGCAACAATACGATTCCCTCCCCCTCCCAGCCGAAATCGATCGTTAAGACGATCGAGGACACGATTCACATCCCTACTTAGCAAGTCAGGCAAGTAGCAGACTCAAAAATAGGTCTGCACATTAAACTATGTCCTAACCCATCAGTGGCCGAACTGCCCTGCTGGGGCTTGGTTCTGTCCCATGCCTTCCTTAAAAGTGTGTCTGTATAAGATGTTGGCGAAGCTGGCTGCCGCTGACTGTGTTCTCATGCAGTCGTGCACGCACACATGGGGGATCAGGTCTGAGATCTGGATCTATAGCCATAGGTATTCCATGCTGAAGAGCCACATTATGGCAAACACAGCAAAGCAGGATTATCCTAGCAACCTTGGGGGGAGCATACAGTAACGCTCCCCGAGTCTTGTCCAAACATCGGAAGCGGCTCTTCAGTAGGCCAAAGGTATGTTCGATGACTGAGCGCGTAGCACATAAGGCCTCATTATAGGCCATCTATTGTGTCATGGCAGGCCGGAGGATTGGGGTCATAAGCCAGGGCCTGCATCCATACCCTGAGTCTCCTGTAGCAATGAAATAGGCAAGCCATTACAAATAATGATGTTTGTGTCACATGGGTGTATGTGCTCAATACATGCAGTAGAACCGGATGGGACGAGGCAGGCCATTCTTGTTTCCTAACACCCTATTTGTGGGACTCCATGCTTGCTTTGTCCCACAGCAGGTGTGCTGCTATTAGGAAGTATAGAATGTGAAGAGCCCCTAAACAGTGACATTTATGTCAGCGGTGTGTATGTGGTAGGTCCGTAACATCACGATCCTTAAGGATTATATCCCTGTCTTCGGATCGTATGCATCATGCACCCTAGTCATTGTGTATGGACATATCTGCTCAACCTGACCTTTTATCTAGGTACGCATTCCCAATAACAGACAAGGTGTAATTTGCCTGCCCCTGAATGTGCACAACTGACTAGAAGTGATCATGAGACGTATCATGAATGTCAGGACCTCAGGAACACCTGTGGAAGTGAGCTGCCCTTACATCACAGTTGTAGAATCTCCTTTGACAATGCCATTAACCATGGCTATACCTAATATTGTAGGCTGTCCACTAGTGAAGTGAAGTGAGCAAGCCATGCCACATACAGGCCATACGGGGGCTGCTATGTACCTTGTGCTTGGCAGCCCATAGCAACTGCTTGGGTGCATGAGCCATTCCACCACTTAGGGTTACACTATGAGCCACTGAGGCCTGTTGTGATGGGGACATATCACTCCATCTGAACAGGCATATACATCACATTTGTGTGCCATTACAGAGATAAACATTGCAAATATAGTCGATGTATGGAAACGTATATCTTACCTACAAGCCAACCATCACCGAACAGGCCAGCTCCGAATTTGCGAAACAGAGATGATTGCCTGAATATGAAGGAATCGTGCGCTGATCCTGGAAAGCTGGACATCACTGAGAGGATCTGCATTCCAGCATCACACACCACTTGCACGTTGAGGGAGTGGAACTGCTTTCTGCTGCGGTAGGCTGCCTCCATCTGACGGGGTGGAATGATGGCCACATTAGTGCAGTTAATAGCTCTAATGACATTCGGAAAGTGGGCAAAGGTCCATCAGGTCCTGTCTGTTGCGCAGAAAAGCTACATATCGAGGCATGTGGGCTATAAATGCTTCAATGACCTGGTCCAGACACCGTGAAAAGGTGCTCTGTGACATCCCACCCACAACAGCTACTGCGGATTGGAGGGAGCCATTTGCTATGAAGTGCAGGGCGACCAAGAGTTTGGTGAGGCCGGAGACAGCACGGCTCCTTCAGGTTCGAGGCTCAAGGGCACCTCGTATGTCTTCATATATTTGCAGGATGGCACGTGAGCTGAGGCAATACCTGGTGATCACAACATCCTCTGGCATACCCAGCAATGAGGTTCGTGGAAGATAGATCCACTGCCTGTACCTGCGGCGACGTCGACCAACGTCCTGGTGTCTGCGTTGGGCCTGCTCAGCCATGGAGTGAGCCTGCCCCATACACTGGGAATGTGTAGATGGTGTTGGGAACATGGACCTACTAAGAACAAGCCTTTTTATTGGGTAGCAATAGCTTTGTAGGTGTGTGGGGATTGGTTTTATTCATTTTCGCTCACCGCAATAATATCTCTGTGCGCGCTACACGCAGTTATTGGCGGCATAGTTATTGGCCGCGTTAGGAGCCGCGCTAACAGCGCAGCCATTTTGCGGTTTGCGGTAAGTCCTCCCTACTTTACATTTGTCCCGCCCCAACTCCGCCCCCTGAATATTAAATTTAAAATTTGCATTCACAAACTGCGGTAACAGCTGTTAGCGCGGTTTGTGAGCTTATCGCATGTGCAAAAGTCCTTAGAAAATAAGGCCCTATGTGTTTAATTAAGGCTTATAACCGATTGAGAAGCTGTCAAGCGGTTCAAATCTAGCGTTAATATGTAATTGGAGATATTAAAGGAAAAAAACTGATTACTTGGTGCATCCTTTCAACTGTTTTCCTCCTTCTCTTTGTCTTTATAAAAAGCTTGTTTAAAAAGCCAGGTTTTCAGACTAGTTTTAAATAGTTTCAAATTTCTCTGCAGCCTTATTTCGAGTGGCATGGAGTTCCATAGCACAGGTCCAGCCAGTGACAGTGCTCTCTCCCTTACCTGAGTGAGGTGTGCTGATTTAACAGAAGGAATTGTTAGTAGAGCTTTATTAGCAGATCCTAGGTTTCTGTGTGATATATGTACACGCAGTGCTGTGTTAAGTCAGTCTGCCTTTTCATCATGGATTAGTTTATGAATTATACACAATGCTTTGTATTGTATTCTTTGTTCAATTGGAAGCCAGTGTAGCTCAGCAAGTGTACCTGTGATGTGGTCTCTTTTTTTTTTTGCCTGTCAAAATTCTAGCAGCGGAATTTTGCAGTATCTGGAGTGGTCTAATGGTAACTTGAGGTAGCCCTAATAGCAGAGAGTTACAGTAGTCTGTGCTCGCAAATATCATTGCCTGTAAGACTGTGCAAAAATTATTCAGCGTTAGCAGGGGTTTCAGTCTTCTAAGGATCATTAGTTTAGCGTAACCTTCTTTTAATTTCTGTGAAATGTGTTGTTTCATGCAGTGGCGTAGCCAGAATTGATTTTTTGGGTGGGCACAAGGTTAACATGGGTGGGCTGTAGGCATGCAGGTCTACTAGTTGTTTTTTTACTGATAAATAATGCCAAATTATGCAGCATAGCATTCACATCTACGCCTAAGTATGAGGTTTACTTAATGATACAAACATAATTCACGGTGATTTGTGGTACTTTAGCCTTCTTATTATTACGATTTTATACACGGCTCCTACCTGTCCATAAATTTTGAGAGAGCGGTTGTGTTGCTTATATTTAAATTGCTAACATCTCAAAATATAGATATATATTTTTACCTTTGTTGTCTGATCTTTGTAATTTTCTAATCAGTTGGTCCTGGTCTCTTTTTCCCATTTTTTCCCTTATAGCTCATTTCCTAATTCCTTTTCAGTGTCTTTCTTCTATTACTGTCTTCTTCCCTTCCACACACACACACACACACACACATACACGCTTTCTCTCACAGATTCCCTCTCACACACTCAAGCTGTCACTCTCACTTGCTCTCCTCCCCCCCCCCCCCCCCCCCACAAGCTCACATTCTCTGCAGACACACATACAAGTTCTCACTTTCTCACCCCTCCCCAGGCTTATATTCTTATGCACACACAGACGCACATCCAGGCACCCATTCTCACCCACACACATAAACCCAGACTCCCATTCTCACCCACACATATTCAAGCTCCCATTCTCATCCATACATATACACATTTAAGGTCCTATTCTCACCCACACATTCAAGCACCCATTCTTATCCACATATTCAAGCTTCCATTCTCACCCACCCACACAAACCCAGGCTCTCATTCTCACCCATATATACACACATTCAAGCTCCCATTCTCACCCACCCACAAACCCAGGCTCCCATTCTCAACCACACATACACACATTCGAGCTCCCATTCATCCACATATTCAAGCTTCCATTCTCACCCACATACACACCCAGGCTCCAGTTTTCACCCACACATACACATTCAAGTACGTGCACAGCTTCCGCTTTCTCCCCCAGAGCAGGAAGATCAGCTGCCTCTCCTGCTGCCACCGGACTCCTGCTATCTTCGGTCGGCGGGCCGTACTGCCCGCCGAACATCCTGTCGGGGGGGGGAGAGGAAGCGCAGCGCACAACGTCCGCTTCCTCCCCCCCCCCCCCCCCCCCAAGCAGGAAGATCGGCGGGCCATATGGCCCGACGCCCGAAGATAGCAGGAGTCCGGTGGCAGCAGGAGAGGCAGCTGATCTTCCTGCTCTGGGGGAGAAAGCGGAAGCTGTGCGTGGCGCTTCCGCTCCCCCACCCCCAAACAGGAAGTTCGGCGGGCCGTTTGGCCCGAAGATAGCAGGAGAACGGGTGGCAGCAGGAGAGGCCAGCTGATCTTCCTGCATTGGGGGAGGAAGCGGAAGCTGCGCGCGGCGCTTCCGCTCCCCCCCTCCCCCAAACAGGAAGACCGGTTGGCCATACGGCCGCAGCAGCGCTTCCCCATGTGTGCCGTGATGGTGCGCGAGTCGTGGGTTCTCTTGTTCGCTGTCGCGGGGATGGGATCCCGCGACAGCCTTGCAGTTCCGGTGCCAGTTGGGTGGGCCTGGGTCTAAGTTGGGTGGGCACCTGCCCACCCAGGCCCACCCGTGGCTACGCCACTGGTTTCATGTTAAGCTCCGGGTCAATTATTACCCCTAGATTCCGTACTTTTATTGCTAACTCTACAGTTTGATTATTTTTTCTTGTGATTGTAGTTTGTGTAGGGTGTATATTTTTTCATTCTAGGTGTAAGAATTCAGTTTTATTAATGTTTATTACCAGTTCCATTTGGTTTAGGAGTTAAGAACATAAGAACATAAGAAATTGCCATGCTGGGTCAGACCAAGGGTGCATCAAGCCCAGCATCCTGTTTCCAACAGAGGCCAAAACCAGGCCACAAGAACCTGGCAATTACCCAAACACTAAGAGGATCCCATGCTACTGATGCAATTAATAGCAGTGGCTATTCCCTAAGTAAAATTGATTAATAGCCATTAATGGACGTCTCCTCCAAGAACTTATCCAAACCTTTTTTGAACCCAGCTACACTAAATGCACTAACCACATCCTCTGGCAACAAATTCCAGAGCTTTATAGTCTTAAATGTGATACTTGCTAACTTCATGGAATGCCCCCTAGTCCTTCTATTATTCGAAAGTGTAAATAACCAAGTCACATCTACTCGTTCAAGACCTCTCATGATCTTAAAGACCTCTATCATATCCCCCCTCAGCCGTCTCTTCTCCAAGCTGAACAGCCCTAATCTCTTCAGCCTATCCTCATAGGGAAGCTGTTCCATCCCCTTTATCATTTTGGTTGCCCTTCTCTGTACCTTCTCCATTGCAACTATATCTTTTTTGAGATGCGGCAACCAGAATTGTACACAGTATTCAAGGTGTGGTCTCACCATGGAGCGATATAGAGGCATTATGACATTTTCCGTTCTATTAACCATTCCCTTCCTAATAATTCCTAACATTCTATTTGCTTTTTTGACTGCTGCAGCACACTGAGCTGACGATTTTAAAATATTGTCCACTATGATGCCTAGATCTTTTTCCTGGGTGGTAGCTCCTAATATGGAACCTAACATCATGGAACTACAGCAACGGTTATTTTTCCCTATATGCAACACCTTGCACTTGTCCACATTACATTTCATCTGCCATTTGGATGCCCAATCTTCAAGTCTTGCAAGGTCCTCCTGCAAAGTATCACAGTCTGCTTGTGATTTAACTACTCTAAATAATTTTGTATCATCTGCAAATTTGATAACCTCACTCGTCGTATTCCTTTCCAGATCATTTATATATATATTGAAAAGCACCGGTCCAAGTACAGATCCCTGAGGCACTCCACTGTTTACCCTTTTCCACTGAGAAAATTGACCATTTAATCCTACTCTCTGTTTCCTGTCTTTTAACCAGCTTGTAATCCACGAAAGGACATCGCCTCCTATCCCATGATTTTTTGGTTTACGTAGAAGCCTCTCATGAGGGACTTTGTCAAACGCCTTCTGAAAATCCAAATACACTACACCTTTATCCACATGTTTATTAACCCCTTCAAAAAAATGAAGCAGATTTGTTAGGCAAGACTTCCCTTGGGTAAATCCATGTTGACTATGTTCCATTAAATCATGTCTTTCTATATGCTTTACAATTTTGTTCTTGAGAATAGTTTCCACTATTTTTCCCGGCACTGAAGTCAGGCTCACTGGTCTATAGTTACCTGGATCGCCCCTGGAGCCTTTTTTAAATATTGGGGTTACATTGGCCACCCTCCAGTCTTCAGGTACAATGGATGATTTTAATGATAGGTTACAAATTTTAACTAATAGATCAGAAATTTCATTTTTTAGTTCCTTCAGAACCCTAGGATGCATACCATCCGGTCCAGGTGATTTGCTACTCTTTAGTTTGTTAATCTGGCCTACTACATCTTCCAGGTTCACAGTGATTTTGTTCAGTTCGTCTGACTCATCACCCCTGAAAACCATCTCTGGAACTGGTATCTCCCCAACATCCTCATTTGTAAACACGGAGGCAAAGAATTCATTTAGTCTTTCTGCAATGGCCTTATCTTCCCTAAGAGCCCCTTTAACCCCTGTGTCATCTAATGGTCCAACCGACTCCCTCACAGGTTTCTTGCTTTGGATATATTTTAAAAAGTTTTTATTATGAGTTTTTGCCTCTATGGCCAAATTAATTTCAAATTCTCTCTTCGCCTGTCTTATCAATGTTTTACACTTAGCTTGACAATGCTTATGTTTTATCCTATTTTGTTCAGATGGATCCTTCTTCCAGTTTTTGAAGGATGTTTTTTTGGCTAAAATAGCCTCTTTCACCTCACCTTTTAACCATGACGGTAATCGTTTTTCCTTCCTCCCACCTTTCTTAATGAAACATAGAAACATAGAAATGACAGCAGAAGAAGACCAAACGGCCCATTCAGTCTGCCCAGCAAGCCACGCAGTTTATCCATTTTTTTCCCCACCCTTTTTCTACCTCCCACCCATCACTATTGGCTTCCAGCACCCTCTGGCCCCAACTCCCTTCCACCCCTCCACCATGCAGAGAGCAGCGCCGTATTCACATCCCAGTGAACATCCAGCTCAATCAGGGGTAGGAACCGCCGCAACAAGCAGGCCACACCCCTGTTTTTTTGTTTGTTTTTTGGGGGTTTTTTTGGAGATGGCAGCCCTCCGTGAAGGCGGAACACCAACCACTGGCCACTGGCATCCCACTCCGTGAACGCCTCTGTGACTACTGCCGCTCCGTGCAGTGTTTTGCTGTCTGAAGGTGGAACACCAACTACTGGCCACTGGCATCCCGCTCCGTGAATGCCTCTGTGGCTACTGCCGCTCCATGCAGTGTTTTGCTGCCTGAAGGTAGAACACCAACTACTGGCCACTGGCATCCCGCTCCGTGAATGCCTCTGTGGCTACTGCCGCTCCGTGCAGTGTTTTCCTACCTGAAGGTGGAACACCAACTACTCGCCACCGGCATCCCGCTCCGTGAATGCCTCTGTGTCTACTGCCGCTCCGTGCAGTGTTTTGCTGCCTCCTCTTTATTTACACCCACTAGACTTGATGGATCCACAGTGTTTATCCCACGCCCCTTTGAAGTCCTTCACAGTTTTAGACTTCACCACTTCCTCCGGAAGGGCATTCCGGCCATCCACCACCCTTTCCGTGAAGAAATACTTCCTGACATTGGTTCTTAGTCTTCCTCCCTGGAGCCTCAGCTCGAGACCTCTGGTTCTGCTGATTTTTTTCCGACAGAAAAGGTTTGTCGTTGTGTTTGGATCATTAAAGTTTTTCAAGTATCTGAAAGTCTGAATCATATTTATTTTATTTATTTATTAAAGGCTTTTCTATACCGAATTTCTTGATACAAATCAAATCAACTCGGTTTACATCAAACAATTAGGAACTATAACCAACCAAACAGTAAATACAATTTGAAGGAGAGTAAAGTTACATTATAACAAGGATGTATAACTTGGAGGAGGAAAAATAAGAGGGGGACGAGAGATTAAGATATACATTGGGGTATGCGAAGGTGCAGATAGAATACCTCATGATAAATTTGTAAACATTCTCTTAAAAATTTATATACACGGTTTAGAATTTGTAAAGTGTATAGTTGCTAGAAATGTTGTAAGTCAGGCTGTTGGGCTGGTGTTGGAGAAGGCTCGGCAGAACAGCCATGTCTTTAATTTCTTTTTAAAAGTTAGTAGACATGATTCCTGCCTGAGGTCCGGAGGCATGGTGTTCCAGATAGAGGGACCTGTGATGGAGAATGATCGGTCTCTGATATTTGAGTGTTGTATAGCTTTGATAGAAGGCACATGTAAGGATCCCTTGTAGGCGTCCCTTAAAGGTCTAGCTGTTGAGTGTAGTTTGAGGGGGTATCGTAGATCGAGGGGGGTCTGATGGTGAATGTATTTGTGGATTAATGTAAGAGATTTATGAAGAATCCTGAATTGTACAGGGAGCCAATGTAGATCCTTTAGAATGGGAGAGATATGCGCTCTTCGATTGGTGTTTGTCAAGATTCTCGCCGTTGCGTTTTGGAGTAGCTGAAGAGGTTTTACAGTGGAGGCCGGGAGTCCTTGCAAAATGGAATTACAGTAGTCAATTTTGGAATTATGTAATTCCAAAATGGATTTTGGAATTATGTAATTCCAAAATAATTTTGGAATTATGTAATTCCAAAATGGAATTACAGTAGTCAAATGGAATTACAGTAGTCAATTACAGTAGTCATATCACCCCTGCTCCTCCTTTCCTCCAAGGTGTACATATTTAGATTCTTCAATCTCTCCTCGTATGTCATCCGATGAAGATCCTCCACCTTCCTGGTCGCCCTTCTCTGTACCGCTTCCATCTTGTCTTTGTCTCTTTGTAGATACGGTCTCCAGAACTGAACACAGTACTCCAGGTGAGGCCTCACCAAGGACCTGTACAAGGGGATAATCACTTCCCTTTTCTTACTCGATATTCCTCTCTCTATGCAGCCCAGCATTCTTCTGGCTTTTGCAATCACCTTGTCGCATTGTTTCGCAGACTTCATATCATTAGACACTATCACTCCAAGGTCCCTCTCTTGCTCCGTGCACATCAGCCTTTCCCCCCCCCCCCCCCCCCCATCGAATACAGTTCATTCGGATTTCCACTCCCCCATATGCATGACTTTGCACTTCTTGGCATTGAATCTCAGCTGCCATATCTTCGACCACTCTTCCAGTTTCCTTAATCCCGTCTCATTCTCTCCACTCCTTCCGGCGTGTCCACTCTGTTGCAGATCTTAGTGTCATCCGCAAAAAGACAAACCTTACCTTCTATCCCGTCCGCAATGTCGCTCACAAAGATATTGAACAGGACTGGTCCCAACACCGATCCTTGCGGTACACCACTTAAAACCGCTCTCTCTTCAGAGAAAGTTCCATTTACCATCACACATTGTCTTCTGTCCGTCAACCAATTTGCAATCCAGATCACCACCTCGGCACTCACTCCTAAGCTTCTCGTTTTATTCACCAGTCTCCTGTGCGGAACCGTATCAAAAGCTTTGCTGAAATCCAAGTAGATGACATTGAGCGCTCTTCCTTGATCCAATTCCTTGGTTACCCAGTCAAAAAAGTCAATCAGATTTGTCTGACAGGATCTTCCCCTGGTGAATCCATGTTGCCTCTGGTCCATCAATTCTCCGGACTGTAGATAGTTCACTATTCTCTCTTTCAGCAGTGACTCCATTACTTTTCCCACCAGCGAAGTGAGGCTAACCGGTCTGTAATTGCCAGCCTCCTCCCTGTTCCCACTCTTGTGAAGCGGGACCACCACCGCTCTTCTCCAATCACTCGGCACCACTCCCGTTTCTAGGGATCTATTGAACAGGTCACACAGCGGACCCGCCAGAACATCTCTGAGCTCCCTCAGTATCTTTGGATGAATCCCATCAGGCCCCATGGCTTTGTCCACTTTCAGATTCTTTAGCTCTTCCCATACATTTTCTACTGTAAAAGGATTTTCATCTATTCCACTTCCCTCCAGTTTCTTGTTGTGTAGAGATGGTCCTTCTCCAGGGTCTTCTTTAGTGAACACAGAGCTGAAGTATTCGTTTAATATTTCTGCCATTTCTTCGTCTCTCTCCACACATTGATCATTACCACCTTTCAATTTCACTATACCACTTTGGACTTTTCTCTTTTCGCTGATGTATCTGAAAAATATTTTGTCACCAATTTTTATCTCCTTGGCAATCCTTTCTTCCACTTGACTTTTTGCCAACTTGATTAATTTCTTTGTCTTCCTCAGTTGAAACAAATATTCTTCTTTGTGCTCCTCCCTTTGGGATCTTTTATATTTCTTGAATGCTGTTCTTTTAGCTTTAATTTTGTCAGCCACCTCCTTTGAGAACCAGATAGGTTTCAATTTTCTTTTGCTTTTCTTTACATTTCTAACATATAGAGCAGTTGCCTTGGTGATTGCTCCTTTTAGATTGGTCCACTGCTGATCCACATCTCTCTCGTTCTCCCATCCTTTTAGTTCTTCCTCCAGGTACTTCCCCATTTCCTCAAAGTCCGTGTTTTTGAACTGTAAAACTCGGGTCTTTGTGGTTCTTTTCCATATTCTTTTAGTGATATTAAACCATACCGTTTGATGATCACTGGTGCTGAGGTGGGCGCCCACCTGGTCATCAGAGACATTATCTGCATTAGTGAGCACTAAGTCGAGTATAGTTCCTTCTCTCATGGGTTCCAATACCATTTGTTTGAACAAAGATACTTGCATGGCATCCACTATCGCTCTTTTTAGTTTCTGCAGATGGGATTTTCCAGTCTACATCTGGCATATTAAAGTCACCAACGATCACCACTTCTCCCTTCTTACCTATCTTATGGATGTCTTCAACCAGATCTCTGTCCAGCTCTTCCTTTTGGTTTGGAGGCCTGTAAACCACTCCAATATAAATGGACGCTCCGTCATCTTTTTTTAGGTCGACCCATAGAGCTTCTTCCTTACCCCAACTTCCTTGCAGCTCAGATGCTTGGATGTTGTTTCTGACATAAAGAGCCACACCTCCCCCTTTTCTATCCTCTCTGTCCTTCCTTAACAAGTTATAGCCTGGTATTGTTGTATCCCATTCATGAGATTCTGTGAACCATGTTTCTGTGATAGCAACAATGTCCAATTCTGCCTCAGTCATTAGGGCCTGCAGATCTGGGATTTTATTTCCCAAACTATGAGCATTTGTGGTCATAGCCTTCCAGGTAATCTCTTTAAGGTTATTGCTTTTCCTGGACTCCTTATGAGACTTTAGTTGAGATTTGTTATTCACTTCACTCTTTCCTTTTGCAGTTGTGCCACTGTTGACAGAGTTATCCATCTCAATTAGATTTTTCTTTTGGTTATGGATCTTGAAATTCTGCATGCATTGTGTTTTTTTTCTCTTTTCTGGTAACACTTCAATGTTTTTCTCAAGAACTTCTTCAGTTTTCAATATAGAGAAGGCTTTTTGTTCTTTTTGCATTTGGTACATTATGTGTCTCCTCATCACTGGTCTAATTCTACCAGAGCCCACTGTAATCCTGGATTTTAAAGAATTTCTTAATGACCTGTTTGAGTGGCTGCCCATCTGTCAAGAATGGGTGACTGTGGGTCCTACCTGAGCCTAATGAATCTCCTTTTCTTGACTCCTGGTTTTTCTGTGATATTCGGGAATTATTTTCTGAGTAATGCAATGTGGGTGTAATACTTGTAATTGAAGCTAATTGAGCTTTAACCTCAGTCAGTTCCTTTTTCAAGGAAGAGAGTTGTGCACAAATTGGGCAAGCTCTAAGTTTCCAGATGCTTTCCCTCAGAATAAAGGCTCCACAGCAGTTACATTGGATAGTCCTCATTTTGGTAATTTTTTATTTGTATTTCCTTGACTGTTACCAATGTACTAATTTATCTTGCTGCTAATGTTAAGTTAGGCAGTCTTTATTAGAAAACAAGCCCCAGGGGTGGGTGGGTAGAGGGGTAGGGTGGGAGGGAGTCAAACAGTTTAACCTGGGACAAGCTGGGACAGGGTGGGAGGGAGTCAAACAGTTTAACCTGGGACACTTCCTGGAACATTAATAGTCCTTTATCTATTAAATGATCTCTCAGTACTTATGTGCCAATATTAAACAGATTATAAAGATAGCTCTACAATAAGAGAAATGCAGGTATACTGAATCTTAAAGCAAACGAATTAGCAAAGAACCAGACCAATAATATACTCCAGCCTGTGCACTGGACCACAATGGCTCTCCTGCTCTCTAAGTTTACCTCCCCCAAGGTCTGAGACATACCCAATCATAAGAACAGAAGCAAACAGAATGTTAGGAATTATTAGGAAGGGAATGGTTAATAGAACGGAAAATGTCATAATGCCTCTGTATCGCTCCATGGTGAGACCGCACCTTGAATACTGTGTACAATTCTGGTCGCCGCATCTCAAAAAAGATATAATTGCAATGGAGAAGGTACAGAGAAGGGCAACCAAAATGATAAAGGGGATGGAACAGCTCCCCTATGAGGAAAGGCTGAAGAGGTTAGGGCTGTTCAGCTTGGAGAAGAGATGGCTGAGGGGGGATATGATAGAGGTCTTTAAGATCATGAGAGGTCTTGAACGAGTAGATGTGACTCGGTTATTTACACTTTTGAATAATAGAAGCACCAGGGGGCATTCCATGAAGTTAGCAAGTAACACATTTAAGACTAATCAGAGAAAATTCTTTTCACTCAACGCACAATAAAGCTCTGGAATTTGTTGCCAGAGGAGGTGGTTAGTACAGTTAGTGTAGCTGGGTTCACAAAAGGTTTGGATAAGTTCTTGGAGGAGAAGTCCATTAATGGCTATTAATCAATTATACTTAGGGAATAGCCACTGCTATTAATTGCATCAGTAGCATGGGTTCTTCTTAGTGTTTGGGTAATTGCCAGGTTCTTGTGGCCTGGTTTTTGGCCTCTGTTGGAAACAGGATGCTGGGCTTGATGGACCCTTGGTCTGTCCCAGCATGGCAATTTCTTATGTTCTTAACATAAGAACATAAGAAAATGCCATACTGGGTCAGACCAAGGGTCTGGTCACTTCTTGAAGGTTGTCTGTCTTTTTTGGTCAATTGTTTTAAAACAGTCTTTATGCCCCAATATTAAGATTTGAACAGATTATTTGTGCCAGCTAACTCCAAAAGAGAAAGAGATTTTAACAGATTAAAAGCTGGAGTGCTTTTTTTTTTTTTTTTTGGGGGGGGGGGGGTTCTTAACTTTATAGCAGAGCAACCAAACAGCAAATTAACTTACTAGAATAATATCTTACTATAAAGAAATGAAACACAGACTATAAAGAAAATTAAAACACAGACAGGAATTATTCACAGAAACTTTCTACAAAACTTGAAAGTAATAAGCAAAAATACTTAGCCACAATGCAAAATTCAGTTCCACAAAGAGAAATCCCTCCAGCCTGTGCTGTGCGGAATACATATGGACTGCGCCTCTAGGATTGTATTTTTAAACAATGTCCATGCCTGTTGAACACTTTTAACCTTTGCAGCTGCACCTTTCAGTTTTTTTCTAACTATTTTTCTCATTTTATCAAAGTTTCCCTTTTTAAAATTTAGTGTTAGAGCTGCAGATTTACTTATTGTCCCCTTCCAGTTATTAGTTTAAATTTGAACGTGTTATGATCACTGTTGCCAAGTGGCCCCACCACCGTTACTTCTCTCACCAAATCTTGCGTTCCACTAAGAATTAAATCTAAAATAGCTCCCTCTCTTGTTGGTTCCTGAACCAATTGCTCCATGAAGCAATCATTTATTACATCCAGGAACTTTATGTCTCTAGCAAGTCCTGATGTTACATTTACCCAGTCAATATTAGGGTAATTGAAATCTCCCATTATTATTGCACTGCCAAATTGGTTTGCTTCCCTGATTTCTCTTAGTATTTCATCATCTGTCTGACCATTTTGTCCAGGTGGACGGTAGTATACTCCTATCACTATACTCTTACCCAACACACATGGGATTTATACCCATATAGATTCTACTGAGCATTTAGTCTCTTGTATGATCTTTATCCTGTTGGACTCTATACCCTCCCGGACATAAAGTGCCACACCCCCACCAAGTTGATCCTCCCTATCATTGCGATATAATTTGTACCCTGATATAGCACTGTCCCATTGGTTATCCTCCTTCCACCAAGTCTCTGTGATGCCAATTATATCAATCTCATCATTTGCTGCTATACACTCTAACTCTCCCATCTTACTACTTAGACTTCTGGCATTGGCATACAGACATTTCAAAGTATGTTTTTTGCTTGTTTTAACAACCTGCTTTTCAGTTGTTTGGGATAATTCGGAAATCATTAGCTTCGGTGATTTTTTACATATAGGTATATGAACTATGTTTGCATTTAATGGAACCTCTCTGTTGGGATGCCCTAACTCTCCTATTTCATTAGTATCCTTCAAGGATACATTTCTCCGAACCATGCATTGCTGAGTGACTGTCGGCTTTCCCCCTTGTTCTAGTTTAAAAGCTGCTCTATCTCCTTTTTGAAAGTTAGTGCCAGCAGCTTGGTTCCACTCTGGTTAAGGTGGAGCCCATCCTTTCGGAAAAGTCTCCCCTTTCCCCAAATGTTTCCCCAGTTCCTTACAAAACTGAATCCCTCTTCCCTGCACCATCGTCTCATCCACGCATTGAAACTCTGGAGCTCTGCCTGCCTCTGGAGACCTGCACGTGGAACAGGAAGCATTTCAGAGAATGCCACCCTGGAGGTTCTGGATTTCAGCTTCCTACCTAAAATCCTAAATTTGGCTTCCAGAATCTCTCTCCCACATTTTCCTATGTCGTTGGTGCCCACATGTACCACGACAACCGGCTCCTGCCCAGCACTGTCTATAATCCTATCTAGGTGACGCGTGAGGTCTGCCACCTTCGCACCAGGCAGGCAAGTTACCAGGCGGTCTTCACGTCCACCAGCCACCCTACTATCTACATTTCTAATAATCGAATCACCAACTATGATGGCCGGCCTAACCCTTCCCTCCTGGGCAGTAGCCCTGGGAGATTTGTCCTCAGTGCGAGAGGACAATACATCACCTGGAGAGCAGGTCCTTGCTACAGGATCACTTCCTGCTACACCAGGGTGATGTTCTCCTATTGGGAGACCTTTCTGATCCAAGGCAGCACTGGGGCTGCCAGAATGGATTTGGGACTTGGCTACTATGTCCCTGAAGGTCTCGTCATTGTACCTTTCTGTCTCCCTCAGCTCCTCCAAGTCTGCTACTCTAGCCTCCAGACTTGTTCCCTGAGAGCCAGGAGCTCTTTGCACCGAGTGCACACATACAATCTCTCACCGGCGGGTAAAAAATCATACATGTGACACTAAATGCAAAAGACTAGAAAGCCCCCCTCTTGCTGCTGGACTGCTGCCTTCATCTTAGTTTTATTGTGTTCCTAGTTAAGTTTAGGATACTAAGGGAGTTGGAATGAGAGTACTTTAATTACTAAATTCACCTGTAAATTTATTCAGCTAGTGTCCTACAAGGGGATGATTAAACTTTCAATGAGGGCTGGTACAGTATTATGATTTAGATAAGATCCTGATTGATTTTTAATGAGAAAGTGCCTTGTGCCTAAAAATCAAGGGTTGAGTGGGTGGGAAAGACAGATACTAGAATTAACTATCTCTGGCTTGCTTTTTACCTCAGACACACACAAACTCTAAAGAATATATCCCTTAATTTCACCTTTCACCAAACTTTTATAAGCCCAAATGTTTCTGAAAACTATACTTACCAATCCTCTTAAACCACGGTTAAATTAATCTTCACTCAGATAATGGAAGGATTCGAGATTCGCACGCCGGTAGGCGCGCGCTTCCGGTCCTCCTCTACTGCAAACCTTGCTGGGCCTCTGGAAGCTGGGCTGTGGAAGTCAATCCCTGGATCGCTCGCGGTGACCTCTGGACTCCTCTCCCGGGGGATGCTAGGAGCAGTATGCAGATGAGCCTTCCGGTCCTCCTCTACTGCAAACCTTGCTGGGCCTCTGGAAGCTGGGCTGTGGAAGTCAATCCCTGGATCGCGCGTGGTGACCTCTGGACTCCTCTCCCGGGGGATGCTGGGAGCAGTATGCAGATGAGCCTTCCGGTCCTCCTCTACTGCAAACCTTGCTGGGCCTCTGGAAGCTGGGCTGTGGAAGTCAATCCCTGGATCGCTCGCGGTGACCTCTGGACTCCTCTCCCGGGGGTTGCTGGGAGCAGTATGCAGATGAGCCTTCCGGTCCTCCTCTACTGCAAACCTTGCTGGGCCTCTGGAAGCTGGGCTGTGGAAGTCAATCCCTGGATCGCTCGCGGTGACCTCTGGACTCCTCTCCCAGGGGATGCTGGGAGCAGTATGCAGATGAGCCTTCCGGTCCTCCTCTACTGCAAACCTTGCTGGGCCTCTGGAAGCTGGGCTGTGGAAGTCAATCCCTGGATCGCTCGCGGTGACCTCTGGACTCCTCTCCCGGGGGATGCTGGGAGCAGTATGCAGATGAGCCTTCCGGTCCTCCTCTACTGCAAACCTTGCTGGGCCTCTGGAAGCTGGGCTGTGGAAGTCAATCCCTGGATCACTCGCGGTGACCTCTGGACTCCTCTCCCGGGGGATGCTGGGAGCAGTATGCAGATGAGCCTTCCGGTCCTCCTCTACTGCAAACCTTGCTGGGCCTCTGGAAGCTGGGCTGTGGAAGTGAATCCCTGGATCGCTCGCGGTGACCTCTGGACTCCTCTCCCGGGGGATGCTGGGAGCAGTATGCAGATGAGCCTTCCGGTCCTCCTCTACTGTTGTTTGATTATTTCAAGACATATTGGCCAGTTTCATTGTTTCTTCAATTGTGTTTACAATGGGTAACAGTAGTTGTATGTCATCTGCACATATATAGTGTATGTGAAGAAAAAGGGAAAAATATAAACTAAAAACAAGAAAGAAAGCGGAAAACGAGAGAGGAAGCCTCCAGCCCAGCGGGGTGAGTTTAACACGCCCACAGAGAAGCTCCGAGCCTATCACAGGGCTCTCAAAGACCTTTAAATTGCTGCGCCTCCCACCGGGCACCGCGCGCCGGGCGTCGCGCGTCCAAAGGAGCGCGACTAAGGGGCCTGCCCCTTAGCGCGCCCCTTGGAGTGCCCCAGGTCCAGGGCCTATCCCTATCGCAGTCAGCCTCTATTTCTCCCAGGCAAAAGACTACCATCTCTAACACTCCTTAGAGCAGCAGTGCCTGTGCCTGCATTGTGAGGCCCCTAAACCAAAGTTATCCACAGAATTCCAGTAACTCTTTCTTACTCCGACTCATCGCGGTGAGCCTTGGCAGTGCTCATTTAGTAAGCAGCCATCCAGATCTCACCCAGTGCCCAGTCTACACTTTACCATCCAGCGCTCATTCAACTAGCAACCATCCAGCGCTCACTCAACAAGCAACCACCCAGCGCTCACTCAACAAGCAACCACCCAGCGCTCATTCAACAAGCAACCATCCAGCACTCATTCAACTAGCAACCATCCAGCGCTCACTCAACAAGCAACCACCCAGCGCTCATTCAACAAGCAACCATCCAGCGCTCATTCAACTAGCATCCATCCAGCGCTCCAGCGCTCATTCAACTAGCAACCATCCAGCGCTCACTCAACAAGCAACCACCCAGCGCTCATTCAACAAGCAACCATCCAGCGCTCATTCAACTAGCAACCACCCAGCGCTCACTCAACAAGCAACCACCCAGCGCTCATTCAACAAGCAACCATCCAGCGCTCATTCAACTAGCAACCATCCAGCGCTCCAGCGCTCATTCAACTAGCAACCATCCAGCGCTCATTCAACTAGCAACCATCCAGCGCTCATTCAACTAGCAACCACCCAGCGCTCACTCAACAAGCAACCACCCAGCGCTCATTCAACAAGCAACAACCCAGCGCTCACTCAACAAGCAACCACCCAGCGCTCACTCAACAAGCAACTACCCAGCGCTCATTCAACTAGCAACCACCCAGCGCTCACTCAACAAGCAACCACCCAGTGCTCATTCAACTAGCAACCACCCAGCGCTCACTCAACAAGCAACCTTCCAGCGCTCATTCAACTAGCAACCACCCAGTGCTCAGTCAGCAAGCAAGTTGGCCCCTTTGTGCGCCACTTCGTGCAGACCCGAGGGAAGACCACCGCAGACAATCCGGTTCAACATCATCCCAGCGTCAACCCACTTACGAAACCAATCATGGCGATCTCATCCATCCCCATCATCCACAACCTCAAGAGACCATCAGCAAAAAAACAAGCCTTACCACACTCTTTACAAAAAAGACTCATCCCTATCGTCATCTCACCTTTAAACCAACTACTGGGACTGTCACTTTTCACCTTATCACTGCTGAACGCACAGTCTTTGACTAAGAAAACTCACCTGCTTCATGACTATCTGCTGGAAACAAACACAGACATATTTGCAATCACTGAAACCTGGTTAAAACCAGAAGACATCGCTACAATCAACCAACTCCCTACTCACTCGTACAACATATTCTCAATCCCCAGACTCAAAAAACGAGGAGGAGGTCTTCTTCTTGCAGCAAAAAAAACACTAGGAATGTCGCTACAAACTTCAATATCTTCACATTCTCTAGAAATTGCCGTATTTAAATCCTCTCACCTTCAAATCGGGCTTACATACGCCACCCCAGGATACCTTGAAACTGATCCATCACCTTTGATTGAAAATATAGTAAAACACATCAACTCCGACACACCAGCGATACTATTGGGGGACTTCAACCTCCATGTGGATGTATCTCCCCATTCTCACAGCTGTGAAACTCTCCTAAGCACACTAAACTGCATGGGTTTCAAACAAATAATTAAGGAACCCACCCACAAAGCTGGTCATACGTTGGACCTCATTTTCATTAACCAGGAACTTACTCTTTCCTCTCACCCTACATGCCTTCCAGTTCCCTGGTCAGACCATAAGCTGATCAACACAGCACTAAAGATAAACCTACCTACACTCCCAGAAAAGCAGAATAACACAATCCAATTCAAGAAAATGTGCAGCCAGGAAATTCTCAGCAACAGCCTATCGGATGAACTTAACCAACTGGACCTCACTAACGCAGACTCAGCTATATTGTCCTGGAACAACATTACCAAAAAAGTGGCCGATACTACATGCCCAACTATTACCAAAGCTCTTCAAGCAAACAAGGACAACAGAAAACCTTGGTACACACCAAAACTAAAATCATTAAAACAGGATCTCAGAAAAAAAGAACAACACTGGCGTAAAAACCCAACATACGCCAACATCACGGCATTCAAAACCATGATGCACCATTACAGAATATCCATCCTCCAAGCAAAAAGAGACTTTTACTCACAAAAAATCCACCACTTCATTTTCGACCCTAGAGCGCTTTTTTCTTTGGTCTCATCCCTCACTAAACCCCTATCAACATCCATACCAGATGATAAAGCAGCAAGCAAAGCAGAAGAACTGGCAACCTACTTCAAAAACAAGATACCAAATCTACTAACTCAGTCCATTAATAATAACAATAATAATTACACTACGCCAGTAATACCTCGAGCTGCAGTCTCATCACAAAAGGCTAGCCTTAAGGAATTCGAACCGACCTCATCCTTAGAGATCGAAAATATCCTAAAAAAGCTCAAACCTTCTTCTCACCCTCAGGATACCATTCCCACCAATCTCCTCATCTCTTGTGCTAAAACCATATCCAAACCCATCGCACAAATCATAAATTGCTCCTTCTCTCACGGGATTGTACCGGACACACTAAAAATGGCAATCATAAAACCACTTATAAAAAAACCTAATCTTTCTCCTGAAAACCCAGCCAATTTTCGCCCAATAGCTAATCTACCATTCATCGCAAAAATCCTGGAACGAGTTGCAAATAAACAACTAACAAAATACCTAAACGACCACAACATTCTTTCCCCATCGCAGTTCGGTTTCCGCCAATCTCGAAGCACCGAAACCCTTCTAATCTCATTAACGGACTCTATATTACTTAATCTTGAAAACAGACAACCATGTCTTCTCATCCTCCTAGATCTAACAGCAGCTTTTGACACGGTCAATCACAACACACTAATAGATCGCCTGGCAGAAATTGGCATCAGAGATGAGGCCCTCAACTGGTTCAAATCGTTCCTACAGAACAGACAGTATAAGGTCAAGGTCAACAAGGAAGAATCTCAACCAGTCACCTGCAACTTAGGAGTCCCACAAGGATCATCACTCTCTCCAACCTTATTCAATATTTACCTTCTGCCACTCTGCCAGCTCCTCATCAACCTGAATCTCGTCCACTACTTATATGCAGACGATGTTCAGATACTGATTCCAATTACTGAATCTCTCCAAAAAACTCTGGACTTCTGGAACTCTTGCCAACAAGCCATCAACAATTTACTCACTAGCCTCAACTTGATCCTTAATCAAAACAAAACAGAATATCTCCTCATTTCCCAAAACGGAACCTACACACTTCCAAGTACCATCTTGTCAACTCAATAAACAATAACCCCACAAGTCAGAAATCTAGGAGTTATACTTGATAATCAAATGAATTACAGATCACTCATAAATAACATCGTAAAGGATGGATTCTTCAAATTACAAGTCTTAAAAAGACTGAGACCACTCCTACATTTCAAAGACTTCCGATTAGTTCTACAAGCAATCATTCTCACGAAAATAGATTACTGCAACTCACTTCTACTGGGTCTCCCTGCCAACGCCATAAAACCGCTACAGATGCTGCAGAACGCTGCAGCGAGGATCTTAACCAAGTCCAACAAAAGAGACCACATCTCACCCATCTTAAAAAGCCTACATTGGCTTCCCGTCAAATTCAGAATACTATTCAAAGTGCTCTCAGTAACCCACAAGGCAATACACAACCTGGCACCACTCGAGCTCACATTCCCTCTCCAACTCCACACATCTTCCAGACCAGTGAGACAAGCCTACAAAAACAACCTTCAAATTCCACCGATGAAGTCAGCATTAAGTAAAAGAGCTTTCTCCACAGCTGGGCCTAAACTCTGGAACACTCTCCCATCAGAGCTCAGATCAGTGCAATGCTCCACTACATTTAAAAAAAGACTCAAGACTTGGTTATTCAACCAAGCCTTCCCATAACATCAACCTGCGAAATATCCCTGCCAATATCCCCTCAGTGGTAACACGCTAGAGAACTATATAGATCTTCTCTAGAAATCACATGATCTTTGGCAGTCTATTATCAAAACCCAACCTCTAGCCTATATTAGGCTCCGTACATGTTAATTATGTTATTACCCCCATATATCTTAATCCAAGTTAATTCGACCTGTTCATTGTAAGACATTTACTTGTCATTGTTGTTATTGTTTAAAATGTAAACCGAATTGATCAGTAATTCTGTTATTGGAAAGTCGGTATAGAAAAATGCTAAATAAATAAATAAATATTATTACAAGTCCTGCGAGTAGGTGACATACTGGGAGGAGGTAAATGTTAAAGAGTGTTGCAGACAGGGCTGATCCCTTTGGGACTCCTGTTTGTAGTTTAACTTTGTCTGATACTGTGTTTTTGATTTGTACTTTGAAAAATCTATTGTTTAAGTATGACTCAAACCAGTTTATTGTTTTGTTATTGAGTCCTATTTCTTTTAGTCTATTGATTAGTATTTTGAGATTTACAGTGTCAAATGCTGCAGAGAGATCCAATAGAATCAGAATGTAATGTGTTCCTGTATCAAAGCCTCTTAAGATATTGTCTGTTAGAGCTAGTAATAATTAGGGATGTGAATCGTGTGCCATATCGTCTTAACGATTGAAATCGTGTGGCAGGAGAAGAAAATCGTGTTAGGCACGATTATTTCGTTGAAAAATCGTTAAAAATTGTTTTTTCCAATTAGTGCACACACAGTGCCCTAACCCTGGCACCAGGGGTGTTGTGATCTTCATGTACACACAGTGCCCTATCCCTATTAATACCAGGAGTGTTGTGATCTTCCTGCACACAGTGCCCTAACCCTGGCACCAGGGGTGTTGTGATCTTCATGCACACAGTGCCCTATCCCTATTAATACCAAGAGTGTTGTGATCTTCCTGCACACAGTGCCCTAACCCTGGCACCAGGGGTGTTGTGATCTTCCTGCACACAGTGCCCTATCCCTATTAATACCAGGAGTGTTGTGATCTTCCTGCACACAGTGCCCTAACCCTGATACCAGGGGTGTTGTGATCTTCCTGCACACAGTGCCCTAACCCTGGCACCAGGGGTGTTGTGATCTTCATGTACACACAGTGCCCTATCCCTATTAATACCAGGAGTGTTGTGATCTTCCTGCACACAGTGCCCTAACCCTGGCACCAGGGGTGTTGTGATCTTCATGCACACAGTGCCCTATCCCTATTAATACCAGGAGTGTTGTGATCTTCCTGCACACAGTGCCCTAACCCTGGCACCAGGGGTGTTGTGATCTTCCTGCACACAGTGCCCTAACCCTGGCACCAGGGGTGTTGTGATCTTCATGTACACACAGTGCCCTATCCCTATTAATAACAGGAGTGTTGTGATCTTCCTGCACACAGTGCCTTAACCCTGGCACCAGGGGTGTTGTGATCTTCATGCACACAGTGCCCTATCCTATACCAGGAGTGTTGTGATCTTCCTGGACACAGTGCCCTAACCCTGACACCAGGGGTGTTGTGATCTTCCTGCACACAGTGCCCTATCCCTATTAATACCAGGAGTGTTGTGATCTTCCTGCACACAGTGCCCTAACCCTGACACCAGGGGTGTTGTGATCTTCCTGCACACAGTGCCCTATCCTATACCAGGAGTGTTGTGATCTTCCTGGACACAGTGCCCTAACCCTGACACCAGGGGTGTTGTGATCTTCCTGCACACAGTGCCCTATCCCTATTAATACCAGGAGTGTTGTGATCTTCCTGCACACAGTGCCCTAACCCTGACACCAGGGGTGTTGTGATCTTCCTGCACAAAGTGCCCTATCCTATACCAGGAGTGTTGTGATCTTCCTAGACACAGTGCCCTAACCCTGACACCAGGGGTGTTGTGATCTTCCTGCACACAGTGCCCTATCCCTATTAATACCAGGAGTGTTGTGATCTTCCTGCACACAGTGCCCTAACCCTGACACCAGGGGTGTTGTGATCTTCCTGCACACAGTGCCCTATCCTATACCAGGAGTGTTGTGATCTTCCTGGACACAGTGCCCTAACCCTGACACCAGGGGTGTTGTGATCTTCCTGCACACAGTGCCCTAACCCTGACACCAGGGGTGTTGTGATCTTCCTGCACACAGTGCCCTATCCTATACCAGGAGTGTTGTGATCTTCCTGGACACAGTGCCCTAACCCTGACACCAGGGGTGTTGTGATCTTCCTGCACAGAGTGCCCTATCCCTATTAATACCAGGAGTGTTGTGATCTTCCTGCACACAGTGCCCTAACCCTGACACCAGGGGTGTTGTGATCTTCCTGCATGCAGTGCCCTATCCCGCCTGCATTACTAGTGAGAGGCTGGCTTCACAGACAGGGGGGAGCTTCCTGACCCTCACTCCTCCCCTCCCCATGTCCCAGCCAGTGAATGGTGTGTGGGTGAGGGGGGGGAGGATGGTGAAGGGTGAGACAGCTCCTTCCCTGCATTACTAGTGAGAGGCTGGCTTCACAGACAGGAGGGAGCTGCCTGACCCTCACTCCTCCCCTCCCCATGTCCCAGCCAGTGAATGGTGTGTGGGTGAGGGGGGGGGAGGATGGTGAAGGGTGAGACAGCTCCTTCCCTGCATTACTAGTGAGAGACTGGCTTCACAGACAGGGAAGAGCTTCCTGACCCTCACTCCTCCCCTCCCCATGTCCCAGCCAGTGAATGGTGTGTGGGTGAGGGGGGGGGGGGAGGATGGTGAAGGGTGAGACAGCTCCTTCCCTGCATTACTAGTGAGAGGCTGGCTTCACAGACAGGGGGGAGCTTCCTTAAAAAAATAACAAAAATAATAAACAAACAAGTTCTAGTCACATGAGTGATGATCATCACGTTACTTTTTTTCTCAAGCTTCCAACTGTTTCCATTTCACATCCCCCCAACCATTACCTCAGTGGGAACCTTGGTAACATCAATAGATAAGAGCACAGCCAGCCAATAGGAATACATATTCATTCCTAAGTGACCTTTACTGACCTGGGAAGTGTCAACACTTTGTTTCATTTTCTGTTGGTGTTCATGAGTTTCCAGTTCCATTTCCCATCCCCCAACCATCACCTCAGTGGGAACCTTGGTAACATCAATAGATAAGAGGGCAGCCAGCCAATAGGAACACATATTCATTCCTAACTGACCTTTACTGACCTGGAAAGTGTCAATTTGTATCATTTTCTGTTAGTGCGCACTAACGGGAGTTAGTGCGCACTAACACGATTTAACGATTTTTAACGATAAATCGTTAGAATTTCTATTGTATTGTGTTCTATAACGATTTAAGACGATATTAACATTATCGGACGATAATTTTAATCGTTGAAAAACGATTCACATCCCTAGTAATAATGTCTCAGTACAGTAGTGTTTGTGGAAACCATGTTGTACAGGATATAATATGTTATTACTTTCTAAGTGGTTTGATAGTTGTTTTTGAACTGTTTTTTCAATTAGTTTGGCTAATTAGGGGTAAGTTGGAGACTGGTCTATATTTGCTCAGATTTAGGGGATCAAGGTTCTTTTTCTTAATGATTGGTTTGATTATGGCTCCTTTCAGGATATCTGGCATTGATCCTTCATCTAGGGAAAGGTTGATGATCTTAGTTAATGTTGGAGCTACTGTGTTGGCTAGTTTTTTAAATTCCATTATGGGTATGGTGTCAATTAAGTGAGGAGCAGGGTTTAATTTTTTTATCATGTTCTCGACTTCAGTATGTGATATCTCTTCAAACTGACCATATGTTAACGTCCCTTTTGGGCATCTTAATCTCTTGTTTGGTTGTGTTAGGAATTTTTTTTCTTAAGTTTTCAATTTTATCTTTAAAGAATTGAGCTACTTCATTACACTGATTCTCTTGTAAGTTCTGATGATTTGTATTGTCGTTGGTGAGGTTTTTTACTATGTTAAATAGAGTTCTAGCATTATTTGCAAACTTTTCTATTTTTGAGCTGAAGTATTTCTTTTTGGTTTCTAAAATTACTTTTTTGTAGTAATCCAGTTGTTTTCTGTATTTTGTAAAATTATCAGTTGTTTTGTTTTTTTTTCCATTCTTCTTCTTTCTTTCTAAGTGTCTGTTTCACTTCTTTGATTTGCTTGTTATACCATGGATTTTTCTGTTTTGGTTCCTTAATGGAGACCTTTTTTAGGGGGTTTATTTCATTTACCAAAGTTGTGGTTCTGTTTATGCAATCGGATGTTGCATTGTGGCTATTTGTGTAATTGATGTGTGTTAGTTCTCCATGTAATTTGTCTTTTAAAATATCTGTGTTAAATGATGGGCAGTATTTGAATTCAGCTGGTTCCATGCTTTGTTTCTGTATTGGGCCTGTGTGTTTGTTCTGCGAATTATTGAGGAAGTGGTCTGACCATGGAATTTGTGTGTATTCAGTTTTTATATTTTCTAGGAGGTTACTGTTAATGAATGTTAGGTCTAATAAGAACATGAGAAAATGCCATACTGGGTCAGACCAAGGGTCCATCAAGCCCAGCATCCTGTTTCCAACAGTGGCCAATCCAGGCCATAAGAACTTAGCAAGTACCCAAAAACTAAGTCTATTCCATGTTACCATTGCTAATGGCAGTGGCTATTCTCTAAGTGAACTTAATAGCAAGTAATGGACATCTCCTCCAAGAACTTATCCAATCCTTTTTTAAACACAGCTATACTAACTGCACTAACCACATCCTCTGGCAACAAATTCCAGTTTAATTGTGCGTTGAGCAAAAAAGAACTTTCTCCAATTAATTTGTTAATTTGTAAATTTGTTAATTTTTATACTCAGTTCTTAACACAGTTCCTATCAATTTCTCTCTCTCCTAACACTTCACTACCTTTCTCCTTCCCGCAACTTCTGCGCTTCCTGTCACCTGGCTCCCATCCTCTCCTTTTTCCTTTCCTGCTCCACCTCCCCCCTCCCTGTTATTTGTAATTTCCTCTTCCGCCTTTCCAATGTTGATTGTGAACCGGCATGATATGTCCTATGAATGTCGGTATATTTTAAAAGCATTTAAATAAATAAATAAATAAATAAATAAATAAATAAATAAATAAAATTAGTTTTAAATGTGCCCCATGCTAACTTCATGGAGTGCCCCCTAGTCTTTCTACTATCTGAAAGAGTAAATAACCAATTCACATCTACCCGTTCTAGACCTCTCATGATTTTAAACACCTCTATCATATCCCCCCTCAGTCGTCTCTTCTCCAAGCTGAAAAGTCCTAACCTCTTTAGTCTTTCCTCATAGGGGAGTTGTTCCATTCCCCTTATCATTTTGGTAGCCCTTCTCTGTACCTTCTCCATCGCAATTATATCTTTTTTGAGATGCGGCAACCAGAATTGTACACAGTATTCAAGGTGCGGTCTCACCATGGAGCGATAGAGAGGCATTATGACATTTTCTGTTTTATTCACCTGCTTTGTGTGTTATTTATTTATTTATTTTTAGTTTTTATATACCGGAAGTTCCTGTATACAATACATATCACTCCGGTTCACAGGTAACAGAGAT
This sequence comes from Rhinatrema bivittatum, assembly GCF_901001135.1. Taxonomy (NCBI): domain Eukaryota; kingdom Metazoa; phylum Chordata; class Amphibia; order Gymnophiona; family Rhinatrematidae; genus Rhinatrema; species Rhinatrema bivittatum. The sequence continues at coordinate 62,169,409 of NC_042631.1, forward strand.
AACTATCGCCAGGATGGCGATTTACAAGGAACATATCAAGGAAAATATCAAACGATTAATCTATTATAGAGTAAAACTACAAACTGCAAACAATATCAACTTGGAACACATAAATAACGCAATGAGCTTTACATTATTGTTGTAATAACAGGAAGGTAGTTGTTGCTCTTCTTGCTTTTAGCTCTCAGGGAACTTATCTGTGATAAGTTTGAAACCTAGTGCAGTCATTACGTCAGTTAGCCTTTGGCAGGTATTTGATAAGGGGTGAACGTCCATGTGAAGGTTAAAGTCACCTAAAATTATTGTAGGTTTAGTTGGGTTTAGATGTGTTGTAAAAAATTCTATTAGTGGGGAGATGTTTAGTTCGAGGAGACCGGGTGGGCAGTAGATCAGACAGATTTGAAAATGATTGGTGTCAAAAAAGGCAATTTCATGATTTGCTGGCGTCGTGATTGAGAGCAGTTTAGTTTCGAATTTCTTTTCAATGATTAATATTAATCCACCCCCTCTTTTATTTATTCTAGGGATCGAGAAGACCTCTTAGTTTTTGTTTGGTAACTGATTTTTTAAGACTAGATCTGATTTTTTTAGCCATGATTCTGTTATTGCTATAAAATTAGGTTTTGTGACATACAGCAGGTCAGTGATGATGGGAAATTTTTTTGTCACTGATTGTCACTAGAAGGAAGGTGATCATTAGTAGGCTGTTTAATTTGATACTGTTGGTTCGCTTTATCGGGATTAGGTTATTTGTATTCGGATCACTGATTTCTTTTTCAATGTAGTGGGTTTTGTATTGTTTTCTCATTGTGTTATTTCTATACTTATCCTTTCCTGTGCATACTCGGATTGGGAATGTTGAATTTTTGTTCGTTGCCATGTTCCTGGTGCTTGTCGAGTGGTTGTCTTTGTCCGGTTGTTTTTTCTCGGAGTGTGTGAAGGGATGTACGAAGGGGCATACAAAGGGGTATGCCCCTTTGTTGCGCCCCTTCGGTGTGCGACGCTGGTACGCGGCGCCTCCGGGTCCTGGGCCTCTTTAAATCCCCCCTTTAAGCGTGCTTTTAATGTGGTATCCATGATTCCTATTTCAGCTAATCTGTCAATTATTTATTTATTTATTTATTTATTTATTTAACTTTTTTATATACCAACATTCAAGACGGTGGTCCCATCATGCTGGTTCACAAGAAACAGGGGTGTAATTATAATAAACTTTACCATTTAAACAATAGTGCAGAAAAGCAGTTACATATAACAAGGAAAACAATAACTTGGAATGAAAAGGGAAATGAAGATCAGATAGTTATATATAAGTATAGATAACATTGTAAGAGGTGGCTATTAACGCTAATGCTAGCGGAGCGTGTTGAATGAAGGGAGTTAGATGGAATTGGAGTTAGGAAGATTGCATGGTTTACTGTGTCAAAGGCGGCTGAGAGATCCAGGAGTATTAATAGGTAGCTTTGTCCTTTGTCAAATCCTCTGAGTAGAGTGTCATTTAGTGAAAGAAGTAGGGATTCTGTGCTTAGGTTTTTTCCTGAATCCAAATTGAGAGTATACTATTTCTGTCAAGGTATTCAGAGAGTTGTGAGTGGATGATTTTCTCAATGATTTTTGCAATGAAAGGTAAATTTGATATGGGTCGGTAGTTTTGGATGTTCTCAGGGTCTAGGTTGTTCTTTTTTAGTAATTTAGTAAATATTAATGATAGAAACAGACGGAATTGGTCCATTCCCAGCAAGTTTTTTTTGGTTTTTGTTTTTTTTTACAAAATTAACTGCTGCATCATGCAGGTTTACCCTCATGCCTTCAGTTAAGGGTAGTAAATGCTGCTCCATACAGGTTACCCCAGTTAACACATGTTATCCCTTTTCTTCTTTTCCATCGGAGAAAAATCTTTTTCACTCAACGCACAATTAAGCTCTGGAATTTGTTGCCAGAGGATGTGGTTAGTGCAGTTAGTGTAGCTGGGTTCAAAAAAGGTTTGGATAAGTTCTTGGAGGAGAAGTCCATTAACGGCTATTAATCAAGTTTACTTAGGGAATAGCCACTGCTTTTAATTGCATCAGTAGCATCTTCTTAGTGTTTGGGTAATTGCCAGGTTCTTGTGGCCTGGTTTGGCATCTGTTGGTAACAGGATGCTGGGCTTGATCTGGGCTTGGTCTGACCTAGCATGGCAATTTCTTATCTTCTTATGTTCTCTGTGCTTATCCTATGTCCTTTGAATCTCATTACTGTTCTTATCGTCACTACCTTCTTCCAGAAGGGCATGTATTTTTTATGTTTTGTTGTTGAAAATTTTATGGATGTTTAATGATTTGTAATCAACCCTAAAAACAAGGTAGATGTGGCAGGCTATAAAAAAATTTAAAACTCACTGCTGGATTCCATGCATCCACCACCCTTTCTGTGAAGAAATATTTCCTGATATTGTTCCTGAGCCTACCCCTCTTTGGAGGTTCATATTATGACATTAGCTCTACAGATTTCTTTCCACTGGAAAAGGTTTAATTCTTGTGCATCATTAATACCTTTCATATATTTAAAAGTCTGTTTCTACAAATCTTTATTCCTCTCTTCTAAAATTTTAAAGATAATGTGACCATATACTAGATGTGTACTTTTGCACTCTTCTTTCTTGGCCTTTAAAGGTGTCTCTAAATCTAATCATTGATCTAAATGTTTTGTGCATTCAAACTCCTTTTTCATTTTCTTTTGATTTTACAAGTGCCCCAGTAGAAAAACACTTATCTTAATGTTGATATCCAATAAATCCATGAGTTCAAAGGACTCAACACTGGCTCAGTGTTTTAAGATCTTTCTCTGTATTAGGAACTCGGGACAACTGTTCAACTTGGCATTGCACAGAAAAAATACAGAGTCACCATTTTATAATGGAAAGAGCACCAAAATGTCCACCAGTAGGAGCTCAGAAAAAAAATGAACTATGCTCTTACTGTTGCGGTCCCGGTCGCTAGGCTAGTGACCGGGTCCTTACCTTTCTGCTGCCTCCCCCGGGCTCGCCGCAATCCGCTGTTCCTGGGGCCTGTAGGGCCGCATGGCAGCGTCTCTCTCCACGTGGAGACGCTGCCGAAGGCCGACTCTGACTCCTCCCACTGCCAGGCAACGCGCGCGCGCGAGGAGGGGGCTCTTAAAGATCCAGCACCCGGAAGTGCTGAACCGCCCCGTTCCTGACGTCAGACGCCGGCTGGCTATTTAAACCAGCGTCTGACTTCCCTGCTTTGCCTTTGCAACATGGTCGCTCCTTTGAGTGGTTAGTTGCCTTGATTCCAGTTCTGGTTCTTGCTTGTTCCAGCCGTGCCTTGCTTCCAGCTCCGGTTCCTGCTTGTTCCAGCCGTGCCTTGCTTCCAGCTCCGGTTCCTGCTTGTTCCAGCCGTGCCTTGCTTCTAGCTCCGGTTCCTGCTTGTTCCAGCCGTGCCTTGCTTCCAGCTCCGGTTCCTGCTTGTTCCAGCCGTGCCTTGCTTCCAGCTCCGGTTCCAGCTTGTTCCAGCCGTGCCTTGCTTCCAGTTCAAGTTCTGCTTGGTCCTGCTGTGCCTTGGTTCCAGCTCTGGTTCCTGCTTGCTTTATACGTATCCTGACTCCAGCTCCGGTTCCTGATTCTCCTTGACTTCAGCCAGCCACGAACCTTGGTCTTCTTCACGATTCTCCTTGTCTTCGGCCAGCCACGACCCTCGGACTTCTTCACGATTCTCCTTGTCTTCAGCCAGCCACGACCCTCGGACTTCCTCACGATTCTCCTTGTCTTCAGCCAGCCACAACCCTCGGACTTCCTCACGATTCTCCTTGTCTTCAGCCAGCCACTGACCTCGGACTTATTCACGATTCTCCTAAGTCCCAGCGACTCGGACCCCTACGGGCTCCTCCTGGGGGGGTCTCGGGTTTCCAGGGTGAAGACGTCATCAGTCCGCTCCAGCGGAGCTCCGCCTCCCGGCTTATTAACACCTGTGGACATTGTCCACCTCAGCCGGCCCAAGGGTCCACTATTGACTCTCGTCACAACATAACAGTTTGCAAAGGCCATGGACTCGGCGGACTCCTCTCCTGTGCACGCCATCCCTGGCATGGCCCAAAGAATCCAGCAGCAACAGCAATGCCTGGAGGTCTTAGCTGCTACGGTGGATCGTCTTGCCAGTCGCTTGGACGCCAATCCTCCGCCGGTGGCACAACCTCCGCCTCTGCCGGCCCCGCAAAACCCTGTGCAGACTCAGCTTCCAGCGCCTACTCGTTACTCCGGGGATGCCAGATCGTGCAGGGCGTTTTTGAATCAGTGCTTCATCCGCTTCACCTTGCTACCGGGGCAGTTCCCGTCTGATGCCGTCAAGGTAGCATATATTTTGTCTCTGCTCGATGGGAGGGCTATGCTGTGGGCCTCTCCCATGTGGGAGAAGCAGGACGCCATGCTGCACAATTTGCAGGATTTCGTGACTCACTTCAAACAGACTTTTGATGAGCCAGCTCATGCAACCACCGCTACCACTGAAATTCTACAGCTACGACAAGGATCCCGCTCTCTGGCGGAGTACGCTATTGAATTTCGTACTCTGGCGATGGAACTCGGCTGGCAGGATGACTGTTTGCGGGGTATTTTCCTGGAAGGCCTCGCAGGTCGTATCAAAGACGAGCTGATGGCTCGCGACCTTCCCCTCACCCTGAATGGGGTGATAGACTTGGCCGGGAGGATTGACTGGCGTTTGCAGCAACGAGCTAAGGAGGGTCGAGTTTCTTGTCAGCCTGTTTCATTGGCGCCCTCCTTCACCAGGTCTCTGACTGTACCTCACAAGACACCATCAGCCACCCACAGTTTCTCGGAGGAACCTATGCAGCTTGGACGGGCGCCTCTAACCGAGGAGGAGAAGAGACGACGCCGCACTCAGGGCCTGTGCTTATATTGCGGCACTAAGGGTCATTTCCTGGGTCAATGTCCTGCGAGACCAGGAAACGCTCAAGTCTAGGGAGAGATGAGGAGATTCCCCTAGGCTATGTTAATGCTACTCCTCAATGTACAGTTCCTATAACGTTGGAGTATCCAGGTGGCTCCTTTCAGACTCTAGCTTTTATTGATTCCGGAGCCGGAGGGAACTTTATCTGGAAAGAACTGGTACACCAACTAGGACTACCTACTAAGCGCCGGATACCTCCGTTACGGGTTACCTCTATCCGGGGAACCCCTTTACCTGGGTCCATTTCTGAAACTACGATGCCTCTCACTTTACGGACGGGCGTGCTTCACACTGAGACAATCTCCTTTTTGCTACTTGAGAAATCAGTGCACCCGGTGGTCCTGGGACTCCCTTGGTTGCAACAACATGCTCCGGTGATCCATTGGGACTCTCTCCAAATTGCGCAATGGAGTCCTTACTGTTTCCAGAATTGCCTGGATTCCGTTCCTAGACCGGAGATATTACTCTCTCACTCAGCCCTGGAACTTCCTCTGCCTTACCATGAATACGCTGACGTGTTCTCCAAACAAAAGGCTGAACTGCTTCCATGCCATCGGCCCTTTGACTGTGCCATTGATTTGCTACCAGGCTCCACTCCACCGCGGGGTAGGGTATACCCTCTTTCTCTGCCAGAAACCCATGCAATGTCAGACTACATTACGGAAAATCTTGCCAAGGGGTTCATTCGCCCTTCGCACTCCCCTGCAGGAGCAGGGTTCTTTTTTGTGTCCAAAAAAGATGGCTCCCTCCGGCCATGCATAGACTATCAAGGCCTGAATTCCATCACTAAGAAAGATCGCTATCCCTTGCCTCTGATCCCAGAACTGCTCGATAGACTTCAGGGGGCCAAGATCTTTACAAAACTGGATTTACGTGGGGCATACAATCTGGTTCGTATTCATCCCGGTGACGAGTGGAAGACAGCGTTCAACACGCGAGATGGACATTACGAATACTTGGTAATGCCTTTCGGCTTATGTAATGCCCCTGCTGTCTTCCAGAATCTAATGAATGAGGTACTTCGGGAGATGCTTCATTCTTTCGTCATAGTGTACCTTGATGACGTCCTGATCTATTCCCAAGATCTCTCTTCTCATCGCCAACATGTCAAGCAAGTCTTACAGGCTCTAAGAGACAATCATCTATACGCTAAATTTGAAAAATGTCAGTTTGAACGCGAGTCGCTTCCGTTCTTAGGATACATCGTTTCCTCGTCCGGTTTCCAGATGGACCCAGAGAAGGTGGCAGCCATTGTCAATTGGCCTCGCCCGTCTGGCCTGAAGGCGCTACAGCGATTCCTTGGATTTGCCAACTTTTACAGGCATTTTATACCACATTACTCCCAGAAGGTAACTCCTCTCACGACGCTTACTCGCAAAGGGGTTAACGCTCACGATTGGTCTACTACCGCCTCAGCTGCCTTTGAAGACTTAAAACAAGCATTCCTAGCTGCTTCCTGCCTACGACACCCAGATCCACAACGACCCTTCATCCTGGAGGTCGATGCCTTGAATCTGGCTGTCGGAGCGGTGCTCAGTCAACACGATACTTCTGGCAAATTGATGCCATGTTCTTACTTCTCTAAAAAGTTTTCGCCTGCTGAATGTAACTACGGCATCGGAGACAAAGAACTCCTGGCCATCAAGTTAGCCTTCGAGGAGTGGAGGCAATGGCTGGAGGGGGCTAATCATCCGGTGACAGTGTACACTGACCACAAAAATTTATTGTACTTAGCACAAGTTCAACGACTAAACTCGCGGCAAGCAAGATGGTCACTCTTCTTCAGTTGTTTCAATTTCATCCTCAAGTTTCGACCAGCAGAGAAGAACGTTCGAGCCGATGCTCTATCTCGTACCTTTCAGCCGGAAGAAGAGGACGACTCTTCACGAACCATCCTGGATCCTGCTTGTGTTCAACTAACTACCACTTCCATTGGTTCCTCAAGTAAGACTGCAGTTCCTAAAAGGCTTCGGAGGAAAGTCTTGTCTTGGGGCCACGACTCGTTGACCGGGGGGCATGCGGGTAGACTAAGAACATTGGATCTTATAAATCGTTTCTATTGGTGGCCTGGTCTTCGACGTGATGTTTCCCTTTACGTGAATTCTTGCCCCACTTGCGCCCTGCAGAAACCGCTTAATGGCCCTCCGAGAGGTTTACTACAATCGTTACCTGTACCCACGGAACCCTGGACACATATCGCCACAGATTTTTTGGTGAAACTCCCGCCTTCGCAAGGCAAGACTGTGGTATGGGTCACGGTGGACCGCTTCTCTAAAATGGCTCACTTTGTGCCTTTGCCCAAATTACCTTCCGCCACTGAACTGGCTTCTCTGTTCACACACCATGTATTCCGTATTCATGGTCTGCCTCAGGACATTGTATCTGACAGAGGTCCTCAGTTCACAGCCAGGTATTGGAAAGCTTTATGCAAAAAATTTAAGATCCAGCTGAGTTTCTCCTCCGCTTTCCACCCGCAAAGTAATGGGCAAACCGAACGCATGAATCGTTCATTAAAGTTGTTCCTACGAGCGTTCATTAACCACAAACAAGATAATTGGGTGGAGCTTTTACCTTGGGCAGAATTCGCCTATAATAATCAAATACATACGGCGACTGGGAAATCGCCTTTTCAAATTGTGTATGGTAAACAGCTCAAACCACCGTTACCTCAACCAGTACCAACCTCCTCACCAGCTGCTCAGTTGTCCGCGGACCAATTGAGTAAACTTTGGTCCTCTACTCAACACCGACTTCAGAAAGTCGCACGCACTGCTAAACGCTACTACGATCGACACCGAAAACCTGCATTCGCTTTCCTCCCAGGCGATCGAGTGTGGCTTAGTACAAAGAACATTCATTTGAGGCAACCTTCCAAGAAACTCTCACCCAAGTTCTGTGGTCCTTTCCACGTAGCGGAGAGGGTAGGGCTAGTCTCTTACCGTCTACGACTCCCAACCACTTTACGCATTCATGATGTCTTTCACGTCTCTCTCTTAAAACCAGTAATTCTTTCCAGATTTCACCCCAGGCCTCTTGAGGACGCTTCCACCACTACGGATGAGGATCCTACGTTTCAGGTACGAGAGGTCCTGGATGCTCGTTTCGCCAACAGACGTTGGGAATATTTGCTGGCCTGGGAAGGTTGTAGAGACGAAGACAATACGTGGGAGCCTGCCCGCAACATCTTGGACAAAACTCTTCTGCAGCAATATCATCTGGACCATCCTGACAGGCCAAGTCCTCTGAAGAGGGGGCGTAAAGGAGGGGGTACTGTTGCGGTCCCGGTCGCTAGGCTTGCGACCGGGTCCTTACCTTTCTGCTGCTTCCCCGGGCTTGCCGCGATCCGCTGTTCCTGGGGCCTGTAGGGCCGCATGGCAGCATCTCTCTCGACGTGGAGACGCTGCCGAAGGCCGACTCTGACTCCTCCCACTGCCAGGCAACGCGCGAGGAGGGGGCTCTTAAAGATCCAGCACCCAGAAGTGCTGAACCGCCCCGTTCCTGACGTCAGACGCCGGCTGGCTATTTAAACCAGCGTCTGACTTCCCTGCTTTGCCTTTGCAACGTGGTCGCTCCTTTGAGTGGTTAGTTGCCTTGATTCCAGTTCTGGTTCCTGCTTGTTCCAGCCGTGCCTTGCTTCCAGCTCCAGTTCCTGCTTGTTCCAGCCGTGCCTTGCTTCTAGCTCCGGTTCCTGCTTGTTCCAGCCGTGCCTTGCTTCCAGCTCCGGTTCCTGCTTGTTCCAGCCGTGCCTTGCTTCCAGCTCCGGTTCCAGCTTGTTCCAGCCGTGCCTTGCTTCCAGTTCAGGTTCTGCTTGGTCCTGCTGTGCCTTGGTTCCAGCTCTGGTTCCTGCTTGCTTTATACGTATCCTGACTCCAGCTCCGGTTCCCGATTCTCCTTGACTTCAGCCAGCCACGAACCTTGGTCTTCTTCACGATTCTCCTTGTCTTCAGCCAGCCACGACCCTCGGACTTCTTCACGATTCTCCTTGTCTTCAGCCAGCCACGACCCTCGGACTTCCTCATGATTCTCCTTGTCTTCAGCCAGCCACGACCCTCGGACTTCCTCACGATTCTCCTTGTCTTCAGCCAGCCACTGACCTCGGACTTATTCACGATTCTCCTAAGTCCCAGCGACTCGGACCCCTACGGGCTCCTCCTGGGGGGGTCTCGGGTTTCCAGGGTGAAGACATCATCAGTCCGCTCCAGCGGAGCTCCGCCTCCCAGCTTATTAACACCTGTGGACGTTGTCCACCTCAGCCGGCCCAAGGGTCCACTATTGACTCTCATCACAACATAACACTTACAGGTGAATTTTAAAAGTAAGTATGTAGAATAAATGTAACATACTATCATAGCAACTTTTAAAAGCCATTTAGTCACGCTCTAATGTGAGTAAATCCTCTGGGCAATTCAATGGTAGATATTGTAGCAATTTTCAAAAGGGATGGTCCAAGAAAACAAACCGGCAACCGATCCAAGATGGTTGATGGCAACAAACACAAGGGGGTAGATTTTAAAAAAGAGCGCGATCGCGTACTTTTGTTCGCGCAGCAGGCGCAAACAAAAGTACGCTGGATTTTATAAGATACGCGCATAGCCACGCGTATCTTATAAAATCCTGGATCGGGGCGCGCAAGGCTGCCGATTTTGGGCAGCCTGCGTGCGCCGAGCCGCGCAGCCTGCCTCCGTTCCCTCCGAGGCCGCTCCGAAATCGGAACGGCCTCGGAGGGAACTTTCTTTCGCCCTCCCCTCCCCTTCCCCTCCCTTGCCCTACCTAACCCACCCCCCCGGCCCTATCTAAACCCCCCTTACCTTTGTCCCTCGATTTACGCCTGCTAAAAGCGGACTGCTGGCGCGCCGTCATCCGACCCGGGGGCTGGTCCGGAGGCCTCAACCACGCCCCCAGGCCGGCACCACTCCCCCGGTCCCACCCCCGAAACGCCGCGTCATTCGGCCCCGCCCCGGCACGCCCCCTTAAAAAAAACCCCAGGACTTACGCGCATCCCAGGGCTCTGCGCGCGCCAGTGGCCTATGAAAAATAGGTGCGCCGGCGCGCGAGGGCCCTGCTCGCGTAAATCCGGGCGGATTTACGCGAGCAGGGCATTTAAAATCCGACCGAAGGAGTTGAATCGGTATAAAAATTGAGTTAATTGAATCTTGGGGCAAGATTCAATAAAGTCCATTTTTATACCGATTCAACTCCTTGTGTTTGTTGCAATTTTCAAAAGCCCGCTTACTCAAGAAAAGTGCATTTACACATGTAAAACCCAATTTTAAGTGAGCAAATGTTTTTTTAAATCAGAACCATAGGTTGGACTTTCATAACAAAAATAATAAACCTAAAAAATGCTCTTAGATGTGAACAACTAAATTAAAGTAATATAGTTCACAGGAAAAAATTCTCTCCAAAAACAAAAATTAAAAAATAAAAATAAATAAAAAATTAGCTAAGCATGTGCCAATTATGTTTTCATTGATATCAAATGAGAGTGGAATCCAGAATTGCTCATATTTGTTCAATCTTACTTCAATTAAGGTCCATTTTAAATGTCTAAAAAATAGGAATGTGCAAGGCAAAAATTTTATTTTGGTTCGTTATTCTTTTTGTAGGTCACAATCATTCATTTAGTTTGTTTCAAATGAAAAAAAAAGTTATGTTTATTAATATTATTCATTCATTTAGCATTAAAGTCAATGGAGGAAGCAATGCAGCCTATTTTGGGATCCCAAATTGGTGTTTTATAATTACTTCCAATGAAACTTGGTTATCCATCATCAAAAGGGTGAAGGTAATCTAACTCATCAAAATTATGTGAACATTGCAGCACACATGGCATAAATAGTCCAGTGACCGGCAATGGGGCAAAATACTATCAACAGAGGCAGGAGTTCTCCAAGACACCACAGAGGAGTCAAGCAACAGAAAGAGGGGCCTGAACAGCCTAAGACTCCAAAAGTGGGGGAAAAGGCATCAATAACAGTAGCATGAACCTCCCCCACCCACCCACCCAAGGCTGCACATGAGGAGCATCAGTTGTGATATGAACAGCTCAAAACATTCTGAAGGGGGAGAAAAGCACCAAAAGAGGCAGAAAAACCCCAGGGCAGTGACAGAGGATCAAAGCAGTAAAAAGAGTTGCATGAAGACCCGCAGAGCATCATGAGAGGCCAAAGCAGCCACCCACAGTAATAAGAACACCCCAAGGCTCCACATAAGGGGCTAAGAGTAGCAACCAATTTGGTGCAAAGCTCTAAGCAGAAAGAAACCAGAGGAAGGGAGACTCATGTGTTTCCATATGGCATCATTACAGGAAGGGACTGAATGTTCAAGCTTGCAGTTGGACTTCCGCTTTCCTGAGTATAATCTCAGCCTTGTCAGTATCATCTGCCTCCTTCACTTCTTCACTGTAGGCTAAGATATTACTAATTAGAAGCTCCAAAATTCTCTTTATCCATTAGTTGTTCAATATCCTGTGATTCAGGAAATCCAGGACATGATTCTTCTTCTGAATCAGTTTGTGCAAAATTTGACTCCTTTACCTGGGAAGCAGTTACACTGGAGGAGCACAATCCTGGTTTTGGATACTACACCTTTGCTACCCCTGCCTTTTGCAGTGTTAGATCCATTGAAGGCCATATACTAGATGACACCAGTAGTCATAAGAACCATAAGGGAAGGGAGTTTGAAGAAAAAGTTCAAGAGGGCATGAAACCATTAAGATGCAGATAGCCCCAACTCACTGCTGGATTTTTATCTAGTCTTTGTATTGAGTGCCCCATGTATGACTATCTACCTGTGTGCCCCAGTAGAAAGAACAAAACAGAAGCAAGACAGACCAGTCACCTTAGATTGGAGATATTTATTCGCACATGTAAACTGATAAAAAGAGCCGAACTTTGGCCGAGTTTTGATCAATGGCTGCGTCAGGGGCTAAAAAATAACCAAATATAAAAACAAATAAGAACATAGATAATAAACAAAATATTAAATAAATAATAATAAAACAGACATAGACCACAGGATGTATGTATGTATGTGTAAGTACAGAAAATTCACATAAAAAATATTAATTAAATAATAAGACCTCAAATTGTATAAAAATAAATAATTATAACCAAATAAAATTCATTCATACATTTAAATACATAAATATCCATATAAAGTATAAATAAATAAACACATAAAAAATAGGTAAGTATGCACATAAAAAATAAAAATTTAAAAAAGGTAAATGTATGTAGATATACATATATGTATAATGAACTAAAAGTAAACTGAAGAGGAGGCAAGAGTTTTTATATGGTTCAATATTGTTAGCTGCGAAACTCAGCCAGAATTGGGCTCATTTTATCAATTTATATGTGCAAATAAATATCTCCAATCTAAGGTGACTGTCTTGCTTCTATTTTGCCTTCTGGCTTCGACACATCATCTTCCGGTCTGTTTTGTGGGACCCAGTGGAAAGAGCTCCTGGCTTTCAGAGAATGTCCGATCTCTGTAAGTCAGAATGGCAGACCTGGAAAAGCTAAGATAGACAGAGAAGTATATAGAGTGGACATTCAGGGACATAGTAGAGTGATCCCAACACCAGTCAAGCAGCCTTTGTGAAGGAAGAGCGCCCTGGTGGATATGAAGGATAGCTGAGCCTGAGACTGTCTGTCGACTAGGTCATCGAAGACTGTCCAGAAGAGATCCAAGAAGCTTTGTAAGTCCCATAAGACAGGATCTGAATGCTCCCACAATGGAGAGGCCCAGGCTAAGGCCTTGCCATCCAAATCCAAGAGCGAGAAAATGTATGTAGTCTTAGTAGCATCATCAGGGAACAGTGCAGACTGGAGGCAGAAGTGCATGTTGCACTGGTTCAAAAAACTTTTCAGCTTGGAGAAGAGACGACTGAGGGGGGATATGATAGAGGTGTTTAAAATCATGAGAGGTCTAGAACGGGTAGATGTGAATCGGTTATTTACTCTTTCGGATAGTAGAAAGACTAGGGGGCACTCCATGAAGTTAGCATGGGGCACATTTAAAACTAATCGGAGAAAGTTCTTTTTTACTCAACGCACAATTAAACTCTGGAATTTGTTGCCAGAGAATGTGGTTCGTGCAGTTAGTATAGCTGTGTTTAAAAAAGGATTGGATAAGTTCTTGGAGGAGAAGTCCATTACCTGCTATTAAGTTCACTTAGAGAATAGCCACTGCCATTAGCAATGGTTACATGGAATAGACTTAGTTTTTGGGTACTTGCCAGGTTCTTGTGGCCTGGATTGGCCACTGTTGGAAACAGGATGCTGGGCTTGATGGACCCTTGGTCTGACCCAGTATGGCATTTTCTTATGTTCTTATGTTCTTAACAGAGTTGGGGGTCCCCGGAATTACATGCAGAGCTAGAAGGATATGATGGGGCATGTAGTGGGTGCGGAGACTGTATAACCTGGAGCAGGAGGGATCAAAGAGCCTGCAGGTACGGTGGAATTGAGACTGGCACTAAGAAATTCCACAGAAGCAGCAAGCACTTCCAAGACCTTTTGTTCCAGGATCTTCTGGACCAGGCTCGGAATAGCCTGTAAGGCGGATGCCTCCACTGGGTCCATGGCCTTGGCAAACTGATCTGGCAGTGGACCCTTGGACCGAGGAGGAGTTGTTACCACCTGTGGGGAAGAGCCCCACAGGTCCCCTCCATCAGCAGGCGAGGCAGAAGGACAGCAGAGACCCCGCTGGGGCTTCACCTCTACCAGCCCGTGTTCCCCACAGGTTGAACCCTTGGGTACTAGGGCCAATTGGACTTATGTGGGGCCTCTGCAAGGATGCATGTCCTTGGGTAGCGCAGTCCATAGTAAGTGTCCAGGCAAGGTTGTGGCAGGCGGAGTAGCTTGTAGTCAGTGTCCAGGCAAGGGTCGTGGCATAGCTCAAAGTCAGATCTGGTCTGGTCAAAGCCAACGTCAAGCAGAGGAGGCGAGGAGGGCAGGAGCGAGGAAGGAACTCAAGGCAACACAGCAGTCACAGGAAGCGAGGAGACCTGTTGCCAAGGCATCTGTTGGCGGCAGGATGCAGCCTTTATTTATTTATTTATTTAACAGTTTTTTATACCGACCTTCATAGTAAATTACCATATCGGATCGGTTTACAGTTTAACAAAGGGAAAAACTAGAGTAATAAATTCAAGTAAACGAAAGATAACAACAAGTAAGAATAAGTCAAAGTTACAATCAACAGGGGGAGAGAACTTGGAAGCTTGCAACAAGCTGGAAAGAAGATAGGCCGGTAAAAGAGATTTTACCATAGAGTATACAAGTTAAAAACTTAAGGACGGTGCTTTAACCTGAATGTCTCAGAGTCCATTTATTTTCTTTGAGAAACGGAGTGCCAGACTGGGTAGGAATGAAGGCCAACTAGTGATTGTCTGGTGGTTCAGGGAAGGCTTGTTGAAAGAGCCAGGTTTTAAGTCTTTTTCTGAAAGATAAAAGGCATGGCTCCAGTCTGAGGTTTGATGGGATACTGTTCCAGATCGATGGGCCTGCTATCGAAAAGGCTCTGTCTTTGGTCATAGCAAGGCGTGTGGCTTTAGTGGGGGGAACATTAAGAGTGCCTTTGTAAATGTCTCTAGTTGGTCTGATAGAAGAGTAGAGTTTGAAAGGTATTTCCAGGTCAAGTTGAAGTTGATGATGGATGGTTTTATGGATTAAGGTAATTGATTTGTATAGAATTCTGTAATTTACTGGTAACCAGTGTAGATTCCTGAGAATTGGTGATATGTGATCGTAGCGGCTGGTACTGGTTAACAATCTTGCTGCCGCATTTTGAATCATCTGCAGAGGTTTAGTAGAGGATTTAGGAGCCTTATATAAGGCTGAAGGAGTGAGGTCATCAGGGAGGGCCAGCAGCATTTTTCCACCGTGGACCCTTTAAGTGGCACACGCGCCTAGAGGAAGCTTCCAGAAGAGAGGCAATTGGCAGCATCTCAGCCATGGAGGAGACAGGGGAGACCCGTGGAGGCCCGGGATGGAGCAGCTTGCACTGGCAGCAGCTCCCTGCTGCTGCGGCAGGGCAGCAGCAGATTAGTGAAGCCGGTTGCAGAGCTCCGCAGGCAGCAAGCGTAACAGTGATTCATTACATCTTACCTTTATTAGTGTTTAGGTTCCTAAGCAGCATAACAATTGATCCCTTCTTAATTTTCAAACTATGAGGGGTTGCACCGGATCGATATAAGGTGTTAAGAAATTCAACTGGATAGTCGCTAACATCGTCACCATCTTCACTTATCAGGCTGTCAGAACTTAGATAAGTTTTTTCTTCTCCTTCCAGATTACTTAAAACTTGTATATTAATTTCATTTATGTCTTCATTTTTTGGTGATAAAATAGCTACTTTAGAATATTTATTTATTTAACTCTTTTATATACCTACATTCGTTTGCACATCACATCAGTTTACTTTATAACAATAGAAATAAGGAAGGAAATTACATTATAATACTTCATGTAACCAGGAGGTAACAAGGAGGGATACAACGGGGACAAAGAGGGAGGAGGGGATGAAGGAACTAGGGGAGTCCTCTGCCCTCCATCTAGTTGCAGAGACTCACAGCCTGCTTCACAGTGATAGAGACAGCATTCGGGACCTCCAGCTTCTCTTACAGTTCAGAGATCTTCAAAGTTGTAAGACCTGTGGTTCAATTCCTGAGAAGAATCAAGCAAGTTCAACTCTGGCTAAAATATCAGTGCTGTTTCATGCAGTGCTGATGTCGTCTGTCAGTTCAATTGTAGGGTAGGGCGGAGAGCAATGACTTGGATGTCTTCTCAATGGTGTGGATGGAATCTTAGCCGAGCCCCAAGCCCCTTTTCCAAATTGATTTTAAGAGTTAGAATATGCATATTCAGTAGCTTCATGCATGTGATAAACAGGAACATGACTTGAGTTCTGATTGGTTCACGTTCTTCACTTAGACTGCTTGCCCCACCCCACCCCCCCCCCCCCCCCCACACACACACCCAAGGAGGGCTGTAATTCTGCTGAGTGGAAGAGAGATGACCAGAGAGTTTACCTGAATGTGATTAGAGGATTAGTTGTCAGGCACTTAAGAGCTTTCTTGAAGGCTTCAGATCTGTCTCCCCTCCCGTACATACAGGGCTGGCATTGGCTTAGCTCACTTCTTTCTTTCAAATAGGTCTAGGTAAGCAGTGACTGCTTCAAAGCAGATAATCATGTATTACAGTCTGTCAGAAATCATCTCTGTATCTCTCTAAAATACAGGGCAATATACATTTTGTGAAGTCAGAATCCATTTTCCTGCATGAACAGTAGTGAAACTCAGGGTTTTCATTCCTACACTCTTCTTGCTGGCAAGGGTAAGAACCTGCCAATGTACCATCACAGGACCATCATGCAGGCCTCTATTTGTTGGCGGAAGGGGGCATACTGCCAGCATGTCACTAAGTGATGTCATTTCCCAGTGGGAACACATCCTCTCTGGGCTGTTGTGCTGATGCTCAAACCTGCTTGCATGATGTCATTCAAGGCCAACATCGTGCTTTTTCACTGCATCATCTAGGGTAACAATTTGGCATTCAGACAGGCAGGTCCAAACATCAGTAGGTCACACATAATGCAACAGTTGTAAAAGTTAGGTGGACCGGAAAAAAGGCATTGATGGAATGGATTTGGCCCCCAGGCCCACCTCTGAAGTAAATGGCCTTTGTAAACTCACAGTTCTAATATTTACAAAGAAAACTAACTTACCATAGTGCATTTTGTTTCCTGCAGGATTATCATGCTTCACTCTATGCCATCTTTTACATATAGTGCCATTCCACCACCAATTTGATCTGCCCTCTCACATCGATATAATTTATACCCTGGTATCACATTGTTTCATTGGTTATCTACTTCCACATCTCTGAAATGCTTATAATGTCTATATCCTTGTATAATACCATATATTCTAACTATTCTTACTATTCAGATTTCTGGCATTCTAATAAAGACATTTCAAAGTATGTTTTTTATTTGTAATTTCATTTCTTTTTGTATTCACAACCTGCTTACTAGAAAATAATATAAGCAGTTTAGAGTCATTCACATCTGGGTGATCTTTGTCTATGTCCACTTGGGCTACTTTAGCCTTAATCACAACCTCTCTCCTGGGATAGTCTAACCTCCCTGTTTTTTAAGTATCTTTGGAAGGTACATCCCTGCAAACCATACGCTTCTGAGCAACTGTTGGCTTTTCCCCAGGGTCTATCTGTCTCCTTCAAATATTAGCGCCAACTCCCTGGTTCCACTCTAGTTAAGTTAAGGTGCAGCCCATCCCACTGGATGTGCCTAACAAATTATTTATTTATTTATTAATTTATTTACAAGAATCTGTATGCCATCCTTCCAAGGGTAAGATCAGGGCGGTTCACAAGATAAAAACACAACAGTATTTACATGTTTTCTATATTCCATAGAGGGGTGAATAAACATATGGACAAAGGTGAACCGGTAGATGTGGTATATTTAGATTTCCAGAAGGCATTCAACAAAGACCCGCATGAGAGGTTTCTAAGAATCCTGAAAAGTCAGGGGATAATGATCTGAAGTCGGCGAAACAATGCGACAAGGCGATAGCTAAAGCCAGAAGAATGCTGGGCTGCATAGAGAGAGGAATATCGAGTAAGAAAAGGGAAGTGATTATTCCCTTGTACAGGTCCTTGGTGAGGCCTCACCTGGAGTACTGTGTTCAGTTCTGGAGACCGTACCTTCAAAAAGACAAAGACAAGATGGAGGCGGTACAGAGAAGGGCGACCAGGAAGGTGGAGGATCTTCATCGGATGACGTACGAGGAGAGATTGAAGAATCTAAATATGTACACCCTGGAGGAAAGGAGGAGCAGAGGTGATATGATACAGACTTTCAGATACTTGAAAGGTGTTAATGATCAAAAGACAACGACAAACCTTTTCCTAAGGAAAAAAATCAGCAGAACCAGGGGTCACGATTTGAAGCTCCAGGGAGGAAGATTCAGAACCAATGTCAGGAAGTATTTCTTCACGGAGAGGGTGGTGGATGCCTGGAATGCCCTTCCGGAGGATGTGGTGAAGACCAGAACTGTGAAGGACTTCAAAGGGGCGTGGGATAAACACTGTGGATCCATAAAGTCAAGAGGCTGCCAATGAAGAGTGGGTGACTCGCCAGAATGATGGCTACTGCCTGGAGTCAATACCCTTATTAAATAAACATACACAGGCTTGACTCCAACATCGCTCTAAGCTTCAACAGCAAGAGGAAATGTGGAAAAAAGGATTCACACTCACAAAGAGGGGAGTAGCTGGCTTGTTACGGCGGTTACTACCCCAAATCAAATAAGCCTGATACTTCACTTTCAATGCATATACAGCATAGTTCTCTGATTCAACGGCAGGGGAGAAGAAAAGAGGGTTCGCACTCACAAAGCGGGGAGTAGCTGGCTTGTTACGGCGGTTACTACCCCAAACCAAATGGGCCTGATACTTCACTTTCAATGCATATACAGCATAGTTCTCTGATTCAACGGCAGGGGAGAAGAAAAGAGGGTTCGCACTCACAAAGCGGGGAGTAGCTGGCTTGTTACGGCGGTTACTACCCCAAACCAAATGGGCCTGATACTTCACTTTCGATGCACATCCAGCATGGCTCTCTGCTTCAACGGCATGGGAGAAGACTTATACGTCACGCATATCCAGCATAGCTCCCTGCTTCAACGGCAGGGGAGAAGAAAAACAACCAATAAGGGCTAATAACATAGTCTGGATAAAACAAATGGGCATGGGTGCAGCTTGCTTGTTGCGGCGGCTACTGCCCCAAACTAATCGGGCTGGATATTTCACTTGGATGCAGCTCCATCACTGCCCTCTACATTAAGGGTGGGGATGGAAGGGAAATAGAACCAAGAGCTAAGAGAAACAAATAAGTATGAGAGAAAGTGTGTGTGGGGCTTGCTGGGCAGACTGGATGGGCCATTTGGTCTTCTTCTGCCGTCATTTCTATGTTTCTATAGGAGGCGATGTCCTTTTGTGGATTGCAAATTGGTTAAAAGACAGGAAATAGAGAGTAGGATTAAATGGTCAGTTTTCATAGTGAAAAAAGGTAAACAGTGGAGTGCCTCAGGGATCTGTACTTGGACTGATGCTTTTTAATATATATATATATATATATATAAAAATGAATATATATATATATATATATAAAATATATATATATATATATATATATATATATATATATATATATATAAATGAATATATATATATATATATATATATATAAATGATCTGGAAAGGAATACGATGAGTGAGGAGATCAAATTTGTAGATAACACAAAATTATGCAGAGTAGTTAAATCTCAAGTGGATTGTGCTGATGAATTGCAGGAGGACCTTGTGAGACTGGAAGATTGGGCTTCCAAATGGCAGATGAAATTTAATGTAGATAAGTGCAAGATGATGCATATAGGGAAAAATAACCCTTGCTGTAGTTACACAATGTTAGGATCTATCGCAGGAAAGAGATCTAGGCGTTATAGTGGATAATACATTGAAATTGTTGGCCCAGTGTGCTGTGGCGATCAAAAAAGCAAACCGAATGTTAGAATTATTAGGAAGGGAATGGAAAATAAAATGGAGGATGTCATAATGCCTCTGTATCGCTCCATGGTGAAACTGCACCTTGAATACTGTGTACAGTTCTGGTCATTGCATCTTAAAAAGGATATAGCTGCATTGGAGAATGTGCAGAGAAGGGCGACCAAAATGATATGGGGCATGGAATGCTGCCTTATGAGGAAAGGCTAAAGAAGTTAGGGCTGTTCAATTTTGAGAAGAGACAACAGAGGGGGGATATGACAGATGCCTACAAAATCATGAAAGGAACACGTTAATGTAAATCAGTTATTTACTCTTTCAGATAACAGAAGGACCAGGGGGCAGTCCATGAAGTTAGCAAGTAGCTCATTTAAAACAAATTGAAGAAAATTCTTTTTCACTCAGCACAAAGTTAAACTCTGGAATTCATTGCCAGGGGATGTGGTTTCAGAAGTTAGTGTTACTGGGTTTAAAAAAGGTTTGGATAAATTCCTATAGGTTTAATCCATAAACTGCTATTACGGTAACTAATAAGCAATAGTAGCTTGTGATCTATCTAATGTTTGGGTACTTGCCAAATACATGTGACTTAGATTGGCACTGTTGGAAACAGGATACTGGGCTTGATGGACCCTTGGTCTGATCCAGTATGGCATTTCTTTTGTTTTTATGTTACATAATCACATTACAAATGTCTAGTCTTTTCATTTATTTTACCAAAAGCTGTTATTTAGCCAGGTTTTTAAGTATGCTTGAAAAGCTTAAAAGTCAGGGGTTCTGGCATACTGTTCCAAAGCTTTGGCCCATTTATTGAAATTATCCTTTCTTGTACTTCTGTAATATGGGTGCAGCGGATAGGGCGTACCTCAAGCAATCCTTTGTTTGCCAGTCTTAATGTTCTCTGGGGAATGTAGAAGCTTAGGGGTAGATTTTAAAAGGTGCGCGCGTGTCTATGTGCATGCACTTCTCGGCGTGCACACATGGACGCACCGATTTTATAACATGTGTGTGCCGGCATGAGCATGTTATAAAATCCCATGGCCGTGCGCACAAGAGGGGGGAGGGCAATTTTATAAGATTATGCATGGCGACGCAATCGGACCTCTCCGAGTTCCCTCCCAGTCCGCTCCAATTAAGGAGCGGCCTTGGAGGGAAGTTTTCAACCCCCCTACCCATATTCCGTCCCTCTTCCCACCCCTAAACCCTTTCTCCTTCCTTTCCATTAGAGCAGAAGCAACTTGCGTGCACCAGCTTCCCCAGCACAGCGGCAAATGGCCGCTGTACTGGCCGCCTCCAGCCCCACCCTCCACTGCCCCTTTCTCTGGGTCCGGCACTTTTGCACATAACGGGGGTTACGCGCGTGGCCGAGCCCCTTTGAAAATGCACATAGTGCCACGTGCATAATCCCCATTATTTACATGTGTGGCTGATTTAAAATTTGTCCGTTAATGTGGCTCCCAGCCGTACACTGTCTTCACTGTTCATGATTTTTCTGAATTTTTGTAAATACTTTGTATTGTATACAGTATTGTACTAGGAGCCAATGCAAGGAAACCGAATTGGTGTGATATGTTCAAATTTTTTTATGCCTGAAAGTATCTGGAGCATTTGAAGGAATCTCAGGGTTCTTGCTGGAAGACCCAAAAATAGGGATTTGCAATGATCAATGTTGCAAATATTTATAGTATTGAACAAACATCATCATGTTCAAGTAACAGTTTTAGACACCTCAACATATTAGACTAAGAAGCACTAAGCCTATCAGAGGGCGCCAAAAAAAAAAAAAAGGCCTCAAATTACGGCGACTACCTCCGGCGTCGCACGCCGGGTGTCGCGCAACCTAAGGGGCCTGCCCCTTAGTGCGCCCCTTGGTGAGCCACTCGGGACAGAGACATCTGCGCCCACCTCATCCCCCTTACAGCACCGCACAATAACCCTCGGCCAGATCTCTGCAGACCTCTTTCGGAGCTAGCACCACCCAATCTCGGCCTACACCTTTTCTCTCAACAATCCTTCCTGGCTCACTGCTCTCTCCAAGCCTAGCCAGCTCCAGCGACCCCTCTCCAAGCACTCCTCTAGCACTCGATTGAATCTACCACCTCCACAAGCACCAAGTGGTCAATCTTCATTCTTCACCCAGTCAACACCATCCCAATAGACTCCAACTCTCTCATCACCATTTCAGCATCCATCCAGCAGTTCCCTAGTCTTCGCAATCCTATCCAGCTAAGCCAACTCTACCATCATCAACCAACATCATCCATCACCCACCAACTTCTCCTCTCTACACCATCCGAGAAGGTACCATGTTTACCTACCCCATTCCTATCATCTATCATCGCCACTCCCACCTCCCCAAACTCTCACAACGGACCTTGAACCAGCCAACGAGATCACTCATCCCAATCATGATCTCACCCTTCACTCAGATACTGGGTCTCACGATATTCTCCCTAACCCTCCTCAATGCTCTGTCCCTTACAAAGAAAACCCACATTCTTCACGATTATCTGCTGGATTCCAAACCAGATGTCTGTGCTATCACGGAATCCTGGTTAAAAAGCACCGACACCCCATTGATAAACCAGTTACCTATACACCTTTATGACATTTTCTCAATTACAAGGCCCAAAAAAAGAGGGAGTGGTCTGCTCCTAGCAACCAAAAAAGAATTGAATCTTAGACAGCAACCTATCAAGACCTCCTCCAAAAAACTAGAACTTGGACTGTTCAAGTCAAAACATATTCAAATTCTCCTTATCTACGCTCTGCCAGGTTCACTAGACTCCGATGCCTCACCCCTTATAGAAACCATTGCTAAACACATCAACATTGATTTACCTGCTATGATTCTGGGGGACTTCAATCTGCATGTCGACGCCTCCCCGATCTCCCCTAACTGTGAAACCTTCCTATCCACACTCCAGGCAATGGGCTTTGAACAAATTGTCAATAAACCCACCCATAAAGCAGGACATACGCTAGACCTCATCTTCTTAAACTCACACTTATCATACATTAACACTCCAGATTGCACACCAGTCCCGTGGTCCAACCATTCCCTTATATCAGCTACTCTCACGACTCGAGGAAACCCTATTCAGCAACAACCTCACTCCACCATCCACTTCAGAAGACAATGTGCATCCGACATTCTCAGTGAACATCTTTCCAAAGAACTCCCAAATCTAGACATCTCTAACCCCAACTCAGCCCTCCTATCCTGGCACAATATCACGGAGTCGATAGCCAATAAACTTTGCCCCAATGAAACGAAAACCATCAATTGGACTCAAAAAAGGAAACAACCTTGGTATTCACCAGAACTTAAACGGATGAAGCAAGACCTACGTCACAAGGAAGGCAATTGGCGAAAGAACCCCAACACCACAACATTGTCCGATTACAAACGCACCATGCATCTCTATAAGATTTCCCTTCTTCAAGCAAAAAAAGACTATTATGTCAGCAGAATCCATGATATTCAGTACGACGCCAGGGCTCTGTTTTCCTATGTATCTCAACTCACTAAATCCTCTGCCCCTACCATTCCTGACGATCAGGCTCAATCCAAAGCCAATGATCTCGCACTCTTCTTTCAAGATAAAATTGCAAACACTCTAGCGCTTCTACCTACCAACTCAACATCACCAGCTCTAAACTTCACCTCCACATGTTCCCCCAGAGCCACCCTAGACTCCTTCGAGCCCACCACCCCTCTGGAGATAGAATCAACACTCAAGAAGTTGAAACCATCCAGCCACCCGATGGACCATATCCCAAAGAAACTTCTGCTCCTCATCCCAGGCACTATCTCCAGATCACTGGCCGACATCTTTAACTGCTTCCTAGCCCAAGGAATATACCCGGATGATCTTAAAACAGCATCTATTAAACCCCTCTTAAAGAAACCCAATCTGGACACAAAAGAGCTCTCCAACTTCCGACCCATATCCAACCTCCCGTTGCTAGCAAAACTCACAGAGAAGGTGGTGAACACACAGCTTTCAGACTTCCTGGAGGAACACAAAATCTTATACCCCTCCCAGTATGGCTTCCGTAAGTCATCTAGTACCGAAACCCTCCTCATCTCGCTCACTGACCACATCCTCATGGGCCTAGATAAAGGGATTTCATTCCTACTTGTCCTCTTAGACATCTCTGCGGCGTTTGACATGTGAAACATAACATCTTTCTAAATCGTCTTTCAGACATTGGATTATCCGGAAATGCCCTCCAATGGTTTAACTCCTTCCTCAATGACAGAAGCTTCAAGATTACAATCAATAATAAAGAATCTCCTAATTTCAAATCCACTCTAGGCGTACCCCAAGGCTCTTCTCTATCCCCTACCCTCTTCAATATCTACTTACTGCCCCTCTGCCAGCTACTCACAAACCTTAACCTAATTCACTACTTATATGCAGACGACGTTCAGATCTTGATCCCTATAAAAGAATCCTTTCCAAAAACGCTCTGCTACTGGGAGAACTGCCTTAAGTCCATCAACCACCTACTCACCAGCCTTAACCTGGTACTCAATGCAACCAAAACAGAAATCCTTCTTATCTCTCCCGACCACTCAACCAGCCCTGATCAGACAGCGTCAATTCCTCAGACCACTCATGTTAGAAATTTAGGAGTCATCCTCGATAACCATTTAAACCTAAAGAAAGCAATCAACAATGTTACGAAGGACTGTTTCTACAAGCTTCAAGTTCTGAAAAGACTCAAACCCCTTCTTCATCTCCAGGACTTCAGAATGGTCCTCCAGTCAACACTTTTCTCCAAAACGGACCATTGTAACACTCTCCTCTTAGGACTCCCAATCTCTGCCACCAAACCTCTACAGATGCTCCAGAACTCAGCAGCCAGGATCTTAACCAACACTAACCAGAGAACTCATATCACTCCTATACTTAGAAACCTACAATGGCTACCTATTAAATACAGAATCCTGCAAGACCCATCAGAGAGGCACACAAAGGAACCCTTCAAGTCCCCCCAACTAAATCCACTCGCCTAATCTCTACCAAAGAACGAGCACTTTCCTCAGCGGGTCCCACCATCTGGAACAACCTACCAACTGATCTAAGACTGGAACCTTGCCTGCTAACCTTCCGAAAAAAACCCAAGACGTGGCTTTTCCTCCAAGCCTACCCTTAAGTTCTAATACTTCAACAGTACCCACTTTCAGTCCCAACCCAATTGGCTAAATATGCCCGGTCCAGCCACAACATAGACATTCTTATCAACCTCTAGTTTTTTCTGTCCTTTATTTTCAGGCTACTCTAGCCCCCAAGTAACTGCGCCTCGGCCTTCCTGTTATATGGTTATGTTCATAGTTAATCCCTAAGTTCCATGATATGAAGCTTGTCATGAAGATTGGTATAGAAAAATGTTAAATAAATAAAATAAATAAATATGAAGTTTGTAATATCCAGATGTAATAACTGTGAATATGTCTTGTCATTGTAAGTTTACTACCTAGAATGACTCCAAGATGGAGTGTGAGGTGGAACTACTATAGGAATCAATCTTTAACAAGGGGATTTTTTTCAATGGTCAGTTTTCTTGTAAGAGGAATCCATTCTGTTCTGTCAATGTTTAATGTGTTTATTATGAAAAAGCCATTTTTGAATTGCTGTAATATAGATAGTTAAGAGGTTCAAGGTATGTAATATAGATTGAGTAATTAGGATGAAAAATTGCAAGACTGCATAAATATGGAAGTTGAGACCAAGACCATCTAAAGGTTTGCATAAGAGTATGAGGTATTTATTTATTTATTTATTTTTAGTTTTTATATACCGAGGTTCCTGTATAAAATACATATCACACCGGTTTACAAGGAAATAAAACTGACGCCTCGTAGGGCGGTTTACATTGAAACAAGTAACAGATAATATAAAGGGGCATATAGGAACTTAGAGGAAGTTAGAGGAAAGTTACAGAGAATATGTAGGTATATGTTGAAAAGGGTTGCTGAGAGTACAGATCCTTGGGCTATCCCAGTTTTTATGGACTGCCAGGAAGAACTGCCATTACCAAATTTAACTTTGAATGATCTATGCTTTAGATAAGGATTTATCCACTCGAGTGCTTGCCCACCAATATGTAGTTCTCTCAATTGTGTTAATAAGATGTGATCATTTGTATCAAAAGCTGCCGAGAGGTCAAGTAGTACAAGGATACAGCTCTATCCGCTTTTGAAACTTCGCCAGATAATATAAAAAATAGACAATAGTAATGTTTCTGTATTATAATTCTTTCTAAAACCGAACTGATTCTGAGAGAAAACTATTTTCTTCCAGATTATCTGTCAGTTGTTGCAATACTACTTTCCCCATAATTTTGGCTAAAATAGGTAGTGATAAAATCGGTCTGTAAATGTCTAATGCATTTGGGCCAGTGTCGTGGTTCTTTAGTATGGGTCTGATGGAAGCTCTTTTTAGGGTAAACAGTGGAGTGCCGCAGGGATCTGTACTAGGACCGGTGCTTTTCAATATATATATAAATGATCTGGAAATGAATACGAAGAGTGAGGTTATCAAATTTGCGGATGATACAAAATTATTCAGACTAGTTAAATCACAAGCAGACTGTGATACATTACAGGAGGACCTTGCAAGACTGGAAGATTGGGCATCCAAATGGCAGATGAAATTTAATGTGGACAAGTGCAAGGTGTTGCATATAGGGAAAAATAACTCTTGCTGTAGTTACACTATCAGGTCGATACTGTAACGTGCGGTTGAAGATTTCCCGTCTGTAACGTGCTGGGAGCGCACAATTCGGACGCGTAAGGCGATCCAGCGATACAGTCTCCAGTTTCACGCGTCCTTAGCGCTTCTTAAAACAGACGCATAACCCTTTCCGCACGCAGCATGTATATGATATGTAAATGAACGAATTAGCTGTATAATGAAGGAATTAGCTATTCCCCTCCGATACTGTGACGCGCGCTCAGATTATCTCCTTTGTAACCCGCTATTTTGCCGCGTCCTTAACCTGTTAGTTTACTGCCTACCCTCTACTTGGTGTTAGTGTGGTGTTAGTGTGGTGTTCGAAAATTAAAACGGGAATAAAGTGTAAAAAATGGGGATAAAACCGTAAAGTGTAAAAAACATTGCAGCGTAAGTTGTATAAATACCTGTCACTTTCCTGTCACTTTCCGAATCCCCCAGGCGTGCGGTCATCGAGGTGGCGGCGGGAGCCAGCGGGCGGATGGGCGCCCGTTCATCCAGGCAGCTGCGGCGGGAGCCGGCGAGCGGGTGTTCGATCCAGGCCGCGGCCGGGTGGGCGTGCATTCATCCAGGCAGAGGGAGCCGGCAGCGAAAGCGGCCTCCGGCTCCCTCTGCCTGGATGAATGCACGGCCCCCGCCGGCAGTGAATGAATGCCCGTGCGATTTCGGCGCTCAAGGCCCCGTCCGGTCTCCGGTGCAGCCCCAGTCCTGTCCCCTCCTCCCGAAGCAAAAAAAAAACCAAACCGAAAAAGTAGCAAGGCTCGGGCCTGCTACGGTA
Source organism: Rhinatrema bivittatum (assembly GCF_901001135.1). NCBI lineage: Eukaryota > Metazoa > Chordata > Amphibia > Gymnophiona > Rhinatrematidae > Rhinatrema > Rhinatrema bivittatum. The sequence goes on from NC_042631.1 coordinate 62,196,488, forward strand.
GTCCCTTCTCCCTTCTCCTCTCCTCCCGATTTCAGCACTCAAGGCGGCCGGATGGGCGTGCATTCATCTAGGCAGAGGGAGCCGGCGGCGAAAGCGGCCTCCGGCTCCCTCTGCCTGGATGAATGCACGGCCCCCGCCGGCAGTGAATGAATGCCCGTGCGATTTCGGCGCTCAAGGCCCCGTCCGGTCTCCGGTGCAGCCCCAGTCCTGTCCCCTCCTCCCGAAGCAAAAAAAAAAAACAACCGAAAAAGTAGCAAGGCTCGGGCCTGCCACGGTAGTCCCTTCTCCCTTCTCCTCTCCTCCCGATTTCGGCGCTCAAGGCGGCCGGGTGGGCGTGCATTCATCCAGGCAGAGGGAGCCGGCAGCGAAAGCGGCCTCCGGCTCCCTCTGCCTGGATGAATGCACGGCCCCCGCCGGCAGTGAATGAATGCCCGTGCGATTTCGGCGCTCAAGGCGGCCGTGCATTCATCCAGGCAGAGGGAGCCGGCGGTGAAAGCGGCCTCCGGCTCCCTCTCCCTGGATGAATGCACGGCCCCCGCCGGCAGTGAATGAATGCCCGTGCGATTTCGGCGCTCAAGGCGTGACGTCACGACATGTGACTGCCTTGAGCGCCGAAATCGCACGGGCATTCATTCACTGCCGGCGGGGGCCATGCATTCATCCAGGCAGAGGGAGCCGGTGGCCGCTTTTGCCGCCGGCTCCCTCTGCCTGGATGAATGCACGCCCACCCGGCCGCCTTGAGCGCCGAAATCGGGAGGAGAGGAGAAGGGAGAAGGGACTACCGTAGCAGGCCCGAGCCTTGCTACTTTTTCGGTTTTTTTTTTTTTTGCTTCAAGAGGAGGGGACAGGACTGGGGCTGCACCGGAGACCGGACGGGGCCAGGGCAGGTAAGCGGGGGCTGGGGTAAAGTTTGCTGAGCATCGGGGAACATAACTGTCCACTTCCTGGTACCTGTCATTTCAAATGTCATTTCAAATGTCATTTGAAATGACATTTGAAATGACAGATACCAGCATGGCCGTGAAGCGTTAGGCCCGCGAACCCAGGATACTGTATAGGCACTCTATACAGTAAAATGGGTTGCGTGGGCCTAACGCTTGCCTAAGGCTTCGCAGCCGCGGCATGCATTTGCATGCAATTTGAAGAGAGTACCGAGCGGTAGGTGAAGAGAACTGTGCGTGCGGGGAACGAGGGTGCGCCTGACACTGCCGCACTGTTTCTACCACGGCCTTAGAGTATCAATCTGTATGTTAGGTTCCATATTAGGAGCTACCACCCAGGAAAAAGATCTAGGCATCATAGTGGATAATACTTTAAAAATGTCAGCTCAGTGTGCTGCAGCATTCAAAAAAGCAAATAGAATATTAGGAATTATTAGGAAGGGAATGGTTAATAGAACGGAAAATGTCATATTGCCTCTGTATCGCTCCATGGTGAGACCGCACCTTGAATACTGTGTACAATTCTGGTCGCCGCATCTCAAAAAAGATATAGTTGCGATGGAGAAGGTACAGAGAAGGGCAACCAAAATGATAAAGGGGATGGAACAGCTCCCCTATGAGGAAAGGCTGAAGAGGTTAGGGCTGTTCAGCTTGGAGAAGAGACGGCTGAGGGGGGGATATGATAGAGGTCTTTAAGATCATGAGAGGTCTTGAACGAGTAGATGTGACTTGGTTATTTACACTTTCGAATAATAGAAGGACTAGGGGGCATTCCATGAAGTTAGCAAGTAGCACATTTAAGACTAATCGGAGAAAATTCTTTTTCACTCAACGCACAATAAAGCTCTGGAATTTGTTGCCAGAGGATGTGGTTAGTGCAGTTAGTGTAGCTGGGTTCAAAAAAGGTTTGGATAAGTTCTTGGAGGAGAAGTCCATTAATGGATATTAATCAATTATACTTAGGGAATAGCCATTGCTATTAATTGCATCAGTAGCATGGGATCTTCTTGGTGTTTGGGTAATTGCCAGGTTCTTGTGGCCTGGTTTTGGCCTTTGTTGGAAACAGGATGCTGGGCTTGATGGACCCTTGGTCTGACCCAGCATGGCAATTTCTTATGTTCTTAGGTTTATGTAATAGGACACGATTGATTGTGGTTGATTTAAAGCCAAACTGAATAATGGCAAAAGTCCTAACTGGCAGTGCAGAATGCGACACAGTATTCATTCCAAAAATAGATCTGATTACAGATTTTGGATTGCCATTTCAACTTCGAAGACGTCAATTTCCTGTAAACTTAGCATTTGCCATGACCATTAATAAGTCACAAGGTCAAAAGTTTGACAAGGTTGGAATCTACCTACCAAACCCAGTCTTTAGCCATGGACAGCTCTATGTGGCATTTTCAAGAGTTAGAAGAGCTTCAAATGTCAAAGTATTAGTTAAAGAGACATCTGAACAAGGTAAATTGATTCAAGGGTCTAATTCTGTTTACACAAAGAACATAGTATATAAAACTTTCAAAAGGGAAACTTTGATAAAATGAGGAAAATAGTCAGAAAAAAACTGAAAGGTGCAGCTGCAAAGGTTAAAAGTGTTCAACAGGCTTGGACATTGTTTAAAAATACAATCCTAGAGGCGCAGTCCATATGTATTCCACGCATTAAGAAAGGTGGAAGGAAGGCAAAACGATTACCGTCATGGTTAAAAGGTGAGGTGAAAGAGGCTATTTTAGCCAAAAAAATCATCCTTCAAAAATTGGAAGAAAGATCCATCTGAAGAAAATAGGATAAAACATAAGCATTGTCAAGTTAAGTGTAAAACATTGATAAAACAAGCGAAGAGAGAATTTGAAATGAAGTTGGCCATAGAGGCAAAAACTCATAATAAAAACTTTTTTAAATATATCCAAAGCAAGAAACCTGTGAGGGAGTCGGTTGGACCATTAGATGACCGAGGGGTTAAAGGGGCTCTTAGGGAAGATAAGGCCATTGCAGAAAGACTAAATGAATTCTTTGCTTCCATGTTTACTAGTGAGGATGTTGGGGAGATACCAGTTCCGGAGTTGGTTTTCAGGGGTGATGAGTCAGACGAACTGAATGAAATCACTGTCAACCTGGAAGATGTAGTAGGCCAGATTGACAAACTAAAGAGTAGCAAGGCACCTGGACCGGATGGTATGCATCCCAGGGTACTAAAGGAACTCAAAAATGAAATTTCTGACCTATTAGTTAAAATTTGTAACCTATCATTAAAATCATCCATTGTACCTGAAGACTGGAGGGTGGCCAATGTAACCCCAATATTTAAAAAAGGCTCCAGGGGTGATCCGGGTAACTATAGACCAGTGAGCCTAACTTCAGTGCCGGGAAAAATAGTGGAAACTATCCTCAAGATCAAAATTGTAGAGCATATAGAAAGACATGATTTAATGGGACACAGTCAACATGGATTTACCCAAGGGAAGTCTTGCCTAACAAACCTGCTTCATTTTTTTGAAGGGGTTAATAAACATGTGGATAAAGGTGAACCGGTAGATGTAGTGTATTTGGATTTTCAGAAGGCGTTTGACAAAGTCCCTCATGAGAGGCTTCTACGAAAACTAAAAAGTCATGGTATAGGAGGCGATGTCCTTTCGTGGATTGCAAACTGGTTAAAAGACAGGAAATAGAGAGTAGGACTAAATGGTCAATTTTCTCAGTGGAAAAGGGTAAACAGTGGAGTGCCTCAGGGATCTGTACTTGGACCGGTGCTTTTCAATATACATATCAATGATCTGGAAAGGAATACGATGAGTGACGTTATCAAATTTGCGGATGATACAAAATTATTCAGAGTAGTTAAATCACAAGCAGACTGTGATACATTACAGGAGGACCTTGCAAGACTGGAAGATTGGGCATCCAAATGGCAGATGAAATTTAATGTGGACAAGTGCAAGGTGTTGCATATAGGGAAAAATAACCCTAGCTGTAGTTACACGATGTTAGGTTCCATATTAGGAGCTACCACCCAAGAAAGAGATCTAGGCGTCATAGTAGATAATACATTGAAATCGTCAGCTCAGTGTGCTGCAGCAGTCAAAAAAGCAAATAAAATGTTAGGAATTATTAGGAAGGGAATGGTTAATAAAACGGAAAATGTCATAATGCCTCTATATCGCTCCATGGTGAGACCACACCTTGAATACTGTGTACAATTCTGGTCGCCGTATCTCAAAAAAGATATAGTTGCAATGGAGAAGGTATAGAGAAGGGCAACCAAAATGATAAAGGGGATGGAACAGCTCCCCTATGAGGAAAGGCTGAAGAGGTTAGGGCTGTTCAGCTTGGAGAAGAGACGGCTGAGGGGGGATATCATAGAGGTCTTTAAGATCATGAGAGGTCTTGAACGAGTAGATGTGACTCGGTTATTTACACTTTCGAATAATAGAAGGACTAGGGGGCATTCCATGAAGTTAGCAAGTAGCACATTTAAGACTAATCGGAGAAAATTCTTTTTCACTCAACGCACAATAAATCTCTGGAATTTGTTGCCAGAGGATGTGGTTAGTGCAGTTAGTGTAGCTGGGTTCAAAAAAGGTTTGGATAAGTTCTTGGAAGAGAAGTCCATTAACTGCTATTAATCAAGTTTACTTAGGGAATAGTCACTGCTATTAATTGCATCAGTAGCATGGGAACTTCTAGGTGTTTGGGTAATTGCCAGGTTCTTGTGGCCTGGTTTGGCCTCTGTTGGAAACAGGATGCTGGGCTTGATGGACCCTTGGTCTGACCCAGCATGGCAATTTCTTATGTTCTTATGTTCTTATGTAAAGTGTGCTGTAGACATCAACTATAATGGAATTCTTCGGCTCTTCCATTACATTTTTGCAAACAAAATTCTCGCCCGTTTTAACGGACTTAACAGCTAGTAAAAGATAAGGGGCAGATTTTCAAAGGGTTACGCGCGTAACCCCCGAAAAGCTGCCCCTGCGCGTGCTGAGCCTATCTTGCATAGGTTCAGCGGTGCGCGCAAGCCCCAGGAAGTGCGTATGTCCCGGGGCTTGCAAAAAGGGGTGGGGCGTGGGCGGTCCGAGGGGCGGGGCATGGCCTGAGTCTCCAGGTACAGCGGCCATTTGCCACTGTGCCTGGGATTGCAGGCCGGCCATCGGCCGGCACGCATAAGTTATGCCTGCCAGGAGGCAGGCATAACTTCTTTAACAAAAGTAAGGAGGGGTTCTAGGTAGGGCTGGGGGACGGGTTAGGGAGGGGAAGGGAGGGGAAGGTGCCGGGGAGCAGAAGGAAAGTTCCCTCCGAGGCCACTCCGATTTCAGAGCGGCCTTGGAGGGAACGGAGTCAGGCTGCGTGGCTCTGTGCGCGCAAGTTGCACAATTGTGCACCAACCCTGGATTTTATAATATGCACGCGGTGCGCGCATGTTATAAAATCAGGTATAGATTTGTTCGCACCGGGTTGCGTGAACAAATCTGCGCCTGCGCGCAGGTTTTAAAATCTACCCGTAAGAGTTTAAGAAATATAAAGGATCTGAAAGTGAGGATCATATGGAAGAATATCTGGTGGAACTGAGGGAGACGAAGAAAGTAATCAAGAAAGCAAAAAGTCAAGCGGAAGAAAGGATTGCCAAAGAGGTAAAGCAAGGTGACAATACATTTTTCAGATACATCAGTGAAAGGAGAAAAGTCCAAAGTGGTATACTGAAATTGAAAGGTGAAAAAGATCAATGGGTGGAGACAGATGAAGAAATGGCAGAAATGTTAAACGAATACTACAGTTCGGTGTTCACTAAAGAAGACCCCGGAGAAGGACCGTCACTAGTTAATAAGAAACTGGAGGGGAGTGGAATGGATGAAACTCCATTTACGGAAGAAAATGTATGAGAAGAGCTAGGAAAACTGAAAGTGGATAAAGGCATGGGGCCTGATGAGGTTCATCCCAGGATATTGATGGAGCTCAGAGATGTGCTGGTGGCTCTGCTGCGTGACCTGTTCAATAGATCCCTGGAAACGGGAGTGGTGCCAAGTGATTGGAGAAGAGTGACGGTGGTCCCGCTTCACAAGAGTGGGAACACTGAGGAGGCTGGAAACTACAGGCTGGTTAGCCTCACCTCGGTGGTGGGAAAAGTATTGAAGTCGCTGCTGAAGGAAAGAATAGTGAACTATCTACAAGCAGAAGAATTGATGGACCAGAGGCAGCATGGTTTCACCAAGGGAAGGTCTTGTCAGATGAATCTGATCAACTATTTTGATTGGATGACTAAGGAATTGAATCGAGGAAGAGCGCTCAATGTCATCTACTTGGATTTTAGCAAAGCTTTTGATAAGCTTGGGAGTGAGTGCCAAGGTGGTGGCCTGATAGCAAACTGGTTAAAGGACAGAAGACAATGTGTGATGGTAAATGGAACTTACTCTAAAGAGAGAGCGGTGATGAGCGGAGTGCCGCAAGGGTCGGTGTAGGGAACGGTCCTGTTCAATATATTTGTGAGCAACATCGCGGACGGGATAGAAGGTAAGGTTTGTCTATTTGCAGATGATACTAAGATCTGCAAAAGAATGGACATGCAGAAAGGAGTGGAGAGAATGAGATTTGATTTAAGGAAGCTGGAAGACTGGTCGAAGATATGGCAGCTGAGATTCAATGCCAATAAGTGCAGAGTCATGCATATGGGGTGTGGAAATCCGAAAGAAATGTATTCAATGGGGGGTGAAGGGCTGATGTGCACGGAGCAGAAGAGAGACATAGGCGTAATAGTGTCTAACGATCTGAATTCAGCGAAACAATATGACAAGGCGATAGCTAAAGCCAGAAGAATACTGGGCTGCATAGAGAGAGGAATATCGAGTGATTATCCCCTTGTACAGGTCCTTGGTGAGGCCTCACCTTGAGTACTGTGCTCAGTTCTGGAGACTATCTCCGAAGAGACAGGGACAGGATGCAAGCGATCCAGGGAAGGGCGACCAAAAAAGTGGATGGTCTTCATCGAATGATTTATGAGGAGAGATTGATGAATCTAAATATGTAAACCCTGGAGGAAAGGAGGAGCAGGGGTGATATGATACAGACATTCAGATACTTGAAAGGTTTTAATGATCCAAAGTCAATGACAAACCTTTTCCATTGGAAAAAAAATTCAGCAGAACCAGGGGTCACGATTTAACATAGAAACATAGAAATGACGGCAGAAGAAGACCAAACGGCCCATCCAGTCTGCCCAGCAAGCTTCACACTTCTTTTTTCTCATACTAATCTGTTTCTCTTGGCTCTTAGTAACCTTTGGTTCTATTTCCCTTTCACCCCCACCATTAATGTAGAGAGCAGTGATGGAGCTGCATCCAAGTGAAATATCAAGCTTGATTAGTTAGGGGTAGTAACCACTGCAATAAGCAAGCTACACCCATGCTTATTTGTTTACCCAGACTATGTTATTCAGCCCTTATTGGTTGTTTTCTTCTCCCCTGCCGTGAAGCAGAGAGCTATGCTGGATATGCGTGAAGTATCAGTTTTTCTTCTCCCCTGCCATTGAAGCAGAGAGCTATGCTGGATATGCGTGAAGTATCAGTTTTTCTTCTCCCCTGCCGTTGAAGCAGAGAGCTATGCTGAATTTGTGTGAAGTATCAGTTTTTCTTCTCCCCTGCCGTTGAAGCAGAGAGCTGTGCTGGATATGCGCGAAGTATCAGTTTTTCTTCTCCCCTGCCGTTGAAGCAGAGAGCTATGCTGGATATGCATTGAAAGTGAAGTATCAGGTTTATTTGGTTTGGGGTAGTAACCGCCGTAACAAGCCAGCTACTCCCCGCTTTGTGAGTGCAAATCCTTTTTTCCACATTTCTTCTTGCCGTTGAAGCTTAGAGTGATGTTGGAGTCGCAGTAACCATGTGTATGTTTATTGAATTAAGAGTATTATCTCCAGGCAGTAGCTGTCATTCTGGTGAACCACCCACTCTTCATTGAAGTCCTCTTGACTTTTATGGATCCACAGTGTTTATCCCACGCCCCTTTTGAAGTCCTTCACAGTTCTGGTCTTCACCACTTCCTCTGGAAGGGCATTCCAGGCATCCACCACCTTCTCCGTGAAGAAATACTTCCTGACATTGGTTCTGAGTCTTCCTCCCTGGAGCTTTAAATCGTGACCCCTGGGTTCTGCTGATTTTCTTCCTACGGAAAAGGTTTGTCATTGTCTTTGGATCATTAAAACCTTTCAAGTATCTGAAAGTCTGTATCATATCACCTCTGCTCCTCCTTTCCTCCAGGGTGTACATATTTTGATTCTTCAATCTTTCCTCATAAGTCATTCGATGAAGACCTTCCACCTTTTTGGTCGCCCTTCTCTGGACCGCCTCCATCTTGTCTCTGTCTCTTTGGAGATACGGTCTCCAGAACTGAACACAGTAATCCAGGTGAGGCCTCACCAAGGACCTGTACAAGGGGATAATCACTTCCCTTTTCTTACTCGATATTCCTCTCTCTATGCAGCCCAGCATTCTTCTGGCTTTAGCTATCGCCTTGTCACATTGTTTCGCTGACTTCAGATCATTAGACACCATCACCCCAAGGTCTCTCTCCTGCTCCGTGCTTTCTCCCCCCATCGAATACAGTTCATTCGGATTTCCACTCCCCATATGCATGACTCTGCACTTCTTGGCATTGGATCTCAGCTGCCATATCTTCGACCACTCTTCCAGCTTCCTTAAATCCCGTCTCATTCTCTCCACTCCTTCCGGCGTGTCCACTCTGTTGCAGATCTTAGTGTCATCAGCAAAAAGACAAACCTTACCTTCTATCCCTTCCGCTATGTCGCTCACAAAGATATTGAAAAGGACCGGTCCCAACACCGATCCTTGCGGTACACCGCTTAAAACCACTCTCTCTTCAGAGAGAGTTCCATTTACCATCACACATTTAAAACTCCAGGGAGGAAGGCTCAGAACCAATGTCAGGAAGAATTTCTTCATGGAGAGGGTGGTGGATGTCTGGAACGCCCTTCCTGAGGAAGTGGTGAAGACCAAAACTGTGAAGGATTTCAAAGGGGCGTGGGATAAATACTGTGGATCCGGAAAGCCTAGAGGATCATAAAGCCTAGAGGATGGGAATGAAGAGAAGCGGCATGGGGGTGGCTTGTGGGAATGACGGCTACAACCTGGTGATTAATACCCTTATTCAATAAATGTTCACATGGTTAATGTGACTCCAACATTGCTCTATGCTTCAATGGCAAGAGGAAATGTGGAAAAGAGGATGTGCATTCAGGGCAACAACCAACAAGACTGCGTAGTCTGTGTAAAACAAATAAGCGTGGGGAGTAGCCTTTCTTGATGCAATGGTTACTACTCTGAACCAATTAAGGCTGATACTTCACTTTGAATGAACATCCAGAGCAGCTCACTGTTTCAGTGGCAGGGTGGAATGAAGAAATAGGATTTACATTCAGACAACAACCAACATGGACTGAATTGCATAGTCTGGTTAAACAAATAAACGTGGGAGTAGCTTGCTTGTTGAGGCAGTTACTACCTTAAACCAATCAAGCCTGATACTTCACCTTGAATGCATATCCAGCGGCAGGAGGGGAATGAGGAAAAGAGGATTTACATTTCCAGACAACATCTAATAAGGCATTGATCTGAGCAGTATGAGTATACAAACATCGGGATAACTTATCGTTACGAAGGTTACTACCCGTCGACATTAAGCCTTATACTTCACTTTGATGCAGATCCAACAATTACTCTGCATCATTGGCGGGGATGGAAGGAAATTGGAATCAAATAAGTTACCCAATAAGGGCCCCTGAACTCAGCGGTCTCGGGGTAACAGAAAGGTATGGGAAAATAAGTGCAATGTGGAGCTACTGGGCGGACTAGATGGGCCTGTTGGTCTTCTCTGCCATCATTTCTATGTTTATATGCCACCCTGGAGGTTATGGATTTCAGCTTTCTACCTAAAATCCTAAATTTGGTCTTCCAGAACCACTCTCCCACATTTTCCTATGTCGTTGGTTGCCCAGATGTACCACGACAGCCGGCTCCTCCCTAGCACTATCTATGATCCTATATTGGTGATGCGTTTGAGGTCTGCCACCTTCGCACCAGACAGGCAAGTTACAGGTGGTCCTCACATCCACTAGCCATCCTGCTATCTACATTTCTAATAATGAATCACCAATTACCCTGTTTCCCCGAAAATAAGACATCCCCCAAAATATAAGACCTAGTAGAGGTTTTGCTGAATTGCTAAATATAAGACCTCCCCCAAAAGTAAGACCTAGCAAAGTTTTTATTTGGGAGCATGCCCGTCGCACAGAACACCAGAGCATGCAGCTGTGATTTTTTTCTACCCTGCAGGATTCACAGTTAGTTGTCATCACAAAACCAGCATAACCAGACAACTATTCAGAATATGATAAATGTTCATTTTTTTGTTCAACAATATATGTGAATTCTTCTTCATGGAAAAATAGACCATCCCCTGAAAATAAGGCCTAGTGCATCTTTGGTAGCAAAAATTAATATGACCACTGTCTTATTTTCAGGGAAACACGGTTATGATGGCCAGCCCTAACCCTTTACTCCTGGGCAGGAACCCTGGGAGAGACTTGTCCTCAGTGCGAGAGGACAATACATCACCTGGAGAGCAGGAGACCTTTCTGATCCAAGGCATCACTGGGGCTGCCAGACTCTGAATTTGGGACTTGGCTACTATGTCCCTGAAGATCTCATCAATGTACCTCTCTGTCTGCCTCAGCAACTCCAAGTCTGCTACTCTAGCCTCCAGAGATCAGACTCATTCCCCTGAGAGCAGGAGCTCTTTGCACCGAGTGCATGCATACAATCTCTCACCGGCGGGTAACAAAACATACATGTGACACCTCAATGCAACATGACTGGAAAGCCCCCCTCTTGCTGCTGGGACTGCTTGCCTCATCTTAATTTTATGAGTTACTAGTACGGTTTAGGATACTAAGGGCCAGATTTTAGTAGGGTACGCACTGGGCGTAGATTTGTGTGTGCAAACCGGCGTGCATAAATCTACACCCGATTTTATAAATGCACACGCAGCCCGCTGCGCATGTTATAAAATCTGGGGTCAGCGCGCGCAAGGGGGTCCACACTTGTGAACCTTGTGCACGCCAGAGCCCGTAGGGGAGCCAGATGGCTTTCACTGTTTCCCATCCAAGCCGCTCCCCGATTCAGGAGCGGCCTTCGGACAGTGGGAACTTTCTTTGCACATTAACCCCCTCTCTTCCCCCTGCCCTTCCCCTACCTACCCGCTCCCCCCCCCCCCCAGCCCTATCTAAACCCCCCCCTTACCTTTGTTTTAAATAAGTTGCGCTGCCTCCGTGACCAGGCGTAGGTAATGTGCGTTGTCGGGCCACTAGTGCCGGCGCATTGAATCCCCTGGCACGCGCCGCATGTGCCGTGAGGCCTCGTCCGCCTCTTTTTTCAAGCCCCCGGACTATGCGGCGCCATCGCCGGGTGGCCTATGCCAAAATAGGCTTGGCGCGCACAGGGAACGGTGTTTTCGGGAGTTTATTTATGCACATAATATACGCTGCATCACCCTTTGAAATATCTGTCCCCTTGTAGGGAGTTGGAATTAGAGTACTTTATATTTACATTTTTAAAGATCGGGCACAGCCGATAAAAAAAAAAACGATCGGGCCGGCCAAAAAAAAATGCACGATTTGAATCGGAACTGGAACCGAACCGATTCCGGTTCCGATTCACATCTCTATCTAGGAGTAATAATTGACCCTGAGCTAAACATGAAACAACACATCTCACAGAAAATAAAAGAAGGTTACGCGAAATTAATGATCCTGAGAAGACTAAAACCTCTACTAACAATTAACAATTTTCGCACAGTTCTACAAGCAATGATATTCGCAAGCACAGATTATTGTAACTCCCTGCTTTTAGGACTACCTCAATCTACAATTCGGCCTATGCAAATATTACAAAATTCCGCTGCCAGAATTTTGACTGGCAAAAAAAAAAGAGTGACCACAGTACAGGAAAATTTGCTGAACTCCACTGGCTTCCAATTGAACAAAGAATACAATATAAGGCACTCTGTATAATCCATAAACTAATCCATGATGAAAAAGCAGACTGTCTTAACACGGCACTGCGTGTGCATGTACCACAAAGAAACCTGAGATCTGCAAATATAAAGCTCTACTAACTGTCCCCCTCTGTCAAATCAGCACATCTCACGCAAGTAAGGGAAAGAGCACTGTCACTGGCTTGTCCCGTACTATGGAACACTATGCCCACTCGAACTAAGACTACAGAGAGATTTGAAATTATTCAAAACCAATCTGAAAACCTGGCTTTTAAACAAGCATTTTATAAAGATAAAGAGAAGGAGAAAAAAAATAGTTTATAGATAAGGATGCACCAAGCTAGAAGTTGTTATTAGTAACCTACAAAAGCATATTAATGTTAAAATCAAACCGCCTAATTTGTTCCTAACAATCAGGATAAACATACACAGTTATTATTTTAAATTGTTACTGTACTATGATGGCACATGATTAATTTGTAATCTATGCCACCCATATTTCTCTTTATTGTGCCCCTCTGTAAACCGTTGTGATGGTTATTTAACTTAACAACGGTATAGAAAAGTCTTTAAATAAATAAATAAATAAATAAATAAATAAATAAATGTGGTGCCAACCAGAAAATCAAAAAAGATGCTTGGAACCTATATATTATTATGCCTATGGTAATGCATGCTGGGTGTGGGCTTGGCCTTGAGAAAGCTATGAGTAAATTGAATTACAATTAAAATACAGTAAACGTACATTACTAAAACAACACTAAATGCCAGCACTCAAAAAGTAACAACCCTACTGTAAAAAGATATTGCAAAATATTACACCAGGTCCTAGAACACCAATACACTTTTTTAAAAAAAATCAGAACAAGCCAAGCTACTACAGATCCCAACACAGAAACATCAAGCTAGCAAAATCCCTCAACTCAGTCATACATGCAGAATACAGAAACTCCCAAATAACAGAATGAAGAGACCATAAAATATAAAGAGAAATATGCAGACAAAAACTAAACTGGAAACCCCAACAAGCCGGGCTCAGTTTGCAGTGCAATGATGGAAAAACAAAAACATCACCAACATAAAACAAAAAAAAATCAAAAAATATAAAACATCAGTCATAATAATAATACATACTGTTATCTACGGAGCTGAGGAGTTAGCAATCTGTTATATTTGGTGTGGACAGACTGCTTGGGAGACAGCAGTCTGTAGGTATTTGTGGGTGGATCCTTGGACCAGTGGCAGATGACCACGCCCTCGAGGGAAGATCCTGAGAGGAACCACCGGTCAGGCTTAGAGTATGGAGGCAGACACCACTAGTTCTTTTATTAGACAGTGTACTGAACCACCAGAGGAGGCAGTTGTGAGCTGGAATGCCCGGCTGGGCTGCAGTCCCTCAGATACTGGTACAGCGATCCCTGGATGCTGAGCTGGAGAGAAACTGAAAAATAGTGAGTAGGCAGGGTATGCAAAGTTCATGTACAAAATCAGATGGTAACACTCACACAATGTCTCACAGAAGCCCAGGAGCTGGAAGGTATAGGCCCTTGAGGAGCGAGTACCTGTTTCCAGGGAAAGCCTCTGAGAAAGCGATGGTAACTCACTGAGTAGTTTGGCAGTAAAAGACTTCCAAGCAGAAGGGAATTCAGCAACAAGTCTGGGAACATAGGCCCTTGAGGAGCGAGTACCGGTTCCAGACTGACCTGAAAAACAAGAAGAGAGCGAGGCCCCCCCGAGGAGCGGGAACCCCTGGTAAGGCCGAGGAGGCAGAGTAGCTCAGATAGAACGAATCTTATCCTTGCTAACTAGATGTGATAGCAAATACTGAGACCTTAAATATCCGTCGCGGGTGACGACTCTTCGGGGGACACCCCGAGGTTCGCGCCATTGCCGGTACTCATTGGGGCCCTCGCCGCTATGCTGCGCCCCTAGGGCCTCTCAGGAACATGGTGGTTGCAAGTGTGGAGGCCGATCCGGGGACGCCGGAGGACCTCGGCAAAAGGAACGCCGCGGCAGCCAACTTCCCATGGACGAAGAGGGAAGGCGCCAAAGAGCGGTGAGGAGGGCAGAGAGAGGGTGTCGTGCACTGACGGACACAACCACTATCTATAAAAAGAATAAATAGTTCAAAACAGCTAATCAATAGAACATCCATAATTAAAAACTTATAAAGCTTTTTCAAATGTTAATAAACTATTTCAAAACAGCAAAGTCATCAAAATAACTCTCAACAATTAAAAATGTAAGGATTTAAAAATTCTCTGCTTTCCATACCTGGGAACTTGATTTCCAGATGCCCTGTTACTGTCGTGGATTAACAGGGGAAAGACGGAGGTTGTTGCACACAAATGCACTCCTGTCTGTCTCCCATGCTCCCATCTCACGCACATATATATACATTCTTTGATCTCTGCATGCTGAATCCACACACACACGGATGCACTCACTCTCTGCCATGCTCAATCACACACAGATCATGAACTCACGCTGCGTGTGCTTATCACATGCACGTTGTACACCATGCTCAATCACTCATACAAACATATACACTCTCTATCATGCTCAATCACTCACACAGACATGCTCTCTCTCATGTTTTAATCGCACACACCTACTCTCCTCTGCCATGCTCAATCACAAACACACACACACTCTCTGTATGACATGCTTAATTGCACACCACATACTCTCTCTCTGCCATGCTCAATCACACCACATATACATCTATGCTCTCTCTCTCTCTGCCATTTTCAGTCACATACACACAAACCTTTCTGTGCCATGTTTCATTGCTGCATTAGTTTGATTCATTTCTGTGGTATGCGTATAATCTAATAAATGGACAGTGGGAGCACAAACAAATAGTATGCGCATATCTCTATTGCTGCCTACATATTTTTATTTATTTATTATTTAAGGTGTTTTGTATACCGTCATTCGGTTTCGCCATCATAACGGTTTACATAAGCATGTAGCATAATATGATATCATCGCAACAGAACATCATCATAATGCCCTCATAACAGTTTGCGTAAAACATGTAACTTTATACAATTTCATCATCATAGAATCTTAACTTGTGTAGAAGGTTAATTAATACTTTTAGTTATTAATTACATTTGAGTATGCTTTTGTGAACAGCCAGATTTTTAACTCCTTTTTGAATGTTTTAATGCTTAGTTGATTTCTTATTCCACTTGGTATTGAGTTCCATAGTTTGGGACTGGCAATGGATATTGCTCTCTCACATGTTGAGTTTAGTCGAATGCTCCTAGCGTGTGGGATTTTGAGGAGGCCTTTGTTCATTGATCTTAAGTTCCATTTTGGATTGTGAGTTACAATTTATTTGCTTAGCCAGTTGGTTTGCTGTCCTATGATCATTTTGTGCAGTGTTGTCAGTACTTTGTATTCAATTCAGTATTTTATCGGGAGCCAGTGTAACAATATTAGAGTTGGTGTTATGTGCTCCTGTTTTTCTGATCCAGTCAGAATTCTGGCAGCTGCGTTCTGTAATATTTGGAGTAGATGTATGGTTGAATGAGGTAGTCCAAGGAAAAGGGCATTGCAGTAGTCAAGGTTAGAGAAGATGAGTAGTTGAAGTCTTCTTGCGTGAGGAATGGTTTGAGGCATCTGAGTGTCAATAATTTGTGATATCCTTCTTTAATCTTGTTGGATATGTGAGTTTTGAGTGAGAATTCATTATCAATGATAATTCCTAGATTCCGTGTGTGGGTGACAGGTGAGATTACAGTTTTAGGGTTATCAGTTATGAGTGGCTTCATGAGGGCGTTGTTGTTCTTTTTGTCTAGGATGATTAATTCAATTTTATCAGTGTTAATTATTAGTTTCATGTCATTTAGTTGCTTTTTTATTTCTGAGAGGTAGATAGAGGTTCTGTTGTATGTATCTTCTAAAGTATTCTGTATAGGGATCAGTATTTGTATATCATCAGCGTATAGAAAATGGGTTAGTCCAAGTTGATCAAGTGTATGACAGTTTGGGCGTAAATATATGTTGAAAAGCGTAGCTGATAGGGCAGATCCTTGTGGTACTCCTGTGTTGAGGTTCACTTTATTTGAAAGGGTGATGTTGAAAATTACTCTGAAACTTCTATTTGATAGGTATGACGAGAACCAATTTAAAGTGTTTCCCATGATTCCTAATTCAGATAATCTTTCTATTAGAATGGCATGGTTGACAGTGTCAAAAGCAGCTGATAGATCCAGGAGGATTAATAGGAAGTTTTGTCCTTCGTCGAATCCTCTGAGTACTGTATCATTTAATGAGAGCAATAAAGTTTCTGTGCTTAGATTTTTTCTGAATCCGAATTGAGAGGGGTGAAGGAGGTTATTTGTGTCAAGATAATCAGATAGTTGTGATTGGACAATTTTTTGTGTGATATGCAAATACCATTTGTTTGGTGCTCCCATTGTCCATGTATTAAATACGTGTGTACTACCAATGTAAATCAAATGAGTGGAGCAACGAATGCACATGCCTAATGCTCAATCACTCATACACACAGAATTCTCGCTCTATTTCCCCCCTTCTGGAAGCACAAGTAGCAAAGAACAAGTAGCAGCCGTCTCCAGTCCCAGGGCCCATCAGATCCTCCCTTTTATCCTCAAATTGGTGTTGCCCCTGGCTGAAACTGCATCTTCTGGTCGGTGGGCCATGCTGCTGCTGCTCCTGCTTCTGATTGCAGGGAAAGAGTGGAAGGCTATTATTTTTCTGGTGGCCCCATTGGGTGTCCTGCTCCTTCTGCTGCTGAATGCTGGGCAAAAGAGGCACTCTGCTGCAATCTGAGGGGGAGAGACCAATGCATCTTCCTCTAGCCAATAGGCTGTGCTCATCTTCCTAATCCCAACTGGAGCAGGGGAGGCCAGTGAATCTTCTCACAGCCCCACAATGCCTTGTACACTTCCAGCTGAGGCTATTTAGGGTAGGTATTGCGTCCGTCACTGCTCGACGCCCTCTCTCCTCCCTCTCTACCTCTGTGGCGACTCCCTCCGGGTCTGATGGATGGCTGGCTGCCATGGTGTCTCCATGCCGTCTCTCTCTGGTGTCCCCGGACCGGCTCGATGTTGCAGGTCCACCATGTTGCCTAATGACCTAGGGCACGAACGCACGCTCTGATTGAAGTACCAGCAAGGGCGCGAACCTCAGGGGCGTCCCCCTGAGATGATGTCATCCGCTTCCAATATTTAAAGGTCTCTGATATCGCTAGTGGATCGAGTTAGCAAAGGTATTCGTATTGGAACTCCTTTTGGAAGGGGTTCGTTACCCATGCTACTCTGCCTCCTCGGACTTACCAGAGGTACCCGCTCCTCGGGGGCCTCGCTCTTTTCTTTACTTTCAGATTACAGATAGGAACCGGTACTCGCTCCTCGAGGGCCCATGTTCCTGGACATTCTGAAGATTCTCTACTGCTTGGAAGCTATCGCTGCTACAAACAATTGTGAGTTACCATCGCTCTCTCAGAGCTTTCCCTGGAACCAGGTACTCGCTCCTCGAGGGCCTAAACCTTTCTGCTCCTGAGCTTCCTTGTGACCTTATGTGAGTTTTGTCATCTAGTTCTGTTCATGAACTCTGCCTACTCACTTTTCTACAGTTTCTCAACAGCTCAGCCATCCTGGGATCGTTGTTCCAGTACCTGAGGGACTACAGCCCTGCCGGGCATATCCAGCTCACTACTGCCACCTCTGGTGGTTTCAAAACCTGTTTAATAAAAGAACTAAATGTGTGTCTGTCTCTATACTCAAGCCTAGCCGGTGGTCCCTCTCGGGATACCCTCCCGGGGGCGTGGTCATCTGCCACCGGCCCAGCGATCCACCCACAACTATATCAGAACCTGAACAGATTGCTAACTCCAGTGGATCCGGCTTAAAGGATGGGATGTTAACTCCAGTGGAACCGGCTTAAGATGGGATGTTAACTCCATGGATCCGGCACATCTCTCTGCCTTGCAGGCTATACCAGGCCTGTCCCAACGCATATCAGAACAGCAAGAAACTTTGGAGAAACTTACTGCAGCATTTCATCAGCTACACACACAGAAGATACAAAGCACAGCTTCTAACCAAGAAGGTCAGTTACAGGAGGTGTCTTTAAAGACTGCTGTACCACTGGCGGCTCCGATCCGCATTTCCAGAGAAATCCAGAAGACCCGGGGCTTTTTGAACCAGTGCTGTATGCACTTCACCTTACAACCAATTTTATTTCCCACGGCTCTTTCGAAGACCACATACATCCTGTCATACCCTGTTGTGGGCATCTACCTTGTGGGAATGCAAGGACCCTATTTTGCAGGGCATAGAAGGATTTATGGACTTGTTTAAATCCATCTTTGATGACCCTGCTTGTAACTCTGTTGCTGGTTTTGCTTTGGTGAACTTGAAGCAAGGCAACAGATCACTGGCTGAATTTGCCATAGAATTCAAGACTCTTGTGGCTGAACTTTGCTGGGACCCCTAATGTCTCAAGACACTATTCTGCAGAGGCCTGGATACCTACTTGAAGAATGAGCTGGCCACTCGCCAGACACCTGACTTGCTGGACGAATTAATAGCCTTGGCTACTCGGATTGATCACCGGCTCTGAGACAAGGTGAAGGAGCTCCGGCCTAAGGTGTTACCTGGGTTGAAACAGGCTAGTACTACCACTGCACCTCGAATGGTTCCAGTAACTTCTGCTACCGATGCAACTTGGTCATGGGCACTTGACCTCCAAGGAGAGAAGATTTTGGAAGAAACACAGCTTATGCATGTACTGCGGTCAGCCCGGCCATGATGTCTCTACATGTCTTTTCAGCTTGGAGAAGAGACGACTGAGGGGGGATATGATAGAGGTGTTTAAAATCATGAGAGGTCTAGAACGGGTAGATGTGAATCGGTTATTTACTCTTTCGGATAGTAGAAGGACTAGGGGACACTCCATGAAGTTAGCATGGGGCACATTTAAAACTAATCGGAGAAAGTTCTTTTTTACTCAACGCACAATTAAACTCTGGAATTTGTTGCCAGAGAATGTGGTTCGTGCAGTTAGTATAGCTGTGTTTAAAAAAGGATTGGATAAGTTCTTGGAGGAGAAGTCCATTACCTGCTATTAAGTTCACTTAGAGAATAGCCACTGCCATTAGCAATGGTTACATGGAATAGACTTAGTTTTTGGGTACTTGCCAGGTTCTTATGGCCTGGATTGGCCACTGTTGGAAACAGGATGCTGGGCTTGATGGACCCTTGGTCTGACCCAGTATGGCATTTTCTTATGTTCTTATGTTCTTATGTTCTTATGCCCCATTCATCCGGGAAAATGGATGGCTTAAAGTCCCGTGGGAGGACTGTTCTTGGGCCATACAGTGTTTTTCCTCTGCACTCTGTTCCAGTCTCTGTGATCTGTAAAAGCCAGCTACGGTTCAGACCTCTGCCCTGATGACTCAGGGGCAAAGAGGCAACTTCATTCTCAGACGTCTAGGGAAGACTGAGGAGTCCCTTCGTCAAATTAGGTGATCCATATTGCATCACAACTTGAAGTGGGCTTTGGATGTTCCTTTACATCGCCAATTCTCCTGAAGATCTCAGTGAAGTCCTCGGCAGTTCAACTCAATGGCTGCTGAATAATTCATAGCACCTTCTACATTCACCCTGGCTCAAAGGCATTCAACATCTATCCGTATTCATGATCATAAACTAGAGATATCTGTCACATTTTATCCTTTCAGAGGAAGTGTCTGATGAGCCACAGCACATAGATCCGAGGAAGATATCTC
Source organism: Rhinatrema bivittatum (assembly GCF_901001135.1). Taxonomy (NCBI): domain Eukaryota; kingdom Metazoa; phylum Chordata; class Amphibia; order Gymnophiona; family Rhinatrematidae; genus Rhinatrema; species Rhinatrema bivittatum. Next base: position 62,216,249 of record NC_042631.1, read on the forward strand.
TGGCACCAGCTTTCTGTTCCTCTGGTGATGCCATCATCTCTAGAAGTGGGTCTTGGACATACCCTAACATCGCCACTTCCGCTGAAGCCTCAGTGGACGTCCATAGCAGCTACTTGTTACTGGCTGAATTCTACAATCATTTCTCATCCAGCAATTCTACTGGAGAGTCATCTTTAGAGATGGGTTTTTGGACGTACCAACATTGCTACTTCCACTGAAACCCTCAGTGACGTCCATAGCGACTTTTTGGCTGCTGAATTCAACATCAACTAACCGTCTTCACAGATCATAGGCCTTGAGAGCAGACGCGCTGTCTCGCTTGTTTCACTCAGAAGATGTGCCCTGATGAACCACAGCACATAATAGATCCAAAGAAGATATCTCTAGCAACCAGTCAGTCTGTTTCCACTGGTGATGCCTCCATCTCTCATCCAGTACATCTACTGGAGAGGTCATCTTTAGAAGTGGATTTTGGACGTACTTCAACATCAACCACTTCCATGATATCGTCAGTGGACGTCCACAGCCAGCTCAATCCATTGCTGCTGATATCATCAATAACATTCTGCAAGATTCTTCCAAATCTCAAGATCCACCTGCAGAAGACAACTTAGAAATCAAGATCAAAGAGATTCTGGATGTTCATAACAGAGGCAAGACTTTTGAATCGCTTCTGATTTGGGAAGGCTTCGGCCCCGACTTAATCTCTTGGAAGCCTCAGACCAATATCTTGGACAAAGAGATGCTTCATCAGTTCCACTTTGCGCATCCTTCTAAACCTAAGCCTGGTACCCGAGGAGGAGATCGCCCTTTAAAGGGGGGTACTGTTGCATCCGTCACTGCTCGACGCCCTCTCTCTTCCCTGTCTAACTCTGTGGCGACTCCCTCTGGTCTGATGGCGTCTCCATGCCATCTCCCTCCGGCGTCCCCGGACCGGCTTGATGTTGCAGATCCACCATGTGCCTTATGACTTAGGCGTGCGCGCCCTCTGATTGAAGTACCAGCAAGGGTGTGAACCTCAGGGGTGTCCCCCTGAGATGACGTCATCCGCTTCCAATATTTAAAGATCTCTGATATCGCTAGCGGATCGAGTTAGCAAAGGTATTCATACTGGAACTCCTTTTGGAAGGGGTTCGTTACCCATGCTACTCTGCGTCCTCGGACGTAACCAGAGGTTACCCGCTCCTCGGGGGCCTCGCTCTTTTCTTTATTTTCAGATTATAGATAGGAACCGGTACTCGCTCCTCGAGGGCCCATGTTCCTGGACACTCTGAAGATTCTCTACTGCTTGGAAGCTATCGCTGCTACAAAACAATTGTGAGTTACCATTGCTCTCTCAGAGCTTTCCTGAACCAGGGACTCGCTCCTCAAGGCCTAAACCTTTCCACTCCTGAGCTTCCTTGAGACCTTTTGTGAGTTTTGTCATCTAGTTCTGTTCAAGAACTCTGCCTACTCACTTTTCTACAGTTTCTCAACAGCTCAGCCATCCTGGGATCATTGTTCCAGTACCTGAGGGACTACAGCCCTGCCGGGCATATCCAGCTCATTGGTTTCAAAACCTGTTTAATAAAAGAACTAATTGTGTGTCTGTCTCCATACTCAAGCCTAGCCGGTGGTCCCTCTCGGGATATCCTCCCGAGGGCGTGGTCATCTGCCACCAGCCCAGGGATCCACCCACAACTATACCAGAACCTGAACAGTAGGACTGCACAAGTGCCAAGTCTGCTGCAACTGCTCTGCTAAAATATTTCACTTACTTCCCCTCATAAGCCAGAGCAGCCATGATCAGAATGCCAGTAAGTTTCCATTCACTTCAAACCTCGGGTCTTCAGATCTGCCTTTTGTAATCGAGCAGAAGGAGGCACTTTTGTCAGCCATATTGTGAGCGTAGTGGTGCTTCATGATGGTTGGCTCTTATGGCTATGGCCACAGGGGGCCATAGGCTAGCTACAGCTCTGTTTTGAACCTCAACAGGTTTTGTATTTTCCCAGTTTAGGAGATTAAAAAACGATGTTTGGCTTACATGTGAATATATACAGTAAATAGCATAGCACTCCTGTTGATGCAGATTTCCAAGAAGATCTGTTTTGTCCTATTTTGACTTGAAATTGGCTTTGAGATAAATAAGATTCAAATCACTTGAGAATACTGCTTCCATCTCCAAGTGAACATAGCCTATCTAAAAGCAAGGCATGGCTTCATGCTATCAAAAGCTACTGAAATGTCAAGGGAAATCATGACTAAGGAGATTCCCCTATCTAACTAGTAATGAAGTTATTAGGTAATATTTTTAAAACTAGAAAGAGAAATATTTTTTTTTTACTCAATGCATAATTAAGCTCTGGAAATTAATTGCCAGAGGATGTGGTGAAAGCTGTTAGTGTAGCTGCATTTAAAAAAGGTTTGGACAACTTCCTAGAGGAAAAAGGTCCATTAACCGTATTAAGGTGGAGTTGCAGAAATCTATTCTTGGATAAGCAGTTTGGGAATCTCTCTACACCCTTGGGATCCTGCCAGGTACATGTGGACTGGGATTGGCCACTGTTGGGAACAGGATACTGGGCTTGATGGACCTTTGGTCTGACCCAGTATGGCAAGTCTTATGTTCTTATGTTCTAACTGCAGAAGTATATAATCAGTAAGGGATAGTAGCAAGGTTTCAGTGCTATAATTTGCATGAAAGTCACACTGATTTGTATGCAAAATATTAAATTCCTTAACAAAATCTGTAAATTGTGACAGAAACAATTTTTACTAGAACCTTAGCAAAGTTGGAAGATTCAAAATCAGTCCTATAACTAAAATCAAGTCAGCAGGTAAACTCTCCTTCTTTAGTGTAGTCAATGCATTTTCTTTAAAAGGATGGAACAATACTTTCCATCCAGTAAATTTGATAAATTTACTGCTATAGTAATAATATCCAAAATTGGACTTGTGAATTATACATGACCCATGTAGGACAAAGGCAAGAAAATAGTGCACAGTCTTTAATTTCTTCAGGAATTCAGCAAATTCAGTATTAGTAACTTAACAATATGTATCTAACAAATGGCATTCCCAGAATTCCAACAAATATGCTTAACTAAAAAAGAATGTGTCCTGAATCAATACAGCCTTTTTAGTACTATAGATAGGAAACTGTTCAAAAAAATGATATTACAGCAGTTAATGTTAGGTTGAAGCAAACCATTAACATTACTAAAAAGTTCACATAGATGATTTAATGAACATAAGAACATAAGACAATGCCATACTGGGTCAGACCAAGGGTCCATCAAGCCCAGCATCCTGTTTCCAACAGTGGCCAATCCAGGCCATAAGAACCTGGCAAGAACCCAAAAACTAAGTCTATTCCATGTTACCATTGCTAATAGCAGTGGCTATTCTCTAAGTAAACTTAATAGCAGGTAATGGACTTCTCCTCCAAGAACTTATCCAATCCTTTTTTAAACACAGCTATACTAACTGCACTAACTACATCCTCTGGCAACAAATTCCAGAGTTTAAAAAAGAACTTTCTCCGATTAGTTTTAAATGTGCCCCATGCTAACTTCAAGGAGTGCCCCCTAGTCTTTCTACTATCCGAAAGAGGTAAATTAACCGATTCACAATTAACCCGTTCTAGACCTCTCTCATGATTTTAAACATCTCTATCATATCCCACCTCAGTCGTCTTCTTCTCCAAGCTGAAAAGTCCTAACCTCTTTAGTCCTTCCTCATAGGGGAGCTGTTCCATTCCCTTTTAATTTTGGTCGCCCTTCTCTGTACCTTCTCTATCGCAATTATATCTTTTTAGAGATGCGGCAACCAGAATTGTACACAGTATTCAAGGTGCGGTCTCACCATGGAGCAATACAGACTCATTATGATATTTTCCGTTTTATTCACCATTCCCTTTCGAATAATTCCCAACATTCTGTTTGCTTTTTTGACTGCCGCAGCACACTGAACCGACAATTTCAATGTGTTATCCACTATGACGCCTAGATCTCTTTCTTGGGTTGTAGCACCTAATATGGAACCCAACATTGTGTAATTATAACATGGGGTTTTTTTCCCTATATGCATCACCTTGCACTTATCCACATTAAATTTCATCTGCCATTTTGGATGCCCAATTTTCCAGTCTCACAAGGTCTTCCTGCAATTTATCACAATCTGCTTGTGATTTAACTACTCTGAACAATTTTGTGTCATCTGCAAATTTGATTATCTCACTCGTCGTATTTCTTTCCAGATCATTTATAAATATATTGAAAAGTAAGGGTCCCAATACAGATCCCTGAGGCACTCCACTGTCCACTCCCTTCCACTGAGAAAATTGTCCATTTAATCCTACTCTCTGTTTCCTGTCTTTTAGCCAGTTTGCAATCCACGAAAGGACATCGTCACCTATGAAAGATTGCAAACAAAAAACATATTGTGCATTTTGACTAATTTCAAAAGTAGATATATAGTTAGAGTGAGCCTGATGAAATTATGATTTTAAAATTAATTGTCTTGCACTTCTGCCAGAGGCACTCTGCTTTATGCATAATTCTTTGTTAGTTACTAGTTCCTGTGAAAACCAAGAAACTCTTATGAGGTTGAGCAAATTTTCTACAATGAAATGGAGCAACAGTCTCAGTAGTCCTAGATAAAACATTGGTAATAGATTGCACCAGAACCTAAACAGCATCATAATCAATCATATTCAACAGCAAAGATCATTGAATGGCATGGTTTTCCAAATTAGTGAACCCACAAATTAGTTTCTTAGGAATATCATTGGTTGTCATTTATGATACTTGTGACAAGTCCAAAGAAAATGCCAGTAAATAATGATCCAACCAAGGAACATCAGATAGTTTCAATTTATAGACTCTTATTGATCGCCCAAAGTTCAGGAACTTTGGGAAGGAGCAGTAATTAATTGTTACAGAGTGAAGGCTGACACAGTAGAAAAAATACTTCTAGCTGACATGTTGCACTGCCCACGAGCAGCTCCCTCACCTTCCCTGGACACCGGCCTGGCAGTTCTCTGGTCCACACCGTGCTGTCCTAGCCGGTGCCCGACTACCACCACTCTCCCACCATCGCCACTCCTGCGTGGCTGAGTGCCGCTCCACGATGCCTCGGCCTTCCTGAGTGGCTGTGAGACACTGCCAGGGCCCTCTTCGTAGCATGGAGCCGCCACCATCGCTGCTCTTTGTGACAGGAGTGCCGATGCTGACTCCACTCCTTCGTGGTGGGGTTGCCACCTATGTTGTCAATCCTGTCCTGTCTCTGGGCTCCTGCATAGGCACATGCACGCCTCTCTTCAATATTTAAATGGCCAGCAGCAGGAAAAGCCCCATGGCCCCAACTGATGATGTCATTCCTCGTCGCTCCTGCAGCCCTATAAAAAGGCTTTCCTTCACTTCCTCAGGGCCTTTGCAATGGATCCTCATGGTTGTCCATGGCCTCTTCATCCTGCAAAGTCCTCCATGGTCTACTCCTGTCTATATAGTTCCATGTTCTTTGTTGGATACTCCTGATCCTTGTGTTCCATTTTCCAAATTTCTGTTCCATGTTCCAGGTCTCCTTGTCCCTCATCAGAGCTCCTTTGTATGGCCTCTCCTATGTTCCTGGTTTCTCGTCAGTTCCTCGCCCAAGTCTTCAGATTCTCTGTTTCATCTGAACCTTCTATTAAGTCCTGGATGTTCCTTTCTTCGGTCCTCTTGTCAGCATTCCAGATCCTTCTTTGTCCTTTCTCCAGGCGTGCCAGCGTCATGGTCCATTACCAGCCCATGGGGGGCTGTGTAGGGCGCTTCCTGGTACTGCCCCGTCTCCAAGTCCGTTGTCGCTGGATCAGGTCTTTGGATGCCATTCCTATTCCGATACTCAGGTTTTCTAGTTCCGGTCTCGTTGACCTCTCAGCCAGCGGATATCCATGTTCTGAGTCTTCCTTCTCTGGTTCCACTCCTTGGAAACTACCCTCAATCTGATACTCTGGTTTCCTACTTCCAGTCTTGTGGATGGTCCAGCCAGAAGAGTTCCAAGCCTTGCTCCAATAGAGCAAGACATACTTTAATGGAACAAAGTCACCATGGCTTTACCCAAGGCAAGTCTTGCCTCACAAATCTTTACTTTTTTGAAGGAGTTAATAAACATGTGGATAAAGATGAAATGGTAAGAACATAAGAACATGCCATACTGGGTCAGACCAAGGGTCCCATAAAGCCCAGCATCCTGTTTCCAACTGTGGCCAATCCAGACCATAAGAACCTGGCAAGTACCCAAAAACTAAGTCTATTCCATGTTACCTTTGCAGTGGCTATTTTCTAAGTCAACTTAATTAATAGCAGGTAATGGACTTCTCCTCCAAGAACTTATCCAATCCTTTTTTAAACACAGCTATACTAACTGCACTAACCACATCCTCTGGCAACAAATTCCAGAGTTTAATTGTGCGTTGAGTAAAAAAGAACTTTATTTATTTATTATTTTTGCTATACCGGCTTTCATGACATTAATCACATCAACCGGTTTACATTTAACAAGTGTGCAAGGAAAAAGAGAACTCTAACAAACTGAAACAAGAGCATGGTAAGGAGAAGTGACAGTTACAATAAAAACAGGGAAATAAAATAACTGGTATGCTGGAAGCGAGAAGAGGGGAAGTTAACTGACAGCAAAAATATTTACAGGGTAGCAAATTGATTCCAATATAATGAAATTTGTATAGAAAATGACTTTGATATCAAGGTGTTGGTGGTGACGGCGAAGTGAATGGTTTGTTATGTAAATTCATTATTGATGATGAGTTTGAGATGTCGGGTGTAGGTCTCAGTCAAGGACTGGAAAGGCTTTTTTAAAAAGCCAAGTTTTCAGCCTTTTCCTGAACGTTGGTAGGCAAGGTTCTTGTCTCAGGTCTGCAGGGATGGAGTTCCAGAAAGGTGGACCTGCTGTTGAGAACGCTCTAACACTGAGAGATTTATGTTGGAGGGTTTTTGCGTGTGGAACCTGAAGCGATTCTTTGTAAGATTCCCTGATGGGTCTGGCGGACGTGTGTTTTTTGAAAGGAATTTGTAGGTTGATCCGGGTGTGTTGATGGATGACTTTGTAAATGGTGGTGATGGATTTGTAGATGATTCTGTAGTGAATCGGTAACCAGTGAAGGTTCTTGAGGATTGGGGAGATGTGGTCGATTCTCCTGGAGTTCGTCAGGATTCTGGCTGCTGTATTCTGCACCATTTGTATGGGAAGCTGGGAGACCCAGTAGTAGAGAGTTACAATAATCTAGCTTGGAGAAGATTATTGCTTGTAGAATTGTTCTGAAGTCCTGGGAGTGGAATAGAGGCTTTATTCTTTTAAGGATATGTAATTTGTGAAAGCAATCTTTGGTAGTTTGGTTGATGAATGATTTTAGGTTGAGACGGTTGTCCATTATGGCTCCTAGGTCTCTTACGTGCGAGGTTTGAAGGAGCGCTGGTGGCTTTGAAGAGGTATTGTTTTCCGGGGATATAAGCAGACTGGTGAGGAGGTGTTTGATTTCTATTAGGCAGCTATCCCAGAATTCTAATGTTTTTGAAATGGATTCTTTTACAGGGATCACGATCTGGACATTGTCTGCAAAAAGGAAGTATTTCAGGTTTAGTTTTGTTAGCAGTTGGCAGAGAGGGAGCAGGTAGACATTAAAGAGCGTGGGTGAAAGGAAGGAGCCCTGCGGAACCCCTAGAGAGGATGGAAAGTAATGGGATTCTTTATTATGAATTTTGACCTTGTATCCTCTGTTCTCCAGGAAAGTTTTGAACCAGGTCAGTGCTGTGCCTGTCACGCCTATGTTTGCCAGCTGTTTTAGAAGGAGGTGGTGGTTGACTGTATCAAAGGCAGCCGAAAGGTCGAGGAGGATTAATAGGTAAGCGTGACCTTTATCGATGCCAGAGAGGAGGAAGTCTGTGAGGGAGAGAAGTAGTGTTTCGGTGCTTGATGCTTTGCGAAATCCATATTGATTTGGGGACAGAATATTGTGATCCTCGATGTAATTTGATAATTGAAGTGTTTACTAATTTTTCCATAACTTTAGCTATAAACGGAAGGTTGGAAATGGGACGGAAATTGTTAGGATCGCTGGCATTTAGGTTCGGTTTTTTTAGGAGTGGTTTGATTGAGGCTTTTTAAGGTTGTCTGGGTAGATACCCCTGGGACAAGGAACAATTTATGATGTCGGATAGAGTTTTTGATATAGTATCCGGGATTAGTAGAAACATTTTGGACAGGATTGATGAAAAGGGTGTGATGACGGTTTCATTTTCTTCAGAACCGATTTTATCTTTGAAATGGTGATGGGTTCGAAGGAGTTTAGATGAATGTCTTTGTTTGGGAGAAGATGTGTGCTATTGGATGTGCACGTGTTTGGTGACAGCTGATTGAGGAGGTCAGAAATTTTTTTACTGAAATGAAGAGCCAGTTCGTCTGCTTTTGTCTGGGATAAGTCAGTTGGAATATCTGGAGTGATAGCTTTTGTGAGACTGGAAACGTAGGTGAAAAGAGCTTTAGAGTCGAAGATGAGGTGGTGGATCTTGCTGGCATAGTAGTCTCTTTTAGTTTTCAAAGTAATGTTCTTGTATAAGTGGAGGGAACGTTTGTAATCGGATAGAGAGGACGGTGAGGGGGCTTTATGCCATTTTCTTTCTTTAAAACTTTCTCCGATTAGTTTTAAATGTGCCACGTGCTAACTTCATGGAGTGCCCCCTAGTCTTTCTATTATCTGAAAGAGTAAATAACTGATTCACATCTACCCGTTCTAGACCTCTCATGATTTTAAACATCTCTATCATATCCCTCCTCAGCCGTCTCTTCTCCAAGCTGAAAAGTCCTAACCTCTTTAGTCTTTCCTCATAGGGGAGCTCTTCCATTTCTCTTATCATTTTGGTCGCCCTTCTCTGTACCTTCTCCATCGCAATTATATCTTTTTTGAGATGTGGCGACCAGAATTGTACACAGTATTCAAGGTGCAGTCTCACCATGGAGCGATACGGAGGCATTATCACATTTTCCGTTTATTCACTATTCCCTTCCTAATAATTCCCAACATTCTGTTTGCTTTTTTGACTGCCGCAGCACACTGAACCGACGATTTCAATGTGTTATCCACTATGATGCCTAGATCTCTATCTTGGGTGGTAGCACCTAATATGGAACCTAACATTGTGTAACTATGTGAGCCGTTGCCCCTTTGTGAGCCGTTGGTAGGCTTCAGGCGAAAGGCCCTCCTTTCGCTACACTACCCCACCACAGCAGTGCTACTCGCAACTCGCAACCAACATACTTGTACTCCTCCCGCCTCGGCCTGCATTTGTCCAACTTACATCCTTCTACATCCTCTAACTCCCGGCTCTCCTTTCTGCCGCTCATTTTTGAGTTCCTTCAAAACCCTGGGGTGTATACCATCCGGTCCAGGTTCAGTTTATCAATCAGGCCTACCACATCTTCTAGGTTCACCGTGATTTGGTTGGGTCCATCTGAATCATTACCCATGAAAACCTTCTCCAGAATGGGTATCTCCCCAACATACTCTTTAGTAAACACCGAAGCAAAGAAATCATTTAATCTTTCTACGATGGCTTTATCTTCTCTAAGTGCCCCTTTAACCCCTCGATCATCTAACGGTCCAACTGACTCCCTCACAGGCTTTCTGCTTTGGATATATTTTTAAAAGTTTTTTCTGTGACTTTTTGCCTCTACAGTCAACTTCTTTTCAAATTCTCTCTTAGCCTGTCTTATCAATGTCTTACATTTAACTTGCCAACGCTTATGCATTATCCTATTTTCTTCTGTTGGATCCTTCTTCCAATTTTTGAATGAAGATCTTTTGGCTAAAATAGCTTCTTTCACCTCCCCTTTTAACCATGCTGGTAACCGTTTTGCCTTCTTTCCACCTTTCTTTGTGTTTTTGTATATTATTTTTATTAAATTTTTCAAATATACAACAAATGTAAGAACATGTTACATGTGGAAACAGAACAAAAACTAGTTAAAACATAAACTGTCCACCTTATACAATATATTCCATAGTGCATGACCCGTCGTACTCTTCATGGGGTCATATGTAGACTAACCAAGTAACATGTACTCAAGTGAGAACTATTTCATTAGGTGCAGACTTCCCCCCCCCCCTCCCCTAGTCCCCCCCTCCCTCCCCCCTTCCGACCACTATATATGATAATAGTATTAATAATAATGATAATAATAATAATGACAATAATAATAATGATAATAACAATAATAATGAGAATGAGGAGACAGGAATTAATGCAGGGATTAATGCACTGATTTTAGTAGCCCTCGTAGTGAAGGCTAAACCATGCCCAGTATCCCATTGGCCATCCGGGGCATTCCCATTCATGGTTCGTGAGTGACGGGTATCGTGGAACCTCAGCGCATACAATGATCCTGTGGTAAGAGTTGCACATGGATTGATAAACAAGGGGGAACCGTGACCCGTCTGGTCTGCTGGTATTGGTTGCCCATCTTCTATAAAAGTATAAACAGCATCTAAGACTAGTTGCAGCTAAATCTATGTAGGGTGGTCCCTCCCTTAGTCTCTCGGTTTCTGATGGGCAAGTGGAAATGTGGTTGAGGGCTCCAAATAATTGAAAAACTCTTCCCAGGTTTCTGTGACTAAGGTAACTTTCTTTGGGGAGGTATTTCTAGCAGTGATATACTCGAAAGCGCTAAGTTTGACTAGTTTTGTGAACCAAAATTCCACACATGGCTCTTTATCATCAAGCCACTGTGCCAAAATGACTTTCCTTCCCATTCAGCTGGCCCACTGTAAGTAAAGCATGTTCTGTTTAGTGGGTTCCCAGGTGAACATACGTTGAGAGCCAAACAGCCAGAAATTGGGTTCAAGGAGTATACTTTGTCCAACAATATGAGTGCATTTTTTAGATACCTTTCTCCAGAAAGAGAAAACCATCGGACACTCCCAAAAGCAATGAACATAAGAACTTTCTTGTGCATGGCATTTCAGATAGTCAGTTGAGGTTATGATGTTAAATTTATATGCTTGCAGAGGAGAGATATACATGCGCCAAAGGAACTTGTAATGTGATTCCCTTAGGAGGATATTATCGGAGACCTCCGGGAGGTTGATAAAAAGACATTTAAATTCTGCTTCCATTCTGACCACTTGGAGTATAACCATTCGATATGCTCCTAACCCACTACTTCCACTAACAACTTATAGTACATGGTGGTTGTCGGTTTCTGACGCAGTGGGGACTGACAAATATCTTTAATTTTGAGTGTATGGAGATTGTCTACAAAATACTTGCTATTGCTTCTCAGATAGTGTTGAATTTGCAAATGCACAAAATAATCAGCCTGTGGGAGACTATACTGGGTCTGCAGGGACATAAAATCCAAGGGTCGTTGGGTTTCCTTATCATATAGTTGATATATATGTCTGAGGCCCTGGCGATTCCAGTGATAGAATACCGAGTGGGTGAGACCAGGTGTAAATTCTGGGTTAAAGGCTATGGTGATTAGTGAAGTGAGTCTATATGGACTTTGGACAATTTGCCAAGCTGTGCCCAGGTTTTGCGACATGTTTGCAATAAGATGTGAGATTTAAAGTCCCCTTGAATACATGAATACGCTCCTTGTAATAGAGGATTAAGTGCTGGAACTTTGTACCACTCTACCAAGCTCTGATATGGGACGTAAGTTGATGTAGAGAGTAGCCAGTCTCGTACTAGTCTGAGGTTGCAAGCCATATTGTACCAGACTAAATTGGGACAGCCTAGGCCTCCTTCAGAAATTGGTTTGTAGAGGGTGGCCATAGACACTCTGGATTTTTTATTACATCGCAGGAGTTTCGTGATGTGCTTTGAATCGCATCTGTTCAGCCATAAGGGGATCATTTGAAAGATGTATAGCCACTTTGGCAATAAGATCATTTTGAATATCTGGATCCTGCCCCCTAGGGAGAGCGGTAGCGTTTGCCATCGCTGTTAATGAAGTTTGTGTCATTAAGGGCTTTATATTGGCGATGTAAAGTTCTTCTATATTTATGGGGATGCGGATACCCAAATATTTCAATTCAGTTTTGACCCATCTTAAGGGGAATTGCCCTTGCCACATAATTTGGACATCTCCTGTGACATCAATCGCTTCAGATTTTCTTGGTTAATTTTTAAGCCAGCAAAGGTACCAAAAAGCTTTTGTAGGCATAGAACTTCTGAGAGGGATGTTAAAGGAGTAAGGAGAAAGACTAAGATATCGTCAGCAAAGGCTGCCACCTTAAAGGGATTGTGAGGTCCCCCATAGCCTGTGATGTATGCACTTTCAGCTATTTTCCGTAGGAGGGGGTCAATAGAAAGAATATATAATAGCGGGGAAAGGGGACAACCCTGCCTCACCCCGCGTTCTATATGGACATCTCTCGAGATATACCTATTGGCCACGATGCAGGAAATTGGGATATGGTATAAGAGGGATATATGATCTAAGCAGGCCCCTTCGAAACCTAGACGATGAAGTGCAAAGAACATATAATTCCAGGAGACACGATCAAAGGCCTTCTCAGAATCAAACCCCACAACAATTGCTGGCGTGCAATTGGATCTGCAAAATTGTAGAGCTGTAAGTAGTTGAGAATATTTGAGTTGGCTTTGTGTCCTGTGACAAAGCCTACTTGATACGGGGATATTAATTGTGGCATGATGATATTAAGATGGTCAGCAAAGACTTTTGTCAGAATTTTAAGATCAAAATTCAATAGTGATATAGGGTGGTATGACCCTGGAAGTAGCGGATCCTTTTCCTTAGGAAATTTGTGGTGTACTAACCCGTCTTGATAGAAGTTGGACAAAGGTTTGGCAAATTGCGTTCGGAGTATTTTGAAAAAGTCATATGAAAAGCCGTCCGGGCCTGGGGATTTGCCTGATTGTACAACTGCAATGGCATTTAAAACGTCTATGGATTGGATCGGTCTATTCAGGAAGTCTAACTGCATCTTGGTAAGTTTTGAGATAATTCCTGGAAAAACTCAGATTCCCCTGGTCTGCTATTGGTGACATCATCTGTATATAATTTTTCATAGAACTCGTGGAATATCTCGCATGTGTCGGGTTTATGAGAGACTTGTCTTCCTTTGGTATCTTGCATATGTGATATAAACGTCTTGGGCCTAACTGCTTGTACTAAATTAGCCATGAGTTTCCCCACTTTATTCCCGAATTGGAAGAGTTTAGTTTCACTTCGATAGCGTTGTTGTTGTGTTCTGATGTGTAGCAGTGTGTTTAAGTGATTCAGTACTCTGTAATATTTGTTGTGTGATTGATGAGGCTTTTCAATCATTGCCTTTTTTTGCACCTGCATCTGTTTCCCTAGCTGCACTATATCTTCGTTTAGTTTTTTCTGATGGGCCTGAGTGTAGGATACTTTGGCTGTTTCCCAAAACAATTGTGGGATGCTAGCATGTTGTCCGTTATGTGATATGAAGTCGGCCCATTTCTCTTGTAGATAGGTTTGAAATTTGACATCCTGTTTTAAGTGGGACTGAAATCTCCAAACCCGTGCTTCATGTGCCTGATTGTTGGTAGTAACGACTAGTGTGGTGGGCGAGTGGTCAGAGATTGCCTGCGGCTCAATGGTCGCCTTTACCATCTTGGAAAAATGATCTTGGAGACTAGTATGTAATCGATTCGGGATAAAGAGGTATGTGCTCTGGAGATATGGGTGTAGTCTTTCTCATTTGGGTGGAGTACACACCAAATGTCCAAGAGACCTAATTGTTGACATAAGAATGCAATACCTTTCAATTTGTTACTTTGTCCCCACAATGTGGTTGGGTTTCTGTCAATTGTGTGGTCGTGGACACAGTTAAAATCACCCAAGAGGATAGGCGTACCTTGTGTGCATGCATGGAGAATATTGCGCAAATTCATAAAAAAAACTATGACTGTATTCATTCGGCGCATATATATTACACATAGCAATCTTTACGTTGTTCCATGTACCAATAAGAACAATGTAGCTACCATTGTCATCTATTGTTTTATCGAGTATGTGGAAGTCAATGTTCTTATGTATGAGTATGGAAACTCCCAATTTTTTGTCTGGGCCGCTGAGTAAATACATAGTCCCACCCATTCCCTTTTCATTTGTCACTTGCGTTAAGATGGGTTTCTTGCAAACACGCAAGGTCTGCACGCATGTGTCTAAGATGGGAAAGAATCTTTTTCCGTTTTATGGGTGTCCCCAGACCATTGACATTCCACGACACTAATCTATCCATGCACGACACTAATCTATCCATGATCGATAGTTCTGCTGTTCAAAGTGGGCCGAAGCCTGATTAATAGTTGCCAACTAAAAAGCATGGGGGCCCCCAGCACAGCCCCTGTGCTCCACAGCCACTTAATATACCAAGTATCATAAAGATATACCAAACTAGTCCACCATATGAGATAAATCCCTGATAACAATTGTAGTCGGTAGGTATCCTCCCCGCCCCCTCCCCCTTATTTTACCCTGCCCTTTACCCCTACCCTCTGCTTAGTATCAACCCACTTCTGCGGTGATTTGGAGATCATGCGTTGTATGGGTATGGGTGTCATGCCTCCACCTCTGTACGGGGAGAAGAAAATGAACCCGTGAGTGACCCACCAATGCGGTCTTTTTTTTTTTTTTTTTTATAAACTTAGGCCCCAGCCCCTTGACGAAAACTGACTAAGACGATACCCAAGAGACCTGCCAAACAATGACTGTGCCTCACTTATGAGGTACGTCGCTAGATGTGACTAACCACAACAAAGTCCTTGGAGTTCTAAGGTTTAGTGCTACTGAGTCCCTGTCAGATGCACTTCCTGCCTGGCATTCAGGCCGATACAGAAAAACGCGCAGGAGAGCTGGTGAGCGTCCGCTCTTCTGGCACGCGCACAGGCCACTCTCCTGGGTGCGCGATTCAGGAGGGTGGCCTATGCAAATTAGGGCTCGCGGTAAAAGGAGGCGCTAGGACACTAGCGCGTCCCTAGCGCCTCCTTTTTGACAGGAGCGGTGGCTGTCAGCAGGTTTGACAGCCGACGCTCAATTTTGCAGCCGTCAGTTCTCAAACCCGCTGACAGCCACGGGTTTGGAAAACGGACGCCGACATAATTGAGCGGGCTGCTGGCCGATTTTTAATTTTTTTTTACTTTTGTGGCTTCCGACTTAATATCGCTATGATATTAAGTCAGAGGGTGTACAGAAAAGCAGTTTTTTTCTGCTTTCTGTACACTTCCCCGGCACGGGCAGGGCGTTAATTTCTGAAAGTAAAAGGTGCGGCTTGACTGCACATTTACTTTCTGTATCGCGCAGGAATAACTAATAGGGCCATCAACATGCATTTGCATGTTGCGGGCGCTATTAGTTTCGGGGGGGGGTGGACGCGCGTTTTCGACACGCTATTACCCCTTACTGAATAAGGGGTAAGGCTAGCGCGTTGAAAACGCGCGTCCAAATGCGAGTTAACAGTGCGCTCCACCGGAGCGCACTGTACTATATCGGTCTGATAGTTAATTTGAAGCATCTGTGCCACTGATAGGAGAAAGTTTCCCGCGGTAGAACAATGCAGGGAGATAGAAACTCTTGGCCGCGAATGAACGCCACTGTTTAGCTGTCTCCCATTAGATCATGCTCTTCGAGTCTCTAGGCTTGCTGTACCCGTTCTCCCCGCTGTAATTTGAGAAGTGTCTGATCTCTGCATTGGAAGACGTCATGTTTCTTTGCTGTCGCGTCTTTTGGAATCAGACCGAAGTCTTCTGGAGGAAGCCATAAGTTGAGGCACTAAAAATTGCCATCCACCCTCCTACGCAAATTAGGTGGGAAGGAGAGCCCCCGCTCGTGAAGGAGACCTGTCAGATTTTGTAAACGCTGTGGCGTGCAGAAAACAAAAGAATCAGATTGTTAATAGTATAAGAGGCACACGAAACACCGAAGAGATCCCATTGTTGTTATTTACAGAGCCAGTCTGCCCCAAAACAAACAGGCACTTGTATGATCTGTTGTCACACTATAGAAATAGAGACACGTCGGACCTTGAGGGTTTGAGATGTGCTTATCGTGTGTCTTCCTCAGTGCCTGCTCTCATCAGCTCAGCCACTATTCTGTAAATGTTGTCGCGCTTGTTCTGGCGTTTCAAAGAAAAGAATTTTGTCTTGGTGCCAAACCTTTAATTTTGCTGAAGTGAGAAATGGACCTGCTTTTTAAAGAGCTCCGTGCAGTTCGGGGAAAATGCTTTCCGCGACGCAGAGACTCGGGCTGAATAATCTTGAAAAATTTGTATCTTCTGACCCTTATATGCCATGTCCTGTCACTTTCTATAGGCTTGCCAAACCTCCTGCTTGTGTCTGAAGTTAAGCAAATTAGCGATTACAATATGGGATCGATTCTGCCGATCCAGTCGTGCTCCTAGCCTGTGTGCACTCTCTATGACTAGTCTCCCTTGTAATTAGGGGAGCCCTAGATCCTCCGGCAGCCATTTTTCCAGCAAGTGGCACAGTTTACTATCCACTACAGTTTCTGGAAATCCCATAAATCTGAGATTCCCTCTGCGATCTCAATTTTCAAGATCATCTAATTTAGATTCTAAAGCGGTAAGTTTCTGCTCTGGGGTTGTTAGTTTCACACTGCTGGCAGAGGAATTATCCTCATGGCTATTCTGCCCTCTGCTTGCTCCAATCAGGGGGTGATTTCAGTGAGAGCAGAGCACAGCTCCATGAGGCGTTCCTCAATGCCCGCTATTTTTTCGCCGAATTTTTCATCAAGGGTCTCTCTTACTGTGTCTTTGATGTCAGCTAAGGTGATATTTATATTCGGGCCATCCCCGGACGTTTCGTGCCCCGCCACCATTTTGGATTCTGTGCCGCGCGGCTTTTCTCTTTCTATCTTACTGCTTTTTGTGGCCATACCTGGCGGCGATTTCTGCATAAATCGGACAATTGACATATGCCCTTACCGCGGTTAGCAGGGAGTTGTCTGAGAATAATTGCAATGGGTCAGATGGTGATCAATGGTGGGGCAGACACCCAGAGCCTGAAGGGAGACCTCTTACCCGCACACCACATCACGTGATCTCCCCCTTTCCACCTTTTTTAATGTGTGGAATACATCTGGACTGTGCTTCTAGGATGGTATTTTTTTAACAATGACCATGTCTCTTGCACACTTTTTACTTTTGTAGCTGCTCCTTTCAGTTTTTTTCTAACAATTTTTCTCATTTTATGAAAGTTTCCCTTTTGAAAGTTTAGCAAGAGAGCTGTAGATTTGCTTACTGTCCCCCTTCCAGTCATTAATTCAAATTTGATCATATTATGATCACTATTGCCAAGCGACCCCACCACTGTTACCTCTCTCACCAAATCCTGTGCTCCACTGAGAATTAGATCTAAAATTGCTTCCTCTCTTGTCGGTTCCTGAACCAATTGCTCCATAAAAATGTCATTTATTCCATCCAGGAACTTTTATATCTCTAGCATGTACCGATGATACATTTACCCAGTCAATATTAGCTTAATTGAAGTCTCCCATTATTACCGCACTACCAATTTGGTTAGCTTCCCTAATTTCTCTTAGCATTTCACTATCAGTCTCACCATCTTGACCAGGTGGACAGTAGTATACCCCTATCACTGTAGTCTTCCCCAACACACAAATGATTTCTACCCATAAAGATTCAATTGTGCATTTAGTCTCATGCAGGATGTTTATCCTGTTGGACTCTATGCCATCCCGGACATAAAGCGCCACACCGCCTCCTGGGTGCTCCTCTCTGTCATAGTGATATAATTTGTACCCTGGTATAGCACTATCCCAATGGTTGTCCTCCTTCCACCATGTCTCTGAGATGCCAATTAAGTCTATGTCATCATTCACTGCTATACATTCTAATTCTCCCATCTTACTTCTTAGACATCTGCATTAGCATACAAACATTTCAAAGTTTAATTTTTGTTTGTATTTTCATTCTGCTTTTTAATTGATAGGGATAAGTTAGAATTTTTTAGTTCAGCTGAGTTTTTAGTTACAGGCACTTGGACTACTTTTCTTATAATTGGAATCTCACTGTCGGGATGCCCTAATTCTAATGCATCATTAGTATCCTTTGAAGATACCTCTCTCCGAACTATGTGCTGTTAAGCGACTGTCGGCTTTCCCCTTTGTTCTAGTTTAAAAGCTGCTCTATCTCCTTTTTAAAAGTTAGCGCCAGCAGTCTGGTTGCACCCTGGTTAAGGAGGAGTCCATCCCTTTGGAAGAGACTCCCCCTTCCCCAAAAGGTTCCCCAGTTCCTAACAAAACTTAATCCCTCTTCTTTGCACCATCTCATCCACGCATTGGAACTCCGGAGCTCTGCCTGCCTCTGGTGACCTGCCCGTGGAACAGGGAGCATTTCAGAGAATGCTACCCTGGAGGTTCTGGATTTAAGCTTTCTATCTAAGAGCCTAAATTTGGCTTCTAGAACCTCCCTCCCACATTTTCCTATGTTGTTGGTGCCCTCATGTACCTTGACAGCCGGCTCCTCCTCAGCATTGTCTAAAATCCTATCTAGGTGACGCATGAGGTCCGCCACCTTCGCACCAGGTAGGCATGTTACCCGGCGATCCTCACGCCCACCAGCCATCCAGCTGTCTACATTCCTAATAATCGAATCACCAACTATGACGGCTGACCTAACCCTTCCCTCCTGGGCAGTAGGCCTTGGGGAGATATCCTCAGTGCGAAAGGACAATGCATCACCTGGAGAGCAGGTCCTTGTTACAGGATTCTTTCCTGCTGCTTCAGGTTGATGCTCTCCAATCATGAGACCTTCTTCTGCCAAGGCAGCACCAGGGCTGCCAGTCTGAAGTTGGGAGTTGGCTACTATTTCCCTGAAGGTCTTATCTATATACCTCTCTGTCAGCCTCAGCTCCTCCAGGTCTGCCACTCTAGCCTCCAGAGATCGGACACGTTCTCTGAGAGCAAGGAGCTCTTTGCACCGCATGCACATGTACAACTTCTCACCGGTGGGTAAAAAATCATACATGTGACACTCGATGCAAAAGACTGGGAAGTCCCCCTCTTGCTGCTGGACTGCTGCCTTCATCTCAAATTTGTTCAGTTCCTTCTTAAGTTTTAAGTTGCTATGCGAGTAGGAATGTGTCTAATTAATGTCCTTTAAATGTATTAGTGAATTCACTATGGGGCAGATTTTAAAACTTATGCACGGGCATAGATTTGTTCACGAAACCCAATGTGAACAAATCTACGCCCGATTTTATAACATGGGCTTGCAGCTTGTGCGCGCCGAGCCCAAGGGGAGCCCTGATGGCTGTCCCCGTTCCCTCCAAGGCCGCTCCGAAATTGGAGCGGCCTTGGAGGGAACTTTTTTTCTGGCCCCCCCCACCTTCCCCTCCCTTCCCCTATCTAACCCACCCCCCAGCCCTACCTAAATCCTCCCCCTACCTTATTTTATTTATTACGCCTGCCAGAGGCAGGCATATCTTGCACACACCAGCAGGGTGCCGGCGTGCGAAACCCCGACACGGTGGGAATGGAGGAGGGCTAAGAACACGCCCCTGGACCACCGTCACACCCCTGGACCCACCCCCAGACCGCCCCCGGACACGTCCCAGACTGCCCACTTTTGAAAGCCCCAAGACTTACGCATGTCCCGGGGCTTGCGCGCGCTGCCGAGCCTATGCAAAATAGGCTCGGCTCGCACAGGGGCATATTTTCTCAGGTTACGCGCATGTGTTACGCGTGTAGCCTTTGAAAATCTGCCCCTATATGTCTAGTAGTGGCCTACATGGGAATGATCAAACTCTCAATGAGGTGTTTTGTTTTTTTTTAAAGTGGCACCTGCCTATAAATTTAAGGATGTGGGAGGATTGGGAAATACAATCTAACTTCAGTTAGCCAGAGTGACTCACTGCTCTCTTGATTAACAAATGTTGGTACCTAATCAAACCAAATCACACTATCTCAACACCTTTCCAAAGTGAGTAACTGAACTGAACTTTTCAACCTTTTTACTTAGGTATACACTGCTCCTAGCTTATTTCTAGCTTCTGGCTACTTTTTTTTTTTAAATATACAAACAGAGGTAGATTTTAAAAAAGTACGCCCGCGCGTACTTTTGTTCGCGCACCCAGCGCAAACAAGAGTACACCGGATTTTAATAGATACACGCGTAGCCTCACGTATCTTTTAAAATCCGGAGTCGGCGCACGCAAGGCTGTGCAAAATCAGCAGCCTGCGCATGCCGAGCCGCGCACCCTGCCTCCATTCCCTCCGAGGCCACTCTGAATTCGGAGCGGCCTCGGAGGGAACTTTCCTTCCACCCCCCCGCACCTTCCCCTCCCTTCCCCTACCTAACCCACCCCCCGAGCCCTATCTAACCCCCCCTACCTTTGTTTGAAAAGTTACACCTGCCCAAGGCAGGCATAATTTTTGAATAATTTAATTATTCAAATGGGCCAGTGGGCTGATGGCGCGCCATCATCCGACCCGGGGGCTGGTCCGGAGGCCTCGGCCACACCCCCGGAACACCCCCAGGCCGGCACAACACCCCCCCAGACATGGCCCTGGAATGCCCCCGAACGTCGTGCCGCCCCGACACACCCCCAAGTGAAGCCCCGGGACTTACGCTCACCCCGGGGCTTGCGCGTGCCGCCAAGCCTATTTAACATATGCTCAGAATGCACAGGGGGAGCTTGGGGCAGGTTTTTAGGGGGTACATGCATATCTTACGTGCATACCCCTTTGAAAATCTGCCCCACAGTCTAACTTCTGCTTACTAGTTGCCTTACAGACTTTTAAAAATAAACACACTAACTACTGCTTACTAGCTGCCTTACTGACTGACTATTTAAAAATACAGTCTAACTTCTGTTTATTTGCTGCCTTACTGACTATTAAAAGCACAAACACACTAAATAATATTACCAAATAGTTAACTTTGCCCCAATACTTTTAAAAAAGACAATGTCCCAAGCAAAAACGTATTGATTCCTTTCAGCCACTAGCAAAAACTTACTGATTTCTTTCAGCCACCAGCAAGGCGATCCTCTCCTCTCAGTGCTCTCAGCTCAGTGCTGCACAAGCAGCAACAAAATTTTCATAAACTTTTTTCATTATATTTTTTCATTTACAATATAAATAAAAATATACATGCCATCCTTACTCTCTACCTCTGTGTCTAACCTTTCCTTTTTCTCTTTCTTACTCTTTTCTATCTCTCACTGTCCTAGTCCCCTATCTTATATCCTTTCATTTACTTTTTCCCTTCTTTATCTTTCCTTAGTTCCATTTTCTCTTTCCTTCTCTTTACTGTCCCTGAATGTAAACTGATGTGATATCTCAGATCAAATGTTGGTATGTAGAAATAATAAATAAATAAAATAAATAAATGAATAACCTTCTCCCTGATATTTTTATCTTCCCTCCAATTCTTCTAAAGCATATTATTATCTGAATGACCTCCTCCCTAGATCCTCCTTGCACCTCTTCCCCATCAATGTCTCCTCCCCTAAATCTTATCTGTCCCTTTCCTTATTCCATTTTATTTTCTTCCTTCTTTGCTTTTTTCTTTTCCCTTCCTCCACTCAGTCATCTCTCAATGATTTCCCCTGTCACCTCTTGTAAAGAAGATTGAGTTATTGAAATAGCCTCTCCCCCCCCCCCCGGTCACCTTACTTGCTTCAATAGTTTCAGCAATTTTTGTTTATATTAGGTGTTGCTTCAGTATTTTAAAGGGATAAACATTTTAAGTGCACTCACATCCTCTACTGAAACCCAGTATTTGGTCCTAGTTGCACTGGACCATGGGTGAAAGTTATAGTAACTGAGAGATGCAGCAGGTGTCTGTGATGAGAATATATGCAAAATGGTTATTGAAACTTGGTACATGTATCTCACATTGATATCACAATACTAATCAAAAAATTCTTGAGGATAACTGCAAAACAGCAGATTACTGTATTTTTAAATCTTTAATTAAATTATTCAAAAAAAGCTTACTGGAAATGGTATCAGATTATTAAGTGCTCCCAGTCTCATGGGCTCTTGCCCTTACAGGGCTACAACCCCTCTCATGTATAGGCACTGTTTGATTACGGGTATCAAACAGTTCCAGGGTAACTTTATTACCCTGGAACACATTCACAGATAACTTTACTTCTGTTCGTGGCCATGTTTATAGTTAGCTGAATAACTTATTCGACTAACTCCATATATTGGAATTAGCAAAATAAGTTATTTGGCTAAATCAACTCTGCCCTGGGATGCCTTCATAATGCCTCTACATTATCTAGCTGTATTTTAGACAGATAAGTGCCAGCAATGTACAAAAATCAACATTTATCTGGACAATTCAAAAGTTATCCAGATAAATATCTTTGAATTTTGACCTTTAAGTTTGTGTGTTAACATCCCTGTATACTAGTATATATTTATTTAAATATCTCTTATATTCCAGAACTTTTTCAAAGAAAGTTGAGTGCCTGATCTAGGCACCTAAAATTAAGAAAAATTTCGGCCAAACATAGGAGGCTAGATTTTTGGCTGACAATGTTCCTAACTTTACAAGCCAAAAACCAAGGCACCTAAACGTAGACCTGACATTTATTTGCCTATATTTCAGATTCTAATTTAGGCACTTAGCACTGAAAATCAGTATTAAGCACTTAATTTACTTCCCCCAAGCTGACCTTGTCCCTGGCACTAGCACTTTGTAAGTGCCTAAATTTAGGTGCTCAGTTGGGGCAGGGTGGGAGAAGTGAGGAGATTTTGGCACCTAGATCTTTTTAAATTCCATCCTATAGTTTTGCTTTTTCCATTCTCATTCTCTCTTCCATAAACAGACTCGATTAGAGAGATTCACTGATGGAGGGAAAGACAAACCAAGTAATTTGCTGAAAGCTGATCTACCATAAGAAGAGGTAAACTTGCTTACATTTTCCCTTTTTTAAACTGTATTATTTATTCTATATTTTATCATTATCTAGACTGTTAAGTTTGAGAATATTTGTGAGCAAAGAATTGCAGTTGTCATGTTAGCCCACTTGGATATGTGGAATTAAGGGTCGATAAACAAGCTGTAGGCAATACTTTTTATGGGCTTTCTTAATATATAGGTTTATTTACTTTAAAACATTTATAGACCGCATATAACTACTATAATTAGGCTAGGTGGTATATACAAAAACATAGATCATAATACAAAAATAATAAATAAAACATAACAAAATTAAAACCAATGTCAAACAATCACGTATACAAGTTAAAATCAGTTTTTGTGATAAGCTTTCAAGAATTATCCTCTTCATCATGTCAGTGAAGGAACCATTACACTGGGTTTAAATAATATAAAATTATCTAGCTCTCTGGCTGCTTGCCTATGTCATTATAGCTCAGTAAAGGGGAGAATGACAGAGGTGATGAAACAATAAAACCTTGCAGTTCAAAAAGGCCTAAATCTTATGATGAGTAGGAAAGACAATATCCATATTGAGACCTTTTGTTAGTTTTAAAGAGGTCCATTTTCAGCTGCTGTGCAGCTTGGCTAGTTAGCCAGATATGGCAATAACCAAGGTGTAACAATATTACACCATATACCGAATTATTCTCCAAATACAACAAAAAAAAATGGTGTTTACAATGTTAATTATTTTATTACACTATATATCACATAACATAAAATATTAGAGTTGTGCGAAGCCCAAACCTATTGGTTCGGGCTTCGGTTTCGGCCCGCTGCGGGAAATTTCATTTTTTCCGCGGCTCAGGCTTTTTTTTTTTGCATGCTAACCCAAAAAACAAATTTTTCCAAAATTTCAGTAAAATTATGTTTGCTTTTTGGGTTTCCCAAAACAGGACGAATTAGGCAATTTCATTGAAATTGCCTAATTTGTCCAAAATGAAAGCACATCCCTATAAAATATCAATCCCACCCCTATACATCACATAACATAAAATATTGACCTCACCCCAACTAGGACCTAGTTTCAACGACCCTACTCTTCTTCAGGGGACACCCAATTAAAATCACATGCTACACTTACACATTCACTATGGGGCGGATTTTCAGAGCCCTGCTCGCGTAAATCCGCCCAAAACCAGGCGGATTTACGTGAGCAGGGCCCTGCGCGCCGGGAAGCCTATTTTACATAGGCCTCCCGGTGCGCGCAGAGCCCCAGGACTCGCGTAAGTCCCGGGGTTCTCCGAGGGGGGCGTGTCGGGGGCGGGCCCGGTCGTCGCGACGTTTCGGGGGCGTGTCGGCAGCGTTTTGGGGGCGGGTACGGGGGCGTGGCTACGGCCCGGGGCGGTCCGGGGGCGTGGCCGCGCCCTCCGTACCCGCCCCCAGGTCGCGGCCCGGCGCGCAGGAGGCCCGCTGGCGCGCAGGAGGCCCGCTGGCGCGCGGGGATTTACGCCTCCCTCCGGGAGGCGTAAATCCCCCGACAAAGGTAAGGGGGGGGTTTAGACAGGGCCGGGCGGGTGGGTTAGGTAGGGGAAGGGAGGGGAAGGTGAGGGGAGGGCAAAGGAAAGTTCCCTCCGAGGCCGCTCCGATTTCGGAGCGGCCTCGGAGGGAATGGGGATAGGCTGCGCGGCTCGGCGTGCGCCGGCTATACAAAATCCATAGCCTTGCGCGCGCCGATCCAGGTTTTTAGCAGATACGCGCAGCTCCGCGCGTATCTACTAAAATCCAGCGTACTTTTGTTTGCGCCTGGAGCGCAAACAAAAGTAGGCTATTCGCGCGCCTTTTAAAATCCGCCCCTATATATTTAGCATACAATTTCACACAATATCTGCAAAAAACATAGAAAAACACATTATTACATATATCATATACAGAATACTACACTGTTATATACATCACTTAAGACAAAAATATTCATATCATTTAAACTAATTATGCCAACAAAAATTAAATTACTTAGACTATATGTTGCAGCACTTGTTCAGTGTATCCCTTTGTGGAAGTCACCCCAAGGGTATATGTGGCAGCTAAACCACAGATGTATATGATACCTGGGAAAATATGACTGTCATTCCAAACAAGTGCTATATGCAATTATGTGTCCATGTGGTAAAGTATATATTGGGCAAACGAAGAGAAAAATCAGGATACGTATATTGGAGCATTTGAGCTGTATACGTACAAAAAAGGAAGGTGCCCCTCTGGTAAAACATTGGATATCAACTGGTCATCAGACAGAAGATTTAAGATTTTGTGTTATTGCACATGTAGATTTAAACAGGGGTGGAGATGTGTCAGGATGTTTAGGAAGGAAGGAACAGCAATTTATTTTTGATTGAGGTACAATGGAGCCAGGTGGAATAAATGCAGAAATTGAGTAGAATGTGTTTTTATAAGGTGTGATAAAAGTATGGTATATTCAGATGGAATAAATGTGTGATTTGAATGTTCGTGCTTTGAGCTTGGTATATATGTGGATGACATGATACGTGGTTTGTATAATGGAGGGGTTGTTTGGCATTATGAGGATGAAACATTATGAGGATGAAACATGGTTTGGTAATTAGAAGGTTTACAGAAAATGTTGAGATTACTTACCTGAAAATCTCCTTTTCCTTAGTGTATGCAGATGGACTCAAAACAAGTGGGTATAGTGTGCTCGTGCTAGCAGTTGGAGACGGATCTGATGTCAGCACGGGTACATATACCCCCGCAGGAAGTGCAGCAATTCAGTAATCTTCCTTGCAAAAGCTGTAGCTGACCGACCGATTAAATGAACAGGTTTACCCTGACCGATTGATAGTAGCTGGAGACCGCCAGTGTTCTCAACCGGAAGGCGTCGACACCCGGCAGGGTGGATGCCCTATTATAAGAAAAAAACATGGCTTACCGTGAGTCGGTGAATCCCCATGTATACCGGCAGCCGGGCGGGATGCTGAGTCCATCTGCATACACTAAGGAAAAGGAGATTATCAGGTAAGTAATCTCAACATTTCCTAGCGTGTAGCAGATGGACTCAAAACAAGTGGGATGTACAAAAGCTACTCCCGGACTGGGCGGGAGGCTGCCCGAGGTCCGTTCAGGATTGCCCTCGCAAATGCTGTGTCCTCCCTGGCCTGGACGTCCAGACGGTAGAATCTGGAGAAGGTATGGAGGGAGGACCACGTCGCCGCTTTACATATCTCTGCAGGTGACAGCATCCTAGTTTCTGTCCAAGAGGCTGCTTGCGCTCTGGTAGAGTGAGCCTTGACCCGTAGAGGCGGTGGTTTCCCTGCTTCTACGTAGGCTGCCTTGATAACTTCTTTGATCCAGCGGGCGATGGTTGCCCACGAGGCCGCTTCCCCTTGCTTCTTCCCGCTGTGAAGGATGAACAGGTGGTCCGTCTTTCGTACTGCTTCTGACATTTCCAGGTATCTGGACAGTAGCCTGCCAATGTTGAGATGGCGTAGTATTCGACCTTCTTCCGACTTCTTCAAACCTTCCGTGGTAGGCAATGATATGGTTTGGTTGAGGTGAAAGTGTGAGACTACTTTGGGTAAGAAGGAAGGAACCGTGCGAAGATGTAGCCTCTGGAGTGATTCTGAGAAACGGATCACGGCAGGACAGTGCTTGTAGCTCTGAGATGCGGCATGCTGAGCATACAGCTAGCAGGAATACCATCTTCAAGGTTAACAAACGGAGGGACAGGCCTCGAAGGGGTCTGAAGGCGTGTCCCGCTAGAAATTCCAAAACTAGGTTGAGGTTCCACAGGGTTACTGGCCACTTCAGTGGCGGGCGAATGTGTTTGACTCCTTTCAGGAAACGTGATCCGTCTGGGTGTGTGGCGATGCTGTTGCCGTCACTCCGGGGACCGTAGCAGGATAGCGCTGCTACTTGGACCTTGATGGAATTGAGGGACAGACCCTTCTGAAGTCCATCTTGTAGGAAATCCAAAATGATAGGGATCTTCGCGGCATGTGGATTGGTGCTGTGAGTTTCGCACCAGGCTTCAAATACTCTCCAGGGATGTGTTAGGGATGTGGAGAACTTGCGTGCTCGGAGGAGTGTATCTATTACCAGCCCCGAGTATCCTCTTTTCTTCAGTCTAGCCCTCTCAATGGCCAGACCGTGAGAGAGAATTGAGCTGGATCCTCGTGGAGGATGGGACCTTGCCGCAGCAGGTCCCTGTGTGGAGGCAGGGGAAGTGGAGTCCCTGCCAGTAATCTTCTCATGTCTGCGTACCAAGGTCTTCTTGGCCAGTCCGGGGCCACTAGAAGAACTAGGCCTCTGTGCCGCTGAATCTTGTGTACGATGGCGCCCAGCAGGGGCCATGGAGGAAAGGCATATAGCAGGATCCCCTGAGGCCATGGCTGTACCAGGGCATCGATCCCCTGGGATAGCGGATCCCGCCTGCGGCTGAAATATCTGGGTACTTGAGCCTTGGACCTGTCTGCTAGTAGGTCCATCCCCGGCGTCCCCCACTGATCCACAATCATCTGGAAAGCTGTGGGCGACAGCCGCCATTCCCCTGGATTTAGGCTTTCTCTGCTGAGGAAGTCTGCCGTGGTGTTGTCCTTCCCGGCGATGTGAACGGTGGAAATGTCCTGGAGATTTGCTTCCGCCCAAGTCATCAGGGGGGCTATTTCTAGGGATACCTGTTGGCTTCTGGTTCCGCCCTGTCGGTTGATGTATGCCACCGTGGTGGCGTTGTCTGACATCACTCTGACCGCTCTGTTGCGAAGTCTGTGGGCAAATCGCAGGCACGCTATCCTGACTGCCCGTGTCTCTAGTCGGTTGATGTTCCACCCCGACTCTTCTCTGTTCCACCGCCCTTGGGCGGTGAGTTCTTCGCAATGTGCTCCCCACCCATTCAGGCTGGCATCTGTAGTGAGCAGGATCCAGGTTGGGAAGGACATTCTTGACCCCCGGCTCATGTGGCCGGGTTGCAACCACCACCGTATCTGATTCCGCACTCTGGCTGGTAAAGGTAAATGTACGGTGTAGTTCTGTGATCGTGGGCTCCACCGAGATAGGAGGGCACATTGTAATGGTCTCATATGAGCCCGTGCCCATGGTATCACCTCCAGAGTGGATGCCATAAGGCCGAGGACCTGTAAGTAATCCCAAGCTGTGGGCCGAGTGGCGCTCAGCAGGGCTTGCAGATGATTCCGGAGCTTTGATCTTCTCTTGGAGGTCAGACTGACCTTGTCTTCCTGGGTGTCGAATTGGACTCCTAGGTATTCCAGCGACTGAGAAGGCTGTAGGGAACTCTTGTTCAGGTTTACTACCCATCCCTAGGCTTTCCAGAAGAGATATAACTCTGTTGGTTGCCTGGTGGCTCTCCTCCGGGGACTTTGCCCTGATCAGCCAATCGTCCAGGTAGGGATGGATGAGAATTCCTTCCTTCCGGAGTGACGCCGCTACTACTACTATGACCTTGGTAAAGGTTCGCGGCACGGTGGCTAACCCGAAGGATAAAGCTCGGAACTGGAAGTGTTGATTCAGGACTTGGAAGCGTAAATAGCGCTGGTGATCCCGATGAATTGGGATATGCAAGTAGGCTTCCGACAGATCTAGGGATGTGAGAAACTCCCCTGGCTGAACTGAATTTTTGACAGACCGTAGAGTTTCCATGCGAAAGCTGGGGACCCGTAGGTGTCGGTTGACCGACTTGAGGTCCAGGACGGGCATGAAAGTGCCCTCCTTCTTGGGCACTATGAAATAAATGGAATAATGCCCAGAATGTATCTCCCCTGCAGGCACTGGGATTATGGCTTTTAGGGACAGGAGCCTCTGCAAGGTAACTTCTAGTGCCGTCCTCTTGAGGGGTGAACAAGGAGATTCCACAAACTTGTCCGGTGGAAGCCGAAGAAAGTCCAGGTAGTACCCTTCTCGGATGATGGCGAGGACCCACTGGTCCGAGGTAATCTCGACCCACCTGCGGTAGAAGAGGGTTAGCCTGCCCCCTATGGCTGCTACCCCCGGATGGGTCGGCTGATTGTCATTGTGGGGTACGGCCGGGACCCGAACCCGAGCCGGTTCCCCTCTTGTTGCGCTTAGTCCGAAAGGACTGGTTCCTGGCCTCTGGAAGGGGTGCTTGGTAGAGAGCCCTGTATGGGATGAAGCGCTGCGAGTTTCTACCTCTGGATGGTCTGGGAAACGGGCGCTAGCTCCTCCTTGGCCTGTATACTGGTAGACGGGGTAATGGAGAAGCGCCCCATTTATTGGCCAGTTTCTCGAGGTCGCTGCCAAACAGGAGGGATCCCTTAAAGGGCATTCTCGTGAGACGTGTCTTGGAAGAGGAATCGGCCGACCAATTACGTAGCCAGAGCTGCCTCCTGGCTGCCACTGCGGATGATACTCCCTTAGCTGCCGTACGGACTAGATCGGAGGCTGCGTCAGTGAGAAACGAGAGAGCTGATTCCATCTCTTCTCCCGGGGTGTTGTTCCTGGCCTGTGATAAACAGGAACACGTCACCACGGTGCAGCAGGTCGCAATTCGTAGGGACATGGCTGCCACCTCAAAGGCTTGTTTCAAAATGGCGTCCATGCGCCGGTCATGTGTATCCTTGTGGGCCGTCCCCCCTTCTACCGGAATGGTAGTGCGCTTCACAATTGCGCTTACTATGGTGTCTACCTGAGGGCACGCCAGCATTTCCTTAGCTGCCGGGTCTAAGGGGTACATGCCAGCCAAGGCCCGACCCCCTTTGAATGAGGCCTCCGGCGCATTCCATTCCAGATCGATTAGCTGCTGTGCTGCTTGTAGGAGGGGGAAATGGTGAGTCATTTGACGCAGGCCCTCTAACAGGGGGTTCATTCTCGGTTCCCCCGGGGTGTCATGGCCCGGAAGAGCCAGTTCCGATAGGCATTGAGAGATCAGGCCTGGAAGATCCTCTTTCAGAAAGAAGCGCCTCATGGTTCGATATGGTTCAATCCCTGAGGGAAATTCTCCCTCCTCGGGGGGCTCTTCGTCTTCCTCAGGGCAATCTGAATCCCCATAAGTGGGGCTTCCGGGTGGCGAGCGGCCGTGCCTAGGCCTTGAGGGTCCAGGGGCCAGGTCATCCGGTACATATGGACCTGTTCGGGGCGCAGCCTGCATTGTGACAAAGGCATGAATCCCCTTAAACAATTCCACCCAGGAAAGCGAGGCCGACTCTGGCCTTAGGGGCACCAGGTCTCTCGGGTTCCCTGGCAGCTCCCCACTGTCTGCTAAGTCCGGGGTGTTCCCTGAGGAACTGGCAAGTACGCTGGGTTGCGACCGGTCCTGGCCTGGAGCTCCCAGGGCCTCTTCACATTGGGCACATAGGGAGTCTGCTTCCTCGCTCTGTGTGGCTCTGAGGTTGCATGCAGAGCAGAGGCTTATGCCTGATTCTGGAGGTGCCGGTTCCGCTGACGCATGGGCTCTCTTACGCTCCATCTCGTCTATTAACCCAGCTAGAGTCTGTGCTTTGTAATATTCACGAAAGATGTGCGCCTAACAACGTGTGCCTATCCACTGGCGCCTATGAACGGGTGCTTATTATGAACGGGCGCTTATCAACGTGCGCGTATCAACGTGCGCATATCAACGTGCGCCTATCAACGTGCGCTTAACAACTGGCACCTATGCGCATAGCAGCGGGCGCCTAACAGTATGTGCTTATTGCGAACCAGGACAGAAGGCATCGGCGAGCAGACAGGCAAAATGGCGACCCCCTTGGCGGGTTGCCACATAGGCAGACTCTGCTACTCCTCGGTTCCTCGGAGACCAACAAGAAAATGTACGCCTTATCTTGTCTTCGGCGCTTCCCGGCTGCGACCCGGGCGGTCTCCGGCTGCGGGGGAAGAGGGTAATTACCGTCACCGCCGCGCTCGAGGAGGTACACCCGCTGCCTCTAGGCCGCGCCCGAACTCGTCTCGCTCGGGGGCCAAGCCCACGCTGGGACCGAGGCTGCCTCTAGGCCACACCCGAACTCGTCTCACTTGGGGGCCAAGCCGCGCCCGAGCCCTTCTCACTCAGGGGCTAGGTCCCTGCCGCGAACCGGCCTCCGGACCAAGGCACTCACCTCCGAGGGACCACGGAAATCACCTCGGGAAACTCAACTGGGGGAGTGACTGAATGGTATCACCGCAGGAGTGCGGGGCTCATCTTCAGGTTGGTTTCTTCTAAGAATTTAGTCGTTAGAATTTAGAAAAACGCTCAGCGAGCGTGGGTAGCTCCAAACTGCTTTGGAGACGGAAATTACTGAATTGCTGCACTTCCTGCGGGGGTATATGTACCCGTGCTGACATCAGATCCGTCTCCAACTGCTAGCACGAGCACACTATACCCACTTGTTTTGAGTCCATCTGCTACACGCTAGGAAATAAAGCATTGGCATTTGGGTTATGAATGAATATGGATGTTGAGTGGTATGTTTTTACAATGTGTGGCATGGGATGTGTAAGGTGTATTTGGGTGGTATGTATGTTGGGTATATATGGTTGTTTGATATGTGGTATAATATGATGGGTGGTGAGTGTATTTAGAAGAGTTGTTTTTTGGCTTTGTGAAGATAATGTAATTGGTAAATTTATAGTAAATGAAGGGAGAGTAGAATTTGGTATTATGATAGATTTTTATTTATCTTTTGCTCTGAGGTTTGGTGTATGCATATGCACATGGTTTACAAACGTGGCGAATTAGAGATGGAATTATCAGTTTATTTAAGCGCAAGTATTTGCCATGACGATTACTGCTTTGGGTCAGCTGATGCACGTACATGCGTGCACACTGAAACTGTGCCGTTGAGAAAAAGTTTTGGCAGCCATGGTGGACGGGTGAGTTATTTAAGAAAATTGGGATTTCGGCATTTGTAAAGATTACATGTTTACTGCATTTTGTCTATTTTTATATTGTTGATGTAACATCATAGCGAATTTAAAACACAAGTGTCAGCATATGAAGAATGAACCATGGTATGTTTCGACGTGTTTAGGTGTTGCAGTTGGGCACTGCTGGCGAGATAGTGGACCCTTGGGCCGGCCTACCTAGAGTGACAGGGTAGGCCAGGAGGTGGAGCCACAGGCAGGAGGTGTTCACCCGGGAACCAGGGACCCCCCGGAGGAGCCCGTAGGGCACCGGGTCCTCGGGACTTGGAATAGAGGCAGAAAGTCCAGGGGCTGAGATAGGTTTAGACCGGGACCAGAGCAAACAGGAAGGATAGGAAGTCCAAGGTACCCAGGAAGCAGGGGACCGGCTGTACAGGGCCGAGGGCTGGCTGAAGGCAGGGCAGCAGGTGGCAGCGGAGTCTGTAGCAAACCGGAGGCTGAAGCAGGCTGTAGACTGAAGCGGAAGCATGCCGGGGTCAGAGGCTGGCTGCAGGCTGAAGCGGAGTCAGAAGCAAACCGGAGTCGGAGGCAGGCAGCAGGCAGAAGCGGAGTCAGAAGCAAACCGGAGTCAGAGGCAGGCAGCAGGCAGAAGCGGAGTCAGAAGCAAACCGGAGTCAGAGGCAGGTAGCAGGCTGAAGCGGAAGTCAGAAGCAAACCGGAGTCAGAGGCAGGCAGCAGGCTGAAGCGGAGTCAGAAGCAAACCGGAGTCAGAAGCAGGAAACGTGGAGATCACCAGGAACGCAACTAAGAACAACTATAGAGTTGTGAACCTCGTTGCAAGGCGATGAGAGAGAGTTTGAGCGCCGGTTATATCGGGACCTGGGCGTGACGTCAGCAACATGGGCGGGGCCAGGCTTCCGGGAGTTGAGCGCGCGAGACTGACGAGAAGCAGGCACGTAATGGCAGCCGCCACGTGGAGTGAGAGAAGCCCCCGGGGTCCAGAGCAGGTGGAATGCGGTGATTCCTGAAGCGGAGGTAGGTGGGTTTGAGCCCAAAGCGGAGGGAAGTGGTGGAGACCGCAACAGTACCCCTCCCCCCCTTTACGGCCCCTCTTGAGAGGACCAGGTTTCTCTGGATGGTCACGATGAAATTGCTGCAATAAGGACTTGTCCAGGATGTTGCGGCTGGGTACCCAGTGTTGTCCTCATCGCCGCAACCTTCCCATGCGAGTAGATATTCCCACCTGCGGTTGTAGAAGCGAACATCCAGGACTTCGCGTACCTGGTAAGTGGGATCATCGTCGATGGTAGTAGAAGAAGGATCCAGAGGTTTGCGGTGATAGCGAGAGAGGACTACGGGCTTAAGCAAGGATACGTGGAAAACATTGTGGACTCGAAGAGAGGACGGCAACCTCAGCCGATATGAAACTGACCCCACTCTTTCGGCGACCTGGAATGGCCCACAGTATCTGGGCACAAATCTTCATGAGGGGAGATGGAAACGGATGTTTTTGGTGCTAAGCCAGACCCGGTCTCCTGGCTGATAGGTAGGAGCTGGTTGTCGGTGGCGGTCAGCCGCCTGTTTGGCGGAAGAGGCTGAGCGGAGCAGTTTGTTCTGGGTCTTCTGCCACAAAGTCTGTAGTTGGTGCGCCGTCAACTGGGCGGCTGGAGAGGTGCTGGAGATAGCGATAGGAAGCGGGGGTCTTAGCTGTTTCCTGTAGACCAGCTGGAATGGTGAGAGCCCGGTGGCTGCATGAGCTTGATTGTTATAGGCAAACTCGGCCCAGGGAAGTAGTTCTGACCAGTTGTCTTGCTTTTCATTGGTGAAGGTTCGAAGGTAGGTTTTCAGAGACCGATTCATCCTTTCGGACTGTCCGTTACTCTGCGGGTGGAAAGCTGTGGAGAAGCTGAGCTTTACCTTGAAGCACTTGCAGAGAGCCCTCCAGTAGCATGCAACAAACTGAGGTCCCCGGTCGGAAACGATGTCGTGCGGAAGGCTGTGTAGCCTGAAAATATGCTGGGCAAAGAGGAGAGCTAGCTCGGGTGCAGAGGGTAACTTGGCCAGCGGAACAAGGTGCACCATTTTAGAGAAGCAGTCAACGGTAACCCAGATAACCGTTTGACCGCGAGACGGGGGCAAGTCCACCATGAAGTCTGTAGCTAGATGGGTCCAGGGCTCTGTGGGGACTGGCAGAGGCTGAGGAAGACCGCACGGGGGTCCAGGACTGGGCTTTTGACGGGCACAGGTGGGGCAGGAACTAACGTAGGTGCGCACATCTTGTCGGATGTTGGGCCACCAGTAGAAGCGGTTAAGGAGTTCCAGGGTTCTCTCGCGTCCTGCGTGCCCTCCAGTGAGGGAGTCATGAGCCCAGCGTAGTGTCTTTAAACGGTCTCGTCAGGGAACCACGGTCCTATCTTGGGAGAGGACCGTCAGGGCGGACAGGCGAACCTTACTAGGGTCGAGGATAAACTGTGGGGGTTCTTGGTCTTCTTCGGATAAGGAGGTCCGAGAACATCAGCTCAGAGATTCTTGGCCGCCGGCCAGTACTGTAAAACAAAATCAAAGCGACTGAAGAACAGGGCCCAGCGGGCTTGGCGAGGGTTTAATCGTTGAGCCTGGGATAAAAACTCTAAGTTTTTGTGATCCGTATATACAGTGGTCGTGTGTCGGGCCCCCTCGAGCCATTGCCTCCATTCTTCAAAGGCGAGTTTGATCGCCAGCAGCTCCTTGTCGCCGATGGAGTAATTTGTCTCGGCGGGGGAGAACTTCCTGGAGAAGTAAGAACATGGCAGGAGCTGTCCAGACTCAGAGTGTTGACTGAGGACCGCTCCGATGGCAATGCTGGAGGCATCGACCTTGACGATGAAAGGTCTGGCAGGATCGGGATGACGGAGACAGGAGGAACGCCTCTTTCAAGTCAGTGAAAGCTGCGACCGCAGCGTCAGGCCAGTTCTTGGCGTTGGCTCCCTTGCGGGTCAGGGCAGTAAGGGGAGCGACCTGGTGCGAGTACTGTGGAATAAAATGTCTATAAAAGTTAGCGAAGCCCAAGAATCTTTGAAGGGCCTTGAGACCCTTGGGTTGGGGCCATCTGGTTATGGCGGCTACCTTTTCGGGGTCCATTCGGAATCCTGTGGAGGAGATGATATACCCGAGGAAGGGCAGGGCCTCAGCTTCAAAAACGCATTTTTCAAGCTTGGCGTACAGGTGATTGTCTCGGATAGCCTGCAGGACTTGTGCGACGTGGCGACGGTGAGTCTTCAGATCCTTGGAGAAGATGAGCACGTCATCAAGATAGACAATCACATGGGAGTGGAGCATGTTGCGTAGGACCTCGTTCATGAGGTTCTGGAAGACGGCTGGGGCGTTGTAGAGTCCAAAGGGCATTACCAGGTACTCGAAATGCCCATCCCTGGTATTAAAGGCCGTCTTCCACTCATCCCCGGGGCGAATGCGGACGAGGTTATAGGCCCCTCGGAGGTCTAGCTTGGTGAAGATGCATGCTCCCTGAAGGCGGTCCACAAGCTCAGGGATCAAAGGAAGCGGATACCGGTCTCGCTTGGTGATGGCATTCAAGCCACGATAGTCTATACATGGCCGGAGAGAGCCATCCTTTTTGGCCACGAAGAAGAAGCCGGCTCCAGCGGGCGAGCGAGAAGGACGAATGAAGCCCTTGGCGAGGTTCTCAGTCACATACTGAGACATAGCAGCAGTCTCTGGCAAAGACAAAGGGTACACCCGGCCACGGGGAGGCGTGGTGCCCGGCAACAAGTCAATTGGGCAATCAAAAGGCCGGTGTTGAGGGAGTATTTCAGCCATCTCTTTAGAGAAGACGTCAGCGAAGTCTCGATATGGCTCGGGCAGCAGGAGCGAGGATCAGAGGTGCAAAGTTTTCAGTGGACGTGGGAGACGTAAACAATGTTCAAAACAAAAGGGACTCCATCGGGTTAGCTGAAAGTTATCCCACTGAATAACAGGTGAATGCTGTCGCAACCAAGGGAGTCCAAGAACCAGGGGGTGCACAGCTCGCTCCAAGATTAGCAGGGAGATTTCCTCCGAATGGAACAAGCCTGTCTGGAGAGTCAAAGGGGCTGTGGAGCAGGTGATGATACCAGGGAGCAGCGTGCCCCGGATAGAGGAAATCCGTAGCGGAGGAACCTTCTTAATGTGGGGAGAGACAACTGATTTACCAGGTCGGCCACAATGAAATTCCCCTCAGTACCAGAGTCGATGAAAGCCCGGATCTGGAGTTCCCCACCGGGGTATTTCAGAGTCACTGGCAAGGTACAAAGAGGAGCTGATCCTGTAGAGCCTAGGTGTAGCTCCTCGGTATAACCTAGGCATGGTCGTTTCCCAGACGTTCCGGGCAATTGGCGAGGAAGTGCCCCTTGCCTCCGCAGTAGAGACAGAGGCCCAGCGAGCGGCGCCTCCTCCTTTCTTCGGGAGTCAGTGGAGATCTCCCCAATTGCATGGGTTCTCCGCTGCTGACAGAGGCCGGAAGAGCCTTAGGAGGCGGGGTTCTGGTGGCAGTGGACGACTGTGGTGATGCCTTACGGTAGGAGCGGGTCTCCTTGTCCCGCTGCTGAAGGCGACGGTCCACCCTGCCAGCGATGTCAATTAAGTCATTTAAGTCCTCCGGGAGGTCCCGGCCTGCTAACTCATCCTTGATGCGACTAGCAAGCCCCTCCAGGAAGATTCCCCTAAGGCAATCATCTCGCCAGCCAACTTCCATGGCCAGCGTGCGAAAGTCTATGGTGTAATCGGCCACCGAGCGTGTCCCTTGCCTGAGGTGCAAGAGCTCCGAGGCCGCGGTGGTATGGCGTGCAGGATCATCAAAAGCGAGACAAAAGTTGAGGACAAATTCCTGCAGATTCTGTAGCAAGGGGTCCTGACGCTCCCACATGGGTGAAGCCCAGTCAAGGGCCTTACCATCCAATAGCGAGAATATATATGCCACTTTAACTGCATCTGAGGGAAACTGTGCAGGCAGGAGGGCAAAACGCACGTAGCACTGATTTAAAAAGCCACGGCATGTCTTGATATCCCCGGCATACCGGGTCGGCGTGGGTAGCTGAGTCACTGAAGCTGAACTTGGTGCTGGTGTCGGAGGAGGGGCTGGAGGCGGTTCTGGAGGAGAAGCCTCCAGGCGGCAGACCAGCTGTTCCACGGTAGCAGCAAGTGTGTCGATACAGTGCTGTTGTTGCTGGAGGCGTTGTGCCATCCCCGGAATGGCCTGCAGGCTTGGGGCCTCCGCCGAGTCCATGGCTTTGCAAACTGTTGCAGTTGGGCACTGCTGGCGAGATAGTGGACCCTTGGGCCAGCCTACCTAGAGTGACAGGGTAGGCTAGGAGGCAGAGCCACAGACAGGAGGTGTTCACCCGGGAACCAGGGACCCCCCGGGAGGAGCCCGTAGGGCACCGGGTCCTCGGGACTTGGAATAGAGGCAGAAAGTCCAGGGGCTGAGATAGGCTTAGACCGGGACCAGAGCAAACAGGAAGGATAGGAAGTCCAAGGTACCCGGGAAGCAGGGGACCGGCTGTACAGGGCCGAGGGCCGGCTGAAGGCAGGGCAGCAGGCGGCAGCGGAGTCTGTAGCAAACCGGAGGCTGAAGCAGGCTGTAGGCTGAAGCGGCGTCGGTAGCAAACCGGAGGCTGAAGCAGGCTGTAGGCTGAAGCGGAAGCAGGCCGGGGTCAGAGGCTGGCTGCAGGCTGAAGCGGAGTCAGAAGCAAACCGGAGTCGGAGGCAGGCAGCAGGCAGAAGCGGAGTCAGAAGCAAACCGGAGTCGGAGGCAGGTAGCAGGCTGAAGCGGAAGTCAGAAGCAAACCGGAGTCGGAGGCAGGCAGCAGGCTGAAGCGGAGTCAGAAGCAGGAAACGTGGAGATCACCAGGAACGTAACTAAGTACAACTATGGAGTTGTGAACCTCGTTGCAAGGCGATGAGAGAGAGTTTGAGCGCCGGTTATATCAGGACCTGGGCGTGATGTCAGCAACATGGGCGGGGCCAGGTTTCCGGGAGTTGAGCGCTCAAGACGGGTGTCCTCGCGCACGCGCGAGACTGACGAGAAGCAGGCATGTAATGGCGGCCGCAACATGGAGTGAGAGAAGCCCCCAGGGTCCAGAGCAGGCGGAATGCGGTGATTCCTGAAGCGGAGGTAGGCGGGTTTGAGCTCAAAGTGGAGGGAAGCGGTGGAGACCGCAACATTTAGGTATAAAAGGAGTAGATATAGGTAGATAATTTAGTTTTTGATGTTTGTTCAGCATGGTCATATTAACCGGCTTTTGTGTATATTTACCTTGAATTTGGTGGTGATTAAAGTTTGAGCAAACATTACAAGACAGTGATTGTTTTGGCCATGGGAAGGAGAACAAATATATGTGGTATTTTTCAATGAGAGTGGTTTATGTGCGTGGAGAATAGCATCAGGTAAGAGAATAGTAGTAGAAGCTAATTGGTTTAATGGTTATTAAGTACAAAGTGATATGTATGGTTGGAATAGAGATAATAAAATTTAGGGATGTGCATTCGTTTTCAACGCATTGGCAATCTGCAACGCATATGTCCCTATTCGTTGTATTCGTGGGTTCGTGAAACGTATCGCGATCCCCCACGAATACAAACATATCATTAGTTTCATTCTTTTGGCTCGCAGTGATTTCTTGGCGGCCGTTTGAAATAGGAGAAGGCCATGTGGGAGTATCCATAGCAAACAAACAGCCCTTTCCAGTGAGTCATAAGTGACCTCACAGCCCTGTCATAGAGTAGGTCAGACAGGTTGGCAAGGAGACTAGAATGCAACCTATCAGAGCTAAGCATTTTTCTAATGCGGCCAATCGCCGCTCTCACTCAGTGCTCTGTGACGCTATTCCTGATGATGCAGCACTATTGTTGAGATTACTTACCTGATAATCTCCTTTTCCTTAGTGTATGCAGATGGACTCAAAAAAGTGGGTATAGTGTGCTTGTGCTAGCAGTTGGAGATGGATCTGACATCAGCACGGGAACATATACCCCCACAGGAAGTGCAGCAACTCAGTAATCTTCCTTGCAAAAGCTTTTATGGATATATGTGTGACTGACCGATCAATTAAATGAACAGGATTACCCTGACCGATTGATAGAAGCTGGAGACCGCCAGTGTTGTCAACCGGAAGGCGTCGACACCCGGTAGGGTGGATGCCCTATATAAGAAAGCATGGCTTACCATGACTTGGTGAATCCCCATGTATGCCGGCAGCCGGGCGGGATGCTGAGTCCATCTGCATACACTAAGGAAAAGGAGATTATCAGGTAAATAATCTCAACATTTCCTAGCGTGTAGCAGATGGACTCAAAACAAGTGGGATGTACAAAAGCTACTCCCGGACTGGGCGGGAGGCTGCCCGAGGTCCATTCAGGATAGCCCTCACGAATGCTGTGTCCTCCCTGGCCTGGACATCCAGACGGTAGAATCTGGAGAAGGTATGGAGGGAGGACCACGACGCCACTTTACATATCTCTGCAGGCGACAGCATCCTAGTTTCTGCCCAAGAGGTCGATTGCGCTCTGGTAGAGTGAGCCTTGACCAGTAGAGGTGGTGGTTTTCCTGCCTCTACGTAGGCCACCTTGATAACTTCTTTGATCTAGCGGGCGATGGTTGGCCGTGAGGCCGCTTCCCCTTGCTTCTTCCCGCTGTGAAGGACGAACAGGTGGTCCGTCTTTCGTACTGCTTCTGACATTTCCAAGTATCTGGACAGCAACCTGCCAATGTCGAGATGGCACAGTATTTGACCTTCTTCCGACTTCTTCAAACCTTCCGTGGTCGGCAAGGATATGGTTTGGTTGAGGTGAAATTGTGAGACTACTTTGGGTAAGAAGGAAGGAACCGTGCGAAGATGGATAGCCTCTGGAGTGATTCTGAGAAACGGATCACGGCAGGAAAGTGCTTGCAGCT
Source organism: Rhinatrema bivittatum (assembly GCF_901001135.1). Taxonomy (NCBI): domain Eukaryota; kingdom Metazoa; phylum Chordata; class Amphibia; order Gymnophiona; family Rhinatrematidae; genus Rhinatrema; species Rhinatrema bivittatum. Next base: position 62,255,908 of record NC_042631.1, read on the forward strand.
CTGAGATACGGCGTGCTGAACACACAGCCAGCAAGAAACACCATCTTCAAGGTCAACAAACGGAGAGACAGGCCTCGAAGGGGCCTGAAGGCAGATCCTGCTAGAAATTCCAACACTAGGTTGAGGTTCCACAGGGGCACTGGCCACTTCAGTGGCGGACGAATGTGTTTGACTCCTTTCAGGAAACGTTAAACGTCTGGATGTGTGGCGATGCTGTTGCTGTCACTCCGGGAACCGTAGCAGGACAGCGCTGCCACTTGAACTTTGATGGAACTGAGGGACAGACCCTTCTGAAATCCATCTTGCAGGAAATCCAAAATGATAGGAATCTTAGCAGCATGTGGATTGGTGCCGTGAGTTTCGTACCAGGTTTCAAATACCCTCCATATCCTTATATATGTTAGGGATGTGGAGAACTTGCGTGCTCGGAGGAGTGTGTCTATTACCGGCCCTGAGTATCCTCTTTTCTTCAGTCTAGCCCTCTCAAGGGCCATACCATAAGAGAGAATTGAGCTGGATCCTCGTGGAGGATGGAACCTTGCCGCAGTAGGTCCCTGTGTGGAGGCAGGGGAAGTGGATTCCCTGCCAGTAGTCTTCTCATGTCTGCGTACCAGGGTCTTCTTGGCCAGTCCGGGGCCACTAGAAGAACTAGGCCTCTGTGCCGCTGGATCTTGTGTATAATGGCACCCAGCAGGGGCCATGGAGGAAAGGCATATAGTAGGATCTCCCGAGGCCATGGCTGTACTAGGGCATCGATCCCCTGGGATAGAGGATTCCGCCTGCGGCTCAAATATTTGGGAACTTGAGCGTTGGACCTGTCCGCTAGTAGGTCCATGCCCGGCGTCCCCCACTGATCTACGATCATCTGGAAAGCTGTGGGTGACAGCTGCCATTCACCTGGATTTAGGCTTTCTCTGCTGAGGAAGTCTGCCGTGGTGTTGTCCTTCCCGGCGATGTGGACGGTGGAGATGTCCTGGAGATTTGCTTCCGCCCAAGTCATCAGGGGGGCTATTTCTAGGGATACCTGTTGGCTTCTGGTTCCGCCCTGTCGATTGATGTATGCCACCGTGGTGGCATACATCAATCGACATCACTCTGTCAGCTCTGTTGCGAAGTCTGTGGGCAAATCGCAGGCACGCTAGAAGGTATGGAGGGAGGACCACGTCGCCACTTTACATATCTCTGCAGGCGACAGCATCCTAGTTTCTGCCCAAGAGGTCGATTGCGCTCTGGTAGAGTGAGCCTTGACCAGTAGAGGTGGTGGTTTTCCTGCCTCTACGTAGGCCACCTTGATAACTTCTTTGATCTAGCGGGCGATGGTTGGCCGTGAGGCCGCTTCCCCTTGCTTCTTCCCGCTGTGAAGGACGAACAGGTGGTCCGTCTTTCGTACTGCTTCTGACATTTCCAAGTATCTGGACAGCAACCTGCCAATGTCGAGATGGCACAGTATTTGACCTTCTTCCGACTTCTTCAAACCTTCCGTGGTCGGCAAGGATATGGTTTGGTTGAGGTGAAATTGTGAGACTACTTTGGGTAAGAAGGAAGGAACCGTGCGAAGATGGATAGCCTCTGGAGTGATTCTGAGAAACGGATCACGGCAGGAAAGTGCTTGCAGCTCTGAGATACGGCGTGCTGAACACACAGCCAGCAAGAACACCATCTTCAAGGTCAACAAACGGAGAGACAGGCCTCGAAGGGGCCTGAAGGCAGATCCTGCTAGAAATTCCAACACTAGGTTGAGGTTCCACAGGGGCACTGGCCACTTCAGTGGCGGACGAATGTGTTTGACTCCTTTCAGGAAACGTTAAACGTCTGGATGTGTGGCGATGCTGTTGCTGTCACTCCGGGAACCGTAGCAGGACAGCGCTGCCACTTGAACTTTGATGGAACTGAGGGACAGACCCTTCTGAAATCCATCTTGCAGGAAATCCAAAATGATAGGGATCTTAGCAGCATGTGGATTGGTGCCGTGAGTTTCGTACCAGGTTTCAAATACCCTCCATATCCTTATATATGTTAGGGATGTGGAGAACTTGCGTGCTCGGAGGAGTGTGTCTATTACCGGCCCTGAGTATCCTCTTTTCTTCAGTCTAGCCCTCTCAAGGGCCATACCATAAGAGAGAATTGAGCTGGATCCTCGTGGAGGATGGAACCTTGCCGCAGTAGGTCCCTGTGTGGAGGCAGGGGAAGTGGATTCCCTGCCAGTAGTCTTCTCATGTCTGCGTACCAGGGTCTTCTTGGCCAGTCCGGGGCCACTAGAAGAACTAGGCCTCTGTGCCGCTGGATCTTGTGTATAATGGCACCCAGCAGGGGCCATGGAGGAAAGGCATATAGTAGGATCTCCCGAGGCCATGGCTGTACTAGGGCATCGATCCCCTGGGATAGAGGATTCCGCCTGCGGCTCAAATATTGGGAACTTGAGCGTTGGACCTGTCCGCTAGTAGGTCCATGCCCGGCGTCCCCCACTGATCTACGATCATCTGGAAAGCTGTGGGTGACAGCTGCCATTCACCTGGATTTAGGCTTTCTCTGCTGAGGAAGTCTGCCGTGGTGTTGTCCTTCCCGGCGATGTGGACGGTGGAGATGTCCTGGAGATTTGCTTCCGCCCAAGTCATCAGGGGGGCTATTTCTAGGGATACCTGTTGGCTTCTGGTTCCGCCCTGTCGATTGATGTATGCCACCGTGGTGGCATACATCAATCGACATCACTCTGTCAGCTCTGTTGCGAAGTCTGTGGGCAAATCGCAGGCACGCTAGCCTGACTGCCCGTGCCTCTAGTCGGTTTATGTTCCACCTCGACTCTTTTCTGTTCCACCGCCCTTGGACGGTAAGTTCTTCGCAATGCGCTCCCCATCCGTTCAGGCTGGCATCCGTAGTGAGCAGGGTCCAGGTTAGGGAGGACATTCTTGACCCCCGACTCAAGTGACCGGACTGCAACCACCATCGTATCTGATTCCGCACTCTGGCTGGTACAGGTAGGTGGGTGGTGTAGTTCTGTGATCGTGGGCTCCACCGAGATAGGAGGGCACGTTGTCATGGCCTCATATGAGCCCGTGCCCATGATATCATCTCCAGAGTGGATGCCATAAGGCCGAGGACCTGTAAGTAATCCCAAGCTGTGGGCCGGGTGGCGCTCAGCAGGGCCTGCAGACGATTCCGGAGCTTTGATCTTCTCTTGGAGGTCAGGCTGACCTTGTCTTCCTGGGTGTCGAATCGGACTCCTAGGTATTCCAGCGACTGGGAAGGCTGTAGGGAACTCTTGTTCAAGTTTACAACCCATCCTAGACTTTCCAGAAGAGCTATAACTCTGTTGGTTGCCTGGTGGCTCTCCTCTGGTGACTTCGCCCGGATCAGCCAATCGTCCAGGTAGGGATGGACGAGGATTCCCTCCTTCCTGAGGGACGCTGCCACTACTACTATGACCTTGGTAAAGGTCCCGGCGCGGTGGCTAACCCGAAGGGTAAAGCTCGGAACTGGAAGTGTTGGTCCATGACCTTGAAGCGTAAATAGCGCTGATGATCCCGATGGATTGGGATATGCAGGTAGGCTTCCGACAGATCTAGGGATGTGAGAAACTCCCCTGGCTGTACTGAATTCTTGACAGACCGCAGAGTTTCCATGCGAAAGCTGGGGACCCGTAGGTATCGGTTGACTGACTTGAGGTCCAGGACGGGCCGGAAAGTGCCCTCCTTCTTGGGCACGATGAAATAAATGGAATAATGCCCAGAATGCATCTCCCTCGCAGGCACTGGGATTATGGCCTTTAGGGACAGGAGCCTCCGCAAAGTAACTTCTAGGGCCTTCCTCTTGATGGGCGAACAAGGAGAGTCTACAAACCTGTCCGGCGGGAGTCGAAGAAAATCCAGGTAATACCCTTCTCGGATGATGGCGAGGACCCACTGATCCGAGGTAATCTCGACCCACCTTTGGTAGAAGAGGGATAGCCTGCCCCCTATGGCTGCTACCCCCGGATGGGCCGGTTCCCCTCTTGTTGCACCTAGGCCAAAAAAACTGGTTCCTGGTCTGAGAACGAGGTGCTTGGTAGCGAGTCCTGTAAGGATTGAAGCGCTGAGAGGATCTACCCCTGGATGGCCTAGGAAAGGGGCGCTGGTTCCTCCTTGACCGGTCTTCTGGTAGACAGGGTAATGGAGAGGCGCCCCATTTATCGGCCAGTTTCTCAAGGTTGCTGCCGAACAGGAGGGATCCCTCAAAGGGCATTCTCGTGAGGCGTTTTTTGGAGGAGGAGTCGGCCGACCAATTACGTAGCCAGAGCTGTCTCCTGGCCGCCACTGAGGATGACACTCCTTTGGCTGCCGTACGTACTAAGTCGGAGGCTGCATCAGTGAGGAACGAGAGAGCTGATTCCATTTCTTCTCCCAGGGTGTTGCTCCTAGCCTGTGATAAACAGGAACGTGTCACCACAGTGCAGCAAGTCGCAATTCGTAGGGACATGGCTGCCACCTCAAAGGCTTGTTTCAGAATGGTGTCCATGCACCAGTCATGTGTATCCTTGAGGGCCATCCCCCCCTCCACCGGAATGGTGGTGCGCTTCACAATTGCGCTAACTATGGCGTCTACCTGGGGGCACGCCAGCTTCTTCCTGGTTGCCGGGTCTAAGGGGTACATGCCAGCCAAGGCCCGACCCCTTTTGAATGAGTCCTCCGGCGTATTCCATTCCAGATCGATTAACTGCTGAGCTACTTGTAGAAGTGGAAAATGGTGAGACGTTTGGCGCAGGCCCTCTAACAGGGGGTTCATTCTAGGTTCTTCAGGGGCATCATGGCCCGGAATAGCCAGCTCCGACAGGCATTGAGAGATCAGGCCTGGAAGATCCCCTTTCAAAAAGAAGCGCCTCATGGTCCGATATGGTTCAACCCCCGAGGGCAGTTCTCCCTCCTCGGGGGACTCGTCGTCTTCCTCAGGGCAATCTGAATCCCCATAAGTGGGGGTTCCGGGTGGCGCGTGGCCGTGCCTAGGCCTTGAGGGTCCAGGGGCCGGGTCATCCGTTACGTAGGGACCCGCTCGGGGAGCAGCCTACATTGTGACAAAGGCAAGAATCCCCTTGAATAATTCCACCCAGGAGAGCAAAGCAGGATCCGGTCTGAGGGGTACCAGGTCCCTTGGGGTCCTCGGCTGCTCACTGCTGCCTGCTAAGTCCGGGGTGTTCCCTGAGGAACTGGTAAGTACACTGGGCTGTGACCGGCCCTGGCCTGGAACTCCCAGGGCCTCTTCACATTGGGCACATAGGGAGTCTGCTTCCTCGCTCTGGGTGGCTCTGAGGTGGCATGCCGAGCAGAGGCTCATGCCTGATGCTGGAGGGACCGGCTCCGCTGACGCATGGGCTCTCTTACGCTCCATGTGTGCCTGGGAATGGACGTATCAGCAGGCGCCTATGAACATGCGCCTAAGAATGTACGCTTAACAATGTACGCTTAACAATGTGCGCTTAACAATGTGCGCTTAACAATGTACGCCTAACAGCATGCGCCTAACAGCGCGGTGACAAACCAGGCAGGAAAATGGCGACCTCCATGGCAGATTGCCACCTAGGCAGACTCTGCGAATCCTCGCTTCCTCGGAGACCAACAAGTAAAGATGTACGCCTTACCTTGTCTTCGGCGCTTCCCGGTTGCAACCCGGGCGGTCTCCGGCTACGGGGGGAGAGGGTGAGTACCGTCACCGCCACGCTCGAGGAAGTGCACCCGCTGCCTCTAGGCCGTGCCCGAACTCGTCTCGCTCGGGGGGCCAAGTCCGCGCCGGGACCGAGGCTGCCTCTACGCCGCGCCGAGCCCTTCTCACTCGGGGGCTAGGTCCCTGCCGCGAGCCGGCCACTGGACCGAGGCCCTTACCTCCAAGGGACCCCGGAAATCACCTCGGGGAAACTCAATTGGGGGAGGGACCGACTGGTATCACCGCAGGAGTGCGGGGCTCGTCTTCAGGTAGGTTTCTATGAATTTAGTTGTGTAGAATTTGGAAACACGCTCAGCGAGCGTGAGGTAGCTCCAAACTGCTTTGGAGACGGAAATTACTGAGTTGCTGCACTTCCTGTGGGGGTATATGTACCCGTGCTGACGTCAGATCCGTCTCCAACTGCTAGCACGAGCACACTATACCCACTTGTTTTGAGTCCATCTGCTACACGCTAGGAAATTGTACTTTAAGCACGCGGCTTGCCACACACTTTCTTGGTGGGGATAGTCTGGGGAGGTGGTCCGTGGAGGTGACTGAACTCAGAGCTAGTCTGAGTGTCTCAAATCTGTATTCAATTGCTAGCTAGTTTGATAACATTTTCCATTGAAAAAGATATTTGTTCGATTTGGCTGTAGTGCTGCCGCCAGCTAGCCATACTTTTTTTGACCGCACTTTTTTTTATTGATCTGAGACAGTCTCTCTATCTGTGCCACTGAGAAAAGCTGCTAGCAGTGGCATTTTTCTGCTTATTTTACCCCCTGGGGTAGGTTGCAAGCAGGATTTGGGTGTTGTGGGTGGGAGATATATTCAATTTCTAGCTAGTTTGATAGAATTGCCATTGAAAAAGATATTTCATCGTTTTTGCTGCTGTGCAAGCCAAACTTTTTATTTAACTGCATTTTTTTTTATTGTACTCTTTTAAGCCAAGAAGGCAAGGTACTGCCTTGCCTTCTTGGGTAGTTTTCCAGACTCACCTATATTGGTACAGCAGTGCTCTTTTAAGCCAAGAAGGCAAGGCACTGCCTCGTGGGAGTCTGGGGACAGTTTTCCAGACTCACCTACATTGGAACAGCAGTGCTATTTTAAGCCAAGGAGGCAAGGCACTGCCTCCTCGTGGGGGTCTGGGGCAGTTTTCCAGACTCGCCTATATTGGGACAGTGTTGCGACCGTCCATTCCCAATGGCTGCTCTCCTCCTACCTCTCTCCTTTTGCTCCTCCTCTTGCTGTTAATGGATGTCTGGCTGCTGTGGCGTCTGTCTGCCGTCCTCTCCGGCATCCACGGACCAGCTTGGGCGCTGCCTCCCGCCATGCTCCAACTGTACCTTAGGGTATGCGTGCCGTGCGGCCCTCGCTCTTATTTCCTACTTGGCGCAAACCTCAGGGGCGTCCCCCTGTGATGACGTCATGCTGCCCGGATATTTAAAGCCTACACTGTTTGCTAGCCTTTGAGTTAGCAAGAGAATCTTACGGATGGGGTTCGCTCTCTGTACCCAGCTACTCTGCCTCCAATCTTTATTGGACTCTTAAAGCTAACGGGGTACCCGCTCCTCCGGGGCCTCACTTGCTTTTCAGGTCGCTATCAGGAAACCAGTACTCACTCCTCGAGGGCCCATGTTCCCTGACTCACTGCCTGCTCCTACCTTCTCTTCTGTCTGGAAGAATTCGCTATCTTCAACACCAGTGAGTACTGTCATCTCCACCTCAGAGCTTTCCCTGGAACCAGGTACTCGCTCTATTCTCTAACATTTCCAACCTATGTGATATAGCAGTTTGTTCTTTAACTACCATAACATTCAATTTTTGTATCATTTTCATATCTTCCTCATTTTTATCCACCTTTTTTGAAACCTCTGATAAATTAGTTTGAAATTGCTGCATCTTACCCTGACTTTCTAATGTTATTGTGTCCATTTTTTTTTCCAATCTATTCACGGCTCCACTCAGACTCTTAACTGCATCCCAAATTGCCTCAAGGGTTACCTTCTCAGGTCGTGTTATCATCTGTATCGGTTCTTCTATATTTGAGGTCGAGGCTCCCTCCTGTTCAGTCGTTCCATCTCCTAATAGGGTAGAGGGCTGAACAGCCTGTTCCTCAGATGCACGTTGTACCGGTGGTGGTCTAATATCTGGGCTTAAGGACGCCTCCTCACGGGAATTCCCCATTTCTCCTCCAAGAGGAATTCCAACGGACTCATTGGTTCCTTGCTTTCCCAGCTGGGTCAAGAATTTATGGATTTCTAGCTGTGTAGAGGTTAATGGAATAGGTTCCGGAGGGAAGATCCGAATTTTCCCTTTCCTCTTCGCAGGCATAATATAGCTGGTTAATTTAATTTGAAGTAATTCTTGACTCCTCTTGCTGTTAATGGACACCTGGCTGCGGCGGCGTCTGTCTGCCGTCCTCTCCGGCGTCCCCGGACCAGCTTGAGCGCTGCCTCCCGCCATGCTCTGTCTGTACCTTAGGGCGTGCTTGCCGCGCGGCCCTCACTCTTATGTACTACATTGCACGAACCTCAGAGGTGTCCCCCTGTGATGATATCATGCTGCCCGGATATTTAAAGCCTACACTGTTTGCTAGCCTTTGAGTTAG